>NC_133325.1:448818313-449468313 GCF_042186555.1 Aquarana catesbeiana | reverse complement strand
TCAGACTAAGGACATCCAAAGGCCGAAAAAAAATACTGCAAGGGAAATCTTTGGATTACAGGCAAATATATAGCAGCAGGTGTTGGTATTTTATCTTTTAATAGGATATTAATTGTTTATTTTTTGGGGGCTGTAAGACCATGTACCATATACAATGATAATTCATGTACAGTACAGCATTGATTATTCTGCTAAAAGTATATTCATGTTTTTTTTCCCTAAATTAGTGTTTTATTTTTCTTCTGACGAAGAACAGAGCACATACATTAATTGCTGTGCAATTACTAGCATTGCAGTGAATTTAGAAAGGGCATCATTGATCTGCCTGTGTACAGTACATTCACATTAACTGATTTCTGCAAGTGCAAATAACAGCAAGAAAATGGCCTACATTTAGGAATGGTTCTACTAATTTAGGGTATATACTGTAGTTAACACAACTCAGTCTATTTATTTAGTCTCTGCTGGATAACAAAACACAACTTACTGTTTTACAGATATTTGTACCACATTTTAGGCATATTTTAAGCTGACCATTTAAAATAACTCTTCATTCCAGCACAGTTTTCAGTTTCCAATTTGTGTGGCTTTAAAAGTGACATTTCAACAAATGGCAGTGCAATTAAAAAATGATTTGGATATATTAATTACTTTTCAAATGTTAGAGATCTAGTGATCCTACTCATGAAGAGTCTAGCCAAAAGTTACCTGTTTCAGTTAATAGACCTATGACTTTCATTAACCACTTGAAGACTGGACTGTTTCATCCATTTCCACCAATTACTCAGTTATGCAACACTGTGCCCAAATGAATTTTATAACATTTTTTAGACAATTATAGCTTTCTTTAGTGGTATTGAATTACTACTGTTAGTTTTTACTTTTTACTATATAAAGGAAAAAAAGACTGAATTTTGTTTTTTCTTGGTTCTGTTATAAAACCTTGCAAATAAAAAATCTTTTTTATTCCGCTACATTTCTTTAGTGAAGAACAAAAACAATTAATTGTATATTATTTATGGTGTCTGTTAGAGAGTCTACAAACTATGGTATGTACAGAATATTTGAAAATTGATCGACCATGATATACTGACTACAATTTCTCATTTTCAAATGTATACAGTACAATGTATTTAGAAAGAGGCTTGATGAGTTTTTTGAAGTTGCAATTTTTGTCACAATTTCTGGAAAATTAAGAATTTAAATAAAAAATGTTTTTTTTTCCCCACAAGGTTGTCATTTTAACAAGTTATTACTTACACAACATAGGCACACTTACAATTACATCCCGAAACACATTCTGCTACTCCCCCCAAGTATAGGGATACCACATGTGTGAGACTTTTTCATGTTTTTTGCACAGGAGCGGCTGATGTGGGAGGCCTTATATATATTTTCACCTGCATTGACAAAGCTCCTGACTGGCAGTTTATGTACATGGGCCGAAGGGGAAGTTATTAAAGACATTTTGGGACACTAAAAGAACACTCCATAGCATAGAGTAAAAATACTTTGTAGCAGGTAATATACCTGTATGGCGGGTGTAGAGGCCCACCTGCTTGTGGTATGATCTGGAGAGAATATGCACAGGGATGATCAGAAGAGAGATATGAAGGGATTCTTTCTCTGACAAGCAAGGAAAGCTGTAAGCAGTGCTGGGACAAGGCCCCCCCCCCTTACATCGGGGTCCCCAAATTCTCCCCCCTTACATCAGGATCCCCAGAGTCCCCCCTTCTTACTTAAAGGTCTCCAGTGTCACTATCCTCTACATTAGGGCTCCCAGAGCCCCCCCTCTTTAAATCAGGGTCCCAAAGTCCCCCCTTAGGTCAGGGTCCTCAGTGTCCCCCTCCTTTCCCCAGGGTTCCCAGATTCCTCACTTCACATCAGAGTCCCAAAAGTCCCCCTCCCATTATATCATGGTCCCCAGAGATTCCACTTCCATCACTCCAGCAAACAGCTACAGGACAGACAGATGGAAGTTGGGGCAATGGGACCCAGCAGGTCTGCAGTAGGAAGCTCTGTTCTCCTTCTCCTTTAAAAGTCAGAGCCTGGGGACGGGGCAAGCATGTGATCGTTTGCTTGGATGACCAAGCAACCAACCAACCACTAGTACTGACAGGCAATGAGTGGTGGTGTTGGGCAGAGACGTAGGAGGAGTGCACAGTGAAGCAGAGTGCTGACAGGAAGGGAGGTGAAAAGGACTTGTTGTGCCAGCACTGTCGGGTGCAGGAGCTCACTCAGCACATAACAGACAGTTTTTCAGGTACAGGCAGCGGCGTTGGCTAGTAGTGTGTGTGACACCTGCGAGTGCGCCCCCCCACCTCCAGAAAATTGTACCGCCTAAGGGCATCCGACCCTGCCTTCTACCAGCCCTGGCTGTACGTTGGGGCCATCAGAAGAGAAAGATCGAAGACTGTAGAGGGCTGATGATCAGAAGAGAGAGCTTGATCCCTTTTCTCTCAAAAATTCCATTTTTATTTTAAAAAATTCCCATATCTAAGGACTATCCTAGAAGGTGTGGAAAAGCATGTACAATCTCAAGGTTACAAGTCCATCTCCAGAGATCCTGTGTCCTCTGTGCAGGACATTGTCAAGAAGCCCATGGCATTGTAGCTAATCTCCCTGGATGTAAACAAAAGAGAAAAATTGACCAAAGAGTTTGCCAAAGCTCACCCAAGGAAGCCAAAATCCTTTTGGGAGAATGTGCTATGGACATTACAAAATTACAGCTTTTTGGTAAAGCCCATAATTCTACTGTTTTCAGAAATAGAAATGAGGCCTTTAAAGAAAAGAATACAGTCCCTACAGTCAAACATGGTGGAGGTTCACTGAGGTTTGGGGTTGCTTTGCTGCTTCAGGCACTGGATGTCTTGACTGTGTGCATGGCATTATGAAATCTGAAAACTACTAAAGAATTCTGGAGTGCAATGTGGGGCCCAGTGTCAGAAAGTTGGGTCTTCGTTAGAGGTCATGGGTCTTAAAAGCACCCAGAAATGGTATTAAAAACAAAGTGCTGGAGAGTACCGAACTGGCCAGTAGAGATGGGCCGAACACTCACCTGTTCGGTTCACAGCAGAACTCTCGAACAGTGGAAAAGTTCTGCCCTGAACCGCAAACTCCATTGAAGTCTATGGATGCCAAACATGAGACGTAAAAAATGCCACCTTTGAATGCTTATATGCAAGTAATTGGCCATAAAAAGGGTATTAGGTCTGGGTACTGCCCTGGGGGACATATCAATGCACATTTTCTTTTTTTAAACAATCATTTTTTTTCAGGGGCATTGATTTTAAAGTGGAGTTCCACCCACTTTTAAAACTCTTCAGCATCCCTCACTAAACTGTGCACTATAAAACGAATTGGATACATTTTTATTTTTTTTTCTCAGCACTTACTGTATATCTGCTGTATTCATTTTCCACTTCCTCCTCCCTGGCCGCGGCCAGGGAGGAGGATTTCCTGTTTGCAATGCCTTCTGGGAAGGGGCGGCTACTTCCTCTGACACTGCCGTTGCTATGGAAACCTGACCTGAAACCTATTACACTGCTTGTGCTGCACTGAGCATGTGCGAGATCTGCAAGGATAAGATCCAGGAAGAAATACAGTCTGGCTTCAGATGCCCAGACTTAAGGTGGCCACGGCCTGCTGTAAGTTTATAAAATAACAAACTACTGCTATAAACTAACAAAACAGACCTTAGTTTACAGACAAATTTTACTAGAATACATTAAGCTTGTATATTATAGGGGTATTTTTATTTAAAAAGTATAATTTTGGCCAGAACACCACTTTAAGAATGCTTAAACTGAAACAATAAAAATGAAAAATTACTTTAAATATAGTGCCTGGGGGGTCCCCTTAGTCTGCCTGCAAAGTGGCACATCTGTAGCATATATAGAACATGCTGCAGCAAAAATGATATATCTAAGGGAAAAAAAACTAGTCATATAACATTTAAATTGATTTGTAGTTGCAAGTGGCGGCACCCGGCTATTTAAAGAAAGCCCAAACTCATACTCGGATTGAACCGTTCGCCCAACAATACTGGCCAGCAATGTGTTCAGATCTAAATCCTATAGAGCACTTGTGGAGAGACCTCAAAACAGCAGTTGGGAAAAGGAACCCTTCCAATCTGAGAAACCTGTAGCAGTTGGCAATAGAAGAATGGTCCAGAATTTCAGTAGAGGGGTGTAAGAAACTCATTAATGGTTACAGGAAGCGATTGATTTCAGTTATTTTTTACAAGGGGTGTGCTACCAAATACAAAATTGAGTTTGCCAATAAGTTTGTCCAATCCATTTTTGGAATTTTACAATGTGTCAGATTTGGCTTTTTGCTTCTCCACTTTTTTGTGTCATACAAATACAAACAAAAGAAATAAACATTTGCATGCCTAAACATTTGTAATTGCAAAAATGTTATGGGTGAGGTGTCGCATTATCTGACAGAAATACAGGGGTGCCAATATTTTTTTGCCATGATTGTATATTAGGTTTTCTGGAAATAAAATTGTATTTTATTCAAGGCAATCTATATGGGATTTAATATTTTATCCTTATCTAGATATGTGATCTTTCCTATAATTGGATGTATAACTACATTCATTGGGTTTTGTAATATTTGTGATATTACTGTTTAGAGAACTATAATTTTAATCATGTGATGTTTGTGATAGAGGTGTGATTTATCCAGTGATCAATTTCATTATAGATTAATTATGCCTCTTCCATAGGATCTCTGTATAAATCTTGCAACCTAATTTACATCTTACTTCTGAGTTACATATATATTATATTGTAAAAAAACAAAAAAAAAAAACAAACAAAGATAAACTTTCCTATTTTCATAATCACAATAATACGTACGTATGGGAATAAAATTCTTGCCATCACTAGGTCCTTTTAGATAGTATGATGTCTTGTACACGTATACACTCACTGGACACTTTATTAGGTACAATCATATGGAAGCAACTCAATACATTTAGGCGTCTAGATTTGGTGAAGGTGATTTGCTGAAGTTCAAATCGAGCATCATAATGGGGAAGAAAGGGGATTTAAGCGACTTTGAATGTGGCATGGTTGTTAGTGCCAGACAGGCTTGTCTGAGTATTTAAAAAAAACTGCAGATCTACTGGGATTTATATGCACAACCAGCTCTAGGGTTTACAGAGAATGGTTTGAAAAAGAGAAAATATCCAGTGAGCGGCAGTTGTGTGGACAAAAATGCCTTGTTGATGTTAGAGGTCAGAGGAGAATAGGCAGACTGGTTTGAGATGATAGAAAGGCAATAGTAACTCAAGTAACCACTTGTTACAACCAAGGTATGCAAAATACCATCACTGAATGCACAACATATCGAACCTTGAAGCAGATGGGCTACAGCAGCAGAAGACTACACTGGGTGACACTCCTGCCAGCTAAGAACAAGAAACTGAGGCTACAATTTGCACAATGTGGCTCACCAAAAGTGGACAAAAAAGTGGACAATAGAAGATTGGAAAAAAGTTGCCTGTTCTGATGGGTCTTGATTTCAGTTGTGACATTCAGATGGTAGGGTCACGTAAACAACATGAAAGCATGGATCCATCCTGCCTTGTAAACTTGTAATAACAGTTCAGGCTGGTGGTGTAATGGTGTGGAGGATATGTTCTTGGCACCTTTTGGGCCACTTAGTACCAATTGAGCATCATTTAAATGCAACAACCTACCTCAATATTGCTGCTGACCATGTCCATCCCTTTATGACTACAGTGTACCCATCTTCTGATGGCTACTTCCAGCAGGATAATGCATCATATCACTAAAGCTCAAATCTCCTCAAACTAGTTTCTTGAACATGAGAATGAGTTCACTGGCCTCCACAGTCATCAGATCTCAATCCAATGGAGCACCTTTGGGATGTGGTGGAACAGGAGATTCACATCATAGGTGTGCAGCCGATAAATCTGCAACTGTGTGATGCAATCATGTCAATATGGACCAAAATCTTTGAGGAATGTTTCCAACACCTTGTTGAATCTATGACATGAAAAATGAAGGCAAAATGGGGTCCAACCTGGTACTAGCAAGGTGTACCTAATAAAGTGGACAGTGAATATATATATATATATATATATATATATATATATATATATATATATATATATTCATATGGAAACATATCTTAATATTTTAACCACTTTTTGTGATACGGCACTGCGCCGCTTTAACCTCCCTGGCGGTATGATTATTTCAGATTTTAGGTGCTGAAAGCGGTACCATTATTTTGCACAGAAATTTGGCGTTTTATATTGTAGGCCTGTAATTCTTAGGAATAGTTCACTTAAATCTGTCCAAACAAGAGTCTAGTAGACATCCCGGGTATGATAAAGTTTGAAAAAACGAAATAAAAAATTATAATATAATAAATAACTATAAATAATTATAACAAATAATAATATAATAATAATAAAAATTATATAATAATGTAATCAAATCAAAAACACTGAAATTTGCTCAGTTGCAGAATTGTAGCTTTTTTTACTTTTAGTGTTTGATGACGGATCTCCTTACAAATCACTATCGCTCAATTCTGCAAGTGATTATAATTTATTATCGCTTTTTTCTAGCTGGTCTAAAACCACTTTTGATGTAAAGAGACAGTTTTGGTTGCTATGGACAATCTCCAGTTTCCAGGCAGAAAGAAAATTTTTTATAATATAAAACTGCATGCAGGACACTGGGCAGACCACTAGGGACAAAGGGGATGTGTCATTATTTGATACAGTACTGTAATCAGTAAGATTACAGTATACTGTATCTATACTGTGTGTTTCACTTTTGAATTTACCGCCGAACTCCGTCCCCGTGCGTCGCAACGCTCGCAGGGAACGGAGCTCGGCACTGTGAATCGAGCGAGACACAGCGGAGAGACATCGCAGGAAAATCCACCCCGAGCCAGACTCGGGAATACCGCCAGGGAGGTTAACTGACAATTGCGAGGTTGTGCGACGCTGTACCCAAACAAAACTTTTTTTGTTTCAATAGTTTTTTATTGAATATTTCAGAGAAATAAACATAGTACAGAACAAAAAGGATGTTTAATGTGATATACATATTCGTGATATACATATTAGTTTGATATGCAGCTATGAAGGATATTCATTACCTTGTTGTGACAGTACTTCATCAGTAATTACAGATAGTATTAATACAGGTAGTGTTAATACTATGAAATAACCTCTTATGTAGTTATATTCAGAGTTGATAGGGCCCTATAGAGCAATATTTGTCGAATGTTTCGCATTTTAGCGAGTTTATCGCTATAAGACGTTCAAAAGTATAATTCCTATTTACAGCTTTAATGATGTCTGATATGTTTATGGCTGTAGTGGATTTCCAATTTTGTAGAATAATGATCGCGTTTCTAGCAGTATGTGTGTTATGACATGTCTAAAGTCTGTGTGGAATTCCTCCATGTTTAAGTGTAAGATTGCCAATGCCGGGTCTGGGGATGTGATCATTCCAGTTATAGATGAGAGAAGTCTAAATACGGTCTAAATATGGAAATGGTTCCATATACTTTTCACTGCTGGACAGTGCCAGAGCATAAGGAACCTATGTGTTCACATGCTCTCCAACAAAGTGGGGAGGTTCCGGGAAAGTATTTTGCTAGTCTATATGGAGTGTAATGCCATCTATTGGCCATCTTAATTGCCAGTTCCCAGTGTTTAACACAGTGAGAGGCTTTGTGTATTTCCTTGAATGACAGTTGCCATTGTTCTGTAGAGAAGGTAGTGCCGAGTTCTTCCTCCCATTTTCCCATTGCTGTTGTTTTTATGAATGAGAGTTTGTTCCTTACGTGGTTATAGAAAAAGGATATGCCTTTCGTTTTACTTTCTTCTATTGAATAGAAGTGCAATATTTGGCCTGGAAGGGTAATATTTGGTTTCGTTTGATATTTAAGAAAGTGTATGATCCCTAGACATGTGAGTCTGCTATCCCTCGGAAGGCTATATTGTGTCATAATCTGATCGATAGATTTGAGTTTTGACCCATTGTAGAGGTCTGATATATACGTAATGCCATTGTATGTCAGTTTTTTGACTTTTAGTAGTGGAATCTTGGTCTCTAAGAGTGTCAAGGGTATGTCATAGCTTATCTCCTGTATGTCCTTATGTTTTTGTGATCGTAAGAGTCTCCATGCTCTCAAGGTTATCTGCATTGGGGGAGTTAAGGTTTTCATGTTCCAAGGTATGCACTTATTGCTTAGCAATAGTAAAGTTAGGTCTTTTGTTGGTGCTAGTGCTTTCTCTATATCCACCCATAGTGGTATGTCTTTAGTCTTGAACCAGTGTTTGGTTTGATCCAATCTAACTGCCCAGAAGTAATCATTTATGTCCGCTAGCCCTGCCCCTCCTATTTTCCTATGGGATAAGAGGTTATTTCGAGAACACCTTGCTTTTTTACCATTCCATGTATACCTCCATCCTAGCTTCGTTATAATGTTGATATAGTACAGAGGTATGTGGATCGGCAGAGTACGGAATATATATAGTATTTGCGGTAATATCATCATTTTATAGGCTGTAATTCTGCCAAGCCATGAAATTTCGGTATTGGACATATTCTTGATTTGGGCCTCCAGTTTGGCTACCAGAGGAATTATGTTAGTTTTAGGGAGCGTGGAGGTTTTGTTTGTGATTGTGATACCGAGGTATGTGATACCTCCATTGCTCCACGTGTAGGGTAATTGTGACTGTAACAAATCACGAATAGGGGGTGGTACTCCAACATCGAGTATTAGTGATTTAGTGAAATTAACTTTATAGTATGAGACTTCCCCAAATGTGTTAAGAATTTCGTGGGCCTGTTGTAATGATGTGATTGGGTTAGTCAAGAGCAGGATTACATCATCTGCAAATAGATTGATGGTGTGTGTGCTGGAGCCAAACTGGAAGCCTGTAACCAAGGTGTGAGTCCGTATAGTCTCAGCTAGAGGTTCTATAATCAAATCAAAGTGGTGTTCCGGCCGAAATTATACTTTTTAAATAAAAATACCTCTATAATACACAAGCTTAATGTATTCTAGTAAAGTTAGTCTGTAAACTAAGGTCTGTTTTGTTAGTTTATAGCAGTAGTTTGTTATTTTATAAACTTACAGCAGGCCGTGGCCATCTTAAGAGTGGGCATCTGAAGCCAGACTGTATTTCTTCCTGCATCTCATCCTTGCAGATCTCGCACATGCTCAGCACAAGCAGTGTAATAGGTTTCAGGTCAGATTTCCATAGCAACGGCAGTGTCAGAGGAAGTTGCCCCCCCTTCCCAGAAGGCATTGCAAACAGGAAATGATGTGATGGGCCACGGCCAGGGAGGAGGAAGTGAAAAATGAATACAGCAGATATGCAGTAGGTGCTGAGAAAAAAAATAAAAAAACATCCAATTTGTTTACAGTGCACAGTTTAGTGAGGGATGCTGAAGAGTTGTAAAAGTGGGTGGAACTCCACTTTAAAGCTAGTTGGAAATAGGGGGCACCCCTGCCTAGTTCCATTGGTAATGTTGAAGGTTTTGGATAGAAACCCATTAGAGTATACTTGTACTGAGGGACACGAATATTGAGCCATAATGGCTTGTAGTATAGAACCCTTAAAGCCAAACTTGGTGAGAGTAATTTCCATGTAAGTCCAGTGGATCCTGACGAACGCCTTCTCTGCCTCAATCGACAGTAACAGAGAAGGCGTTCAAGTTTTTTCCGCAAAATGTATCACATTAACAATTCTTCTGGTTGCGTCTGAGGTCTGTCTCCCCCCCACAAAGCCCATCTGGTCCCGCTGTATGATAAATGGTATAATATCTGTTAGTCTCCTGGCCAGTAGTTTGGCATATACCTTTGTATCTGAATTGAGGAGGGAAATTGGGCGAAAATTAGCAGGTGTAGTGGGTTCTTTTCCTGGTTTAGGTAGTGTTACTATGTGTGCTTTCAGCATATCTTGTGGGAGTGTGGCAGTCTCAGCAGCTTTATTGAATGCTGTTGTCATGTGTGATGAGAGAATATCAGCAAATGTTTTGAATTAATCATTAGAAAAACCATCAGGTCCCAGAGATTTTCCATTAGGAAGTGTGTTTATTGTCTGTTCTACCGTAATTGGTGCATTCGGTGTTTCTAGGTGGTGTTCAGAAAGAATTGGGAGATTAATATGCTGTAGAAATGATTCAATTTTTTCTACTGTAGGTTGCTGTGTGTTGGGATCACTATGTAGGTTATAGAGTGAACTATAGTATTCCGCGAACTGGTTAGCAATATCCTGTGGGTTCATGATTTTGGATGTAGGGTAGGATGTTTCAGATAAGCAATTCTTGTTTTAATGCGAGCTGCCTTCAATCTGTTTGCTAGATATTTACCTGCCCTATTAGCGTTTGCATAATGATTTAATTGAAGGTGTCTGAGGTGTGTGTCATATTGTTGTGATAGTATATTCCTTAGTGTTTCTCTAAGGGACTTTAGTTTGTTAGTTAATGGAATTGAAGGATCTTTTTTATTTTGATTTTCTGCAGTCTCGCTACTATTTGAATCAGGATGCCTCTCATGGAGGCCTTATGTGAATTCCATAAGATATATGGATCAATTACTGATCCAGCATTATCTAAGGAAAAATTTTTTAGGTGCTGAGATATGGTTTTTCGATATCTGGGTTCCTGGAGTATACGTGTGTTACAGCGCCAGATGGGGGGTGAGGAGGAGATTCCCCTCTCCCTAATGGACATAGAAATAGCAGAGTGGTCAGACCACGTAATATCATGTATTTTCGCTGATTCCACATTTTGTAGGAGCCATTTATCCGTTAGGAACAAGTCTATGCATGAGAATGAGCAATGTCTGCTAGAGAAGAAGGTGTAGTCCCTCTCGTTGTTGTGGAGACATCTCCATGTATCAAATAACTCCTCTTTGTGGAGTAGTGATTGAAGGGGTGGTACACCCTTAGGTTTACCTGAGGAAGTGTCCAGAGATGGATCCGGTGTCACATTGAAGTCTCCACAAATCAAGAGATTGCCATATTTTGTGGAGTTTGCTTTATAAAGCACCTTTTTTAAGGAATCTGATTTGGTGTGAGTTTGGTGCATATAACGTGACAATTGTGTATGGTGTTGAGTTGATGTCTCCTGTGGCTATAATGTATCTGCCTCCTTCATCGAGAACAATGTCTCTGGGTACAAAAGAGAGGGAATTTTTAAAGGCAAGAAGAACACCTCCCTTTTTGTGATGTGGTGTGCAGGCCATGTAAAGGTATGGATAGTCCTTATGTGCACAATATGGTGTGTTGTCGCATTGGAAGTGCGTTTCTTGGACACATAAGATGTCCGCTTTTTGTTTGTTGGCTTCTTTCCATAAAGAAAACCTTTTGGCTGGGTGGTTTAAACCTCTAGCATTAACTGAGAGACATGTGATTGTCATCGTAAGAGGTGTGAGATAGTTCGTGGAGCTGTGTGGTAGAAATACTCACTGCGGCCTGCAGGCTTGGTTGGTAGTGCTGCTGTGTTGTTGAAGAAGAGCATCTTTGGCGAGTCCTTTTCCACAGATGAAATGAGGTTGTTTCGTACTAAGCTGGGTATATCACAGGAAAAATAAGAGAAACAGAAACTGAAAACAAAAAAAAAAGTTAACATGGGTGTTATAAGAAATGGATCGTAAAATTGATCCTTGTGCAGATGTATCTGCTAACGGTGTTATGGGGTAAAGGAGAGATTTGAACTTTGAAACTCGTCCTTGGAGATAAACTTGCATACTGGTGAGTTCCATTCATGAGCTTCCACCTGTAGGTTTCTTATTGGAACGCTTGTAAGACACAACTTGCCATTCGTTTTGAATGATTGTGGGCCCCACTGGATGGGGTTGTGGATTTGGCTGGTCAGGAATGATATTCCATCACCTTAAAGCAGTAATCCCTTCTTCTAAGATAGATACTGTGACAGTGATCCTGTTATGGGTGATAGAAAGCGTGGCAGGATACTTCCATTTATTGAGGATTTTGTGATTCCTTAAGGCTTTGCTTACTGTCAGCAGGTTACGGCGACGTTGTAAGCTATGTCTGGAGAGATCCGGGAGAAGCCTGACGTTTGCATACTGCTGGGGAATGTTTTCAGGCCTACGTGAAGCTTGTGGGACCCGATCTTTTATGTGAAAAAAATGCATTCTCAGTAACACATCTCTGGGGATTGTTAGACGGTTTGGGGACCCTATGAATCCTGTCCACCAGAAGATTATGCGCTGACGTTTCTGGTACCAATGTGGAAAATAGGGTCTGGACATATTGCAGGAGCTGAGTAGGAGGGATGTCTTCTGGAATACCCCTCAGCTTGAGGTGTTTCCTCCTGGACCTGTCCTCAAGGTCAGCCAATTTGTCTTTTATCTATGTAATGTCCTCCCCGTGGGCTGTATGGGCCTCCACCTTTACATTATATGCTGAGGTATATTCCTCCATTTTGTTTTCTACTTGGTGTACTCTGTGGCCTATGGCTTTCACTTCCCTCTGGCACTCATTTATCCCCCTGACCATATCTGCGTGTAATGAGGATCTGAGGGACAGTAACATATCTTTAAGCAGAGTGTCTGATACAGGTCTGTCTGCTGTGGGGAATTCTTTAATAGGATCACCCTCAGTGCTGCTCTGTTGAGTGGAAGTGGCAGTGCTGCAGGGCCTGCTTACCTCCATGTCTGGGTCAGTCTGCCGTCTGACTGGAGAGTCCCTCCGTTGTTTCGATTTGGCCGGGCTTCTCGTAGAAGGGCTGGATGGGCCCAAGGAGGACTCACTTGGTGGATTAGAGGAGCGGACAGTAGCGGAAGGGAGACCGTTTGTGCTGCCGTTCGTTCTGGGCCTCTGCACCGGCCTGACATCCAGCGCTCCACCGCCATTTTGTTGTGGACCGCGAGCGGTATAGTAGCTCGTCATCTTCTGTGGCTGCTGCGGTTTTTGCGATGTCTGGGCATCCTCAATTCATTCAGCGGGATCTCGCCGTTAGGATATTAGTTTTTAGAGCCGTGAATGGCGCTGGTGGGCTCTGATGGCTGTGGATTGTCTCCTGTAGGCGAGCGGAGCTCCTGGGTTAAGCATCCATCTTGGAGTCCGGTCGTCACGCCCCTACCCAAACGAAAGTTGATGTCCTTTTTTCCCACAAATAGAGCTTTGATTTGGTGGTATTTGATCTCTGCATTTTTTATTTTTTGCGCTATAAACAAAAAAAGATTGCCAATTTTGAAAAAAACAACAACATTTTTTACTTTCTACTATAAAACAATTCCAAAAAAAAAAGTATGGGGGGGCGTGGCTTAGCCTCTGAAGAAGATGGCTGCTTAACTCCTGAGCTCCCGCTGACAGAGCCGTTTTTCGGTCTTCTACAGAGGTATTATCCTTTTTTTCTCATCCAAAATAATATGGGAACATCATCCAGAAGTTCCTCCACCCCAAGGTCATGATCTCCCTGCGATTTGAGTGGCAGTTTGTCGCAAACGATCCCAGCAATGTTCCTGTCACAAGTGGCAAATATGGCACTCACACAGAGCGCACAGTCAAATTCCAGTCAGACGCAGGCGGGAATATCCCTCTCACAGACTCCTTATACTGACATTGTGTTAATGCCACATCAGCACCCCAGCCTTACTGATCTTCATTCAGTGGCAGCAGATATTAAAGAAACACTAACGGTGGCTATTACTGATCTCTGCATTGACATTCAGTCAATCACAGGAAGAATCCAAGAAGTGGAAAAAATACAGGCTTTACATTCCACTACAATCCGCAAGGTCCACCAATATATTACTACACACTCCCTTCAACTTAGGGAGCTTAATAGACATGATGAAGATTTGGACAATTGTGGCAGACACCACAGTCTGAGACTGAGAGGGCTTCCAGAAACAGTTGATGCTGACCATCTCATTGACACTGTTTTGGGCATTTTTATTTTTTTCAATAATAATTTTTATTAAAGTTTTGCAAAATCATTTATACAGTCTTTTACATTGTAAAATAAAAGGTCTATATCCATACAACTCATAAGAGAACGAAATTCAGACAGGAATATTTAGAAACAACTGCCTTCAGTGGGTACAGGTATATCCGTTAAGCCCGCATGGGAACTAACTGTGTCGTATCGAGGGGAGCGGTACTTCCAACCCACAGATTCCCTGCTACATAGATTATCGGGGCTGTTACCTTCTAAAGCCTGTTACCCACATGGCCAGGTAATATTCATAGAAAATAAGATACAAAATAAACATTGTATTCATTGAGCATACATAAGGAACAATGGTAGAGCATTCCTACATGTATATTGAGCAGAATAAAATTTGTTAATCAAAGCAATACTGTTATGTGTGCAGGGTTCCCAAAAGAGAGACTAACCGGTCCAGACTACCAAGGGGATTCATGGGATCCCGCCAGCAGTCTGGGTAGCAGTCCCCTTAGTGCACCCAACGGGGGAGGTAGCATGTCAAGAAGTACTATGTGAATAGAAGGGACTAGGTAGTCCCTGAAAGAAAAGAAAGGAAACATGTTAGGAGGAGGAGAAGGGGTGGAGATATTTAGTGTCACGGTGGAGGAGGAGCACTACCTAGTCCAGGTTCCATTCCTGGTATGAGCGGTATGTTACAGTACATTGCCCACGGTTCCCAGGTAGTATTGAATTTTTCAATTTTGTCAAGCAGTTTCGCTACTATTTTCTCCTGGGACATTATCCATGATACTTTTCTCTTACAACATTGGAAGGACACTGTGGGCCTTTTCCAGGCTTTGTCAATAGTAATTTTGGCCCCCAAAAAAATAAAGAAGGAGAGAATTTGAGAACGCTTAGATATATTCGGAATAGTGTGGTTAAGTAAAGCTATGTGGGGGTCAGGAGCTACAGATATGTTCATCAGAGTGCCGATAGTTCAGAATATTTTCTGCCAAAAGGGTCTAATGCGGGGACAGGACCACCATATATGGAGCATTGTGCCTTCCAATTCACAACCTCTAAAGCACAGTGGAGACGTCCCAGGTTAAATCAAAGCCAATCTGGCGGGTACATAATACCACCTTGACAAAACCTTAAGGCTAGCCTCTATAAGAGAGATGTTACAAATACCTGTGTATGAGCGGGTCCAGACTCAGAACCAATCCGTTGGCATCCACGATCTGCCAGTGTCCTCCTCCCAGGTCCTAGCGTATGTCGGTTTGTCTAATTTCGACATAAGTGCTGTGTAAATCAAGGATATCCCTCCTTTTTGGTTGGAAATGTTAGAGCACCAATGTTCATATGGTGTAATTGAGGGAGACTCGGGTTTATTAGTCCAAATAAAGTTTAGGAAGTGGGAGATTTGGGTGAATCGGAATCATTCCGAGGCAGGCATTTCCAGTTTGCGTTTACAGTAGGATAGGGTAAGGGGGCCTGCAGGTGTGAGGAAGTGGCCTATTCTGTAGAGGCCTTTGTCTGTCCACCATCCTCCATAAATTACAATCTGAGATAATTCGCTTTGTCTGGGGAAATAAGGGTTACAGATGTCCATCTAGCATACTCCTCCGTTTACGATCACAGGGTGGATTGGGTCTGCCTGATCTATGGGGATACTATCGGGCTGCCCAATTGTCACAAATTTCAATGATCTTCAGAAGGGGCCCAAAGCCTGACTGGCTATCTATGGAAAGGTGGGCTACGCCCCTCAACACTATTGACTTCCTCATGTGGTGCAACCCAAAGAATAGACCGGCTATAATGGCCCCCACTTTGTCACATTTCATTGCGCTATGTACAAAACTATTCACACAACCGTATGTCCAATCCTGGTGGAAAGTTAGGGTTGTGAAAAATGTGGGAAAGAGGTTTTAGAGGGGAGATCAGGGCCGGTTGTGTGAATAGTTTTGCACATAGCGCAATGAAATGTGACAAAGTGGGGGCCATTATAGCCGGTCTATTCTTTGGGTTGCACATGAGGAAGTCAATAGTGTTGAGGGGCGTAGCCCACCTTTCCATAGATAGCCAGTCAGGCTTTGGGCCCCTTCTGAAGATCATTGAAATTTGTGACAATTGGGCAGCCCGATAGTATCCCCATAGATCAGGCAGACCCAATCCACCCTGTGATCGTAAACGGAGGAGTATGCTAGATGGACATCTGTAACCCTTATTTCCCCAGACAAAGCGAATTATCTCAGATTGTAATTTATGGAGGAAACTTTTCGTAAGAGGGAATGGAAGGGATCGGAATAAATATAAAAGGCGGGGTAATAGTGTCATCTTAATAGCATGTACTCTTCCCAGCCAGGACAGACCACATCTAGCCCATTTTTCGAGCTCTCCTCTACATTTGAGAACCAAGGGGGGGTAATTAGTTTTGTATAGACTACCTATATCAGGTAAGAAGATAAAAATAATAATGCGACAACCAAAACAAAAAAAGCTGCCGACACAACAATCAGACTAATTGTGGTGAAAATATAGAGTAAATAAGTGTGGCGCTGAATAATATGTGCGTTATTGGGCAAAGCCTGACAAAATAGATATCTGTGAGGACAACAGCCCAATAAAGTGCATTTAATGAAACACCAAATAAATCGTGTATGAATACTAGTGGAAGTAAATGTGTAAAAAAATGTGTGTCAATAAAATATTCAAAACGGTCCTGTGTACGCTGGAAACCAGTAATGGCAGGATCGAATCACTATAGGATAGCAGTGAAGAAATATATAAGGAGTAATTAATCCCTGTGAATCTCAAATTAATGTGTAAGTGTGTGGAGAATTAAATTAGCATAAACTTTTATAAAGTGTAGTGACACACATAAATAAAGAATATTAAAAATATATAACACTATAGCAACATATACTGCTGTCACGACCAAAAGTCCAGCATATACTTATAGATAGCTAACATGACTACAGTCCAATGTCAAATAAATGGATGAGCATCTAACGATGTAGTTGGGAGATCTATAGCTGCCAAAATTGGTGGTATAAGGCCTTAAATCCGGGGATGGCGTCCACAGGATAAGGTGCCCTGCATATATGTAGACGGGATAGGCAAAAATACCCTTACCGGCAATGGTGGACCCCTCGGCCAGCGGCCTGGGGTCAGACAGGCTTAAGATATGGAGGAGGGTTCCACAGCAGCTGGAGATATTGGAGGAAATCTGCAGCACTCACCAACCGACCTCTCTGGTTATAGCGACTCTCGGTCTCCAAGGTGCAAATCAGGAACTGCTTACAAGAAAACCGCTTCCATAAACTGGATGTAGATCCTCAGAAAAAATGGGGTTCAAAAGGAAGACCTCCCCATAGTGTGAATCCGCTTATTGAAAAGCATTTATTTAAAAATCGAGAACTATACAAAATACCATGACCTAAACACTGGGGTCAGGTATAAAACAATAAAAAGCGCTATAAGATAAAAGTGGCAAGACAGGCATAACCACCCGACGCGTTTCGTCCAATAGGACTTCAACTGGGGTACCCCAGCTATAGATCTCCCAACTACATCGTTAGATGCTCATCCATTTATTTGACATTGGACTGTAGTCATGTTAGTTATCTATAAGTATATGCTGGACTTTTGGTCGTGACAGCAGTATATGTTGCTATAGTGTTATATATTTTTAATATTCTTTATTTATGTGTGTCACTACACTTTATAAAAGTTTATGCTAATTTAATTCTCCACACACTTACACATTAATTTGAGATTCACAGGGATTAATTACTCCTTATATATTTCTTCACTGCTATCCTATAGTGATTCGATCCTGCCATTACTGGTTTCCAGCGTACACAGGACCGTTTTGAATATTTTATTGACACACATTTTTTTACACATTTACTTCCACTAGTATTCATACACAATTTATTTGGTGTTTCATTAAATGCACTTTATTGGGCTGTTGTCCTCACGGATATCTATTTTGTCAGGCTTTGCCCAATAACGCACATATTATTCAGCGCCACACTTATTTACTCTATATTTTCACCTATATCAGGTGTTAGGTGAATTCCTAGGTAGAGGATAGCTGTGGCGGACCAGGAAAAGTCAAAGTTTCTAGTAAGTTGCGAAAGAAGATCCGACGGTACCGTGATATTTAAAGCAGGTGATTTATTCATGTTTACCGTCAGTCCTGAAATTGCGCTAAATGACCTCAGAACCTTATATACAACTGGAGTGGAGATCAAGGGAGATGTAAGGTACAGTAATAGGTCATCCGCGTAGAGAGCACATTTGTGTTCCCGGTCTCCACAGGTTACCCCTTTAATATCAGGGTTTGTTCTGATAGCTATGGCCAGAGTTTCTATCGCTATCGCGAATAAAAGGGGGGAGAGTGGGCATCCCTGTCTGGTACCTCTTTTTGTTGGGAACGAGGCCGAGTATCTACCCATCAGTCGAACTTTTGCTGATGGGTTTGAGTACAGTGAGTTTATTAGGTTTAGGAAGTATTGGCCAAATCCCCATCGTCGCGGGATGTCAGACAGGTATGCCCAGTCTATTGAGTCGAATGCCTTGTGTAGGTCAATAGACAATATAAATCCCTTTTGGAGGGGACCCCCATCCCATTGGGATTGCAGAAAAGAGATAATGTTTATGGTCCTTCTAATTTGGTCTGGACCCTGTCGGCCAGGGATAAAACCCACCTGATCTTTGTGAATGTACGTTGGAATGAAGCTCGCCATCCTGTTAGCTAGAACCTTGGTTAAAATTTTGATATCATTGTTAATAAGGGATATTGGGCGGTAATTCCCAATCTCGCTTGGGTCCTTCCCTGGTTTGGGGATCATCGAGATGTATGCAGCGTTTAAGTCTGTCCCGAGCGGAGAACCTTTCCTAAAGAAGTTCAGAAATTTAGTTAGATGTGGGGCTAGGGTGGTACCAAATTTTTTGTAATATCCAGTCGAGAACCCATCCGGGCCAGGGGAGGATCCGAGTTTTAGTGATTTTATAGTATCCAGAACTTCCGCCTGGGTGAATGGGCTCTCAAGTAATTCCCTATGATCGTCAGCCAAAGATGGCAGTGAGAGGGAGTCAAGAAACTCCTGCCGAGATTTGCCCACTTAACGTGATTTAGGTTTATAAAGATCCGCATAAAATTGAAGAAATGCTTCCATGATCTTACTTGGATTTTGGGTTAGATCCCCAGAGTTCAGCTTTATTTTGGGGAATGCTAAGGGGCGATGTTTAGGGCTTATCTTGATTGCTAATTTAGAGCCGATTCTATCCTTTTGAGAGTAGAACTTAGCTCCTGTCCACCTGAGGTGTTTTTCAGCAGCTGTTGTTAGGGTCAGGTTGAGGAGCACCTGGGCCCTATCCAGGTTGGCTAGAGATTCTATGGTAGGTTTAAGTTTATGCACCCTGGCTAGAGCTCTGAATTCCTCATATTGTTTAAGCGTATCTGCTTTGCGTTCCGCCTTAAGTTTGGCCGCCATTTGTATTCGTTTCCCCCTTATTACTGGTTTGTGTGCTGCCCAAACTGACTCTGGTGAGATATCAGCAGTTGTGTTGATGCTAAAGTATTCTTTAATGGAATCCTCTAAAATGGCGCACTAAATAGGGTCACTGAGAATGGTTTCCTGCAGTCTCCAGCGGGGGGGGTTATTGTACCCCAAGGGTTTTTTCGTACTCAAAGTGACCATCGAGTGGTCCGAAAGGGGTGAATCTACAATCTTGGATTTCACTATCAAAGGGATCGTATAGGGACGAGTGAAGATGTGGTCTATCCTGGCGTAGGAGTCATAGGGTGCTGAGTAATGCATGTAGTCCTTAGAATGAGGGTTGGTTTCCCTCCAAATATCTATTAAGCCTTCTTCATTCAGTATTTTTGCTATTTGGATACTCTGTCTGGAGGGACGTTTGGGTTTTGGCTTCCCAGAGCTAGTTGAGTCCAGGGAGAAATCAAATGCCGTATTAGTGTCTCCACCAAAGAAAATTGTGCCTTTTAGGTGTGGGTGGAGTTTGTGCATCAGGGATTCAAAAAATGCTTTCTGACCCTTGTTGGGGCATAATAGGAGACGAACGTGTATAATTTCCCATCAATATTCCCTGATACCAGAATGTAACGTCCCATAGGATCAGATACAGTCTCTGGCTGGGAGAGATTAACATGTCTGGCAAAGCAAATGGCAACGCCTTTTGTTTTGTTGGAAGCTGAGGAAAGAAAAAATGGAGGCAATTGATGATGCAGGAATTCGGTTTGGTAAGATATGGGGAAGTGGGTCTCTTGTAGAAAGAGAATGTCAGCATGCATGGACTTATAAAGTTGGAAGATCTTTCTACATTTGATGGGAGAGTTTAAACCCTGAGTATTATGTGAGATAATATTAAGGGTGGGAGTCATGTTGGATTGATCAGTCATGTTGTTATCGGAGTGGTGCAAAGCTTAGAAAATGCTTCTTACCTTGCTGATGAGGGAAGTCTACTCCAAGTAGGAGAGAGGGTGTGTTAATTGCGAAGATGAGACCTGGGAGGAGAGGCCAGAAGCAGACGTGGAACCTGGGAGCGCTCATAAGCATAGTGTAGAAGAAGAAAAGTAAAGGGGTGAAAGAGAGAAGGAGAGAAAACATAGTTGTTACATTGACCAGTATCGTTAAACTTTCCTATACAATATTATAACATAAAGTCAAAATAAAAGCCCGGGGGGTCCCCAGACCCCCCCCCATATCCCGGGGAAGGATGGATTGATTAGCCATACCTAACCCTTTAACCTGAGAGGACTGGCTCCCTACTAGTAGGGCAGCCAGCCAGGGAACCAGAGGCATGAATGGTGCTCCTGGAACCTACTGGGGGTGTATTGAGACCACCACGGCCCCGCCACCTGTAATACAATGCAACTGTAGACTATCTAATAATCTATATCATAAAATGTCAAAGAGAACAGAGCGTTCCAACTGTGAGGACAACAATAATCAAAATAACAAACCGAGTACTTTCAAGACTGTGCTCTCTCCACCCGGGGTCCCCACCCACTCTCCAAGGGGCCCAGGGGGAAGAAATCGGGCTCTTCACTTGGAGGTAAAAAAAGCCCAGGGCCACGTATAGGCTGCGAACCCAGAAAGCCTAAAAGGGAGTATCAGCCTTTTAATAGACTCAGTGAAACTTGACTTCCATGCCTGTGTTACTTAAGTAATGTGAGCATTTCAATACTTCAGACAAAATTTGTGAGCGCCTTGCTAGCGCCCATAGCGCCTATTTCAGTTCAGTTGAGGGGAGAAGTGTGTCCAAGGATAATATTCCGTTAAAGATTGACGCATGTTGTAAAGGGAGCCGGGCTATCAGAAGGACAGATCCCCCCTTTCCCTCAACCCACCACCCCCGCCCTTTAATGGAGTATGGTTGGCTGCCTCTTGTTCAGTTTGTTCAGGGAGCCTGCTAAAGGTTGGATACTCGTCAAAAGAGTGACAATATCATCTTGGGGACTTCCTCACGGTGGGAGGTTGTGAAACATGAAAGGTCCGCCCGGACCGAAGAAAGAAAAAAAAAATAAAATAAAATCCTGGATCCAAGATAGGATCCTAGAGGGAAGTCAGACTTCAAGGAGGGATGTTTTCTTTAGAGTGTTTAGAGCTCTGTTTGAGCCAGGTAGGTTGCAGAGGACTTGCTGGAGGTGGCCGCTTTGTTGATGATGGGGGTCTGGGAGTGCGCTGGTTCTTGTGGCATCAGACCCAATTAAAGTATCAAACGCTCTCCTTCTGCAAACGATGAAAAGCCGAAACTTTTATTTCTGTAGGAGAAGTTCAGTCTCAGTGGAAATGACCATCGGTATGTTATAGCTTTCTCGGTCAGAAGTTGGAGCAACGGTTTGAGAGAACATCTCTTCTGAGCTGTGTATGGTGACAAGTCTGCGAAGATTTGGATTTTGTGGCCCAATCATTTTAGATTATCCGATCCTCTGGCTCTCCTCATTATCTCTTCCTTAACGGAGAAATAGTGGGGCTTCACAATGATGTCTCTTGGAAGACTATCAGTGCGGAGGGGTTGCAGTGCTCTGTGTGCTCTATCCAGCTCCGTTCGATGTTCAGCTATATCAGGTATGAGGTCTTTCAGCAGGGTTTTCACCGCGGTATGTATCTTTCTCAGTTTCGGGGAGACTGCGAATTCTAAAATTGTAACGTCTTGAACGATTTTCGAGATCGTCGATTTTGGCAAAAGCTGTTTCAAGTTGATCTTGCATTTCTTGTATTCTATCTGAATTTTGGTTGATACGTGCAACAGCTTGATCAGCCCTCTTTTCAATCATGTCTATTTGCTGCCCCAGTTGCTGCAGGTCCGCATGGATGGAGGAGGTTATTTGGTCAGCGTTCAGGGCCAAGCTCTTGGAGAGCAGTTGGGAAAAAGCTTCCATCATGGAAGGGAAGTCTGTGGGGATAGGGGTGGCTGTGGTAGCTTCAGTCACTGACAATAGCAGGCCTGTGTGCGGGTCTAACATAGGGGTGGAGGGGGGGCCGTTCTGCAGTCTGCCCAGCAGAGACTCGGTGGATGCCGGGGAAACGCCCAGAGGCAAAGGCGGGAAGTCGGTACCTGGTGATAGTGGTGACCGTGCATTCTGATCCACAATGGATTCTTCATCCTCCCTTATGCTGCACGTGCCTCGTGGAGCCGCCGCCATCTTAGCGTAGCTGACCGGGCTGGGCGCCGTGGTCATCTGGCTCGTGAGGCTCCTCCTGGCTTGTGCCATTATTTTCCGCAGGTTCTCGGGGTTCTCCCCTGCTCGAATATACCGGTGTGAGGCTCGGGGAATCGCTCTGTGTGCTCCGGTGGTGAATGCAGGGCCGTGGTGGAGCGGAGCTTTAGTGACCAGCGGCCATCTTAAGAGCTGAAGCGCATGCGCCTGTTTTGGGCATTTTTAATGATCTCTTGGATAAACCCAGTATGTCCCCAATAGGGATGGAGAGGATACACTATGCCCTCAGACCTAGGGGAAAGGATTTGGACCCTCCCAGGCATGTTTTATGCCACATAATTGATTATCAGCTTAAAGAATATATACTGAGAAAGGCGTGTACCAAAAACCTAATTTCTTATAATGGTACAGAACTACGTTTATTTCAGGATCTCTCTAATATTACACTTCAGAGACGCAGAGAACTTCGACCCATTCTAGAAGTCCTCCGTACGAAAGGAATCACTTATAGGTGGAAATTTCCCTTTTGCCTGTCAGCATCATCAATGGGACGCACAGCTCTCCTAAGAGTCCCGGAAGATCTGCCTCATTTCTGTGAAACACTGGATATCCCGATGATGCAAGTACCAGAATGGTATGCTGAATTTCGTCCAAAGGTTGCTAAATCTCCAACACCTAGAAGCGAACCAATGGAAACCCAGGAAGTTTGTTCCAGAAGACAAAGATCACCTTTGGAAACACGTCCTGAACGTTCCACTTCAACTACTGGCAAAGGTTCTAGTCCCATGAGAGCACCTCTAACCTGTAGAGCTCGCCGTGGTGGTTGAACATTCATAGCATTGCTCAAGTACTTTAATTAACCTTTATTTCCTTTCTTTTTGTTTCAGGGACATACTCTTCCATATTCTTACTTTAAGCGTTTAACCTTAGAAGACTTTCAAGGATTCATTATTGCATGACTTGGTTTTCTATTTACATATTATTTATACCATATATATATATATATACATAGATTTAACATCATCTAAACATGCTTATCCATTCCACTTTGGAAGCCTTCTGGTATTGTCTATAGTTTCTAAAATATTTTATATATATTTGAAATATATAAGATTCTGATATCACTTTGTTCTTGACGCCATGTCTATCTTTTGCTTTTATGTTAGTATATTACTTAACCACTTCAGCCCCGGAAGGTTTTACCCCCTTCCTGACCAGAGCACTTTTTACAATTCGGCACTGCGTCGTTTTAACTGCTAATTGCGCGGTCATGCAATGCTGTACCCAAACGAAATTTGCGTCCTTTTCTTCCCACAAATAGAGGTTTCTTTTGATGGTATTTGATCACCTCTGCCGTTTTTATTTTTTGCGCTATACACGGAAAAAGACCGAAAATTTTGAAAAAAAATGATATTTTCTACTTTTTGTTCTAAAAAAAATCCAATAAACTCAATTTTAGTCATACATTTAGGCCAAAATGTATTCGGCCACATGTCTTTGGTAGAAAAAATGTCAATAAGTGTATATTTATTGGTTTGCGCAAAAGTTATAGCGCCTACAAACTAGGGTACATTTTCTGGAATTTACACAGCCTTTAATTTATGACTGCCTATGTCGTTTCTTGAGGTGCTAAAATGGCAGGGCAGTACAAAACCCCCACAAATGACCCCATTTTGGAAAGTAGACAACCCAAGGAATTTGCTGAGAGGCATGTTGAGCCCATTGAATATTCATTTTTTTTGTCCCAAGTGATTGAATAATGACAAAAAAAAAAAATTACAAAAAGTTGTCACTAAATGATATATTGCTCACACAGGCCATGGGCATATGTGGAATTGCACCCCAAAATACATTTAGCTGCTTCTCCTGAGTATGGGGATACCACATGTGTGGGACTTTTTGGGAGCCTAGCCGCGTACGGGGCCCCGAAAACCAATCACTGCCTTCAGGATTTCTAAGGGCGTACATTTTTGATTTTACTCCTCACTACCTATCACAGTTTTGAAGGCCATAAAATGCCCAGATGGCATAAAACCCCCCCAAATGACCCCATTTTGGAAAGTAGACACCCCAAGCTATTTGCTTTGAGGCATGTTGAGTCCATGGAATGTTTTATATTTTGACACAAGTTGCGGGAAAGTGACAAATTTTTTTTTTTTTTTTTGCACAAAGTTGTCACTAAATGATATATTGCTCACACAGGCCATGGGCATATGTGGAATTGCACCCCAAAATACATTTAGCTGCTTCTCCTGAGTACGGGGATACCACATGTGTGGGACTTTTTGGGAGCCTAGCCGTGTACGGGGCCCCGAAAACCAATCACTGCCTTCAGGATTTCTAAGGGCGTACATTTTTGATTTTACTCCTCACTACCTATCACAGTTTCGGAGGCCATGGAATGCCCAGGTGGCACAAACCCCCCCCAAATGACCCCATTTTGGAAAGTAGACACCCCAAGCTATTTGCTGAGAGGCATGGTGAGTATTTTGCAGCTCTCATTTGTTTTTGAAAATAAAGAAAGACGAGAAAAAAAATTTTTTTCTTTTCTTTTTTCAATTTTCAAAACTTTGTGACAAAAAGTGAGGTCTGCAAAATACTCACTATACCTCTCATCAAATAGCTTGGGGTGTCTACTTTCCAAAATGGGGTCATTTGGGGGGGGGGTTTGCCACCTGGGAATTCCATGGCCTCCGAGACTGTGATAGGCAGTGAAGAGTGAAATCAAAAATTTACGGCCTTAGAAAGCCTGAAGGCGGTGCTTGGTTTTCGGGGTCCCGTACGCGGCTAGGCTCCCAAAAAGTCTCACACATGTGGTATCCCCGTACTCAGGAGAAGCAACAGAATGTATTTTGGGGTGTAATGTCACATATTCCCATGGCATGTTTGAGCAATATATCATTTAGTGACAACTTTGCGCAAAAAAAAATAAAAAAAATAAAAAATTTCTCTCTTTCCCGCAACTTGTGTCACAATATAAAATATTCCATGGACTCGACATGCCTCTCAGCAAATAGCTTGGGGTGTCTACTTTCCAAAATGGGGTCATTTGGGGGGGGGGGTTTGAACTGTCCTGGCATTTTATGCACATCATCTAGAAGCTTATGTCACACATCACCCACTCTTCTAACCACTTGAAGACAAAGCCCTTTCTGACACTTTTTGATTACATAAAAAAATAATTTTTTTTTGCAAGAAAATTACTTTGAACCCCCAAACATTATATATTTTTTTAAAGCAAATGCCCTACAGATTAAAATGGTGGGTGTTTCATTTTTTTTTTTCACACAGTATTTGCGCAGCGATTTTTCAAACGCATTTTTTTGGGGAAAAAACACACTTTTTAAAATTTTAATGCACTAAAACACACTATATTGCCCAAATGTTTGATGAAATAAAAAAGATGATCTTAGGCCGAGTACAAGGATACCAAACATGACATGCTTTAAAATTGCGCACAAACGTGCAGTGGCGACAAACTAAATACATTTTTAAAAGCCTTTAAAAGCCTTTACAGGTTACCACTTTAGATTTACAGAGGAGGTCTACTGCTAAAATTACTGCCCTTGATCTGACGTTCGCGGTGATACCTCACATGCATGGTGCAATTGCTGTTTACATTTGACGCCAGACCGACGCTTGCGTTCGCCTTAGCGCGAATGCAGGGGGGACAGGGGTGCTTTTTTTTTTTTTTTCTTTATTATTATTTTTTTTTATCTTATTTTTAAACTGTTCCTTTCATTTTTTTTTTTTAAATCATTTTTATTGTTATCTCAGGGAATGTAAATATCCTCTATCATAGCAATAGGTAGTGACAGGTACTCTTTTTTGCAAAAATTGGGGTCTATTAGACCCTAGATTTCTCCTCTGCCCTCAAAGCATCTGACCACACCAAGATCGGTGTGATAAAATGCTTTCCCAATTTCCCAATAGCGCTGTTTACATCCGGCGAAATCTAAGTCATAAAATGCTCGTAGCTTCCGGTTTCTTAGGCCATAGAGATGTTTGGAGCCACTCTGGTCTCTGATCAGCTCTATGGTCAGCTGGCTGAATCACCGGCTGCATTCTCAGGTTCCCTGTTGAGACAGGAGAGCCAGAGAAAAACACGGAAGACGTTGGGGGGGGGCATTCCCTCCCACTGCTTGTAAAAGCAGTCTAGAGGCTAATTAGCTGCTAGGATTGCTTTTACATGAAAGCCGATCGCTGGCTGAAAAGAATGATACCAAGATGATACCTAAACCTGCAGGCATCATTCTGGTATAACCACTCAAAAGTCGTGAATGGCGTACCTGAAGACAAAAAATGGTTAACAATAAAGCACAGTAAACGGTAAGGTATAAAAAATTGCATATCTGAAAAGCAAGCATGATAAAACATAATAACAATAAAACATTGCAGAATAGAATACAGTAAAAAAGAGCAGAACAATAGAGAGAGAATAGAGAGAGAGAGAGAACAATAAAACGACAACTATTTTTTTTTTTATTTTATATTTTTGTTTGTGTTTTTTTTTTTTTTTTTTTACACTTTTTTTTGTAACTATCTTTTATAACTGTAACCGGTTCCAGGTTCGGGTCTCTCAAAATGCGATGGCATCTTGGGAGACCCAGTGAAAGTGTGCCTAGTCTGTGGAATGCTGTACCCTACGCTAATACTCAACTAGTGAATGGTAGCGTTCAAAACATTCACCAATGCAAAGACCAGGATTGTCAGGACAGGAGGGACAATAATAGAGGGTGTCACGCCTATATTCGCGCTTGCTGCAGACACAACATCTTTTTTGGGGGGGTTCGTTGGGTAGGGGTACTCGGGAGGACATAAAGAAAATGCCTCTCATGCCGACTGCATTTGGTTGGGGATGTGAATGGGGGAAGTACGGGCGCTGCAGAAGCGGTGGGTTCCCAATTAGGATTGGCGAATGCAGCAGGAAGGGCATTATGGGCACGACGGGCCTGTGTTTGTCTTTTTGGTGGCAGCGGGACACTACTTGTGCTTGCCACCTCACCAGCTTGAACTGCATTTATGGGACTCGCCACGTCACCAAGTGTTACTTCAGTGCGGGTTTGACTACGACCGGGGTGTACTAGGCCGCTGGTGCTTGCCAGTTCACCAAAACGCTACCAAAAAAACTGTTAGCGATCGCAGGGATCAGGCCTGACTCTGCGAACGCTGCAGTTATGCGTTTAGTGTTTTGTAAGTGTCAGTGATCGATCGATACTGCACTTGGGTGGGCTGGGCTGGGCCGGGCGGAGGGGCAAAACGCAGGCGCTAGCAGGTATCTGGGCTGATCCCGCTAACACTGCGTGTTTGGGAACCCTAAACTGCTGGGGACGCTAGTATAGATCTGATCGGATCAGATATTGATCCGTTCAGATACTATACCACTAAGGGAGGTGTACGGTGCGTGCGTGGGTGTTAGCGGTACTGGCGCTAATCTGACGCTGCCTGGGGCTGGTGCTTGCCAGTTCACCAAAACGCTACCAAGAAAACTGTTAGCGATCGCAGGGATCAGGCCTGACTCTGTGAACGCTGCAGTTATGCGTTTAGTGTTTTGTAAGTGACAGTGATCGATCGATACTGCACTTGGGCTGGGCCGGGCGGAGGGGAAAAACGCAGGTGCTAGCGGGTATCTGGGCTGATCCCGCTAACACTGCGTTTTTGGGAACCCTAAACTGCTGGGGACACTAGTATAGATCTGATCGGATCAGATATTGATCCGTACAGATACTATACCACTAAGGGAGGCGTATGCTGCGTGCGTGGGTGTTAGCGGTACTGGCGCTATCCTGACGCTGCCTGGGGCGACGCATATCACCGCCGGGCGATCAGGGGGCTAAACCTTTATTAGGTAATAAACGGCGGGTGCCCTGACACTATAAAAAATAAACGAACTAACCAGCGTCACCCGTAACGGTTATACGGTGATCAGTGGTGAAAGGGTTAACTAGGGGGCAATCAAGGGGTTAAAACATTTATTAGATAGTATATGGGGGTCCCTGTCGCTATAAAACGCTGACGGCGAACCTAAATATTTACTTCCCTAACTAGCGTCACCAGCGACACTAATACAGCGATCAGAAAAATGATCGCTTAGTGACACTGGTGACAGGGGGTGATCAAGGGGTTAAAACTTTATTAGGGGGGGTTAGGGGGGTATCCTAGACCTAAAGGGGGGTAATACTCATTGCCCTAACACTGTAACTGTAACAAACTGACACCATGCAGTAATCAGAAAAAAAAAAAGAAAAAAATACTGCTTGCTGTCAGTTTGTGACGGGGGGGGGGGGGGGATTGGGGGAGGATCGGGGGTGTAAAGTATGCCTGGCATGTTCTACTGTGTGTGTGTGTGTGTGTGTGTTGTGCACTCACATGTCTTCTCTCCTCGGCGCTGGGACGGAAACTGCCAAGCCGAGGAGAGATGACATCACATCCTCTGCCTGTGTGAAACTACACACAGGCAGGGGAGGATTCCGATTGGCTGGGAGCGATCGCGAGGGGGGGGCCACGATCGGATGGTCTCCCCCTCGCCTCCCGACGCTCCCAGTCAAATGCCGACCGCCGCTGGCACCGGGGGGGGGGGTCCGATCGGACCCCCCGCCCGCGGGAGGCAGATCACGTACAGGTACGTGATTCTGCCTGCCCGTGCCATTCTGCCGCCGTATATGTGCGTTAGGCGGTCGGCAAGTGGTTAATTAATAGTTCATATATTTTGGGAGATCATCCATTGTTGCTCTGCATATTTTTCGATTCTATAACTGTTATCTACATTGGTTGTTTGTTAATTTACACAAATGGGTAATACATTTATCATCTGGATAACAGATGTAGAAAGCGTATAGCCTCACAATACAAAATAAGCAAGGTATATCTGAATGAAATGTACCATCGTCCAAATTAGTTGAGGAGAATGATTTGGGAGTATGGGCCCCATCCCAGACTCACCAAGAAGGGAACAGCAAGTGAACTATTGCGGTACATATACAGGAGGCATAACTAATGATACAAATCACTGATAAAATTTCACAAAATGTATTCATACAAAAATAGCAAAGAGACAACAAGACATATCATTTAAAAGGGTTCAGATGGTATGATATTTCAACATGTTTTGCGGGTTTACCGCTTCATCAGGACAATACATCTGTAAATATAGATCAGAATACAAAAATAAATACCATGTAAAAGATTTTTACACAATTGCAAATTGGGTAAGGTAAAGTGTAGTGATAGAACTGCTTACCTGAGCCACAGAGGGTGTGCAGCAATGACACAACCCAGCTGAGCCTCCCCTGGCGATTGGGAAGGGAATATGAAACACCGGCCAAGGTCTAAATAGAGTAATATGAGGATGAATGATCATATGATCAATGCAAGTGTCAGTCATGAATGGTGAGGTAATAGACAGGCAGCAAGAATAGGAGGAACATGCCAACGTGTAGAGAGATTGTGTCATAATGAGGGATAAGAAAAGAGAGAGGGAAATGAATGGGGTGATGGAGAGGTGGGAAAGGGGGAGGGGAGGGAAAGAAAAATGGGGGGGGCAGGGGGAGGAGGGGTAAGGAAGAAAGGAAGGAAAAGAAAGGAAAAGGGGTATGGAGAAGACATAAAGTGCAAAAGAGATGAATAACAATGAAAAAAGGGAGAGGGACATGAAGGGAATTGAATGAAAGAAGTACCCATGAAAAGATTAAGAGCCAAGATGCCACAGTGAACAAATTACTGGTAAGTGTGAAATACAACCGTGAGGTGTTAAACAAAATACCATGAAGAATATAAAAACCATGCGGTGAATAAGATAAGTGAACAAGTGAACAACCAAAAAGTTGTGAACCAGGATGTGATCAAAGCAAAAATTAAAAGGACTGACATCTACCTAGGTCATACATATACTAGTGTATGGAGCCCAGAGATCTAGAACCATGGGGGTATGTAGACATCACAGGTTTGAGTAGGTCAAAGTTAGCTGCATCAAACATACATAGCAACAAGCATAGGGACATAGAAGGTAATGTCCAAAATCCAAAAGGGGTACAATTATAAAAAAGGTATCATTGGTAACTAATTCAGTATATTAATGGTGGTAAAATATGGTGCGGCCAAACATAAGTATATACAAATGTAAGTAGGGCTCACCAGTGATGCTGTGTTCCAAGGCTCGTCTGAGACTCCTGTTGGCCTGGGTCTATGGCGGTATAAAACGGCCATATATATATCCCCTTCAGCCTCGTGACGTGAGATGTGTTATATACCTGATATATGGAACTTGGGCTCAGTGCGCTTATTTTTCTTTTCATGACGATGGAAGTGTCTTCCTTTGTTTATTATAATAAAAACTCCCTTCTACATTTACTCCTGTGGATCATCTCCCAAAATAATTTTAACAAACAAGTTTACAATTGATCTATTTAACTCATTTAGATTATTACTTGTTATACATATTATTATATCATTCCTTGTCCAGATATTGTATTACTTGCTTTTTACTACTTTTCCCATTTCTACTATTCACTAAATATCTTTTTCAGTTATTATATTTGCCTATCTGGAGGTATTATACAGTTTATCCCATATTGAGTTATGGATTATTTTTTCCCTCATGAATCTTTATGGTTCCCTATTTGTTCCTTTCATTTCAATATTGTTATGGTCAATCTATTCCCCTTTTTCTAAACATTTTCCTTTTTCCTACATATTCTGGATAAGGATTATTATACTCTATTAAATATTAAGTTTAATTGACATCTCTTGGTTCTTATGGCAAACTACTTTCTTGGTACTAATTGGTTTATTATTCGACCTTGTTCCTACTATACCCATGTTATTCACATCTCACTAATTATCTCATACATTTTTTTTTGTTTGTTTTTGGGAAACTTTTCTCATTTTCTGTCCTTGAAACAAAAAGTCTAACACTCCTATTGATACTTTATTAAGCCAAATATTCCCGGTCTTATACTCTTTACCTCCTCTGATATACATAACTTTTGACTCTGTCTAGCGTGTAACACCTCATTGATTGAGAAAACCCATCTTTGACGCGATTAATCTCGTCCACACACAGTGGTAACCGACATTATTCAGGTATTCGATTTATAGAAATCACTATCCATACCACTGACACTGTCCGGCCTCCTAGAAGACTAAGGGGGTCATTTACTATAGCGCTATGGCGCTAATTCACGGCAATTTATCGCGAATTAGCGCTAATGGCGCTAAAACGGTATTCACTATAGCGCTGGTGAGAAAATACTCCCAAAATCGAATTTACTATAGCTCCCTGAAACTAAATAGCGCCCAAACCCTTACTCTGCTAAAACCTAGAGAATTGCACATGGAAATAATGTTTAGAGCATGATATCATTGCCTAAATGGTATTGAAATATGCAGTATATTATTTAAAGATTATCTGCTTTTAAACTGTGTGAAAAAACGGAAAATTGTATACTCACCTTTCCGTAATTTTCCTTTCCTGACGCATCTTCATGGCAGCACACACTGGGTTGTGACTCCGCCCCCACAACCTGACAGGATTGGTTTAGCTATAAAAGTTGAAGAGAGATGACCCCCACCATTCTCAGTATATATCATCCTAAGACAGGGTGGGAATCTGTGTGCTGCCATGAAGATGCATCAGGAAAGGAAAATTACGGAAAGGTGAGTATACAATTTTCCGTTTTCCTGACGCCTTCATGGCAGCACACACTGGGAAATAACTCGCCAGTCGGGAGGGTGCAATTAAAGTTTTATTATTCTAAAGAGCTGTGGAATTGGCTGTAATAATGGATCTGACAAAGTCCGCTGTAGTTAGATGCGCAGAATCAATCTTATAGTGAGAAGTAAACGTATGTCTTGACGACCAGGTAGCTGCCTTACAGATTGTCTCCGGTGAAACTCTGCAGTATGCTGCCCATGAAGTTGCCACTGCCCTGGTTGAGTGTGCCCTGATGCCTTCTGGGATGGCTAGCTGCTGAGACGAATATGCCTTTTTAATGGTGTTGACCAGCCAGGATGCGATTGTTCGGGAAGTTGCTGGATGACCTTTCTTGGGACCGTGAGGAATTATGAGAAGAGTATCTGATCTTCTGAAAGAGGCTGTAGCTTCCAAATAGCTGGTAATGATAGTTTTAACATCCAATGCATGAGGTTCACCCTGGTCGTTAGTAAAGGATGGAAGGTTGATATCTTGATTATAATGAAAAGAAGATGATACCTTGGGAGTGAAATGTTCCGAGGGTCTTAGTACCACTCTATCGGGATAGAAGACTAGGTAAGGTTCTGTTATTAACAGCGCTCTGAGTTCTGAAACTCTTCTCGCAGATGTAATGGCGATAAGGAAGGTTACCTTTAAAGTCAGGTTCTAAAGTGAGATTGACTCAATTGGCCAAAAAGGAGGTTTAGATAATGCATCGAGTACTGTGGAGAGATTCCAAGCTGGAAATGTGGGTTTCTTTGGAGGTCTGATTTTTAAGCAAGCCCTCATGAACTGAATCACTAGCGGATGTAGTGCCCATCTAATGCCTGTTTTAGCCGAAAGAGCCGAAATCTGGACTTTAAGAGTACTTGAGCTTAAGCCTTTGGTAATACCCAACTGAAGGAATTCCAGAACTTGTGGTGTCTCTGGTGAAATTGGGTTCCATTTTCTTTGTTGGGCGAGAGAACAAAACCTATTCCATACTTGTGAGTATGTCTTGTTGGTGGTGCTTTTTCTTGCTTGTAGAAGAGTAGAAATGACCTCCTGCGAGCATCCCTGCTCTAACAGCCGAGTCCTTTCAATTTCCATGCTGTCAAGTGTAACTTCTCTGGAGCTGGGTGTAGAAATTGACCCTGGGATAGGAGGTCCGATGTTACTGGGAGAGGAAGCGGTTGTTGTAAGCTGAGTTGTAGTAGGGTTGTGAACTCCTTGGCCAAAAGGCAATTATGGCTATTACTGTTGCTGATGATCTCCGAAGCCTGGATAGGAACCTCGCAATTAAGGGTACTGGAGGAAAAATGTAACCCAGCTTGAAATTCCATGGATGGGTCAAACAATCCATTCCCTAGGCAGATGGGAAGGCTGCTCTTGCCAGGAATCTCCGACATTTGGTGTTTGCAGGTGTGGCTGCTAGGTCGATCTCTGGTGTTCCCCAGGTTCTCGAAAGAAGGGAAAAGGCCTGTTGGCTCAATGACCACTCGTTGTTCGAGAGCAATTCCCTGCTCAAATAGTCGGCCAGCATGTTCTGAGCTGCTGGGACATATACCGCTTTCAGGTCTATTAGGTGTACTTGAGCCCACTCCATGATAGGGCGTACCTCCTGCATCAAAGTGCGACTCCTCCTACCCCCTTGCCTCTGGATATATGCTACAGTGACTTTGTTGTCCATTCGAATTACAACATTCTTCTCTACCAGGTATGGAGTGAAGGCCAGAAGTGCCTGAAAAGCCGCTCTGATTTCTAGTAAATTGGATACTATCCCATGGGCCTGAAACTTCCACTGCCCTTGGGCTGCTAGATTCTGGTAGTGGGCTCCCCATCCTAGCTGACTGGCATCTGAGGTGACCACCTCTGGTTGTGGAGGAACTAGAGGTTTGTATCTCTTGAGATTTCTGGGTCGTGTCCACCACCACATCAATTGCTTCACATACCTGTGTATGTAGATTCTCTGAAGCATTGATACTCCATCCCACTGCCTCAGAAAGGAATTCTGGAAGATTCTTGTGTGCCATTGAGACCACTGGATCATGGGTAGAGTTGCGGACATGGAGCCCAGGATACTCATACATACTCTGGCTGGCAAGTGTGTAACCGAGATTAGCCTCTGAATTTTCTGAATCAGAGGCATGACTTTCTCTTGAGGCTTGAAGCTGTACTCTGTTCAGGATGGTGTCTAGTTCCGCACCTAAAAAAATCATCTTCTGAGTGGGCTGAAGCTTGCTCTTCTGCCAGTTCACCAGCCAACCAAATTTTTGCAGAGTTAATAGTAGGATCTCTCGGTGTTGTATCAAGACCTGGCGACTTTCTGCTAGAAGAAGTATATCGTCCAGATAATGATGTACTCTTAGACCTTTTTCTCTGAGGTATGCGATGAGAGGCAGGAGAACTTTGGTGAAGGTCCTGGGAGCTGATGAGATGCCGAAGGGTAGGCATTGGAACTGGAAGTGATGTTGTTTGATTGAAAAGCGGAGAAATCTTTGAAAAGCAGGGTGTATTGGGATGTGAAGATATGCGTCTGATAAGTCTACGGACAGCATCCAATCTCCTCGATTCACTGCTAGTAGTATGGACTGTAGGCTTTCCATCTTGAAGGTTTCTAACTTGATATTTTTGTTTAGTCTCTTTAGGTCCAGTACTGGCCGTAAATCCCCTGTTTTCTTTTTTACCAAAAACAGAGGGGAGTAAAAGCCTCTGCCTTTTTGACATGGTGGAACCTCCAAAATTGCCTCCTTTTGTTTTAGTTCCATTATGTATTTCAGAAGGATTCTTTTCTTGTCTGGAGAAACTGGGAGTCTGGTTGGCAGAAAGTGGTTCCTGGGGATCTCGTTCAGGAATCTCCACCTGTGACCGTACTTGATCGTAGAAATGGTCCACTGGTCCCTGATGTTTTCTGACCATATTTGTATGAATTTCTTTAGTCTGGCACCCACCCTTGGAGGATGGGCGGGCGTACCTTCAAAAGGACTTCTGTTACTCGGTAGAAGGGGTGGTCTTGGTTTTTCGCATCCTCAGGAAGGAAGACTGTGTGTTTTTCCAGTTTCTCTTAAACTCTCTGCCTGGTCTGTAGGTTTTTGCTTCTCTGTACCTTTTGGGAAGGTTACCTTTATAAGCAGGGCCTCTTGGTCTCTTGGGTCTCCTGTCAGAGGGAATGAGCCCCGATTTTCCTCCTGTCACCTTCGAAATTGCTGTATCTAATTTGGAGCCGAAGAGATTGGAACCATCATAAGGAATTTTACACCAATTTGTTTTCGATGCTGCGTCAGCTACCCATGGTTTTAGCCACAGAGCTCATCTTGCCATCACCGAGGCTAACATTGCCCGGGCCGAGCACCTAATAATGTCCACGGAGACTTCTGCGATAAAATCGCCTGCTAATTTAAGTTCCTGTAGGGATGAAATTACCTTCTCCAAGTCTATCTCTCCCTGAAGAGATTTTTCAATATTGACAGTCCAGTTTGAAATGGCTCTACCAACCGCTGCCGTGGTGACTGCTGGTCTGCAAGCGCCTCCTGCTGTGGAGTAGGCTTTTTTGAGTTCTAGGTCGATTTTCCAATCTAGGACGTCGCGGAAGGAGACAGCATCTTCAATGGGTAGGGTGACATGTCTTGCCAGACGCATTAAAGAGGCATCCACAACCGGGGCATTAATTAAGGAGGTGACGTTAGGTTCTCTTAAAGGATACATCTTTGCAAGTCTATTGTTTAAATTTGGCCTCTTGTCGGATCTTTCCCATTCATCTTTTATTAAATCATTCAGCTCCTCAATGAAGGAGAAGGTTTCTGGATCCCTCTTCAGGTTCGGAAAATATTTCCGCGTTTTCTGAGGTACTTCCTCGGATTCTTCCCAACCTATGGCCTCTTTGACAGCTTTTGCAAAGGGTTCGACCAAGGTGAAGTCAAAACCTGTTGGTACTTCTGGATCTTCGTTTTCTGAAGGAGATTCTTCTGCCCCTGCCTCGATCGCTGAGCGAGGAGGAGCCATGGAAGTACCTGGGTCTGACCTGGTCAGCAGGGGTGCAGTTGACTCCATTATAGACTCCCTGACCGATTCCCGAATCAGGTCAGTTACTTCTCTGACGTCTGATTCTCTATCCTTCGTAGCTTCATTGAAGCACGAGCGACATACTAATTTATCTGGCAAAGCAGCAGCGCCACATACCCAGCAGCAATTGGCTGCGGGACGAGTGTGCTGGGTTAGCTTGTGATGTGACGAAGGTGATCTTTTATGATGAGATCGGCTACGTCGAGAACGACTATGGCGTGAGTGACCATGACGAGAATGGCTGCGGCGTGAGTGCCTGTGACGAGATGAGGAGCGTGATCGGCTTCTGCGGGATCTTCTGCTTGATGCATGGCTTGATCTCTCCTTGCGTCTTGATTCGGACCTGGAAGGAATGATAGAAGGAGTCTTGTCAGAAGATGTGCGCTCTTTTTTTTCTCTCTCTTCAATACTTACCATACGGACAGCCTCTTACCTTACTGGACGTGGGTGGTCTGCTTGGGCAGTGGTCTCCATGAGCAGAGAGGAAGAAGGCAGGCAGGAAGAAAGAGGTCTGAAAAGGGTTAAAGAGGAAGATAAAATGTATATATATATATATATATATATATATATATATATATATATATATATATATATTCGTGCCTAGATAATCATAAATATATATATATATATATATATATATATATATATATATATATATATTTATTTATTTTTTTTTTTAAAACCCTTGTAACGATGGATCAGGAAGGATACCAATGACTCACCAGCTTTCAGAGAGAAAATCTGTTCCAGGATGCAAAAAGGAGCAGGCAAAAACGAGCAGAATACCAAACTGCTGTTTTTTATAAGCCAGAGCCCTTTTTTAAATAGACCGCCGCCAAAAATGACGCTCCGCGCATGCGCAGAAGCGTCGCGACGGCACCGGCGCCATGTTGGGAGCTGGCAAAGCTGTAATCTGTCCCCATCTGACTCCCCCGCGCATGCGCAATGCGGGACGAGACGCGCCGACGGCCAGCATGAGCGCTGTGGAACTACAGAGCCCAGAATAAGAATACAAGAATTTCCAGAAAAAAGATAAGTGAAAATAACTTACAGGGCAAATGTGATTAAGAAGTGGAGACCACTGCAATACCAAAGCTTCTTTAAAGCTTACTCTGTGCCAGATGATCCATGTTGCTGCCCCTGAGACCACCAGAGTGGGGGCTCCCTCCATAGAAGCTCCTTTAGAGACTGTACAGGAGGGACTTCCAAACAGGAGAGGCTTGAACCTGCTGGGGTGATGCGGTAAGAGGCTCTGCGATGTCCAACCATCTTGTCAGGTGAGGATAAAAAAGAGAATGGTGGGGGTCATCTCTCTTCAACTTTTATAGCTAAACCAATCCTGTCAGGTTGTGGGGGCGGAGTCACAACCCAGTGTGTGCTGCCATGAAGGCGTCAGGAAAGTGATTTCTACACTGAAATATCTTTAAAAGTCTGAAAAGTGAAAAATTCCCCGTTTTGATCAACTAGGTGCCAACACAACTGAGCATGCTCAGACCTGAATATAACTCTCATTTTAACTCAAGTGTCTTTTTTACCCGGAGCTATAGTAAATACCAAAATGAGAGCTAATTAGAGAACATTTTTTGGGAGTTAAAATCTGCTCTAATTTAGTCCAAATGAAGTTTCAGTCATTGATTCTAATGGAACAATTCTAACTTTCACAAAAAACCTTTTAATGTTGAGATGAAATGTATCTTTCTGTGAAATAAATTTTCCTTTGCAACATTGTTGCTTCTACTTAAAATATTTTGATTTTAAGAATGCTACAATGTGGAATGTTTTGATGTTTTGGTAAAATATATTTTTCTCTGTCACTTTCACTTGTTACTCTTCATCTCACAACAATCTTTAACCTAAACTCACACAGGTGTCTTTATAATCCACAAACAATACCATTGCTGATACAAATTTAAAATGAATCACAATTTTTTGTGCTTGTTTATTATTTCCAAATATTTATAATTTGAGCCCAAAAAATGTGATATGTGTACCAACATCAGAAAGCAAAATGTAATTCCCAAAAATTTGAGGGTAATATTCTACTCTCACCTACAAAAAAACACCAAATATCACAGAATAAATCAAGAAGAATAACTCTTGAGTAATGTAATTCCATCACCTGTATGTCCATAGAAATGCAGTATTTATGTGTTTTTATGTGTATTTATGTGTAGTTATGTGTAGGAGGGTCTCACATGTGGCAGCTCCGTGGCTTAGAGCAGTGTTTCTCAACTCCAGTCCTCAAGGCGCCCCAACGGGTCATGTTTTCAGGATTTCCCTCAGATGAAACAGCTGTGGTAATTACTAAGGCAGAGACACTGATCAAATCATCTGTGAAAAATAATGGGAAGCCTGAAAACATGACCTGTTGGGGCGCCTTCAGGACTGGAGTTGAGAAACACTGGCTTAGAGGTTAGAATTTCTGCTTAGTATTCCTGAGGGTCTGGGTTCAAATCCCAACGATGTTACTTCATGTAGAGAAGTTGTCTCATCTCCCAGGTCCTATAACTATGTCTAAATGTAGTAGTTATGTGTAGGAGGGTTCTACCACCATTGTAAGTCTTTTCCAGATACACTATATAGCCAAAAGTATTGGGACGCCTGCCTTTACACACACATGAGCTTTAATGGCAGCCCAGTCTTAGTACATAGGGTTAAAATTTGATTTGTCCCACCCTTTTCTGGGAAGGCTGTCCACAAGGTTTAGTGTGCCTATGGGAATGTTTGATCATTCTTCCAGAAGTGCATTTGTGAGGCCAGGCACTGATGTTGGATGAGAAGGCCTGGCTCGCAGTCTCTACTCTAATTCAGCCAAAGGGTGTTCTATCGGGTTGAGGCCAGGACTCTGTGCAGGCCAGTCAAGTTTCTCCACCCCAAACTTGCTCATCCATGTCTTTATGGATCTTGCTTTGTGTACTGGTGTGCAGTCATGTTGGAACAGGAAGGGGCTTTCCCCAAACTGTTCCCACAAAGTTGGGAGCATGAAATTGTCCAAAATGTCTTGGTATGCTGACGCCTTAAGAGTTCCCTTATCTGAAACTAAGAGGCCAAGCCCAACCCCTGAAAAACAACCCCACACCATAATTCCCCCTCCACCAAATGATTTGGACCAGTGCACAAAGCAAGGTCCATAAAGACATGGATGAGTGATTTTGGGGTGGAGGAACTTGACTGGCCTGCACAGAGTCCTGACCTCAACACAACAGAACACCTTGGGGATGAATTAGATAGGAGACTGTAGGTCGGGCCTTCTCGTCCAACATCAGTGCCTGACCTCACAAATGCACTTGGAAGAATGGTCATACATTCCCATAGACACACTCCTAAACCTTGTGGACAAGAAGAGTTGAAGCTGTTATAGCTGCAAAGGGTGGGCCAAATGAGTTTTGAACCCAATACTAATACTGGGATGCCATTACAGTTCATGTGTGTTTAAAGGCAGGCATCCCAATACTTAGGCCAATATACTGTATATTGCTTGTGACACTGAGCATGGCTATGGACTTAGGGCTGGTTCACACCACAGAAATGCAGAGAACATGTGTGGGGCTGCCCGGTGGCTAAGTGTGTAGCAGTTCTGTCTAGCAGCACCTGGGATGTTGGTTCAATTCCCCAACATGCTAATCCTTGTGTTGAAGTTTATATGTTCTCCCTGTGTGGGTTTCTCACCACAATCCAAAGACATGCTGACATTTTATTTGTCTCCTGTCGAAATAGGTTCTAATGTAAGAAAGTTAATTTTGGACTTTATATTGGAAGCTCATTGCAGCCAGGGACTGATGTTAATGTTTATTAGCACTAATCATGCCCAGGGACTTGGACATTTCAAATTTTAGGGTTTACACTGCACAGGTACATATGATTAGAAAACTGTTGCTTTGTTTATGTGGATGCAAATGGACTTTGATCTTTGGCCTGTAGTTGGAGATTTGATGCACATAGCCAAGGCTAACACAGTTGCAAATACTATTATGTGTTCCTGCTCATCAGGTGCAATCACTTTAGACATACATGAAGAGACAGATTGAAAGATACTGGTGGGCGTGTACTTCTATTGGGTGTGTCAGTGTGCTAACAATACAACCTATCTTATACAAAGGCCTGCAGTAGGGGGGTTTGTTTGGCCTGAGAAGGTCAGGTTTTTTGTTGTGAGGGAGAAGGAATGATATTGGGAGATTTGATGAAATTCTTGTGCATTTTTTCAATCAAAAGTGGGTTTATGTGGCCATGCTGTCAATGTTGTGTGTGTATTGTTCCTGTCTGATCATGCAAACATCGTTTGGAAGCATCTGCTGACCTACTCTTTTTGATCTCGTTTAATCGTGTACACCGAAATTCAGCTTCCAGCAGAACATGGTCACCAATGTATGTATGTGTGGAGTGTGGGCTGGTGGTGGGTGTTTTGAATAAGTCTTTTGTAATATTATGTTGGAATGCTTTGTAAGAATGACTTAAGTATGTTTCTATAATCTTGCAGATAATAATGTGATGTGTTGCCCGCTATACACTGAAATTAAAGCTGTGTCCACTCTAAGGTTTTGTCTAATTTTAGATTGTAAGCTCCTATGAGCAGGGCCCTTAAAATTCCGTTGCTAAATGAAGCACCATATATCCTGTCCAAATTTTTTTGAAGCTAGTAAATGTAAATTTATTTTTTTTCTGCTGGTAAAATAAAAGTACATTATTGAGCTTTTGTTGTGGTGCTTTTTTTTTTTTTTTTTTTTTTTTTTTTTCCCTTCTACTTTTCTTTCTCTTTAGTTTTTGTGGGTGGTGGTTTTGGGAAAGTGCAAGATCTCTTATATTTTATTTCAATATTTTCAATATGTATGTGTGTATGTGTATATGTATGTTGTGCACCAAAAAACTAATCTCTTTGCCCTGGTTCACATGCTACTTTGAAATTGCGCTACTTCACTTGAAGTAGCACAATTTCAAAGTAGCAAGGTCAGCATGATTTCAGGTGGCTTCATACACAAATGTCTATTGAAGTCGCACCTGAAATCGGCAAAAGTAGTGCAGGAACTACTTTAGCAAATTGATGCGGTGCCACAAAAAAAATGTTGCATCGATTGGAACAGTGCCATTGCCAATAGTCATGCGATTTGATCTCTCAAATCGCATGACCAATCGCTCCAATGTAAACCTAGGCTTCTGCACAACTGCAAGTTAATGATAAAGGTGGAATCTTTATATATAACAGCTGTGGAGAATTGCAGGTAATGAATTCAGCTGGTGGATAGGCAGTGTTTGAATGTGTCAACTCTGGTTCACCTTGGTGTGATTTGACATGTCAAATCTGTGGCAATTGCACTGTTCTAATTGGTGCGATTTGTATTGATATTGGTGCAGAAACCTGCACTGATGTCTCTGATGTTGCCCCCACAGTCGGGACTGACATGCAGGAATGAAATTGTGGGAGTTCAGCTGAACGCTTTCCTCCTGCTGTCAGTGTGAACCAGGGCTCAAACTGGGCCTTTTGCCTTTGTAATTCACCTGCTGCTAACCCAGGGACACCATTTCTTATCAAACTCCCTTAAGTTTACCTTCAAATATATGTAGAAATACAGATTTGCATATCTGAAAATAAAAAATACTAATCATGGTTGAGATCAAATATTCGCAGCTGCAATCAAAAGCGTGGTTTCACCTTCTGACCTGGAAATTAGTCATTGTATGCACCCAGAAGTTCCTGTGCTGGTCAGGATCTCCATCTAGGTGGACATGGCAAGGTCTCTTTAGCAGAGAGGAGGTGCTGCTCATTGGCCGGGTAAGTGTAGGATATGTACTTGTACTTAATCAATGCGGGGGGTTGATGTCATAGTTAGATTTGGTGTGGGTGGGGTTCATTGATTTGTTTGGCAGCACCACACATTTGCTTCCGTTCCATGTGTACACATCACTTCCTGCATTTGTTCTGCTGATGTAAATCAGTAAGGACTATGCAAGTATAAATGAGAGCTCCTTTTATTAAAATATATATGACTTGTTTCACAGCTGGGCGAATTTTCCAGCAAATTTGGACCTCTGAGTTGCATGACAAGTTGTACCCCATGATTCTCAATGATAACCATTCATATCTGTGCTACTTTAAGTCGCACCAACTTCAAAGTAGTCCCTGTACTACTTTGGTGTGACTTGAGGTATATCGGGTACAATATTACAGCGGCATTCCGAAAAGTTGGGGCCAAGTTGCAGCAGCAGAGTGGCACCAAAATAGTGTGACTTTCAGGTCGCAGCAGTGTGAATGAGATTCAAGGATAACACCTTTGAATTTGGCCCTATTGTCACTTGTGCATCCCGAAGGTGTAGCAAATTCGTCCCTTCACTACCTTGGTTTGACTTTGATGCAATTTGAGGTCCATACACCACAAGATTACACAGACATTGCTTCAAGTCATGACAAAGCTGTGCAATTTTAAGGTCGCACAAGTGCAAATGGTGCCTTATTCAAAGGTGTTATCAATTAATCGCATTAGGTTACTTTCACACTTGGGTGACTTTTCATGGAGCTTTGGACCTCAGAGTCACATGAAAAGTTGTCCCCCTTGATTTCCATGCATATTTATTAGAGCTGCACAATTAATCATCATCGTGATTTTTTTTCCCCTTTACGATCTTGAAAAAAGCGTTTCGCGATTCTTGCTATGTAAAGAACTCTCTCTGCTCTTCTGAAGCCACAGCCGAAAAACCAGGAAGTCTGGCAAGAATTAGAACATTCTTTATCAGTGAACTTAACTAGAAACCTTGTAACAATTTGTCAATTAAATAGAATTCTGTGTAAGTGAGGAAAGTTTAACCACTAAACATTTTTCTGAAATTTGTTGGTTTCAGGTTAAAATAATTTTTTTTTGCTAGAAAATTACTTAAACCCCCCCAACATTATATATATTTTTTTAGTAGAGACCCTAGAGAATAAAATGGTGGTTGTTACAATATTTTATGTCACACTGTATTTGCACCTTTCAAATGCAATTTTTTTTGGAAAAAATTACTTTAATGAATTAAAAAAAAAAAAAAGAAGTTAGCCCAATTTCTTGTGGGATAATGTGAAAGATTTAACGTCGCGAGAATCGTGATCTTTTTATTCTAAGCAAAAAAATTGTGATTCTCATTTTGGCCAGAACCGTGCAGCTCTATCTATGCAACTTCACCCATGTTCACATAGGTCTGAATTGACATGTCAAATTGTAGGCCAAATCGGCGCCTATTGATGGCAATGGAACTGTCCAAATTGGTGTGATGCCACAACGATTCTCAAAAGTAGTTCCTGCACTACTTTGGGCGACTTCAGGGGGCGATTTCTTACCTCCCAACTTTTTGAGATGGGTATAAGGGACACCTATTAGCAAAAGTAGGTAGGCATAGGACACCTTCTTAAAGGAGAACAGTTGGGACCTATGTGATTTCACTAGACATCTGTGCAGGAAAGTGCACTGATGTCTCTGAAATCACTGACAAAGTCGGGCTGAGTCACACGTGTGCAACTTTGGACATCAGAGTCGTATGACAAGTCATACCCCATGATTTTCAATGTGTACCATTCATATCTGTGCGACTTCAAGTAACACTGACTTCAACGTAGTCCCTGTACTACTTTGGTCTGACTTTGATGCGAGTTGAGGTCCATAGACCTCAAGTTTACACAGGCATTCCCTGGAATTGCGGCAAAATTGCTGATGCAAAATCGTGGGAAAGTTGCGTGTCTTTCCCTGCGACTCCTGCGTCCATAGACCTCAAGATTACACAGGCATTGCTTAAAGTCGCATTAAAATGTCGCAACTTTCAGGTCGCACAAGTGTGAAAGGTGCCTAAGTCACTATGCTGAGTACTATTTTATACCTAGAATATAAAGTAGTCCCACCATCAAACACTAGTAAACATATGTTCTCAATATAATTGTGCTCAAATGGCTGAAAACCACACAGATGGTATCACCTACTGAAAGCTTGCATTGTACTCAGCAGCATATGCTGAAAAGAGGCAAATGCCTATTAGCCAATGCCACATTGGCATGAGCATGGTTATTACTATAATATTAATGCCTGAAATGCAAAACATTATTGTATTGAATCAAACATTAGTAAATGTATTTTCTCTGTAGGTAAGTGCTCAGCTCTGTAGCATAGCGGTATACCCTGCTGCCCCCAAAAGTTCAAGCCATGAATTCAAATCCCACTGACAGCATCACCTCCTGGAAGTGTGCATTGTACTCAGAAGCATAATTAGCCAAAGCACATCAGCTTGCTTTATTCCATATTTTAACTCTTCAAATGCATGCAATGGTATGTACTTATTCAATAATATTATGGTATGGAATTCCAAAATTCAAGGAAAAAAATGTCGTAGGGTCCCCCCAGTACATACCAGGCCCTTCGGTATGGACTTTAAGGGGAACCCCACACCAAAATGTAAAATAAATTTGATGTGGGGCCCCCCAAAATCCATACCAGACCCTTATCCGAGCATGCAGCCTGGAGGTCAGGATAGGGGGGGACGAGTGAGCACCCTTCCCTTCTGAACCTTACCAGGCCACATGCCCCAAAGCACCTTTTCCCCATGTTGATTGGGACAAGGGCCTCTTCCCGACAACCCTTGTCGGTGGTTGTCGGTCTGAAGGCAGGGGGTTTATCAGAATCTGGAAGCCCCCTTTAAAAAGGGGGCTCCCAGATCCTGTCCCCTATGTGAATAGGTATGGGGTACATTTTACCCCTACCCATTCACCAAAAAAAGCAGTGAAATGTAAAAAAAAATCAATAGCCGGTTTTTGACAAGTCCTTTATTGTAAAATAGCTCCAAGCTGTCTTCTTCCCTGAGCCATCTTCTCCAGACGCTGTCTCTTCCTCCTCCATCTTCTCCCCGAGCTGTATTCTCCCAGAGCTGTCTCTCCTGCCGCCGCCATCTTCTCCATCTGCTGTGTTCTTCTGCACCGCTGCTCTTCTTCCATGGTGGTCTTCCTCCGCTGTGTTGTCACCCGCTGTGTGGCGTCTCTTACATGACGCCATGGAGCGGACTCTCCGGGTGACATTATCGGATGGCCACAGAAGGCTGCCACAAGAAGAGCGGCTTTTTTTTATTAGTGGGTAACTGGCTGCGCTGAAGAACACATCAGCGGGAGAAGATGGTGGCAGCAGGAGAGACAGCTCTGGGAGAAGAAACATCAAACACTAGTGAATGTATTTTCTATGTATTTTCTATGTATGACACCCAATAGGCTAGCGGTCAGCACTTCTACCTTAAAGAACTCATGGGTTCAAATCCCACAGAGAAATACCAAAAGATTGAATTGGTGAAAAAAAGCAAATGACTATTAGCCAATTAGCCAAAGCAGCATATGCTGAAAATAGCTGAATGCCAATTAGCCAATGCACTTTAAATTTGGCTGATTCTATTATATTAACTCTTCAAATGCATGCAATGATATGTAAGTATTCAATACTATTATGGTGTGAAATTCCAAACACCACACACTAACTAATGGGTAGATTACATTTTTTTGTTTGTTCATTTTAATTCGCTTGTGCACTGAAAAAATAAACATAGCTGGGGGATGGTAGGTTGGCTGGTATTCGAACTTGTACCGTGAGTGCTGTGGAGACATCTGAGCAGACTACTAAGCCATTGTGCTAAGTATGAGACCTGCATAATAGTGTAGTATGATTAAAGAATGAATATAAATAATTACGCTTTATAGTCACCTAAATAAAAAAATAAAAAACAACATACAACAAATAGGTAACCTAAATGTTTAATACATGTAACTTTACAGAATAGCAGACATTACTATGTAATAATCATTCATAACTGCATTAGTTAGCAAAAGAAGGAAAAAAATAGGAATACTAATTGCAACATACATCAATAGATGCACACGAGGTAGAGCACATCTCACATAAAAATGTTTCTTTCACATACATGGATCATGGTTACAGTGCAGTACTATATAACAACTTGGTAGGAATTGGCATTTGCATATACACGGAAGCGCTAATTAGCGTCAGCTTAGAATTTACTAACATGTTTCTCACTAATAGCGCTAATTTTTCATTCGCACATTCGCCTGTTGAAATTTTATTTGGCTAAAATGGGAGCTATTATTTGCCATAGTGCCCAGTACTTCCTGGCGCTATAGTAAATGACCTCCATAGATTTTAACGGTGTTCGCGTGCTCGAACAAACTTTTTTCCTGTTCACATGTTCTGGTGCAAACCGAACAGGGGGGGTCAGCTCATCCCTACCTAGCAGTAAAAAGGGTCGCTGGTTCGTATTCCCAACCACACCACAAGACTACCTGCCTGGAGTTTGCATGTTCTCCCTGTGCCTGCGTGGGTTTCCTCCGGGTACTCCGGTTTCCTCCCACACTCCAAAGACATGCTGGTAGGTTAATTGGCTTCTGTCTAAATTGGCCCTAGTATATAAATGTGAGTTAGGGACCTTAGATTGTAAGCTCCTTGAGGGTAGGGGCCCATGTGAGTGTATAATGTATATGTAAAGCACTGCGTAAATTGACGGCACTATAGAAGTACCTTAAATAAAAATAAATAAGTCTTCACTAATATTATGGTGTGAATCTCCAAAACACCATACACTAGCTAACAAGCAGTTTACATTTGATAAACTTTATTGTATAGTATATAACACATCAAACACTAGTAAAAGTATTTTGTATGTATAATTGTGCCCAGCCCAATAGGCTAGCAGTTAGCACCTCTACCTTCAAAAATTCAGGTATTAAAAGACTCATGGGTTCAAATCCCACAGAGGAATCCTAAAAGATTGCATTGGTGGGAAAAGGAGAATGCCAGTTAGCCAATTAGCCAAAGCAACACAAATAAACGTATATATATATACTGAAAATAGGTGATTGCCAAGTAGCCAATGCACTTTAATGTGAAAGTTTTTATTGTATTAACTCTTTAAATGCATGCAATGGTATGTAAGTATTCAATTATAATATGATGTGACATTCCAAACACAATACACTAGCTAAAGGGCAGTTTACATTTATTTGTTTGTGCACTGAAAAAATAAACACAGCTGGTGGATGGTAGGTTGGCTGTTGTTTGAACTCATACCCTGAATGGTGTGAAGATACCCAAGCAGACCACTAAGCCATTGTGCTAAGTACAAGACCTGCATAATAGTGTAGTATTATTAAAGAATGAACATAAATAATTACTGCTTTATAGTAAACTAAATTAATAAATAATAAATCAAAAACATGAAAAAAACAACATACAACAAATAGGTAACCTAAATGATTAATACATGTAACTTTACAGAATAGCAGACATTACTATGCAATAATCATTCAGAACTGCATTTCTTAGCAAAAGAAGGAAAAAAAACTAGGAATACTAATTGCAATATAAATCAATAGTTGCACGGGAACTAGAGCACATCTCTGATAAAAATGTTTCTTTCACATACATGGATCATGGCTACAGTACAGTGCTATATAACAACTTGATAAGAATTGGCATTTGTATATACGCGGAAGCGCTAATTAGCGGCAATTTTAGAATTTACAAACGTTTGTTCCCCGCTTATATCGCTAATTTTCATGCGCAAATTCGCCGTTTTGTTTCCATTTGGCTAAAATGGGCTCTATTATTTGCCATAGTGCCCAGTACTTCCTGGAGTTATAGTAAATGACCCCCTAAGTGTCTACGGTTAACGGATTGGCAAGCAGGTTCTTGTTAATCACCGGTTTTCTCCTCACATTGTTATACACTCATTGTGTAACGCTTTAACCCCATTCCATAAACTGTTTATTTGTTGGCTCCCTGTACCTTTTATCTCACCCCGTACACTTTTGCTTTATTTTCGCTAAACCTGCTTCTTAATACCTTAATTAGCTCCCTTTTTTCCTACTCCCTATCCTCCCCACCATCGAATCCTGACTACTCTAACATGCAAATTACCTGGTCTTTGACATAATATTAATATAGAAAATGGACCTATCATATCCTAAGACAATCTTGCCCACTATTAAAATCATCTCCTTAAATATTAGAAGTATTAACATCCCGGAAAAACATTCACAACTACTTTCCCCAATGCATAAAAACAAGGCAGATATAATCTTTTTACAAGAGACGCACTTCAATACAGATTCCATTCCAAAAGTCACTAATGCACAATACCCAATCTCCATACATGCCACCGACCAGACCTCGAAATCTAAAGGAGTATCAGTCTTGTCTTCGAAACATTGCACATTTCAAATTTCAGACACATGTATAGATCTGAATGGTCATTACCTCTTTTTGAAAGGTTCCCTTCATGGAAAACCAATAACTTTGGCAAATATATATGTACCTAACTCTAAACAAGATCAGTACTTTAGATCGACATTACAAATACTCTCCAATTTTCAAGAAGGTATCCTGATTTTAGGTGGTGATTTCAATGTTCCCCTTAATCCCCTTCAAGATACTTCTACTGGTGCCTCATCTATTCAAGACAAAGCATTACACTCTATTAAAATTCAACTTCAGAACTTATCACTACATGATACTTGACATACACTATATCCCACAGGGAAAGATTATACATTCTATTCTGCCCTACATAAACATTATTCTAGACTTGATTACCTTTTTATTTCACAAAGAGACCTAAATTTTCTCACTTCCACTACCATAGATCCCATGTTTTTATTGGATCACCATCCTATCTCTATCTCCCTAACATTTCCAGACGTCACACCAAACTCCTCAATACGCAGGAGGGGATGCCGAGGAGGATTCAAGGCCCAAAAGAAAAAGAGAGTAGTGGGTGAAGGTATATACAAGCTAAGTGGAATTGATTTAAGTAGAACTGAATTACTAGCATTGGACAAAGGATTAAAATACGCACCAAAATGCAATCTAAATAAGTTTAATCTATATGTGGATATCCAAAAATATACAAGAATGTTATCAAAATATATAAAAAAAATACATGTTGAACAAAACTTTTGTGACTAATGTAGAAAATGAAGGTAGAATTGATACACCTGGAAGAATTCTCCATAGTAACCTAAGAAACAAATCCTTATTTAACCCCCCTGTTCATAACAACCAACTTATAGACGTTTTTAATAAAATGGTGACACAAGAGGTGGATAAACTTAAAATTTAAAGAATGAAAGATCCGCAAGCTTTTAGAAAAGGAATCAAAGAATTGGAAGATAATAACAATGTGGTAGTGAGACCGGCCGATAAAGGAGGTGCAATTGTGGTTCTATCAAAAGAATACTACAACAATGAACTTCAAGGACAAATGAATGATCAGAATACCTATATAAAACTAAGAGGAAATCCCACTAGAGAATATAAAAGTGAATTACAGGTGTTGATACTAAAAGGAAGCAAAAAGAATATATTAACTAAAAAGGAAGAAAAATATCTCTTACCAGATACATGTAAGGTGCCTATTATTTACACAATACCAAAGCTCCATAAGGATCAGAAGAATCCGCCGGGACGGCCAATAATAAATGGTATACATTCTATAAATACAGGATTAGGGGAATATGTGGACAATTTTTTGCAACCATTAGTTCCATCAACACTAGCCTATCTAAGGGATACCAAGCATCTGATTCAGGAATTGAATAACATTGAAATCAGGCCAGATCAAAAATATTTGTTAGCCACAGTAGACATTTCGTCTCTGTATACAAGCATAGGCCATCAGGAGGCCATACAAGCCTCAAGATGGGCCATGGATAGATATAGCAATATCATTTCTAAACAAAAAAAGATTTATTTTAAGATGTTTGGCATTTTGTTTACAACACAATTATTTTTGGTATAACTCAGAATTTTATAGGCAACTTAATGATATTGCAATGGGAGCTAAGTATGCCCCAAGTGTGGCTAATATTTTTATGGCTGAATAGGAGGAATATGCTGTGCACTCAACCCCCCCCCCCCCCCCAATTGATAATGTATCGAAGATTTATAGATGATTGTATAATATTATGGAATGGGGATGAAAATTTTTGGAAAAACTGAATGACAGTCAAAAAAATATCAAGCTTACCTATGAAATCAGTAACACATCTATACATTTCCTGGATCTGGAAATTCAATCAACTAAGAATGGATTCCTAACAAAAACTTTTTTTAAACCAGTCGAGAGGAATAATTATATCCCTGTGGACAGTTGCCACTATGATCCCTGGCTGATTAATATTCCGAAAGGGCGACTAATACGTCTAAGAAGAAATTGCACTGATAAAAGCACCTTTTTGGAACAAGCTAATATTATTGGAAGGAGATTTGTTCAAAAAGGGTATAATAATGATTTTATAGAAGATAACATCAAGGAGGTTTCAGAGCTCTCAAGGGAAGGATTAATAAGAGACAAACAAAAGAAAACCACACAGTACCAAGAGATTCCTATGATTCTGGATTATAATATTCAGCATAGACAAATTGAGCATATATTTAAAAAGCATTGGTCACTACTTTTAGCGGATCACCATTTATGTAGTATTTTACCAGAGAAATCAAAATTTGTTTATAGAAAGTCACCAACTTTAAGGGATTTAATAGCGAAAAATGTTTTGGACCCTCCAAAAATCTCACAGGGGTTCACATTTTTTCAAGGAAAGGATTTCTGTCCATGTAAAAGATGCTATGCTTGTAGAAATACAAAGCAAAATGGTCAAAAATGCATCAATTTCACATCTACCAGTAAAAACAAAGATTATGAAATGAAAGATTTTGTGTCATGTAGAACTGTGGGGGTGGTGTATGTATTACAATGTCCATGCTCCCTACAGTATGTGGGAAGAACAAAACGCCCTATGTGGAAACGCATTCGGGAGCACACACAGGATATTAAAAATGGTTTTCCAAAACACAGTGTGTCACGCCATTTTGCTCTATATCATGATAAAAAGCCCACGTTGTTGAAATATTGGGCCATTGAAAAATATAAATCGCACTGGCGGGGTAGCAAGTGAGAGAATTAAGTAAAAGCGAATCAAAATGGATTTTTGAAATGGGGACTCTCGCACTCTTATGCCCTGTACACACGATAGGATTTTCCGATGGAAAATGTGTGATAGGACATTGTTGTCGGAAATTCCGACCATGTGTAGGCTCCATCACACATTTTCCATAGGAATTTCCGACACACAAAGTTTGGGAGCTTGCTATAAAATTTTCCGACAACAAAATTCGTTGTCGGAAATTCCGAATGTGTGTACACAAATCTGACGCACAAAGTGCCACGCATGCTCAGAATAAACTAAGAGACGAAAGTTATTGGTTACTGCCCCCTTTATAGTCCCGATGTACGTGTTTTACATCACTGCGTTCAGAACGATTGGATTTTCCGACAACTTTGTGTGACCGTGTGTATGCAAGACAAGTTTGAGCCAACATCCATCGGAAAAAATCCATGGATTTTGTTGTCGGAATGTCCGATCAATGTCCGACCGTGTGTACAGGGCATTAGGCTCAAATATAGATTTTGATATAAATTGTTTTGTTTCGGCTTTTTAACGTATCTCTTAACATCTGCCCCTCCAAAACAAGTTCTAATATCTTAAAACATTTTATTATATTTTTTAATATTTTTTTAAATATCTTTTGTCAAAAAATTATTTTAGCAATTTTTTAGCGTCTTTCTAGCATCTTTGTACCTCATACACATCCATTTATCCTTTGTTCATTAGAGGATGATTATGTAGAGATGTAATTCCATTGGTTCACCACTGGAGTGAGCTTGCTAGGTTATATCTGTTTACTTCATGTATTTTAAATGGGTTTTAGGTTGGAGTTGCAATTATGTTTTTAAATATATGTTTTATTGTAAAGATTATTTATCTATATGTATTAAATTGTTACTTTTTATGGATGTTGTTTGAATGTAGTGCAGAACGCATATAGCGGCATGATGATGCATTACACTCCCTGGTCACTATGGCAAGCAGCATGCACACTACAAATGTTAAGCAAGGTTGTCACATGGTCACCCTTGAAAAAGTCACGTGTCTAGTGATGAAACCGGTCGGGAGGAGCCTGTGACGAGCAGTGCTGTGTGTGCACTGTTGGTGTGTGAGGAGATCCCAGCTGTTAGCTGTATGCAACTGACCTTATTATATGAGATCCATTCTGCTGGAAAGTGTGAGTGAAGTTTACCCTTAGTCTATAGGGAATATTTAATATACTATCTGCGCAATGCTCTCTTTCTTTGTTGTTACATACTGCGGAAGTTCTTTGAAAGCCAGAAGCCAGTCCATGCTAATGAGCAGCTGAATATATGAGCAAGCCATCTATCACTGGGGTTACTCATTACAACCTGTCTAAATTCATCAATCACCAAAGACGTTACATTTCTTCACAACAATATGCTGTCCTATTGATATTAGTGTACTGTGGTTCATCACATTAATATATCTCATCTTTCTTTCTTTTTTTTTTTCTTTTTTTTGTGTTCATTAATTTATCATCACATTGATATTTAATTATAGGATTTTGTTATGGGGAAGGATGTTTAGTTATTTATAATAGGCTCCATTTGCTTATTTTTTATATTGTGTTTTATTGGGAGGTTAATATTAGCACATTATACATTCTGAATATAAACAACGCTCCTCAATATGGCGCTTAGATCCATCGCTTCTTACGGATAACAATATAGCACCTGTAATTAACAAAGAATTACGCCAATACTTCAATGAAAATTCTTCACCAGACAAATCACCAATGACATGCTGGGAAGCACACAAATGCACAATTAGAGGATACTTAATCGCTATCTCCATTAAATGTAAAAGAGAAAGACAGTCCTACATTAATAAACTAACAACTCGCTTTCAAACTTTGGAATGGGTACATAAATCTACACAAGCAATATCATGCTTACATGAACTTGTTCAAGCTAGGAAAGAACTATTAGAAGAACTAGACAAAAAATTTAAACGGAATTATGTTTTATCTCAAAAACTTTTTTATGAGTATGGGAATAAAGCAGGGAAATTGTTAGCCAACGCTCTTCGTTCTAAGAAAGCACGTACAACTATCCATTCTATAAACGACTCCACAGGACGCAAGTTAGTTATTAATGATGATATTGCTAACAAATTTGTGGCCTATTACACCCATCTCTATAATCTAGCACCTTCCAATACTCAATCTGGAAAAAGTGCCCGCATTCAAATGATCAATGAATTCCTATCGAAACATACTCCTAAACAACTTTCTGATCAGGAAGCAAATGAACTGGTTCATCCTATATCTCCTGAAGAGGTTGATACTGCTCTTAAACAATTAAAACCCGGTAAAAGTCCTGGTCCTGATGGATTAACATCTGGCTATAATAAATCCTTTCAGGAAATACTTCGCCCACATTTTCTAATGGCTTTTAACTCATTATCACCAGATAACCCTCCGCCCTGAGATCTCCTTACAGCTCATATAATGGTTATTCCGAAACCCAACAAAGACTCTTTCTTTGTAACTAATTATCAACCAATCTCTATATTGAATGTGGACCTCAAACTTAATGCCAAAATTTTAGCTAATGGTCTTTTGCCCCTTTTACCCAAACTAATTTCAAAGGATCAGGTGGGTTTCATACCTGGTAGGGAAGCGAAAGACAATACCACTAAGGCTATTAATCTACATAGATGGTTGACATCCACCCACCAATGTGTTCTTTTTCTATCCCTGGATGCAGAGAAGGCATTCGATAGAGTGGCCTGGGACTATATGCTAGAATCCCTTAAAATGCTCGGCTTGCCCGACCGTATGCTACATTTCATCTTGGCTTTATACTTTTCCCCTACGGCAAGAGTCAGGATTAATGGCCACCTATCGAACGCCTTACTGATCTCAAATGGTACTCGTCAGGGTTGCCCCCTATCTCCTCTAAATTTTGTTCTCACCCCTTTACTTCAACGTCTAAGATCTAATCCTGACATCAAGGGTATCACCATTGATCAACACACCTACAAACTAGAGGCTTTCGCCGATGACATTCTTTTATTTCTCACAGAACCTCCCATTGCTATTCCAAATATTCTCAAAGATTTTGATATGTTCAGGAATTTGACTAATTTTCAAATTAATTTTAACAAGTCAGAGGCACTGAACATTTCTCTAGAACATGATGAGATTTCTCGTTGCCAATCAAATTTCCCTTTCAAATGGAGTAAAGCATCGATCACTTATCTAGATATCCAATTACCCACTTATTTATCTGAACTCTATTACAAAAATTACATCCCCATTCTTCATAACATCCAAAAAGATTTGAAGTCATGGTCTACGGGTTTCTTCTCCTGGTTTGGTAGAGCATCTATAATCAAAATGAATATCCTTCCGAGAATTCTTTATATCCTACAAACAGTTCCCATCAAAATACCTCAATCCTTTTTTACTTCAATTCGTACAGCTTGCTGTACATTTATGTAGGGCAATGCGAAACCTAGATTGAGCCATGAAAGATTAACCATACCCAAAATGAAGGGGGGTATAAGATTTCCAGATATAACCAAATATTACTGGGCTTGCCAGTTGGCAAGAATTGTAGATTGGAATGTTCATTCCTTTCCTCTCATACCTCTACACCAACTACCTTGGATTAATCACTCACACTCAATTTCCGCAAAATTGTAAACAACATCCTTTAATTGGTAATACTTTACAAATATTTCGTAAGACCTGTCAAAAATGTCAAATTTCCTCTACCCCAGGACCACTATTCATAACAACCCAGATTTCCCGCCAGGCCTTTTCACCAAACTCAGACCACCCCTTTCCATTTTGGTCATACTTCCAAATTAGGCATTTCTTGAATAATCCTCTGACTCGTGAAGCTCATGCTAGACAATATACTTCTTTTGAATCGATATGCACAAGAAGGGGAACCACAGAGACATACTGTATTATTTCTGAACTGTACTCCCTTCTCATGCCACAGTCCTAAATCCAATATTGTGAGTCAGTGTTGGGAAAGAGATCTTTTTATTGACCTAACAGAAGAGAATTGGAGTAGGGTTTACTCTTACATTCATAAAGGTTCTATTAATGTGTTTGTACAAGAGAATGGTTTCAAGATTTTTTCGAGATGGTACAAAACTCCACTCAGATTACATAAAATTTCCCCCTCAATACCACCTAACTGTTGGAGATGTGGAGATGCAGATGGTTCTTTACTACATATAATGTGGTCTTGCCCTAGTATTCAACCTTTCTGGAAGGAAATTCATCATCTAACTACTCATAGCTCCACAATTCCAATAGACATTACTCCAGCACAAATGCTTTTACTCCATTCCCACATCCCAAAATACTGTTACCATAAGTCTATAGCTTTGCATTTCCTCAATGAAGCTAAAATTTGCATTCTAGCTCTTTGGAAAGATGTTACTCCCCCTACTATTAAGGATTGGTTTAATTGCATAAATAGAGTGGCAGATATGGAAGAATTGATCCATCAAGCCAGGGATACGTCTTATAAATTCCAGAAAACATGGGCGTGTTGGCACCTCTTCCAAATATCATCTGAATTTAAACAATTAATCTCCAGGTAATCTTTCAACTTACTTTTAGGTCAGGTAGACGGAGGAAGAAGAAGTGGCTCATTCTCCTCATTTCTCTTTCATTACCCTTACTTATCCTTCACTAAAATATAGTTATATTCATAATAAGGTTGTCACTACAAGACATCCTTAAGTGCTTCTATCACTCCCTTTCTAGTCCCCTTAGAAATAGATATTTCTTCTTAAGCTTAGATTTCCCCCCTGTTATACCCTTTGATTATAATTTACTTTTTATTTTTATTTTTTTTTATATTTCCTTATTCAAAGAACTAATTTTTCCACTTTGCAGTTGAGACACATATATACTCTCAGATTAGTAAGGATTTGCTAGAGGTCCGGAGACCTCAATCCTTCGAGTTCTTTACAATATTTACCATATGTGTCCTTTCATTGTTATGATTACATCTAAACCAACCTATCCCAAACTTTCATATAATTAAGTTAGAGTTATTTAGTTTATTCTATTAAACACAAAATTACATTATTTCATTTGCCAGATTTAAGATATTTCATATTACTTACTTGTGAACAATTTTCGCAGCTCATTTAGATTGCGTGATTTGTTGTATAAAAGGTATACGTGAAAATACAAATTTTGCTTTCAATTATTATTATCACAACTTTATTATCCATAATCTTATCTCTTATAAGCCTTTTTATAAACATACTTTGATTGTTTACATTTATCTTCTGCAAAGTTGTATATTTAATGTATTATTATATGATCTTGTATTACTGTATACTTACTATTCAATATACAATAAAATTTATTGAAACAAGAAAAAAAAAAAGCATTCATCAGTTAAGGCTGATATGTATTCTGTTACATATTTTTGGTAAAAAAAAAATTGCAATAAGCGTATATTGATTGGTTTGCGCAAAAGTTATTGTGTCTACAAAAAAGGGAATAGATTTTTTTTTTTAATTTTTTTTACTAGTAATGGCGCGATCAGTGATTTTTAGCTGGACTGCAACATTGCGGTGGACAGATTGGACACCAAACTGACACTTTTGACACTTTTTTTGGGAACCAGTGACGATATTACAGTAATCAATGCTAAAAATATGCATTGTTATTGTACTAATGACACTGGCAGGGAAGGGGGTTAACATCAGGGGCGATTAAGGGGTTAAATGTGTTTCCTCACTGTGTGTTCTAACTGTAGGGGGGACTGTGTGACTGGAGAAACACACAGATCTGTCTTCCTGCATAGCAGAAAGACAGGATCTGTGTGATTTCCTCTGTCAGAATGGAGATCTGCCTTGTTTACACAAGCAGATCCCCATTCTGTCACTGCAGGAGTGATCGTGAGTGGCTGGTGGACATCGAGTCTGCCAGACCCACTGATTGGCTCCCCCCGCTGGCCAATGGGAGCGTGCGTGCCCTTAAAAATGAGTTTCTGCGCCAATGTAAAGCTACGGCGTTTTGCGTCAACGGGCCACCTTGCCGCCGTATAATGACAGCGGCTGGTAGGGAAGCGGTTAAAGTTATGATTTCCAATAGTTTCCCACAGGCAAAGCTAGGAGGCAGGATATTAAATTTTTTCAGCTATATAGAGGAACGCGGCAGGGCTGCCCCGCTCTCTGGCCCTCTTTGCTATAGCAATTGAGCCAGTGGCAGAGGCTCTTCAGACTTCTCCAGATATTGGGGGATTACAAATTGGGGGGCTGGAGGAGAGGGTAGCCCTATATGCGGACGATATGTTGCTCTTCTTAGGCGATGTTGGTCTATCGCTACAGGGAGCCTTAGATTTGCTAAATACATACACGTCATTTACAGGGCTTAAGGTAAATTGTGTAAATCCCTGTTGTCTGCCGTCTATTAAGGAGCACAGGCCACGGCTTCTCCAAACCTGCCATTGCAATCGGTAACAGAATTTAAATATCTCAGGATTGTAATCTCCCAACAGGCTTGTGATTTCTTGGTGTTTAACCTAAATCCAGCAGTACAGGAAGTTAAGAAAAAACTAAAAGTATGGGAGACCTTACCCCTGTCACTATTGGGCCGCATAAAAATGAACATTCTTCCAAAATGTTTATATTTATTTAGAAATTCACCACAGTGGGTACCAAAATCGTTTTTTCCACAATTACATAGTACTTTTTCTTAATTTTTATGGAGAAATAAGCGACCCAGAATGAAATTGATTACACTTATTCACCCTTTGGCACAAGGAGGATTGGCCTTTCCAGACTTCCATAAATATTATCTTGCGACACAGCTGGTAACGGCAGGTGAATGTATGAATCCAGATAAATTTAATCCTGCTATAATGTAAGAGGCTGCTGCGGTGGTACATTCATGAACAATGCACCAAACTGACTATATAGAAGATGTCTTGTCTCAGTCAGCTGGACAAAATGACTGTCTCTTCACAGTAGTAATTTTTGTTGGGTTCTGAAGGCCTTGTAAACAGAGAAACGTAGTTTTAATTTAGAGTGTCTATCTCATATTCTGGCTTGTTTGAGTACAGCTATAAACCATTGTTTCTTAAATAGGAAATAGACAAACTTTTCTTGCACAGCAAAATCTTAGTCTTTTTTTACTTATCAAACTTATACACCTGAGCTGGTGGGTTCATTAAAAGATGGTGGGTTCATCAAAACTGGCCAGTTTTATGATGAACCCTCATCTGTGGTCTCTCAGTTCTGTAAAAAAATCTACCGATACTTTGTGTGTCTACTACTGTACGAGATTTGTCTAAAAAGATCAGTGAATGGTATAAGAAAACAATCAAAACGGAAAATACAAACAAATTACCTTTATTGGCCTTCAAAATAATCACCATCCTTCACAAGACACTTTTGACAACATTCATAAAGCTTCTGGAATCTGTCAGCAAAGGCCTCTTTAGGAATCGATCACAGAACTGCTGTCACACATTCTTAGATTGCCGCCATGTTTGCAAAACGGGAACACATCTTCCGCGTACCTACAGAAGATGGTGCGCACCATGTCCTTGCTAATGCCCAATTTCTTTTTGCTTGCCGACGGCCGACCCAAATGTAGCTTATCCTCATTTTCATACCATAGCAAAAGCGTTTGAACCAGTCATAAACATTTTTTCTGCTTACGGCGTACACTTGCAACAACATTTCATGCGTCTCTATCACCAGTTTCCCCAATTTGCAGCAGAACTTAATGTTTACTCATTGCTCTATTGCACTGTGACCTTACCTCTCACACTAACTTTGTTGGACTGCCCGCAATGAGATTACCCTGACAGTCACGTGTACTCCATACCAGGTGGCGCTTCTCAACGTGTCTCTGGATAGCCATGTGCATGCGCGTGCACCTGGCCCATGTTGCCGTTGAGATATCAGACCATTCACTGAACTTTTTAGACACTCCTCATATATTTAAGCCAATTTCCCTTCATTAAAACTTTCCCACAGCTGCCCAACTTTACACTGCTGTATCCTCTGCCTTCACTTAATTCTTGTAGTGAAACATTTGCCTGGTTTCTGTGTCTCAAATAGTTTTTAGATAAATTAGATCTAATTTCAAAGGAAAACAAAAATACAAATTCCACAGACAATAATGCACTACCAGAGTGCTCTATTGCTGTGGCTGTCCATGAAAATTGAACTGTTCCATAACAACATTTAGAGTTTTAAGGCACCCCAAACCCTGTAGAAGAAATGATTTGTGCATTTCAAAGACCACATAAAAAAAAACCCTGTCTGATATATGTTATTATTTTTTTAAAATTTACATTGGTACCTTGCTTCCTATGCCATTTGTTTGATAATAGCTTGTGTATTAGCCTTACAAATGGCCATTAATAAATTACAAGATTTGCTACCATATATTTACTATCAGGCTATTATTGAATAAAGAGCACAGGGAGCTGAGCACTGCCAAGGGGCCATGTACCAATGCAAAAAAAAAAAAAAAAATTCCAGTGAGAAGCGGTTCTTTTTATGTGGCTTAAAGTTCAACATTAAATATACACAAATTCTTTAAATAACAGTCTTGAGGGATGCCTAATAGCTGTAAGGGGTGTTACAGCATAGTACCATATAGTCCTACAACAGTGACAAAAAAATTAAAAAATGCAGAGTTTACCTTAATATTGTCATTCAGGCATGCCTTCATGGTAGCCAGGAAATAGAAGGCATTACGTTTGTGCCTTCCCCCCTCCTGTAGCATACTAGAACACGTCTTTCAACATTGAGGGGGGCACCTTTCAAGAGGGAGCAGCAAAGCCTCCACCCCTTTGCAAGGCACTTTGTCCCAATTTTTAGGGACAAGGGCCTCTTTTTCACATCATGTCCTTTGGAAAAGATTGGGGGGGGGGGTCTAGAGGGATCTGAAAGCCATTTGAATTATTAGGGGGCTCCCGAATATCCACCCCCTCCTGGGATAATTAGCACAGGTTTACTTTAGTGCCCTATATTACTAATTAATAAAAAGTGTAAATAAATACACCAGCATGTCATCAATCATGGCTCCAAGCAATGTAAATCTTCATCAATCACGATGACCCACCACCCAACAATGTTAACTTGCTGCGCTTTCAGTACTAAATGATAAATTCTCACCATTGCAGTAATGTAATTACAGCATCAGGAATATAGAATGACGTCATATTTTTCATGACCAAAGATGGTCAATGACATCACCCAGGATTCCCAGGATTGCCAACCCTCTGGCAGTTAACACAGGACTGACAGTGATTGACTAAGTCTATAAGAATCTTCAGCCAATGTCCCCTAAATTTGTTGGCTAAAATGAGCTGTTCTTTGACCACTTCTGCCTCACTGACGTCGGTGGGCAGATTTTCCCTGTACAGCTTTCCATTGTTCCAGTAAACCTTTAAAGCTGAACTCCATTCATTAACCACTTTAAGACCGGGCCTATTTTTCAAACTTGTTGTTTACAAGTTAAAATAATTTTTTTTTTTTTGCTAGAAAATTACTTAGAACCCTCAAACATTATATATTTTTTTCTAACACCCTAGAGAATAAAATGGCGGTCATTGCAATACTTTCTGTCACACCGTATTTGCTCAGCTGTCTTACATTTTTTTTTCTTATATTTTTGTAAAATATACACTTTTTTGAATTAAAAAATAGGACACGTTTTGAGTTACAGAGGAAGTCCAGGGCTAGAATTATTGCTCTCGCGCAATTGATCGTGGTGATACCTCACATATGTGGTTTGAACACCGTTTTCATATGTGGGCATTACTCGCGTATGCGTTCGCTTCTGCACATGAGCTCAGCGGGAGGGGGCGTGTTTAAACATTGTTTTTCTTATTTATTTTACCTTTTATTTTTTACTTTTACACTGTTCTTTAAAAAAATTAAAAATCTGTCACTTTTATTCCTATTACAAGGACAGGACCTCTTAAATATGAGATCTGGGGTCAAAAAACCTCATAACTCATATTTACACTAAAATGCAATTAAAAAAAAAAAGTCGTTTGAAAAAATAAATAAATAAATAAATATTGCTTTACGAGCTATGGGCGGAAGTGACGTTTTGACGTCGCTTCTGCCCTGCATTGGTATGGAGCCGGGTGGGGGCAATCTTCCCCTCACTCAGCTCCATACCACAGAGGACACAGGATCCTATCGCCACCGCCAGCGGCGGCTCCGGCAAGTGGTGGAGGGCATGCACCGCCGATAAAAGTGATCTTGCGGTGAATCCACCGCAGAGACCACTTTTATCTGAAAGCGGACCGCCCACTGACGGCGAGGATACCGGGATATGGCAGCTAGCTGCTGCCATAACAACGATGTTCCTCTTCAAAGTACCGCTGTATAATGACGGTGGGCAGTCCTTAAGTGGTTAACACATTATTATTTTTTCAATACACGCAGAGTAGGCACATGAATTTATCTTAATATTAGCCTCTTCAAGTCTGATAAACACCAGAGCTCAGATAGGAGAGGGAAGCAGTGCAAAAAGCTAATAAGGTGTGCAGGAGTGCAGGTAGCATGCTGAAAGGAGAAGAGCAGAGTGACAGAGGATTTCATGAGCGTGCTGCTTCTCCTTTCACTGCCTATTCACAGAGGAGGTTGGGGATGACATCTGTAAATGAAAGTGAAACTGCAGTAAAGAAGCATTTACCAACAGGCAGGACTGGACTGGCAAAGTTGTTTACATCTAGAACCTGATTACCAGAAATATAAACCCTTCAAAAGGTAAAACAGCTGTCATATGTATACTGTGCATTATTTTATCTGTATGTTTAGCTTTGTTTGGCATTCAGCTATGTTTTTGACCCTGTTCATGCCGGCAATGAAACTTTTCATAACACCATAACTTTATAATTTAATTTAATAATTATATTGCAACTTGTATAGACTTCTGTTAAATGAAGTCGCAAGCGGCAATTAAATCGGCAGTACAAATTGCACTGATGTGAAAGCTTGAAATCACGCTAAAGTAGCACAATTTTAAAGCCGCACTGGTGTGAATGGGGGCTTAGAGTTGAAGTTACTTTGAGCTTCCATATTTTATTGTGAGGATTTCTGTTCTGTGGCATATGACAAATGGCTTTTTCCAGAATATTTAAAGTATGTCTACGTTAGAGGCTAAGGTGCCAAAATGGGACCACCCAGTTTCTGCACTGAAGCCCATTTTGCTCATTTTGAGGCCAGGCTCCATTAGCAACTGACTGAGCCCCATGGAAGATATGAAAGCTACCCAATAAAGAATGAACATTATTTATATCACATCCAGCACCAGTTTATATTTCATCCTTATCTCAAGTAATCTGAATATTGGCTTTTTTACATTTAAACTGTTGAAAACTGTGTCGCTTAATTTATCTTCTTAAAGCTTTTGTTACCCCAACATTTCATATTCCTGATATGTGCCTGCTGTACCATGTACTTGTATAAGAAATTATCCTGTTCTCTTTGTTTTTCTTCCTTTATGTGAAAATTCCTGGCATTCCTGCTAGCCCCCTTGCTTTCCTACTATAAACTGAGCACACTACACATGAGAGCACACCGTGGTCAGTTCTGTAGCTGTGCTGGGAACTCAGTATGCTCTTCTCCAATGAGTAGACTTGTCCTGACCCCCCCCCCTGCTGAACAGCCATTGACTGGGAAGCTCAGTGTGCTGCTACTTCTCCTCCCCCAGCTCTTATGCAGTTGAGAACAGAGGGAATGTGATCACTTATAAAAAAAAGGGAAAAAAAGGTATTTATAATGTTTTTTTTAGATCTATACAAAAATGTTTTACCTTTAATTTCTATTTTACACTGAATGGGTTGTTTTACAAGGTGATCTTTACAATCACTTTAACTTGTACATTTACAAAGCATTCTGTATTTGTTAACATAAAGAAATCCATACCAGGAAAGCTTTACTTAACATTTCTTTCAGGTAACCTGTTTTATTAATGGTTTTAAAAAAGCCCATTAAATTCTATAAAGTGTTGAATTACGAATTAGCTATCTAATCTGCCTTCACCATACATCTACTGTTCTAGGTAGATGGCAGATTTACCATTCATGTTTAATCATGACAAATTTAAATAAGAAGTAATTAATCAACAACAGAAATCAGAGCAGATGCTTGAATTGCTAATATTGCAATCACAAGAGATGTGTTGACAAAACTTCTTTTAAACAGCTGCCGAATTATCCTTGCTATGTATTCATTCATCCTGCAGGAGGCTGTGGACTATCAAGTTATTCATAAAATTTCTTGTGCTTTTGACATTTTATTTGGCAAACATACTTGTCAAATACTTGTGAGCAGAACATTGGTTACATCCTAACAATTATTTTAAAAAGTAAACTTTCTAATCCTAATGTGTCTTCATTTAAAACTCTTGTTTTGAAAACAAGTCAAAGGTTGCCACTCTAAATTGCCAAATATCACAGAATTATAAAAATTCAGCACACTGAACCATTTGGTCCCTGACAGGCATTGTAGCGTGTCATCTAATAGCGGGGTGATATACTGTTCTGCGAATTTTAGTTGATTTAGTGTGTGGTAATCAAGGCACATTCTTATTAAGCACCACTCTAACAGAAGTATATGGACTTCTGGACTCTCTGATGATCCCTGTTCTCTTTAGTTTAGCCAGTTTTACTCACAGATCTTCTAGGTCTCCCAATAGCATTAACCAAGATCTCTTGGGCTTGTCTTCCTCCATATATGATGCAGGGCACTCTTTGCAGAGCTAACTTGTTTTTGGAAAATAACACTTGTCATCTCAGGAGTTGGGCCTGGCATCTATCCCTCTATATCAGTGGTTCTCAACCTGGGGGTTGGTACCCCCTTGGGGGTCAAATGATGATTTGCCTGGGGTCACCGAATCCTGGGCTGTTCTGAAGCCCACATCACTCTCCCAGCCTTTTTTGCGGCCACCCAGCAGGGCTGTCCTTGGAGCCTGTAGCCGCCCACTCAGCCTCTTTTCAGCCGCCCATTCAGTTTATGCATGGCTGGGGGGCAGAGAGTGTCAGCTGACTGGTGAGGAATGTGAAGTGGGAGGGGCTGGAGGAGACCCTATCTCCTGATTTCGGCATAGGTGTCACTGCTATGAGACACCACAGAGTTGCCATTAAAAGTCCCCACTACAGTTCTCAGATCAGTAGATGACCTTGATCAAGTGCACCCAAGTTGGCTGATCAGAACTCCCCCTAGCATTGCCACTGATCCCATCCCCCACCAGCACTACCACTGATGCCAACTACCTGCAAGCACTGCCACTGATCCCATTCCCCCCACCAAGGAGTAAGAGAAGGAATAAAAATAGAGAATAAATGGAAGGGAGAGGAAAAGAGGGTGGGGGGACAAAGAAAAAGGGAGAGAAAGAATAATGCCGCGTACACACGGTCGGACTTTCCGGCATACTTGGTCCGGCGGACCAGAGTGTGCCGGACAATCCGCCCGTGTGTGGGCGGCGGCGGACTTTTCCGGCGGACTTCTTCCCAAAAGCCCGCCGGACCTAGATTTTAAACATGTTTGAAATCTTTCCGTCGGACTCAGTTTCGGGCGGAAAGTCCGCTCGTGTGTGTGCTGGTCCGACGGAAAGCCCGCTCGTGTGTGGGCTGGTCCGACAGACCAAATACGACACGAGGGGATGGTATTGCATCTCGCGCTCGCTGCAATAGGAAAAACAAATCTTCCTATTGCGGCGAGCGCGGGGCATACCAGGCCCTTAGGTCTGGTATGGATTATAAAGGGGAACCCCGCTACACCGAAAAAACGGCGTGGGGTCCCCCTAAAATCCATACCAGACCCCGATCCGAGCACGCAGCCTGGCCGGTCAGGAAAGGGGGTGGGGACGAGCGAGCGCCCCCCCCCCCTCCTGAACCGTACCAGGCCGCATGCCCTCAACATGGGGGGTGGGTGCTTTGGGGGAGGGGGGCGCCCTGCGCCCCCCCCCAAAGCACCTTGTCCCCATGTTGATGAGGACAAGGGCCTCTTCCCGACAACCCTGGCCGTTGGTTGTCGGGGTCTGCGGGCGGGGGCTTATCGGAATCTGGGAGCCCCCTTTAATAAGGGGGCCCCCAGATCCCGGCCCCCCACCCTATGTAAATGAGTATGGGGTACATGGTACCCCTACCCATTTACCTAGGAAAAAAGTGTAAGTAATAAAACACACTACACAGGTTTTTAAAATATTTTATTAAACAGCTCCGGGGGGGGATCTTCCTCCGGCTTCGGGGGTCTTCTTCCGGCTTCGGGGGTCCCTCCGCTTCATCTTCTCCCGGCGTCCGGTTGGTTCTTCTCCGCTCTCCGGCCTCTTCTCCCGGTGTCGCAGGTCTTCGGCCGGCCCCTCCGCTCTCTTCATGTAGCTCTATTGCGAGCGGAGGTCCGGACTTCTTGGCTTCTTGGCTTCTTGGCTTCTTGGCTTCTCTTCTCTTCTCTTCCCCCAGATGTTGACACGACGCTCTCTCCGGCTGGACTGGTCTCTGAGGGCTGCGTTGTGACTTATATAGGCGGAGACCCCGCCCCCATATGATGTCACAGTCCCTGGGCATGCTGGGACTGTGACGTTTTAGGGGGCGTGGTCGACCACGCCCCCTAAAACGTCACAGTCCCAGCATGCCCAAGGACTGTGACATCATATGGGGGCGGGGTCTCCGCCTATATAAGTCACAACGCAGCCCTCAGAGACCAGTCCAGCCGGAGAGAGCGTCGTGTCAACATCTGGGGGAAGAGAAGAGAAGAGAAGCCAAGAAGCCAAGAAGCCAAGAAGCCAAGAAGTCCGGACCTCCGCTCGCAATAGAGCTACATGAAGAGAGCGGAGGGGCCGGCCGAAGACCTGCGACACCGGGAGAAGAGGCCGGAGAGCGGAGAAGAACCAACCGGACGCCGGGAGAAGATGAAGAGGAGGGACCCCCGAAGCCGGAAGAAGACCCCCGAAGCCGGAGGAAGATCCCCCCCCGGAGCTGTTTAATAAAATATTTTAAAAACCTGTGTAGTGTGTTTTATTACTTACACTTTTTTCCTAGGTAAATGGGTAGGGGTACCATGTACCCCATACTCATTTACATAGGGTGGGGGGCCGGGATCTGGGGGCCCCCTTATTAAAGGGGGCTCCCAGATTCCGATAAGCCCCCGCCCGCAGACCCCGACAACCAACGGCCAGGGTTGTCGGGAAGAGGCCCTTGTCCTCATCAACATGGGGACAAGGTGCTTTGGGGGGGGGGCGCAGGGCGCCCCCCTCCCCCAAAGCACCCACCCCCCATGTTGAGGGCATGCGGCCTGGTACGGTTCAGGAGGGGGGGGGGCGCTCGCTCGTCCCCACCCCCTTTCCTGACCGGCCAGGCTGCGTGCTCGGATCGGGGTCTGGTATGGATTTTAGGGGGACCCCACGCCGTTTTTTCGGCGTAGCGGGGTTCCCCTTTATAATCCATACCAGACCTAAGGGCCTGGTATGCCCCGCGACGAGGCTAGCAAGGTGTCAATCTCGCCGATAAAAGCGGCAAGATTGACATCCTTTTCTAGTCCCGTCGCACCTGAGTCACGTTCAAAATGAACGGACTTGTCCGTGTGTGGGCAAGTCCGTTCATTCTGAAAGTCCGCCGGAACTCCGGCGAAAGTCCATCGGAAAGACGGGCGGACTTAGCCCGCCGGAAAATCCCGGCGTGTGTGGGCAAGTCCGTTCGTTTTAAAGTCCGGCGCACCTGGCGGACAAAGTCCGTCGGAAAGTGTGCCGGACCAAGTAGGATAGAAAGTCCGCTCGTGTGTACGCGGCATAAGAGAAACAACAAGAAAGAAGGCTAGAGAGAGGGATGGGGAAAAAGACAAGAAATTAGGATAGAGAGAGATAAAAGGGAAAGAAAGGAGAAGAGAAAGAGTGGTACATGCTAAAATGTACCATAAGGGGTTTTAATACTGTACGAGTGTCCATGGGTTAGGGGTGCAAAAATGTCCATGGGTTAGGGGTGCAAATTACTTGCCTTGGGTGCTGACAACCCATGCTAAGAAAATAATTTTACTGTAAGGGGTCCCCACAACTTGGGAAATTTTATCACGGGGTCACTGCACTAAAAGGGTTGAGAACCACTGTTCAATATAGATGTTTTTGATCTATTCGCTGGGTAGAAGCACTCTACAGAAATCTTATTTTTGCCCCCCCCACCAGCAAAACAGAGGGTGATTTTCTATGATTGACAGCAACAGGAGCAAATGGCTCCTGCTGCTTCGTCTAAGCCCATGATAAGGGAGAGAGCAGAGAGAGCCTCTGCTCTTGTGCACATTGCTGGATCTAGATCGGACTCAGGTAAGTAAGAGGGGGTTGGAGGAGGACTTACTTGCAGAGACTGCATTAAGGTTAAAAAAAAACAAAAACGTTCTGTCTTTAGAACCACTTTAAACGTTAATCCATGCTTTGCTAATTTCATGTAGACTGCCTTTATATGCTAAAGGTGTTCTTGAAATGAAGAAGAGAAGATTATTATGTTATCTAGATAGATAAGTATATGTTTACATTTAAGTAGATTAGATAATCTTCCATAGCACACTAAAAGGAAGCGGATGAGCGTTTAAGCCAAAATAGCATTCGACTGAATTAAAACAATCCCATGGGGGTTATAAAAGCTGATTTTTCTGCTGCAACTGGGATTTACCAATAATCACTTGCTAAGTGTTTGGTTGAGAGGAGTTGTGCCTTCCCTAATATTACCATTGAGCTTGATGTTGTTGTTGCTACCAGCCCCCTATAACCTACAGAAAATCTGATGCCACAACGAGGGCAAACCACTTTCTTCTATGACTCATCTCTCTAATGTTATAGCTATTACTTCCTGATATAGGTGAAATAGAATGCTTCTGTACTGTTCTTGAACTGGGGATGTATTCCCAGTTGGGATTTCATGAGTGATACAGTCAGCATATCCAGAGACAGACTTGCATTTATTGAAAACATGGCTATTGTATTTATTCCTTTTGTTGCCTTTTAATCAAGTGACAGTTCCAAGAGTTTTACATCGAGATTTTTCAATATTCATTTGCTATCTCAGCCTTGGTACAAGTTTTTTTTTTACTTTCAATTTTCCATTACAGTTTATAACTTGCTTCAAGGTGCTGCACACCCCAATTAAATTCTCATCTTTGTTATCTTCAGATAGTCTTCTCCAATACCTTGAGGAAATATTGGCCATCCAAAGTTTTATAATGATGGGTGCACCATGTGAAGCTGGGCTTTTAGTGACAACAATCACTTTTTTCTTAGATCTATTCCCAGTAGGTTAACAGTCATCCATGTTATATCAATCATGGGATGGGTAAATTATTTATAATTTATAGTGGTAGACTGTAATTTTAAACACAGTCTTGGTTAGTTAAACTGTGTTTAAATTTGTAGAGATGGGCTTTCATGTAGAAGTGATTTGGGCATCTGTAAAGTCGCCCAATTACTTCCACGGCCTTTGGAAGGTACTGTTCCTTCCACACAATTTCCCAAGCAATGTTTACCAGGCTCTGATGTCCCATCTTCAGTGTTGATGGGTGGAACAGAGGGAGACCAGTAAACATCTGTTTACTCTTCTCCCCTCCAGTGAATAAACCAGGTGTGTCTATCATCTTCCTCAATTGCTGTGGCAAGAGAAGAAGATAATGATGTAGAATCTGTGCTTTGCTTTCAGAAAATATATATTGTTTGGGGGGGTCACTAATCTTCAGGCCTAAAATGTGCATTTTGCATGTATGCAAAAACAGAAAAATTGGCTTTGGTAGACGAGTAGTTAAAGCTTTTCAGATGGAGTGACTTGGTAAGCCTAATGCCGCGTACACACGAGCAGACTTTACGGCAGACTTTGCCCGACGGACGGGAATTCGGCGGACAATTCGATCGTGTGTGGGCTCCAGCGGACTTTGTTTGCCCAAAAGTTGGACAAACTTAGATTTGAAACATGTTTTAAATCTATCCGTCGAACTCGAGTCCGGTCGAAAAGTCCGCTCATCTGTATGCTAGTTCGACGGACAAAAGCCCACGCTAGGGCAGCTATTGGCTACTGGCTATGAACTTCCTTATTTTAGTCCGGTCGTACGTCATCACATAGGAATTCGACAGACTTTGGTGGATTGTGTGTAGGCAAGTCCGTTCATTCAGAAAGTCCGTCGTAAAGTAAGTTGAAAAGTCCACCGGGCAAAGTCTGCCATAAAGTCCGACCATGTGTACGCGGCATTAGATGAACTGGCTTATCAACCTGGGTTGTGGGTTTAGAAAACAAATGCTTCCAGACTTGCCCCTTCTCTCTTACCCTTCTCCTTATTATTTTTTTTTCAAATTCTTTTTATTGAATTTAGAAAAGGGTAAGATGTACAAAACAAAGCCTATTGGGCATACCCAGGCTTCGGAAAAACAAAAGGCAACAATAAAAAAAAACACACAGAACTTAAATGTTGGTAACGAAGGCCTAAGGTAACCTTACTTGAATCTGCTGGTAGGCACTGAGCAGATACTAGGAAAAAAAAACTTTCCCACAGTGTACTGAATTAAGCAAAATCAAGTAATTAGAAGCAAATCAGTGTGGGGCATTACTGATGATAAAACAGTATTTCTGGACACCGTCCAAATATCCCACATCTTGAAGAATTTTTTGGGGCATCCCCTAGATTTGTGAATTTGTACTATGGTATAAATTTGTTGACAACAGACTTACAATAGTCTAAGGTAGGGGCCTGCAAAGATTTCCATTCAAGGAGATTAGACTTGCGTGCATAAAACAATAACAGGCCTATAAAAGTTCTAATGGCCCTAGAGGTAGCCAGTAAATGAACTAGACCCAATATACAAACATCAATAGATAAGGGTACTGAAATCGTAGTAACCGAACAAATGTACTGAGACATTTTGGCAAAACAATAATCTCCTGCGCTCCGGTGTTTTGCTATACACAGGTGGTTTAATCCACTCTTTGGTTTAAGGCAAAGTCTAGAATCTTGCAGCCACTCTTTGGTTTAAGGCTGAAACATTTTGGACCAGAATAGTTTTATACATGGACAATCCCAAAAATGTGGCAGGATCTGCCGTATAGCGCCAGCATTGAGAGGAGTGTGAGAGATAAATCTTATGTAACCTTTGGGGAGTTAGGTAAACTCTATGAAGAATTTTAAATTGTATTAAGACCAAGTATTGAATGGAATGATCCCAAACATCCTCCTAATCCTCTGAATCCAGCTCTCGGACCTCCGCCCACCAACAGGACAAAAGCTTATCAAGACCATCATGCATAGTGGGTTGAAGGGCCTTATAGATGGTAGAGAGGGGTTTCTCTTTCGCTTTATTATTTGAGCAGCTCCTGTAAAAAGTGTTAGCATATAGGGGGATGCTTTCAAAGTCCTTTTGAACTCTGTCTATAAAATGTTTGGAAATTGCAGACAGGGATGCAATGTCTCTGCCTTCTATTATGTGTATGATTTTATGGATGTTAGAATAGTCCTTAAAAGGGTGATAATAATAATATGTGTTTTCTCCTTCTAGTCCATTTAAATCCACTTCCACTTGAAGCTCCTGTGGCACATGATATGTGCATATTCCCCCCTTATTTTTTCAGTCAGAGCCATGTTATATTCATCATATTTTGTGATTTGGAGTCCTAGTGCTCCAGCTGGCAAGGGGGCAACTTAAGTAGGAAGAATAGGGTTTCTCTGAGTCGCTTGGCGATTGCATCTGTTTGTACATTCTGTTTGTTGAGGTCAAACATATTGATGTCAAATTTGTGACAGTAATAATAAATGAGTCCCTTTCCTAATTTTACAAGTGGGTTAATTTAGAACAAGTAAAGTCTCTTGTAGAGAATATCATGTTCTGTAACTTTAAGTACACGCTGCCTTTAATATTGTATCAGCTCTTTCCTTTACAGGTACAGATGCCAAAACATTATATTTCACAGAAGATTGAGAATAAACTGAGGGGTAATTTGGGAGCAAGAGTAAATAAAAAGGAGCTAAATCCACTGATTTAACTGTTTCCAAAACAATCAAAACGGTTACATTCAAGGCATTCCTCTGGTGAAAAATGTAACGGTTGCCGATGAGCTTATGTCAGCTCTCAATCAAACTCTGAGGGCACTTTCACACTGAGGTGTGGGGGGCATCGGTGGTAAAGCACCGCTAGTTTTAGTGGTGCTTTACCGCCATTTTAGAGGCGCTTTTCGGCCGCTAGCCGGGTGCTTTTAACCCCCGCTAGCATCCGATTAAAGGGTTAAAAGTGCCACGGGAGCTGTGCAGGCGCTTCGGCGGCGCTACCCATTGATTTTAATGGGCAGGGGCGCTTTAGAAACGGTGTATACATTGCTCCTAAAGTGCTGCAAAGATGCTGCTTGCAGTACTTTTTTTAACATCCCGCAAGCGCACCGCTGCAGTGTGAAAGCCCTCGGGCTTTCACACTGGAGTGACAGGAGGGGCACTTTACAGGCGCTTTGCAGGTACTATTTTTAGTTCTATAGTGCTTGTAAAGTGCCTCAGTGTGAAAGTAGCCTTAAAGCAGAAGTAAACCCATTAATTTGACAGTTTCAAAAAACAGTTACATTCCCAGTACTTGCCAGGAATGTAACTGTTCCATTTGCTTGTGCTCTAACCCAAACTGTTAAACCATCACATGGCTGGTGTCATAACTGATCACATGTACAGCATCATGACAGTCGAAGATCAAACTGAAGCCAAGATGGCAGCTTCTGTGGATAAAAATGATAGGAGGGTTTAGTTCCATTTAAAAACCTCAAACAGCTGGTGTCATAGTCGAATACATGTGCAGCACCATGGAACTGCAGGTGTAAATGGGCTAAAATGGCACCTACCTATATATATTTCAACTTTTGCATTCAAATTTGAGAAAATCCCACTATATGTTTTTTATTCCCATTCACACAGCATACCTCAGGAAAAAAAAATCTTTCTTTCCTTTAGATGTTTCTAGCAGAAGGTGTTATGGCTGACAAAAAGGATTTTTTAACAATGTTAGAGTAAGGCTAGGCACACATGGGCTGAAAATCATTCAAAAACATTGATTTGGCATGACCAGCAACTTTGAAATGAGCATCCTGGAAAACCAGCATCCAATCAGCGCTCACAGCCAATGATAAATGTGTCCTTGTGGGGGGGGGGTAGTCCCCCTGTCAGAACACAATAGCTTAGCGAGGGAGATTGCCACATGAACATTGCTTAGTTAGTACGATGACCTCTCAGGTTTTTTTTTTTCGGCCTACTGGGTTGAACAAAAAAAGGTTACTTCTGTACCCAACCTGAGCTTGTCCCAAAGGACAGGATAAGCTCCCGCTCATTAACATACAGTGCAAGGAATCACAAATCTAGTTACCATTGATAATGAAGATCTGCCTGCACAGTACACACTTATGGCAAACACAGCTGCCAATGTAGGATTTTACAGTGCTAAAAGTTCCAGAAGAGAGCATCTAAAAAAGGTAAGCTGCAATTATTTACTTTTTTTTAAGTTATGCATCTTGCATGTGAACATATAACAAATATAAAGTAGTTATTATACCAATTTGGTGGAAAAGTGGAAACACACTTTAAATCAGTGTGTTTGGCTTCACTTTACTTATCTTGCACTACCATTTCAGGGTCGGAGAGATTTTCAGAGACATTTTCCCTTCTGTGTCCATCGTGTCCCCCCCCGACCCACTCTGTACTGGGTGGGTCAGGGGGATAGCATTCTTCAATCTCTTCTTCCAGCCCCAAACTTGGGTGATGCTGGGTCAATACCCCATCAATAACTTTCCCTGTGGGCTCTCTTTTTAGTGGAGCAGACACAATCTCCTCCAGACCACAGACAGTCAATGCAGCAGCAAGCACTTGTTTTTCCATGACACAGGCAGCATATGCAGTAGCAGGCACAACCTCCGAAATACAAGTAGATGCAGACAGACTTGGCTCTTCAGCAGTAGATCTCCTTCCTCTGCCACAAACATATCCAAAACTCTTCTGTCCTGACCCTGAAGATTTATTGGATTTGTCAGATGTAGGAGTGGTGACAAAAGATAAAAGAGCTCACGCCTGCCAAATGGTAATTTAAAAAAACGTTTTCTCATTAGTACATGAGGCAGTACCCAGATCCCCATGCCCATTGCCTATTAGCCTTATAAATAGTCAGAATTGATTTGAAAGATTCAGCTTCCATTGACTTTAGTGGGGTTCAAGTTGATGTTTAGCATTTCAGCACTGTTCTTCTTCCTCATTGAATCACTGAAAGTTTGATCTAGATTGCTGATCCAGTTATGTTGAGATAGCTTAACTTACAATCTTAGTAGCTTGGTAGACAATGACTCAATCCAAATGACATCTTGTAGATTGTTGAAACCTTTAATCCAAGAACTTGTGTTGATTATAACAGATAATCATCGGATAGGTCAAAAATTCATAGTGTGTCTAGCTCCAGCAGAATATAGTACATGTCATGAATGGAGGCTAAAGCATGAAGAAGATAGAGCATCTGTAGTTACATAGTGAGGTAGGAATGAAATTATTAAAGAAAAAACAAACAGACAATGCATGTATAACATGATACTCCCCATCAAAATCTAGGATTTCAATACTAAAACAATTGAGAAGTCCAAACACTGCATGAAAAGAATATTCCTACCCCTGAAAAAAAAATGGAGGAGAACTAGAATAATAATGCAAACAATAACATACTGTAAAACTTGTACATTCATTAATGGTGTCTGTAAGGTGGCACAGAAGACAGGTTATAAGTGTATACTCAGAGCGGAAGGCAGCAACATCCATCAATCTTTCTTATTCCTTTTGATTCAAATTCTTCAGAGGGGAAGATAGCAGCATACACCAGTCCTTTTTACCTGCCCTTCTTCAGGTTGTTGGTTTAAAAGATGAATCATCCTCAATGGCAGGAGGTCCTTTGGAGATGCATGTGCAATCCATGGCACTCTTGGTGATCCTCAGCATTGGTTGCAAAATGATGAGCAACATAGATAAGTCATGTGATAGCTCATACAGTATAACAGAAGACCATTTTGAAAAGCATTCAAAATGGTGATAACCCTGCCTTGTCTTTGAATTGGTGTTGAGTGTAATGAATTAGCTCTAATTTCCATGTCAGACCAGTTCAAATGTAGAATCAAATTTGAATTGTGATGGGATCATTTCTCAAAAAAACAGGTGGGGATGACCATGAAATATAAAAAATGCAGCCGTTGGTACTGCACAAGTGCTGTGATAGTGCAATTGATTGCCAGTGGAGAACCTTCTGATGCATTTATCTCTGTTACTGACATACACATAGAACTGTTTTGTTTGGTTAGGTATGTATCCCAACACTATCTTGCTGTCTGTGTAAAAGTAAAAAGAGTGTATTTCAAATTTTAAATCCATTTCATAGGCTCAATAACGTCAATGGCTAATACAAGTTCAAGCCTTGGAATGATATGTGCTGGTTTTGGGGTCAGCTTGGTCTTACCAAGGACAAAACCCACATTTGCTTTGTCTCTTGGATCTGTAACTTTGATGCAGGCTACTGCAGCTATTCCTTCAAAGGAAGCATCAGAGAAAACATGGATCTCTCTTCCGGTGGCATTCGTTAGGGGTATAGAAATGTAAGAGTGCAGTATCCGAAGTTGTTCTAGTGCTTTCAGGGACTGTTTTCATGATTCTCTTCTTTGATGTTTCTCTCTGGGTAATGTGGTGTCCCAATCTGTGTTTTCAGAAATATGCTGTCTTAGAAGTAGCTTACTTTGAATGGAAAAGGGTGCTATAAATCTCAAAGGGTTGTAGATGCTGTTCACAGCACCCAAAACAACTAATATCACAAAGGGCTTGTCACAAGCATATACTTTTGACATCCCAAAGCATTCCAAGGCTATGTTGTGTAAGGGAAAGATTAGTTCTTTAAGCCTCGTACACACAATCAGATTTTCGGAAGTTTTTTGTTGCATGCTAGATGCTTGCATGTCGAAAGTGAAGAGGTTACTCACTATCTGATAATTTTCGTACAACAGAATACAACTTCAGAAGTGACATAATGTGTTGAATAGTTTTGTATGTATTCTTCAGTTTCTGAACATGCGTAGTCTTGCTCTTACGATTTTTTTCATACGAAAACCATACTAATTAAAACAAAAAAAAAAAATCGGACGTTGAGTTCATATCCGACAAAAATTTTATAGTTTGCATGAAAAACCGGACATGGCTGTCGAAAGCACCATACTAACGAAAATCGGAAGATCGTTCGTCAGACGAAATTTTTCTTCCGATTTTTGTGTTGTGGGTGTGGGCCTTAAGTTTGAATCCCTTTATACTAACAGCATGGTCATCATAACAAAAGGCTTTCATGACCTTGTTGCTAGGAATGAGCCGAACACCACCCCGGTTCAGTTCCCAGCACAACATGCGAACAGGCAAAAAATTTGTGCGAACACCGTTAAAGTCTATGGGACATGAACATGAAAAATCAAAAGTGCTCATTTTAAAGGCTTATATGCAATTAATTGCCATAAAAAAGTGTATGGGGACCCAGGCACTGCCCCAATGCAAAAAAAAGTTTTAAAAATAGACGTTTTTTCAGGAGCAGTGATTTTAATAATGCTTAAAGTGAAACAATAAAAATGAAATATTCCTTTAAATATTGTGCCTGGGGGTCCCCTTAGTCTGCCTGAAAAGTAGTGCATCTTTCCCATGTTCTTAACAGTCAGCAAATTTTACATTTCTAAAGGGAAAAAATGTCATTTAAAATTGCTTACGGCTGTAATGTATTGCCAGATCCGAGCAATAAATAAAGAAAAAAATCGTTGAAAAAAACGGCGTAGGTTCCCCCCTAAGTCCATTACCAGGCCCTTCGGGTCTGGTATGGATAGTAAGGGGAACCCCGTGTCAAAATTTTAAAAAAAGGTGCGAGGATCCCCCCAGTGGCTGAAGCCCCGAGTGGGTCCCCAAAAAGCCCCGAGTCTTGCGTGGGCACCGTTCTATTTATAGCTCTGAGCGCCACCGAGTGGGGACCAATCTTATCCCGAGCGCCACCGAGTGCCGCTGAGTGCGGCCGAGTCATATAGCAGGTCTCGGTCTGATGGATGCTGATGGACATCCCACTGGCCCAATGGTGGGACCGCGGGACATGTGATGTCCATCATAGGTGCTGCAGGCTCCATAAGGCGGGAATTACAATGCAGCCACCGAGTGAGATCCACGCTCGGCTCTCCACATCTCCTCCAGCTGCCTGCTGTGAAGATGGGCACTGCACACCATGGCTGAGCTGCTGCTGCAGGACACATGAAGTCTCCTGGTCAGGTAGGTGTGTGTCACTACCGTCAGTGTATATAAGGTAGGTAGGTCAGTGTATGTATGTCAGGTAGGTCAGTGTATGTCACGTAGGTAGGTCAGTGAATGTTGGGTAAGTCAATGTATGTATGTCAGGTAGGTAGGTCAGTGTATGTATGTCAGGTAGGTCAGTGTATGTATGCCAGGTAGGTCAGTGTATGTTAGGTAGGTAGTTCAGTGTATGCATGTCAGGTAGGTCAGTGTATGTCAGGTAGGTAGGTCAGTGTATGTATATCAGGTAGGTAGGTCAGCGTATGTATGTCAGGTAGGTAGGTCAGTGTATGTATGTCAGGTAGGTAGGTCAGTGTATGTATGCCAGGTAGGTCAGTGTATGTTAGGTAGGTCAGTGTATGTATGTCAGGTAGGTAGGTCAGTGTATGTCAGGTAGGTAGGTCAGTGTATGTATGTCAGGTAGGTCAGTGCGTGTCAGGTAGGTCAGTGCATGTCAGGTAGGTAGGTCAGCGTATGTGTGTCAGGTAGGTCAGTGCGTGTCAGGTAGGTAGGTCAGTGCGTGTATGTCAGTGTATGTCAGGTAGGTCAGTGCGTGTCAGGCAGGTAGGTCAGTGTGGCAGGCAGGTAGGTCAGTGTGGCAGGCAGGTGAGTTTAGTGGTCAGCATTGATGGGCACCGGTAAGCCAGACAGCAACCAGCAAGTGAGCTTACCCCCTGCCACACAATCCCACCACCCAGCCAAAAAAACCCACGCTGCTGCACCCCCTGCCTGCCTTGGACTTCGGGCTGAACCTGGTATTTTTACCACCTAGCAACGCCCCTGCCCCCCCTCCCAAAATCCATACCAGGAGGTTCAGGTCTGGTATGGATATTAAGAGGAAACCCACGCCAAAATAAAAAAAAATGGTGTGGGGGCCCCCCAGGCACTATATACTCTGAACTGCAATATATATACTATACAAACTGCACTATATACTCTGAAGAAAATTTGGGCCTCAGGTGTTGGTGGTGCCAGAACACTGTAACCCCTCACTACTTACTCTTACTCTTACTCTTGTTGGGTGCAGGAACAGGTCCTGCTGATAAATATTATTTCAAAAATTGTAATTACATGCCCCTGTTAAACAGGGGCAGAAAAATTGGGCCTTGGGTGGTGGTGGTGCCCTAAACCAAAAATATTGTTGGAAGCTAGCATCATCAGGATTGAGGAGGTGCGTAGCTCCTTGAGCGCTTAGGAAGCACTGCTGGTTCAGAGGACAATTCTGCAGAAGAGGCCTTAGAGGAAGAAGAAGAGGAGGGAGGAGAGCATACAGATGTTGTGGCAGAATCACCAGCAGCTTTTTAGAGGCATGGTGGCAGAACAAGCTTCAACACTGAACCCCCCCTGCATCCTTCCCAGCTGCCAGCAGAGTTACCCAGTGCACTGTGAAGGAAAGGTAATGTCCCTGCCATGCCTGCTGGACCATGAGTCAGCGGTAATATGAACCTTACTGCTGACCGCCCTGTCCAACAAGGCCAAAACATTGCCTTCCACAAGCCGTTAGAGAGCCGGAATGGCCTTACAAGAAAGGTGGCAGAGTCTACCAGCTGAAAAGGCAGCAGTTGCAGTGCTAGCAATTTGGCTAAGGTAGCATTTAGACGCTGAGCATGTAGATGGCTGGGACCAAATTTCTTTTTACGGTTCAGCAACTGGGTAGGGAAATTTGCCTGCTGAAATAAATTGGTGGTGTACTGCTAGCGGTTCGGCTGCAAGTACGTGTGACACCTATTTCTATACCTTAATTCCTCTGAGTGCAGGTTTGTGAGAAGACTGGAGGTACAGCAGAGTTGGAGATCCCAGATAAGGAGCAAGGAGAAGTCTGTCTTTTTCTATGATGTAGGTCTTTCAAGTACTGCTGCCAACAGACTGTATGGCAGGTCATCATATGTCTGGGCAAGCATGTGGTGCCCAAGCAGCTGCTGTTCTGGCCACGCTTGATCCGCTTCAGACAAAGGTTGCAAACAGCAATGGTGTGATCGGCTGCACATGTGTCGAAAAAGGCCCACACCAAGGCACTTTTAAAAGTCAGTGGGGAGTCAGCAGCTCCCTGCACCTGTGGAGCTCTGCGGTGTGATGCAAAAGGGTGGCTGCCCTTAAGCTGCCCCCTGGAGGTCATCCTACCTTGTTGGAGTTGGTGCCTCCTCCTCCTTACTTTCCTCCTCTTCTCTCAGGCACCCAAGTACAGTCAGTGACCTCATCACCCCCTTCCTCCTCATCACTGGAGCAAACTTGACAGTATGCTGCAGCTGGGGGGAACATGACTGCCAGTTTTTTGTGCTTATGTGGCACACCCTCTCTCTAGGCTCACGTTACTCCCTTCCTCAACCTGGGAACCAACATCGAAGCCTTCAAATCTTTGCGCATCCTCCAGCAGCATCTAAACGACACTGTGGTTGAATAATTCTAGGGGACTCCTCCGTGCATGATGGTGGAGCTAAGGAAGGAGTGACTGTGGACAAGAAGCTGGTTGAATAGGCAGCTTTGGCAGCTGCGTTAGAAGGCATACCACTTTGAGCCTGGGTGACAGAGGATGAGGAGGATGAGGACGGCTTTGTTGTCCACTCCACCAAGTCATCTGCATGTTGTAGCTCAATAACATGGTCAGCAACAGAAAAAAATACAAGCATGCCCCATGCAGAGGATGCACCATGTCCACGACCTCAACTGTTGACCGTAGACACAGAGGCTACTTGCACTCTTTTAGTGGCCTTTGAGCATCTGCCTCTCCTTAGTGGCCTTCTGGACATGATGTGTTTTTTGTAACACAGCACTACACTGTATTATATAATGTGTACACCGCCTGAAGTGTATTAGAAACAGTACACCACCGAATGCACTGTATATATAGGCTACACTGAATGCAGAGTATATATATATATATATATATATATATATATATATATATATATATATATATATTTTAATACACCACCTGAAGTGTATTAGAAACTGTACACACTGTATTAGATACTGTGTACACCGCCTACACTGTATTAGAAACTGTACAACGGCTGTATTGTATGATATGTATTATATACTGTGTACACCGCCAGAAGTGTATTAGAAACTATACACCAGCGAATGCACTGTATATATAGGGTACACTGAATGCAGAGTATATATATATATATATATATATATATATATATATATATATATATATATATATATATATATATACATACACACACACACACACACACACACACACACACACACACACACACACACATATATATATATATATATATATACATACACACACATATACACAAATACACACACACACACACACACACACACACAGTATCTCACAAAAGTGAGTACACCCCTCACATTTTTGTAAATATTTTATTCTATCTTTTCATGTGACAACACTGAAGGAATGACACTTTGCTACAATGTAAAGTAGTGAGTGTACAGCTTGTATAACAGTGTAAAGCTGCCCCCTCAAAATAACTCGACACAGCCATTACTGTCTAAACAGCTGGCAACAAAGGTGAGTACAACCCTAAGTGAAAATGTCCAAATTGGGCCCAATTAGCTATTTTGCCCTCCCCAGTGTCATGTGACTCATTAGTGTTACAAGATCTCAGGTGTGAATGGGGAGCAGGTGTGCTAAATTTGGTGTTATTGCTCTCACTCTTTCATAATGGTCACTGGAAGTTCAACATGGCACCTCATGGCAAAAAACTCTCTGAGGATCTGAAAAAAAAGAATTGTTGCTCTACATAAAGATGGCCTATGCTATAAGAAGTTTGGCAAGCCCCTAAAACTGAGCTGCAGCACGGTGGCCAATACCATACAGCGGTTTAACAGGACAGCTTCCACTCAGAACAGGCCTCGCCATGGTCGACTAAAGAAGTTGAGTGCACGTGCTCAGTGTCATATCCAGAGGTTGTCTTTGGTAAATAGATGTATGAGTGATGTCAGCATTGCTGCAGAGGTTGAAGGGGTGGGGGGGTCAGCCTGTCAGTGCTCAGACCATACACACTGCATCAAATAGGTCTGCATGGTTGTCCTACCAGAAGGAAGCCTCTTCTAAAGATGATGCACAAGAAAGCCTGCAAACAGTTTGCTGAAGACAAGCAGACTAAGGACATGGGTTACTGGAACCATGTCCTGTGGTCTGACGAAGATAAACTTATTTGGGTCAGATGGTGTCAAGCGTGTGTGGTGGCAACCAGGTGAGGAGTGTCATGGTCTGAGGCTGCATGAGTGCTGCCAGCACTGGGGAGCTACAGTTCATTGAGGGAACCATGAATGCCAACATGTGCTGTGACATGCCGAAGCAGAGCATGATCCCCTCCCTTCGGGGACTGGGCCGCAGGGCAGTATTCCAACATGATAACGACCCCAAAACACACCTCCAAGATGACCACTGCCTTGCTAAAGAAGCTGAGGGTAAAGGTGATGCACTGGCCAAGCATGTCTCCAGACCTAAACCCTATTGAGCATCCTCAAACGGAAGGTGGAGGAACGCAAGATCTCTAACATCCACCAGCTCTGTAATGTCGCCATGGAGGAGTGGAAGAGGACTCCAGTGGAATCCTGTGAAGCTCTGGTGAACTCCATGCCCAAGAGGATTAAGGCAGTGCTGGAAAATATTGACATTTTGGGCCCAATTTGGACATTTTCACTTAGGGGTGTACTCACTTTTGTTGCCAGCGGTTTAGACATTATTGGCTGTGTGTCAAGTTATTTTGATGGGACAGCAAATTTACACTGTTATACAAGCTGTACACTCACTACTTTACATTGTAGCAAAGTGTCATTTCTTCAGTGTTGTCACATGAAAAGATAGAATAAAATATTTACAAAAATGTGAGATACTGTATATATATATATATATATATATATATATATACATACACACACACACACACACACACACACACACACACACACACACACACACACACACACACACACACACACAGTCAGGTCCATAAATATTGGGACATCGACATAATTCTAATCTTTTTGGCTCTATATACCACCACAATGGATTTGAAATGAAACAAACGAGATGTGCTTTAACTGCAGACTTTCAGCTTTAATTTGAGGGCATTTATATCCAAATCAAGTTAACGGTGTAGGAATTACAACAGTTTGTGTATGTGCCTCCCACTTTTTAAGGGACCAAAAGTAACGGGACAGATTAACACTCATCCATCAAACTTTCACTTTTTAATACCTGGTTGCAAATCCTTTGCAGTCAATTACAGCCTGAAGTCTTGAACGCATAGACATCCCCAGACGCTGGGTTTCATCCCAGGTGATGCTCTGCCAGGCCTCTACTGCAACTGTCTTCATTTCCTGCTTGTTCTTGGGGCATTTTCCCTTCAGTTTTGTCTTCAGCAAGTGAAATGCATGCTCAATCGGATTCAGGCCAGGTGATTGACTTGGCCATTACATAACATTCCACTTCTATCCTTTAAAAAACTCTTTGGTTGCTTTCGCAGTATGCTTCGGGTCATCTGCACTGTGAAGCACCGTCCAATGAGTTCTGAAGCATTTTGCTGAACATGAGCAGATACATGAGCAGATAATATTGCCCGAAACAGAATTCATCCTGCTGCTTTTGTCAGCAGTCACATCATCAATACAAGAGAACCAGTTCCATTGACATCCATACATGCCCATGCCATGACACTACTACGACCATGCTTCACTGATGAGGTGGTATGCTTTGGATCATGATCAGTTCCTTTCCTTCTCCATACTCTTCTCTTCCCATCACTCTGGTACAAGTTGATCTTGGTCTCATCTGTCCATAGGATGTTGTTCCAGAACTGTGAAGGCTTTTTTAGATGTTGTTTGGCAAACTCTAATCAGGCCTTCCTGTTTTTGAGGCTCACCAATGGTTTACATCTTGTGGTGAACCCTCTGTATTCACTCTGGTGAAGTCTTCTCTTGATTGTTGACTTTGACACATATACACCTACCTCCTGGAGAGTGTTCTTGATCTGGCCAACTGTTGTGAAGGGTGTTTTCTTCACCAGGGAAATAATTTTTCGGTCATCCACCACAGTTGTTTTCCGTGGTCTTCCGGGTCTTTTGGGGTTGCTGAGCTCACCGGTGCATTCTCTCTTTTTAAGGATGTTCCAAACAGTTGATATGGCCACACCTAAAGTTTTTGCTATCTCTCTGATGGGTTTGTTTTGTTTTTTCAGCCTACTGATGGCTTGCTTCACTGATAGTGACAGCTCTTTGGATCTCATATTGAGACTTGACAGCAACAGATTCCAAATGCAATTAGCACACTTGAAATGAACTTTGGACCTTTCATCTGCCCCTTGTAAATGGGATAAAGAGGGAATAACACACACCTGGCCACGGAACAGCTGAGCAGACAATTGTCCCATTACTTTTGGTCCCTTAAAAAGTGGGAGGCACATATACAAACTGTTGTAATTCCTACACCGTTCACCTGATTTGGATGAAAAAACCTCAAATTAAAGCTGAAAGTCTGCAGTTAAAGCACATCTTGGTCGTTTCATTTCAAATCCATTGTGGTGGTGTACAGAGCCAAAAAGATTAGAATTGTGTCGATGTCCCAATATTTATGGACCTGACTGTAGATACACTGCCTGCACTCACTGAATATAGAGTATACACTGAATATATAGTCAATGCTAATAGAGTGTAATATATATATATATATATATATATATATATATATCTCAAATACACTGCCACTAACTAAATAACCTCGAACATCGAGCTCATCCCTACTTGTCGCTGTTAGAGACAATTTTGTGAACCCTGGTGTTGGCAGTGAAAAGATTATCCAGAGTTCTTTTAGAAAGATCCATTGCTTCTTCTTCTGTAGGCAGATATTTGAGCCCATCAACTAGGTTGAAATTAATTTCCACAAACTCCTGAGCATCAGATCAGAATTCTTTTTCACCTTCTTAAGCTGTTCTACTCAGCCCATAAACTGATACAGCATAAAGGCAACAAAGTGTTTTTTCATCTTAGGTTTTCTGTTCAGGATTCATGGTGAAGAAGTATATGTAAAGTGCAGTGCCTACATACAATATTCCCTGCAGTGTGCAAATGTCTTTAAAAATAAATCAATGAGAACACAACAATCCATATAGTGAAAATAATTATGGTATCTGTCATTCAATTTTACGTTTTCCTGATGGCTCCATGTCAGCACAGCTGGGAAATAACTAGCCACATGTGAGGGTAATGCTTGACCAATTTAATTTTGACTGGAAGCAGAAGCCAAAACACTCCTGTCAAAATCAACAGTAGTTAGAGCTGTAGGCTCTATACAATAATGCGCCATGAAGGTATGCATAGAAGTCTATGTAGCTGCCTTGCAGGCAAACTGCTTGCTCTGTCGGCCAAAAGATAGTCTTGACTAGCCACGAGATGATCACTCTACCAGAAGCCCTCAGGCCCTTCTGAGCACCGTTAGGGATGATGAAGAGATGGTCTGATTTCCTCAGACTGGCCGTAGTGTTCACATAGGCTTTCAATGAAGCCCAACATCAAGCGGATTTGGTTCCTGGGAATTCTCAGTAACATTGTAAATGTGAAGAGAGAGAAATGCCCCAAAAGGGATACTATGGGCAGAAAACCAACACAGGATCAAAGTATGGTAAATAGAAAAACAGATACAAAAAATATATAAATTTTATTCAATATACAAAAATGACAAATACCATTACTAAAAGCATTGAATAACAAATGAAGAACAGGAGTATTGCACAGTATTACACGCTGCAGCAAAAATCACTTCTGACAACTGGGAAAGTATAGTTTCATGACACTATATTTCCTTCTTCAGGGGTTCAAATAAAGCGTACTGTTGTGTTTCTAACAGAAAAAGAAAACATAAATATGCATATAATAGGTATTGATTCCATACTTGATACCAGATAATTAATCTGGCATTATCCAGAAAGACAGACATAAAAAGTATGTATCATTTATAATGGTACTCACAATAAACGCATATTCCTCTGCAATGACAAGATACACAGCAATATTGATGATAGATGAACTCCCACATCCAAAAGTCCACTAGGCTGATTTATCAAGTTGGAATAACCCAGATAGGATTAACTTTTTACTGCCCGCTTGGGTGCAAAATGAGTGGGACATGCGTCAAAACATAACTTGGAGAGACAGGTGAGCTGGACCCTGAGAGTGAAGCAGTAAGTCAGAGCTCACAGGAACCGCCAAGAAGATAAGGAGGGTGTGAATCTAGCAAATAAAAAAATATATACATGCGTGTCATCAGTATATGTGTATATTCCTGCCAAATGAAAATATATTATAGGTGCAGAGATAGGCTTGTTAACAGATAGTACCCAGAGTAGGAGTGAATATGTCATTTTGATGTGGATGGTTAAATACCAAAACACATAATAATAGGTAAGAAACAAAAAAGGAAAAGAGGAGAAAGAAAAGGGAGAGACATAGAACAAAAGAAAAAGAAGAGAAAGAAAGAAAGAAAAGGAAAGAAAAAAGGGAAAGAAAAATACAGCGTTGTTTCTACCTCTGAATAGACTAGCCTCTCATGTTCCTGCAGGAGTGATGTTCATCTGGGCTGTGTAGCAGTGCTGTGCTGCGCTCACCTGAATTTAAATAGCTTTCAAAGTGGGGGAGGTAGTATGGCAACAGCAAATCGACTTAGTGTTGACCAAATAAGGGCCATAGGTAAAGCATGGCCTAGCATTTACCTATTATATACAGATAAATGCAGCGCTGGCAACTATTAACACGCTCATGAAATATATATGTGAATATCTGTGATAGAACACATAAACAAAAAAATATATAAATAAAAGGTAATCAAGGAAAATTAATAAAGACAATATAAGTGACCAAAAGAGATTGGAATAAAAAATGTTGCAGCTGCTGCATGAAAAGTGCTAGACTTCAACATGTGACATACAAATACATGCAGCACCAGCAACCAAGACACACTTCGAAAAAATGCACACAAGTGCCCAAAGCCAACACCCAGGATGTGCGGCTGCGGCCAAACACAACAAAAACACAACGATGACACGCGCTGAAAAAATGGGCGAAGAAAACCTGAACAAAGTGCGTAGACCCCCCCCAAGGGCGGTCCCACCAATCAGCGACGGCAGACTCCCAGCCCACACAGGACAAACACACACAGCAACCCGGAATGCCGCAGCCTCCAAGGACAAACAAAATGGAAGCCAGACCGCCGCAAGCAAGATGGGCACCCGGGGACAAGAAGACGCCACACTCCACTGAAAAAACAAAGAGAGGAAGGCATTGCAGGGCAGACCAACAGGCGCGCACGGCAGTGCTACCCACAAGCCGAGAAGCGCAAACAGGCACCCAGAACACCTCCGCGATCGCCGCCACAATGGCGCGCGCCCCACAGAATGGCATGCCTGCACGCCACCACATCGGCGACCGCGGAAGCACCCCGAACGCCCGCCCGCACCTCCCAGCCTGCAGGCAGTGCCACCACGCACACCTGCCAGTCCACCCTGTGACACCCCACCACGCCCCCCCGGCGGAATGCCTTGTCCCCCCATCCCCAAGCACCCATCCCACCCGCAATAATCCAGCCCCCACCAGATCCATCCCCAGAAACTGCAACCCCCCCAGGCGTCCCCGCGCGTCCACCCCATGCAAGCCGAGAGTCCGCCACCGTCGACCAGCGAGATCCCCCCAGGGAATCCGCACACCCCACTCAAGTCCCCTCCACCCATCCCCCCAGCACACGCCACCACCATGCCTCTACCGTATCTAGCCACAGCCACACATCCCAAGCGCCAGCCCCACGCACCCACACACATCCCCTCAAGTGCGTCCCAGCTGCCAGCACTGCATACACCTGCATGCTACAATTAGGCCTATTGATCGCATAGGTATCTGTGCAACTACCACAACTGTGTGTGGGACACCCTCCAGCTGTGGCTGCTTGGCCGTCGCGGCGTCCGGCGTCACTGCATCAGATGGCGCGATGACGTCAGACGCCGACGCAGGCTGCTGGCACGGAGGAAGGGCGGCAACTGAGGGCAAGAATGATAAAAAGCACCCATGCACCGGCGTGAAGCACAGAAAGCTCCGCGCATGCGCATATTAGCCATTAAACTGCCTCCACCCCTAGAGAAACAGGGGGTGGAGGACCCCCCATGCCAGGGATCGCCGGCGAACCACACCACCAGCACATGATACCCAGGACATCTGGGAAAATTGGAACTAAAAACTGTTCCAAATTAGTCCAAGGACGCATGTCAGCCTCATAATAAAGAATGTATATAACAAATATATGTAAAAATTACATCTATAAGAAAAAAGAAAAGGAAAAAATGTTTTCAAGAAAAAAATTTTAGATACATGATTTGATATATATGGTTAAAAACTGGGTATGGACTGGAAAGACGTGGGATCATCATCTGTACATGTTGGTAATATTTTATTCAAAGGGAAAAAGAAATTATATTATCATCTGCAAAAAAGAGGAGCAGGCATACTTATTGACATGACGAGAACCGTAAATGCAATACATACTAATGACAGCCATATTAAGCATGTAAAATAGGCGACAAGGATAAATGGATTGATATTAATGACAAGGTGACTGAGCCAAAAAAAAACAAAAGAACAAAATAACAAATAATCGAACATGAATAATACAAAATGGGAAATATTCCTAAAAATGCAGGAGAAAAGAAATGAAAAAAGGGAAGAAGAAAAGAAAGGAAGGGAATGAGGATGATGCATGAATTTAAAGTTCTTTATCATAACCTCCCGTCACGGAGCCTGGTAAAAAAGGTTTTAAATTAAAGGCTTCATTGAAGCCAGGCAGGAGAAGTCACATTCAAGTTGGATATCCAACTAAGCTTGCGTTGCAGGAGACCTTTGTTAAAGTCTCCGCCGCGTGAGCTTGGGTGTATGCGATCTAATACTAAAACAGAAATTTGGGAAAAATACCACCATGGACCTGAGCAACATGCCTCCCCAGAGGAAGATCTGGGTTGGCAGTTTGCATTGCCCTGATGTGGCGGTATAAGTGTTGCCACAGTTTTTGTACTGTTTTGCCAACATAGAAGCAGTTACAGCTACACAGTAACAAGTAAACCACTCCCATGGTTTGGCAATTAGAATGGTGTTTCGGTACAAAACGTATACCATTGGGTAGAAATATGTTTTTCCTAATATCCATATATTTACAGTAGGGGCACGATCCACATGGGAATGTGCCTGTTGTTGTGCATGGATCACCTCTTGCTGAGCCACGAAACTCACTTTTAACTAGCAGGTCACCGACAGAGGTGATCCGCGGTGTGAGAGGAACAAAGGGTCCTATTGTGGGGTCGGATGTTAGTAAATGCCAATACTTCTTACATATTTGCAATATTTTCTTGTGATCATTGGTATATGTTGTAATTATTCTCTGGTTTTCACTTGGAGTTGCAGCTTTTCTTGCATCATATGAAATCTAGAAGTTACCTTGGGTACATCTTAGCATTGGCCTAAGCACCACTATATCTGTAAAGAAAGAGAGGATGGGTTCTTTAAACCCCAAGGCTGCTAGCTCTGATACCCTTCTGGCTGATGTTGTTGCCACAAGAAATGTTGTCTTCAAAGAGAGATGCCAAAGCGGGACCAGATGAATAAATGAAAGGAGGGAGGTGTCAACCCAGTAGGCACTGTATATTTTTTATTATTTAGATGCTAAATTAATAAACTACAATACTTTTATACAAAAACTATAAACTTCTACTACTTTCTACTTTATTAGAGGTAACCCCGTGAAAAAAGTCCCGCTAGAGGAATCGCACTCCTTCAGGGGGTGCTTAGGTTTGGCAGATGAATAAATGTGTCTGATGAAAGGAAGTCCAATACTAGAGGCAAGCTCCAGTTCAGAAAATATCATAGACCTTGGTGGTCTTAGGCGGATAACTGCTTTGAAGAACTGAACCAATAAATTATCCGAGTCCTATTGGATACTAGTAAAATCAGAGATGGCAGACACGTGGGCTTTTAGCGTACTCACAGAAAGGCCTAGCTCCAATCCTGTCTGGAAAAATTCTAGTATGTAGCAGACTCTCTGAGAATCTAAAAAAAAATCATGCCTTCTTGCAAACTCCACAAACTTGTTCCATATCCTGGTATAGGCACTGTTTGTACTGTCTTTCTGGCTTTCATCAGGGTATCCATGACACTGGCTGAGCATCCCAGATTGATTAGGAGGACTTGACTCTCAAGACCCAGGTCATCAATCTGAGACTCCCCGGAGCAGGGTGAAGAATTGGCATCACTGGCAAAGGGCGCTATTCTCTGATGCTCAGCGAGAGGAGCAGCAGATACCAAGGTCTCTTCAGTCAATACGGTACTACCGCCAGAATAGACACCCTCTCTGCACTCTGCGCAGAAAGTTGAGGATCACTGGAATCGGAGAGAAGGCGTATGCTTTCCTGAAGTTTCATTCCACTGTTAATGCATCCACCCCCATAGCTTGTGGGTGACTGGACTTAGCAAAAAATTGTGGCAGTTTGGTATTTTCTGGAATGTCAAACAGGTCCACCTCCGGGAGAAAGGTCCATGCCACTAAGCTCTGAAAGACTTGCAGTAACAGAGCCCACTCGTTGTTGTCCAAGTTCATTCTGGACATAGTCTGCTTGGGTATTCAAACGACCGGGCACATACACTACTGTTAGCATCTGTAAGTTGGATTGAGTCCATTCCATAATCGGAGTAACCTCTTTTAAGAGAGCCACACTGTGGGTGCCTCCCTGCCTGAAGATGTAGGCCACTGCTGTTGTATTGCCCAGTTTCATCAGAATGGGTGCACCCTGAATCAGACTTCTGAAAGCCAGGAGAGTCTTGAAGGCTGCCTCAATTCCAATGCCTCAATTGTTGGAAACTACATTGGCAGCATGGAATGTTCATTGGCCTTGGGCTCAGTGGTTCTTGCATAGGGCTCCCCAGCCTGTTTTGCTGGCATCTGACTGGGCTATTTGCCACTGTATCATGAGCAAGGAGTGGCACTGAAGAAGGTTCTGTTGTCTGGACCACCAGTCCAAACTCAAGTTCATCTGGGTTGTGATCTGGATTCTCTGCCCAAGAATCCTTGTTCCATTGTTCCTGGAGACCAATTTAAAAGGGGCGTGAGTTCCATTCCGCCCATTTAACTGTCAGAATGGTCGAGGTCATCATATTGAGTAGTTGTATACACTCTGTCATTGGCAGGTACAACTTCCTTCGAGCTGCAGACATTGTATTTAGGATGCAGAACATCTTGTCTTCTGGTAATGTCACTGACGCTATTCGAATATATATTTTCGCACCTAGGTACCCCAGAGATTGAGAATGTCCTCCAAATTATATATTCAGATGCCCTGCAACCTCAGGTATGCCCCAGGGCCAAAAGGATCTTCTTGAACACTCTGGGAGATGTGGTCAGCCCAAAGGGCAGTCATACAAACTGGTAGTGGAGTTGTCCCGCTGTGAACCAAAGAAACCTCTGACAGAGTAGGGCAACCAGCATGTGGAAATATGCATCCTTGAGGTCCACTGATAGAAACCAATATCCTGGCTGAATGACATTCAGGATTGTTTGCAGCAATTCCATCTTTAAACGATCCTTCTTGATGAATCTGTTGCGACCCCTGAGGTCTATCACTGGCCTCCCAGCCCCCGACTTTTGCTGCCCCAAGAACAGAGGTAAGTAGATTCCAGAAAAATCCACTTGCTGAGGAACTACGATTATCACCCTCTGATTTAGGAGGGTTTCTATGTACTCCCATAAGACATTTTGTTTTTCCTTTGAGCAAGGCATCTTCATTGGGACAAAAATTCTGTGGTGATTTTTGAGGAACTTCCAGCTGTGACCGTACCTGATGGCAGGGCCGTCTTTAAGGCGGGGCAAAAGGGGCAGCTACCCCGGGCCCAATCATTGTTGTGGGGCTCAAAGCAGCTGCTCCTTGAGCCCACTGTCCAGGGTTGCCATTGCCAACAGTATATTTAGCAATGGCAGACACTTCCACCAAAAGACACTGGCAGTGCTAGGCAGGCACCACAGAAGGAGCAGTCATCTGCATTTGCTGATACTGCTCCTCTAGTCTCAGGTGCAGCCCTGTCACGGTGGAGTGATCTGTCCTCTGCCTCTCCCAGCAAAGCTTCACTTCCACTGGGTGCACTTCTTCTGCTGGGCTGGCGCATGAGGTGAGTCTGGGGCCATCTGCTTTCTTGAACCCCCCGCCCCACTGTGACAGTTAAGTTGCTTTCACCCCAGAGAAAGCACCCATGTCGCCCTGCACCTGCACTGACTGGCACCTGTCTGCTGTGAAGGAAGAGGGGAGAGCCACACAGGCTCAACTTAGCTCAGGTGAGACCCACGTACAGGGCACACACTGGGCAGGCACCTTAACTCCTGCACTGCCGGGAGGGGAGCACAGTGTTCCTCACTACTGTTACTATTGTCACTACTGGGGCTTTACATTCTATGTCTCTCTACAATAGGAGTGGCCCATGGAGGTAGTAGTCTCCCTCTATGGAGGAGCCCCTGAACTGGAAGTAGCAGTTTCCCAAGGAGGGGCTTCTGGACTTGTGTCTCTTTGGTGGGCCTCCATAGAAAGAATGCTTTCTCCAGTCCAGAGGTCCCTCCATAGGGAGATTGCCACCTCCAGTCCAGGAGATTCTCCATAGGGAGACTGTCACGTTCAGTCCAGGGGCCCCTTGCTACCAATGAGTAAGTGGTAATGATGAACAGTAACCAATAGCAACCAATCAGTGAGCAGTAATAATGTGCAGTAACCTCTAGCAATCAATCAATGAGTGGTATTGATGTGCAGTAACTTCTAGCAACTAATCAGTAAGCGGTAATGATATGCTGTAACCAGGGCTGACCCAAGACATTGTGCTGCCTGGGTCCAAGAATTAAATTCTGCCCCCCCAAAAAAAATCACACCCACCAAAAGGCCCCCACATTATTTTATATCATGACAATTAAAACTAAAATTAAATGTATCAGGAAATTAGCTTTACATGCAACAGTGGTGGTGGTGGGGGGTTCCATCCAATACAGTTGTGGTAGCGGTGGGGGGTTCAGTCAGAGGTAGCAGTGATGGGAGGGTTCAGACAACGGCGGCGGTGGTGGTGGGGAGTTCAGTCAGAGGCAGTGGTGGTGGTGGTGGTGGGGTTCAGTCAGTGGCAGTGGTGGTGGGGGTTCAGTCAGAGGCAGCAGTGATGGGGAGGGGGAGTTCAGTCAGAGGCAGATGTGGTGGTGGGGGGGTGTTCAGTCAGGGGCAGATGTTGTGGTGGGGAGGTTGGGGGGTTCAGTCAGAGGCAGCGGTGGTGGGAGGGTTCAACCAGAGGCAGCAGTAATGGGGAGGGGGGTTCAGTCAGAGGCAAATGTGGTGGTGAGGAGGGAGGGGAGGGGTTCAGTCAGAGGCATCCCTTGCCTATTCTTTCCAAAAATTTGAAAACACATAAAGTGCTGCAATTCCATTTAAGTTTAGTCACACGCATATACTGTGTGTATATATACACATGCATTTGACTACACTTAAATGGAATTACAGCGCTTTATGTATTTTTTTATTTTTTATTTTTGCATAGAATAGGTGACGGATATAAACAACAACTTCAGGCAGTCAGAACTGTACTACAGGGCTGAGCTTTCCGAAGATAGCCGAGTGTTAGCCAAAGCCTCTGGTAAACACCTCCGATTCGACAAGCTGTCTCAAAGCCAGCCTGAAACTTCGGCCGAACGTTTACGATTTGCCTCCGAGAAACAAGTCTGATGACCCCGAAGATAGCCGAGCACGTTTCCGGACATTTCCTAAACCAACCCCCCGAAGGTTTCAGATCCTCCCCGAGCGCCAGCACTACTGGTTCCGGAGTCTGACGAGCGTTTCCGAAGCTGCGCAGTAGCAGCGGAGTGGCTCAGGTGCCCGCAGAGAGCCGAGTGTTTCCCTTGCCGGGCTGAGCCGCTGCTGCCACGCATAGGGGGATCGGGGAGCACTGGCTGTACGTGTTGGAACCGGGAAGGCAGGGACAGAGGGAGGCCGGCAGGAGGGGGACCTACCCCTTCGGTACAGGGAGAGAGCCAGAGAGACCCATATGGGGAATCCAGCACGGTGATCAAACTGTTCTCTTTGAAGCAGCTGACTGGCCCGCCCACTCACTCACCCGCTGACTGCTCCCCCCCTGGATCCACCCCTGGGCAGCAGGTGTTCTACCCACCCGCTCCTGTCACCTCTAACAGCAGCGGTGCCGGGCTCTCTCACAGTGGAATACTCGGCAGGCCCCATGAAATAAGCAGCGGAGTGGGCGGAATGGGCTGGCTGGTGGGCGGGAGTTCTGCGACTGTTTTGGGCGTCAGTTCGCCACCCCTCTGAAAGTGCCGCCCGGGTCCCATGGTCCCACTGGGACCCATGGTAGGGCCAGCCCTGCTGTAACCTCTGGCAACCAATCTCAATTGTTGCCTGATCTGCTGCAGTAAACTGATTTTTAGTCTAGCTGCTATTTTTATTGTATGTGCCAGAGCAGGGGAGGAGCGAAATTGCATGGGGGGCCAAGAAAATGTTTGTCCAATGTCCAATAAATATTAAAGATGGCCCTGCTCCTCTATATTTTGTGCCCACACTTGATGGAACTTGAATAACCTGGCCCCTACATGACAAGGGTGATCTGCTGGATAGTCAAAAGGATTTCTGGGAGTTCTGTCCCAGGGAAAAAATTGGTCTCTTCAACTTGCGGTTTGCAGTCGTGTTTGCAGTCGAATTCCCTTCCCAGCCTGTAAAACTTAGCCTCTCTGCCTCTGGTCTTTGGTGAATTTCTGTAAGCTGCGCCTCTCCAGTGATGTAACTTCTGATCCTGAAGATAAACCCCCGATTTTCCACCTGTTGCCTTAGCAATAGCTGTGTCTAATTTATTTTCAAATGGGGATTGTTCCTCAAATGGTATCTTTCATCATCCCAGCCATAGGTCTCTTCTGGCAGTTACTGCATTTAGCATAATTTTGGCCAACATCTTACCCTCAAGTTGTAAAGTGCTGCGTAAACTGTTGGCGCTATATAAATCCTGTATAATAATAAAAATAATAATCAGATCAATAGATGCCTCAGCCATAAAAGAAGATGCTTCAAATTGGCGAATGAGGCCAGGACCTCAGCTTTGCCCAGGTCATTCTCCATTGCCACTTCCGATTTCTGAATCCAGGCCTTCATGGCCTTAGAAATAGAGGCCAATGCAATTGAAGGCCTACATGCCCCAACAACAAGTGTGTAGATCTTTATAAGATCTACATTCACTCTTCTTTCCAACACGTCCCTGAAGGTTACCACATCATCTAGCAGAAGGGTTTTGTGTCCAGCAAGGCGCATAAACGCCACGTCCACCACTGGAGGCTTCTCTAAAATCTTAACTTTCTCAGACTAAAAGGGGTACCACATTGCGAACCGATTTTTTAATGCAATTCTTTTATCTGCTTGCTTTCATTCATCATTAATTACATCCTGAATTTCCTCCATGAAGGGGAAATTCAATCCTTCCTTCTTCTGCGATGCAAACGTCTTTAGCGTTTCTTTGAATGCCTGCTTAATTAGCGATAGCCATTTCCCCTTTATCAGACTCTTGCCGTTTGGTTGCTTCTTTGAAGCAATCCTCACATGCCGTCTTGCTTGCCAGTGCTCTTTTAGGGCATGCCCAGCATCATTCTGATCTGAAAATGCTGACACCTTGAGGCATAATGGGAACGAGAAGCCTCTGACCTCCTATGGGAGCATCGATCCTCCCGTGAGGTCAAATGTCTCCTACTCCTTCCTGGACATCTATCTTCTGAAGGTCGAGAAGAATCATGACCGAGACCTGAGGAGCTGGGACAACACAGACAGAAAGGAGAAATTAGTCTGCCAATAACAAAGTCATTCAGAAATGCATTCATCAACATCTCCCCTACCTTCTTTGCGAGTGCAGGTCTTTAGAGGGGGTAGGCATGTTGATACTGCTACAAGACAAATCAAAGAGTCATAGTAAGCAATGGCAAAATACAGCAGGCAACACACAGGAATAAACCTTGCAATTGCAAAGTGTACCTGAGAGGAGGAGAACGGCAGGCACAGGTAGACTGCATAGAGAACACTCAGAGCAGCAGATGCTCCTTCGACAGAAGCATTTTTAAATATGGTTCCCTTAAGCCTGGCTCTGCCTTCCCCTACCCCGATTGGTTGGGCGGCCCTGCATATGCCCAGACTGGACCTCCAGCGTGCATTCCACACTGGCCCGAGAAGTGCCTTAAAAGTGCAAAGATTAAGCGCGGCTCCCCCAGCAGACACAAACAGAACTCTGCCTGCTCACAGTGAGTAGCTGCCAAAAAAGGGACCTAGACCTCCACCAGCAGCCACAGGAGGGACTCTGAAAGTTGCCAGAGCACCCCACAAGCTGGCTGCGTAAACACAGCATGATGCCACCCGAGGACCAGCAGCGGGGCTCCCTGTCAGAAGTGCTGTTAGCCATAAAAAAGCAGGGACTGCGTCCAGCAGCAGACCAGATCTGGATGGAAAGCCAGCCATTGGACCAGCTAGGAGGGGAGACGCCACCTGACCTGATCATAGGAGGAAGAAAAAGGATGCCGAGGCTGAGGTGAGCTTAAAATTTATAGATATGTCCTGATAATGTAGGGAGTGGGCACCCAGCTGTGCTGACATGGAGCTGTCAGGATAGTACTCCCCTCCTACACACAGATATTGGTCCCTCCACCATCCAGGTCAGAAGAAGGATCACCGCAGCATAGCTATAGCAGCTTTAAAGTTTCACCTATTTTTAAAAAGGGAACAGGAAGTAGCAAACTGTAACAGTAGTCCAGTATTATACCCACCACTAATATCTGCATGGCATAATTGCATAAAATGACAATAAAATATAAATAAATTGAATTGTAAAATGATTTGCAGATATACTGTATGTCAGTGAATTTTGAGTTCTGTTAAAATAATGGCAGACACAAACATAAATTAAAAATAATCAAATAGTTAAAGTACCGATAACCTGTACATTGAATTCTTAGCTAAACATGATAAGTAATGTGCTGATATGCACAAGCTGGGTTCATAGGAACCGTCATTTATCCAAATGATGAGGAATTTTAAAATGTCAGGTGTGAGTGTGATTAATTACTGTTAAATTTTGTGAAGTGTAAAGATTTGTTAGAAAAGCATACCAGGGAAGTTATTGCATTAGTGAATAAATTAAATGGCCTGTCTTGTCCCAAAAGACCTGTCATTTTTTTAGCCCTTCTGTGAGCCAGTTAGCAGCAGTAGAAAAATTAAAGATGATGAAAAATAAAAGATGGAGACTTTTGAACATTGGGTTTAACGACTACGCAAGATAGCTGAAATGTGTTATTTGTGCTCTGGATTTCATGCATTCACAAAGAATGCAATAAACAGAAATCAGTAACAACCAGCCGCCTTTAACTGACTGTAAGTGTTGGCCTAGAATCCAAAGGGTTTAAGATCAGCACAAAGAGTTATTTCAAGGGAAAGGGAATATATCTTAGAATGCGCGCTAAGTGCTGGGCCCTATGATTAAAGAATGTATGAGAGTTTTCAGTGTAGCATTTTTAAACTATTGTAGCTCCCTGCTCCTGTTGATCAGGTGCTTGCATGTAAATTTATGGGGTTATCTGTTCTGTACACAGTTCAGATTTATTCTGTGGCTAAATTAGCTTCTGTTCCAGCATTGGCTGTGTTGCATGTAGTTCCACACTGTTGTCTGTAGGTGTCGTTGTCACCACAGGCCAGTGTTGGAAGAGCAACAGGCTGAAGTGTATTGAGTGCTCTTCTTTCTTGGAAACAGCCCAGTGGGGGTGGTCCACCGCTGTGCATTTTGGGAGAGGGTACTTAAGAGGCAGACGCCATTTTCTCTTGCTCTTGCCTCCTGGCCCTCCTGGCCTAAGGGATGTGGTGACTCTTCTCCTGCCTCTGGGCCACGTTGGCCTGAGGCTATGTGACTACAAGTAGGCCCAGAAACCTGTCTGGGGCCTACCACCGCAGAGGTGGTCCTTAGGCTGTCTTGCCTGTTAGGAAAAAGCCAAGCCAAGCTAAGGAGATCCAGGGGAGGACCCTTGCTGGAGAGAGCCAGGATGAAGGCTGGTCTCTCGGGAGGGCCTGGTAACTTACTTGGAGGACGCACCTATACTTAACTAACCTGCCTCATAGTACTGCAAGGTCAGCTTAAAGGTTCTGGTACTGTGTAATCGTGCAACTAATACTAATTCCTGTGGAAGAGGATCTTACAACTAATATTAAATCCTGTGGCAGAGGATTTTTCAATCATTTTGTTCTTCTTAAGTCTGTGGCAGAGACTTTTTGTCCATGCGCCATTCCGACTGCTAGGTCAGTGAGAGAGGCCTATCTGGGTGGACAAGATCTGGTGACTGAAGGTGTGTTTGTCTTCAGGATCTCAAATTCCTCAGTGATCTGCATGAGGTATCTGAATCATCCTGCAACTCCTCTTTACTGCTAAAAAAGTTTTGGAAACAGAACTAAGTGACTGGTGCATACATTGGTGGGCGTAAGGCCTAATACAGACTCTGAGTCCGTATATGGTGGAAATACAGGTAAGAGGGTGACGCAAAGATTAAAAATTAAATCAGCCGCTCCTTCGGGGGTAAGAGCTGCATGTGGGTGCGTCGTCCGGGATTATTTGTTGTTACCTCTCGCAACTCTGAGAAGTATTTCACTGAAAGTCTATGCTAAAAGAGGGGTTCCTGGACTTTGTCACTTTCCCCAGGAAAGACAGGGGTTAAATTGCAAGATCACATTTCTGACTGCGTAGGCTATGGGTGGAGAAGTAAAAGCCCGGGAGCTACGTGATCAGAGGAGCAAGTGGGAGGAGCTACACCTGCTTGCTGCTGTGTGAGACACGTGTGTGTGTGTCTGGCGCCAAAGAAAAAGAGAGGCCTCGTGATCATACTGAGAGGATCAGAGTGCAGCCATGTCTTCTTTTTCATTGATGCCGTCAGACATGGGGTCCAAGATGTTCTCTACAAGCACCGCTGCGGGTGCCCTGAGCAACCATCTTACTAACTGACATATCAGCATGGAAGTCACACCACTTCCTCAAACTCAATCTTTCTAAAACTGAGCTAATTTTATTTCCTCCTGCCCGAGCCCCCTCCTCTGACTTCTCCATCAATATGAATAATACAACCATCAGCCCCTCCCCTCATGCCAGGTTGCTAGGTGTAATCCTGGACTCTGACCTGTACCTGTCAAATTGGGAGCAGTGGCTCTGTTCGTGCAGCTGCTGCATCCCAATTGACATGAATTGGACTGCCTGCATGGGGATGCATTCAACACCTGTGCATCCAATGCCTGTGCAGGGAAACATGGCCCTTGCATGGGTTTACGCTTAAGTATGCCCATGTGAACAAGGCCCAGCAGTAATGTACAGATTAGACATGTGAAATTTGTTTCTGACTACATTTTTGTTACCTCAGAATCTCAGAATCACAATAGTAATCAATTTAAACGAATCCAAAACAATATTCACTTCATTATGCAATTAAATGGGAGAGAGATCTGGGGCTTCAACTAGATGCCAAACACTGGTCAGATATATGAGTAAGTTTGATTTGAACATCGGGTGTTCTAAAACTAACAGAACATATGGTCCTTTGCAGGTAATTAGAGCGCCCCATAATGCACTGCTAGATTGCAGTGCAGTGCTGTATGATGATTGGCTAAAGCATGCACCTGACCTGCATGCTTTGGCCAATCACAGCCCGCTCTGCTGTGAGAGCCATAATTGGCCAAAAGCAGGGTGCCAATCATGGCTCGTGGGGACACGTCCTCGCCCCACACTATATAAGGCTGCTTACATAGCGGCCTTGTGTAGTGTTGTTGGCGTGGACAGAGAGATAGCTTGAGATAGATTAAGCAGGCAGGTTATTCAGTTAGTGGCAGTGTATATATATATATTTATATACAGTCAGTCTAATATATATACATATATATATATATATATATATATATATATATATATATATATACAGTATCTCACAAAACTGAGTACACCCCTTACATTTTTGTAAATATTGTATTCTATCTTTTCATGTGCCAACACTGAAGAAATGACACTTTGCTACAATGTAAAGTAAGCTTGTATAACTGTAAATTTGCTGTCCCCTCAAAATAACTCAACACACAGCCATTAATGTCTAAACCGCTGACAACAAAAGTGAGTACACCCCTAACTGAAGATGTCCAAATTGGGCCCAATATTTTGTGTGGCCACCATTATTTTCCAGCACTGCCTTAACCCTCTTGGGCATGGAGTTCACCAGAGCTTCACAGGTTTCCACTGGAGTCCTCTTCCACCCTCCATGACAACATCACAGAGCTGATGGATATTAGAGACCTTGCGTTTCTCCACCTTCTGTTTGAGGATGCCCCACAGATGCTCAATAGAGTTTAGGTCTGGAGACATTCTTGGCCAGTCCATCACCTTTACCCTCAGCTTCTTTAGCAAGGCAGTGGTCCTCTTGGAGGTGTGATTGGGGTTGTTATTATGTTGGAATACTGCCCTGCGGCGCAGTCTTTAAAGGGAGGGGATCATGCTCTGTTTCAGTATGTCACAGTACATGTTGGCATTCATGGTTACATCAATGAACTGTAGCTCACCAGTGCCACGAGCACTCATGCAGCCCCAGACCATAACACTCCCACCACCATGCTTGACTGTAGGCAAGACACACTTGTCTTTGTACTCCTCACCTGGTTGCCACCACACACACTTGACAACATCTGAACCAAATAGGTTTATCTTGGTCTTATCAGACCACAGGACATGGCTCCAGTAATCCATGTCCTTAGTCTGCTTTTCTTCAGCAAACTGTTTGCAGGCTTTCTTGTGCATCATCTTTAGAAGAGGTTTCCTTCTGGGATGACAGCCATGCATGCCAATTTGATGCAGTGTGCGGTGTATGGTCTGAGCACTGACAGGCTGCCCTCCCACCCCTTCAACCAATGCAGCAATGCTGGCAGCACTCATACGTCTATTTCCCAAAGACAACCTCTGGATATGACGCTGAGCATGTGCACTCAACGTCTTTGGTCGACCATGGTGAGCCCTGTCCTGTTAAACTGCTGTATGGTATTGGCCACCGTGCTGCAGCTCAGTTTCAGGGTCTTGGTAATCTTCTTATAGCCTAGGCCATCTTTATGTAGAGCAACAATTCTTTTTTTCAGATCCTCAGAGAGTTCTTTGCCATGAGGTGGCATGTTGAACTTCCAGTGACCAGTATGAGAGAGTGAGAGTGATAACACCAAATTTAACACACATGGTCCCCATTCACACCTGAGACCTTGTAACACTAATGAGTCACATGACACCGAGAAGGGAAAATGGCTAATTGGGCCCAATTTAGACATTTTCACTTCAGGGTGTACTCACTTTTGTTGCCAGCGGTTTGGACATTAATGGCTGTGTGTTGAGTTATTTTGAGGGGACAGCACATTTACACTGTTATACAAGCTGTACACTCACTGCTTTACATTGTAGCAAAGTGTCATTCTTCAATGTTGTCCCATGAAAAGATATATATATATATATATATATATATATATATATATATATATATATATATATATATATACTCTGCATCCAGTGTAGCCTATATCTACAGTGCATTTGGTGGTGTACTGATTCCAATACACTTCAGGCGGTGTACACAGTATAAACAATATAAAAAAATAATATAAAAAACAGTGTAGCGCTGGATTGTGAGAAAAAGCGCATATATTGATATATGCGAATATACTAAAACCCGTAAATTTAAGAAGGCTGTATGTCACTATTCTAAAGTGATCAAACACACATGTGTGACTCTAAAAAGTGTTCAAATAAACCTATATAGGTTTATGAACAGTGAATAATATGAACAAATACGTGTATATGATGTGGATATATTACGTGAACTAGATATCAACGTAAACAACAAAGATCAATACCGTTATGATTGGCAATATGTAATTAAGAAAATATGTCAACCACTTGATGTTGATTATTCCAAAAAAAACTTTGTAATGCTTAACAATATTATAATTATTAGTTAATCATATGCTAAAAACAAAAAACAAAAATACCCAGAAATAGTGAAAAATAAATAAATAAAGGAGTGGAAAAGTTAGAACCACCCAAAAAGTTCATATACTACAAAATAAGTGTAGAGTCCCAAACTTGATGAAATTCCAGCATATATTTCAATTCAGTGTTCCACTGCAACTGTAGCCCACCACCAAGAGAATAAGGCTGGAGGCTTACCAGACAGCCTGCGACCACCCTTATTCAGGGGGGTCTAAACAGGCTCAGTAGAGATGTATAGGTCCAGTAGATATCACCTAGAAGGGCTCCATAGGCTTTACACAGGAAGATATTGCTTGTGGTCACCGGATACTTTCCAGAGGTGTTCCTCGCTTGGCAAATCGAGGGGTTCCAGGCAAAGTACAACAATATTGTCAGCAGGTGCCCCAAAAAGAAAAAAAGGACTCCGATAGTGCAGACCAATCTTACTGTTTTATTTTAACTTCTGGCAGGGGATGGTAACAAAAACAAACTCCACCGCCGTTTAAAATCAAATCGCGCATGCGCGACACGAGCTCACGTTGTGACCCTACGGCCGTTTCGTCACAACTGACGTCATCAGGGGTACGTGGCCACGCTCGCGCATGCGCTATAAATACACAAGCGCCGTAGCGCCATAGCTTATTCATTGGCTGAGGGAGAACGAGGGCGTGGCCACGTACCCCTGATGACGTCAGTTGTGACGAGACGGCCGTAGGGTCACAACGTGAGCTCGTGTCGCGCATGCGCGATTTGATTTTAAACGGCGGTGGAGTTTGTTTTTGTTACCATCCCCTGCCAGAAGTTTTGTTTTTATATATATTTGATGGCATCCTTTTAAATAAAACAGTAAGATTGGTCTGCACTATCGGAGTCCTTTTTTTCTTTTTGGGGCACCTGCTGACAATATTGTTGTACTTTGCCTGGAACCCCTCGATTTGCCAAGCGAGGAACACCTCTGGAAAGTATCCGGTGACCACAAGCAATATCTTCCTGTGTAAAGCCTATGGAGCCCTTCTAGGTGATATCTACTGGACCTATACATCTCTACTGAGCCTGTTTAGACCCCCCTGAATAAGGGTGGTCGCAGGCTGTCTGGTAAGCCTCCAGCCTTATTCTCTTGGTGGTGGGCTACAGTTGCAGTGGAACACTGAATTGAAATATATGCTGGAATTTCATCAAGTTTGGGACTCTACACTTATTTTGTAGTATATGAACTTTTTGGGTGGTTCTAACTTTTCCACTCCTTTATTTATTTATTTTTCACTATTTCTGGGTATTTTTGTTTTTTGTTTTTAGCATATGATTAACTAATAATTATAATATTGTTAAGCATTACAAAGTTTTTTTTGGAATAATCAACATCAAGTGGTTGACATATTTTCTTAATTACATATTGCCAATCATAACGGTATTGATCTTTGTTGTTTACGTTGATATCTAGTTCACGTAATATATCCACATCATATACACGTATTTGTTCATATTATTCACTGTTCATAAACCTATATAGGTTTATTTGAACACTTTTTAGAGTCACACGTGTGTTTGATCACTTTAGAATAGTGACATACAGCCTTCTTAAATTTACGGGTTTTAGTATATTCGCATATATCAATATATGCGCTTTTTCTCACAATCCAGCGCTACACTGTTTTTTATATTGTTTAGTTTGTATGCCCCTGTATTTGGGTTATTGTGTTTTAGCTGCAGGATTTCCTTCACGGTTTTTTATCATTAGTTCTCATATTCATATTGAACACCGAGCGCAATTTCTTTTCCCCCATTTTTGGTGTACACAGTATATAATACAGTGTATCGTGGTGTTGTGAAACAAAAAATTCATCATGTCCAGAAGGCCACCAAGGAGAGGCAGACGCTCACAGGCCACTAAAAGAGGGCAAGCAGCCTCTGTGTCTGCAATCAACAGTGGGGGTCGTGGACATGGTGCATCCTCTGCAGGTGGCCGTGGGGCACGCTTTTATTTTTCTTCTGCTGCTGGCCGTGTTATTGAGCAACAACATGCAGAAGAGTTGGTGGAGTGGATAACGAAGCCGCCCCCATCCTCCTTATCCTCTGTCACCAAGGCTCAGAGTAGTTTGCCTTCCAACGCAGCTGCCAAAGCGGCTTATTCCACCGGCTCCTTGTCCACAGTCATTCCTTCCTAGCCCCACCATCATGCACAGAGGAGTCCCCAGAATAATTCGACTACAGTGTATTATATGCTGCTGATGGATGCGCAGCGATTTGAAGCCTCCGATGTTGGTTCACAGGTTGAGAAAGGGAGTAACGTGAGCCTAGAGAGAGGGGGTGCCACAGAAGGACAAGAAACTGGTAGTCATGTTCCCCCAGCTGCAGCATACTGACACGTTTTCTCCATTGACGAGGAGGGAGGGGATGATGAGGTCACTGACTGTACTTGGGTGCCTGAGAGAAGATAGGAGGATGAGGAGGTACAACTCCAATGAGGCAGGATGTCCTCTAGGGGGCAGCTTAATGGCAGCCACCCTATTGCATCACACCGCAGAGCTCCGCAGGTGCAGGGCGCTGCTGGCTCCCCGCTGACTTTTAAAATTTCCTTGGTGTGGGCTTTTTTTGACACGTGTGCAGCAGATCGCACCGTTGCTGTTTGCAACCAATGTCTGAAGTGGATCAAGCATGGCCAGAACAGCAGCTGCTTGGGCACCACATGCTTGACCAGACATATGATGACCTGCCATGCAGTCCATTGACAACAGCACTTGAAAGACCCACATCATAGAAAAGGCAGACTTCTCCTTGCTCCCTCATCTGGGATCTTTAACCCTACTTTACCTCCAGTCCTCTCAAAAACCTGCAGAGAGGAATGAAGGTATAGCAATAGGTATCCCATGTACTTGCAGCCAATCTACAGCCAATCTGCTAGCAGTACACCACCAATTGATTTTAGCAGGCAAATTTCCTTACCCCAGTTGCTGAACCGTAAAAAGAAATTTGGTCCCAGCCATCCACATGCTCAGCGTCTAAATGCTAGGTTGGCCAAATTGCTAGTACAGCAAATGCTGCCTTTTCAGCTGGTAGACTCTGTCCCCTTTTGTGAATGTGTGGAATGTCCTTTACCTCAGTGGTAGGTTCCAAAGCGCTATTTCTTTTCATGGAAGGCCATTTCGGCTCTCTACCGACATGTGGAAGGCAATCTTTTGGCCTCGTTGGACAGGGCGGTCAACAGTAAGGTTCATATTACTGCTGAATCATGGTCCAGCAGGCAGGGGCAGAGACATTTCCTTTCCTTCACCGTGCACTGGGTAACTCTGCTGGTAGCTGGGAAGGATGCAGGACAGGGTTCAGTGTTGTTCGAGCTTGTTCAGCCACCAAGCCTCCAAAATTCTAGTGGTGATTCTGCCACAGATCTCTCCTCCACCACCTCCTCTTCTTCTTCCTCTATGGCCTCTTCTGCAGATTTGTCCTCTGAACCAGCAGTGCTCTGTAAGCGTTCAAGGGGCTACGCAAGCAGTCAGGCTAAAAGATGCCATGCGGTGCTTGAGTTGGTCTGCTTGGGGGACAGGAGCCACACTGGGGCAGAGATTCTGTCAGCTCTGCAGGGGCAGGCTCATAGGTGGTTGACGCCATGCCAGCTAAAGCCAGGAATGGTTGTATGCGACAATGGCACCAACCTTCTCTCCACCCTCCGACAGGGACACTTGACCCATGTTCCATGTTTTGCACATGTCCTGTGGTGGTGCACACGTGCCATTTGATGGTGCATTTGTTCTTGAGCAGGTACCCAAGCTTACAAGATCTCCTGAGGCAGGCCAGAAAAGTCTGTGGTCTTTCAAAGGGAATGCAACCTGCCCACCAACTGCCTCATTTGTGACATGCCCACCAGGTGGAACTCAACGTTGGCATTGCTGCAGATGGCCATCAATGAGTACCTGTGTGAATATGGCACCAGGACAGGGTCAGGGGAGCTTGGCTTCTTTTCGCCATGCCAGTGGCTACTGATCAAGGATGCATGTACTGTCCTGTCACCATTTTAGGAAGCCACAAGGATGGTGAGCAGCCACAATGCATGCATCAGTGACACTGTCCCTCTAGTCTTCCTGCTGGAGAACATGCTTCATGGAATTATGGACAGGGCACTTGAGGTAGAACAGCGGGAAGAAGAGGAGGACTTCCTTTCCTCTCAAGGCCCCCTTTATCCAGATAGCATTCCTGCGAGCCCACAAAAAAACAGGAAGAAGAGAAGGAAGAGGAGGATTGGATGTAGAGGATAACACTCAGCAGCAGTCTTCAAGGGATGGTTTTCAGTCCCCAGAAACCCAAGGAGTTGTACGTGGCTGGAAGGAGGTAGTTACAGGTAATGTGATCCATAGTGACCCCGAAGACTCAGAATCGAATGCCTCTGCAAACTTATGCTGCATGGCCTCACTGATTTTGCAAAGCCTGCGAAAGCACCCTAGGATTCGTAGTATCAAGGAGAGGGATCATTACTGGCTAGCAACCCTTCTTGATCCATGTTACAAGGTTAAAGTTGCAGAACTCATCCTGCCTTCGCAGAGGGAGCAGAGGATAAAACATTTTCAGGAGGCCTTGAAGAAAAGTTTGTTTAACATATTTCCAGACCCTGGGAGGTTACCATTTCCTGGTGCTGGACAACGTGTTGCTGAGGCTTTGTTCTGTCAGAGGAAGAGTGGTGGGGAAGGTGGCTGGCTGACCGATGACTTTCTTTTCAGTCCTCAGCGCCAAAGTCTGATTGGTTCAAGCAACTATCGCCAACATCTGCATTGTATGGTGCAGGAATATCTAGGGGCAAGAGTAGACTTGGAGACCTTTCCAACAGAGCATCCACTGGGTTACTGGGTCTTGAGGATGGGCCACTGGCCAGAACTTGCTCAATATGCAATTGAGCTACTGGCCTGTCCTGTATCCAGCATACTTTCTGAATGCACATTTAGTGCTGCTGGAGGGTTTGTAAAGGATCAAAGAGTGCACCTCTCCACAGACTCCGTTGATAGGCTCACATTTATAAAAATTAATCCGTCTTGGATCAGCAGCTATCAAGCACCTGATGCTGATGTAACTGATTGAATTTGCTATGGATCTGGGATCCCTTGAAGACTGCCTATGCTGACTATCTTATTACTCCTCAATCTTGATCATGCTAGCTTCCAACAATATTTTTGGTTTAGGGTGCCACCACCACCACCCAAGGCCCAATTTTTCTGCCCCTGTTTAACAGGGGCATGTAATTAAGATTTTTGATGTAATATTTCACAGCAGGGCCCAACAAGAGTATCTGTGAGGGGTTACAGTGTTGTGGCACCATCACCACCACCCAAGGCACAATTTTTCTGCCCCTGTTTAACAGGGGCATGTACATACAATTTTTGATGTAATATTTCACAGCAGGGCCCAACAAGAGTATCTGTGAGGGGTTACAGTGTTGTGCCACCACCAAAACCAAAGGCCCAATTTTTCTAACCCTGTTTAACAGGGGCATGTGATAACAATTTTTGTTATAATATTTCAATGCCGGGCCCGTTCCTGCCCCCATCAAGAGTAACTGTGAGGGCTTACAGTGTTCTGGCACCACCAAAACCAAAGGCCTAATTTTTCTAACCCTGTTTAACAGGGTCATGTCATTACAATTCTTGTTATAATATTTCAATGCAGGGCCCGTTCCTGCGCCCATCAAGAGTACCGTAACTGTGAGGGCTTACAGTGTTCTGGCACCACCAACACCTAAGGCCAAATTTTTCTGCAGAGTATATAGGGCAGGCCGTATAGTATATATACTGCTGTTCAGAGTATATAGTGCCTAGGGGCCTGGGGGACCCCCACGCCATTTTTTTAAAAATTTTGGTGCGGGGTTCCCCTTAATATTCATACCAGACCAGAAGGACCTGGTATGGATTTTGGCGGGGACATCCATGCCATTTTTTGGGGGTATTATTGGCACGAGGTTCCCCTTAGTATTCATAACAGACCCAAAGGGCCTGGTAATGGACTGGGGGGAACCCACGCCGTTTTTTTCAATGATTTCTATCTATATTGCCGGGATTCGACAATACATTACAGCCGTGAACAGTTTTAAGTGACATTTTTTCCTTTAGAAATGTAATGCCGTGGTACTGTTATAAACATGGGAAAGCAGCGTTTCCTTACAGGTAGACTAAGGAGACCCCCCCCCGGCACGATATTTAAAGGAATATTTCATTTTTATTGTTTCATTTAAAGCATTATTAAAATCACTGCTCCCGAAAAAACGGCTGTTTTTAAAACTTTTTTTTGCATTGATACTTGTGCCTTGGGGCAGGACCCGGGTCCCGAAACACTTTTTATGGCAATAACTTGCATATATGTCTTTAAAATGAGCACTTTTGATTTTTCACGTTCGTGTCCCATAGACTTTAACCACTTCAATAACGGGCACTTATACATCTTCCTGCACAGACCAATTTTCAGCTTTCAGCGCTGTCGCAGTTTGAATGACATTTGCGCAGTCATGCTACACTGTACCCAAACTAAATTTTTATCATTTTGTTCCCACAAATAGAGCTTTCTTTTGGTGCTATTTGATCACCTCTGGGATTTTTATTTTCTGCTAAACAAATAAAAAAAGACCGAAAATTTTGAAAAACAAAATGTTTTTTTTTGTTTTAGTTACAAAACTTTGTAAATAAGTAAGTTTTCTCCTTCACTGATTGGCACTGATGGGGCTGCACTGATGGGCACTGATGGACACCGATGAGGTGGCACTGATGAGGTGGCACTGATGGGCACTGATGATGGGCACTAATATGCAGCACTGATGGGGCACTGATAGCCAACACTGATGGGTACACATAGGTGGAACTCATGGGCACCGAAAGGCGGCACGGATGGGTACTGATAGGCGGCACAGATAGGCACTGATAGGTGGCACGGATGGGCACTGATAGGTGGCACGGATGGGCATGAATGGGCACTGATAGGTGACACTGATGTACACTATTGGATGGTACTGATGGATGCCAATCAGTGCCAAACAATAATGCCTGCCAATCAGTGATGCCTATTGTGGGCACTGATTGGTATCCCTGGTGGTCTAGGGTGGCATACCTGGTGGTGACTAGTGGTGGCATCCCTGGTGGTCCTGGTGACATCCCTGGTGGTCCAGTGTGGGCATCCTCAGGGGGGCTGCGCTGATAATCAATCCGCACAGACCCCCCCGTCAGAGGAGCAGCCAATCGGCTCTCCTCTACTCGGGTCTGACAGACACAAGTGAGGAAAAGCCGATTAATGGCTCTTCCTGTTTACAATGTGATCAGCCATGATTGGACTTGGCTGATCATGTGGTAAAGAGTCTCTGTCAGAGACTCTTTACCTAGATCGGAGTTACGGTGTGTCAGAGTGACACACCGCAACAACAATGCGCGCCCCTGTCATATGACGTCCGGTCAAGATATTGCAACCACTTTGCCGATGTCATATCGCTATATGGCGGGCGGCAAGTGGTTAACGTTGTTCGCATGTTCGCACAAATTTTTTGCCTGTTCGCATGTTCTGCTGCGAACCAAATCGGGGGGGTGTTCGGCTCATCCCTACTGGCCACATACTCCACCCCATTGTTTTCACGGCTGCTCAGAGGTAGGCACCCATCATCACATTTGGTGGACCTATCCCCTGGTTAAAACATTTTGGACTGAAATTTTTCATATCCTCTACACGCTGTTTAACAGCTCACTAGACCCGAACCCAGTTATGGTCTTACTCAACAAAAAACCTTTGGAAGTGACTCGCCTACAATTTAAACTCCTCCTGCAGCTTACCACTGTGGTGAAGCAAACGATCACCAAGGCCTGGAAAATGCCTCATTTTAATACCAAAAACAGAGTCACCAGAGCCATGATCCATGCCAAAATAGTAGCAGTTTTCTTGGACAGAATCCTAAAATATGAACGCTTGTGGCAGCCCTAGATAGATCACTTCCTCCCCTCAGATTTTGACAAATCTTTATTGTGCCCTTAAGCTCCCCGAAAATATGACATCAGAGCCACTCTGATATAGATCTTTAACCCCATCCAACCCCCCGGGACCTTTCTCTTCCCTCCAACCCCCCCCCCCATATTTTTATATTTTGTGTTTACCTCTCTATACTACCCCCCATCCCCTGACATTCCAGACCTACTTTCCTCTCTCTCTCTCTCTCTCTCTCTCTCTCTCTCTCTCTTTCTATCCAGTTTCCATACCTTGTTTTTTCTATACCTTCTCTTTTCACCTGTCGGATCTTGTACGTACTAGTTCCCCTGATTTAGGATAACCCATTCTAAGAAAGGCAATCTGTTTTGATCCCAACTATATCTGATGCTCGAGGAGTCAAAGCGTTAAGATATGCATAGTATCCCTTCCCGTCACCATCCTCCACTACACCATGGTTTACCAGCATCTCCTCTTTACTTCATGTATTGTTTGATGTCCCTCGCATACAGAGTTTCATGTTATCACCCACTGATATCACCTCTCTGAGGGTTCTCTCTTCCTTCTCAGTAGGCGCCTGCGGAACCCTTAATCTCAGGTATCATGGTACTATGCAATCATTATGCACTTAAATATCCTACCATTATTTTTCCTTACCCATCTTTGTGGGCTGTGACCCAGTCAATTAACTGTTCCATCTTTGTTTATTTGGTTATGACTCCCTTTTCTGGGGGCTAAATTGTATATATTCATACCCCATGTACGTCTTCTTTACATCTTGTCAATAAAATATTTGAACAAGAAAAGTGGAAGTGATATTAAAGGTTAATTTTTAAAAACAAAAATAAACAAACATGTCACTCCTACTTGCTCTGTGCAATGGTTTTGCACATAGAAGTCCCAATCCTCTTCTTCTCGGGTCCCCCACTAGCGCTCCTGGCTCTTCCCCCTTGATGAGTACCTGGTGCATGCTCGCTCCCAAGTCCTGCTCTATGCATCCATAAGAAACATAGGGGCAGTGGAGGCAGCCAAAGAAGGTTTTTTACTTGTATGCAAAACTTGTAAAAAACCTTCAGCCTTTGCAATCACTTGAAAAAAGATGATGATTCCTACTTAGGCTGCTTTACCACTGCTCCAGTGCAAAAACGTGGCAATGCATACTGTATATATGTTGTTGCTGCATTTTTGCCATATTTTTGCTGCTGTGCATTGCGTTTTTGATGCATTTTTTATGTGTTTTTTCCATGTTTGCATTGCATTTTTCCCCTGGATATGTGCCTGGACAAAGCACTTCCCACAGGTATGTTGTGTTTTTGAGTCAGTTTCCATTCATTTCAAAAGAGGTACATTTTTGGTGCAGTTTTTTTTACACCACACATGCAACAAAAATATTGCGAGCAGGACTTTTAAGGCTATTTCACAATGATCAGTTTTTGATCAGTTTTTCAGTTAAAACAATGGAAGAAAAATGCATGAAAAAAGCACCCCATTAAATCCCATGGAACTCTTCACACTTGTCTGCTGTATTTCAGTTGCATTTTTAAAAGTCCTGCTTGCTGCATTTTTTGGTGCATGTTTGGTGCAGCAAAAAAAAAAAATGCATCAAAAATGCACCTCTCCATTGAAATGAATAAAAATCAGGGCAAAACACATCAAAAACACAACATACCTGTGGGAAGTGCTTGTCCATCACATGTCCAGGGAAAAACACAATGCAAATGCAAATGCATCAAAAATGCAAGTCACTACAGCAAAAATCTGGAAAAAGTGCAGCAAATATGCATACACAGTTTTGCTGCATTTTTGCAATGGGTCATGCGTTCTTCTTCTTCTTCCGCTTTTATTTTACTGAAAAACTTTTCAAAAATCTTTAAAATGAAATTAATTTATTGAATTTAAAACACATAACATGTTGAAATGAATATAGCCAATCTTCGGAAATAACTTCCAAAATATCTATTGATTCACAACAACAAATACACAAAACGAATCTGAATATACAAAAGAATTTTGAATACACAAAACAAATTTCGAAAACAAATCATTCTAACATAACAAATGCAAAACTAAATGATTAACTTAGGCCCCTTTCACACGGGCACCTCCAGTATGCAGAATCCGCTTGCTCAGCGGGGGATCTCTCCGCTGATCCCCGCTGAGCACGCAGATTGACAGGTCCGTGTCCGCTCTGCCATGCAGAGAGTACACGGACCCACTGACATCCGCCGCACCATAGAGGACAACGCAGAGTCCAATCACGTCCTCCTGAAAAAACTGACAGACAGGTCTGATCGGACAGCCCGTGTGAAAGGGGCCTAATGAACGAATCCGAAAGGAAACAAAACAAATGTTTCTCATCATGTTTATTATTTTATTCACTGATCTCTATTTACAAGCATTGCAGCATATGGATTAACACTGAAGTTTTAAAAGTATATAAGCATACTGCTATTCAGTCTTAGAATGTCAGTTAAAAGTTGCAAGGTGATCTTATCAAAATCTTTTTTGAGACATCAAGGTAACCATAACCCATTTTCTGAAAAATCTTTACAATTATAATACATATGGTTATTTATGGGAAACATGTCACGTGTAACATGATAATTAATCATTTAATATCCCCACAGAGTTACATCTCTTGCGATTTACATCATTTTACAGCGAGTTCGCCTTCTGTAGTATTATGTCTATTTTTGCTACATATTACATTTTTGCCTTTTAAAATAAAATAGATTTTATTTTATCAGGCTACAAATACAAAAGATAAAGTTAACTGCTTGAGGATTAGTTGCCTCAAAGGCTAGTTCAGTAAACTGAGTTGTATTCCCACTTGTAATGAATTGTTCAACATTGCATTTTAATTAGCAAATAATTATTTTTAAAAAAAGTTAAAGGAAAGCAGTCTGCAATATTGTAAGTAGAATTAGTGGTAAAATAATAATCAGAAACTCAAGTAAATAATATAAAAAATAAAATAAAAAAATGAATGTTAGTGAACAGGTGTGGAACTGCTGAAACCACTCAAAAAAGTGTACTCAATCACTTCGATATCAAAAATTGTAAGTAAAATTAGTAGTCCACTGTTCTTTAACTGTTTGTGAAAAAATATATAAACCCCGCAATAAAATGACAAAGTGAGAAGCTTCGGGAATGGAGAGGCTCAGGAACGTATGGAGAGACGATCTCTTGTATTAGGGAGAAGTCTCATTGCGTCACTGGGAGTGAAGTGACATAGTTACATAGTTATTCTGGCTGAAAAAAAGACACAAGTCCATCTGGTTCAACCAATAAAAAGAAAAACAATACAAAAAACACATGTGTAATATATATAGTGCCTTGAAAAAGTATTCATACCCCTTGACATTTTCCACATTATGTCATGTTACAACCAAAAATGTAAATGTATTTTATTGGGATTTTATATGATAGACCAACACAAAGTGGCACATAATTGTGAAGTGGAATGAAAATGATAAATGGTTTTTAAAAATGTTTACAAAAAAATATGTGAAAAGTGTGGCGTGCGGGAAGCGCATGCGCGAGGTTGCCTGAGGTAGACATGTCTGCCAAAGCGCTACGCTCCGACCGGGACAGGAACGGCTGATAACCCGAGTCTTGACTGAAAACCTACCCAAATTTGCAACAGGTACCTTGCTAATACCCCTGGGCATCTTTTGAGATGAAGTACAGAGGAAGGAACGCTAAACTGAAAACAGGGAAAGCGCAGGATTCTTTGACTAAATCCACCTAAAAAATGGCAGTACGGCTCCCTCACAAACTCACTCACAGAAACTTCTGCGGTCTCCTGCTTCCATACAGCGCTCTGAGTCAGAATAAGACACTGGGCCAATTTGAGAGGATCTTAAATAAAGCCCTTCAAAATACATCAGACTCTATTACAGAAAAATTAACTAGGGAAATCAGTGAGGTGTGACGGCGCACCTCCACCAATGATTTAACCTCCCTGACGGTTTTTCCCGAGTGTGGCTCGGGGTTAAATTTCAGCACCATTAGAGGTAACCCCGAGCCACACTCGGGATTACATCTCAGGATCCTGGTGCGGTGTACTTACCTTGTCCTCAGGATCCTGTGATGTCCCCCCGCGCTGTCTGCGGGCTCCGTCCTCTGCCCGAAGCCTCTCTGTGCCAGGCTCCGTTCCCTGTGAGCTGCGCGATGCATGGGGGCGGAGCCTGGCGGCAAATTAAAAAACTGTAAAAATCATAACACATACAGTACTGTAATCTTACAGATTACAGTACTGTATGAAATCATTTCACTTTTGTCCCCAGTGCTTTGGCCCATGCCCTGCATGCAGTTTTAAATTACATATACTGTTCTTTCTGCCTGGAAACTTGAGAGTGTCCATAGCAACCAAAAAGTGTCCTTTTACGTCAAAAGTGGCTTTAGACCAGCTAAAAAACAGCGATAGTAAATTAGAACACGTGCAGAATTGAGCGATAGTGAATCATGGGGAAATTTATTTTATTATTATTATATTATTTTTTTTTTTATTATTTTTATTTATATTATATATTTATATATTTATATTTAAATTATTTATATTTATTTATTATATTATAATTTATGATTTTGTGTTTCAAACTTCTTCATACCTGGGATATCTACTAGACTCTTGGTGGACAGATCTAAGTGTGTTATTGCTAAGAATTACAGACCTACAATATAAAACGCCAAATTTCTATGAAAAATATTTGTACCGCTTTGAGACACAAAAATCTGAAATAATCATACCGCCAGGAAGGTTAATGAATTAATGAATTAATATATATGTTTATACTTATAAATGTATATATTACACTGGGTGAAGTTTTTTTTTCATAGTATGAATATAAACAATACTATCCCAAAACACATACCCCTTAGGCAAGTGGAACTGGATAAAATCCATATTTGAGTATACTTAGTCTGCATATAGAGTATGGATATACCCAGATCTACTTATTATTGTTTTTTTTATTATTCAAGATCAAATATCTCAAAATCATATATCTCTATTTTTAATATTTCATATATGCACTGAAATATTTCAATCCTGGTTTAGTTAGATGAAATATGGCTATTTAGTAATCCAGTTGTTTAAAACTCTAACTAATTAATATAAGATACCACACCATCTTTCATAGGAGAGGGGATGGTTTATTCCCATTCTATTTCCTATGATATGAATGGAATACTCAGCTGTTGTTTATCATGTCTGGAATGTTGTTTTTTGCTCCAGATGTGGATTTTCCATAACACTGCTATATTTTTATGAACAAAGTTATAATTATTATATAGATTTATTATTAGTACAATAATTTTTTCTAGAACTCATAAGTGAAGTCATTTCGCTTCATATATTTCAGACACTGAACCAGTGAATTAATACATGTGTATTTGTACTTATAACATATGTACTATTCTAGATGTAATTTTCTCTTGATAGTATAAATATAAACAATACCATCCTAACAAACATACCCCTTAGACAAGTAGATCTGGATAGAATCCATAATTGATTCTACTCAGATTGTCTACAGAGTTTGGATAAGTCCAAACCTGCTTATCATTTTACTATTTGAGATCAAATATCTCTTGAAGCTATTTATCTATGTTTTTATTATTCTAATTATGTATTAAGAGCTCTAAATATCTACCTAATTGAATGGAATATGGTTAATATGGTAATCTAGTTGTTTCTACACTCTAACTTATATAAGGTAACATATTATTCTCATGGTGAGTAGAGTGACTCATTCTCATTTACTATGATATGATTTTAATACCTAGATTCCATATCCGGAATGTTGATTTTATTCCAAATTTAGTCTAAATGTAACACTGTTATATCTTTATAAGCAAAGTTACCGTTTTAATATAGATTAATATAGATTATTATTGGTGCCTCAAACTTTTAGTTATCTAAGACTTGGTTATTAAATGTTTATTTTTAAATCATTTTATATGATGGCCATCGTAGTCCTGGAGTCACTGCACCTCCAATACTTCCTCAAGTGCCCAACAGACTGTTTGAACACTCTTTGGACTAAGTGTACCCACAGGTTGGTATTTACTACCAACCTTTGGATACTTGCTCCTCTTAGGAGCTTTTTTCTTCCTGGTTAAAAAACAAAACTTCTTAATTTATTGAATACATAAATAGATAAATTACCTAACCATTTATTATTGATCCTTGCTTTATTTCCCACATCCCCTTTCATTATTTCCCCCTATTTTTTTTTCCAGAAGAGTTATTGATATAACCTATTCTATACATATCTCCCTCTTATTCTAATTGTACAATGGCTCCTCTAAATATTGTAACCCTTAATGTACAGGATCTAAACTCACCCCCGAAAAGAACTAAAGCTTTTCGATCTTTCTCAAAACTAAATGCACACGTGGTCTGTCTTCAAGAGACACATTTTTCATCCCATTCTTGTCCTAAATTCTTTAGCCGCAAATACCCTCAAGTTTTTACTTCATCATCAGAAACTAAGCAAAGGAAGGCTGGGAGAGGTCAGGTGCGTGATGTGACGCACACGTAGTGGGGGAGGGGCCTGATGACGGAGCCGAGGAAGCGGGCGGCGGAGCAGCTCAGGTGAACGAAGCTGCCTGAGAGGTGGAACTGACAGCGGGCCGCATTCAGAGCAGCGGCGGCGGCGTTGGTCGGTACACCACGGGCCGCCGAGACTCACAGGGTGGCTCACCTCCACGCTCCCCCAGTCCCTTCGGATCGATGAGGGGAACACACCGGCTTCCCTAGAGGGTCTCCGGATGGCCCCGCACCCCATCCCTTCCCCCCAGTGATGCATCATAAACCCCTGGAGGGCTGGATGAGGATCGGATCCTATGCGCCGAGCACGGCGGGATTGAAGGACACACAGCAACCTAGAGGAGGAAACACCCACAATCTCCAGGGACACCGGGCCTAACCTGAGGTAGAGACGGTAAGCCTATGAGGGAACCCCGGCGAATTCAGGCAAGTAAATGTAACAATACTGTGGAAATCCGTGGATCGGGAAGGAATCTTACAAACATGTAATGGTGGAACCATATACAATAACAGTGTCTGATGGGCTCCGGTGTAAATAAAGGTTTAAAACCAGCAGAAAGGTACTAACCCAGGAGAGACTGTATAAACTGTAGACCACTGCTGCTTTAAAATTAAAAAGACTGGGGAAAAAAAAAAAAGGGAAAGGGGAGGGAGCAGACAGGCGGGTGGCACTACCGTCTATGGTGGTCTTGTCTGGCCGGCCATTTCCTTTCCCTTTGGGACGGTTTCACCCTCCGTCTCCCTTCGCCCCCCCCCGCTGCAGGTGTACAGTGAAGGAGTATAAGGAAACTAATAGTCATAAGACCGGATAGTTAAGTGGCTAAGCAGCTAAGAATGTAACGATAGTGCTTGGGTTCAAGCACTCTGCCCTATCCCTGACCAAATACAACGGTAGTCACTAGGTCTGGTAAGATCAAGACCAGGCCGGGGGGGTGATACAGAGCATAGAGGAGGGGGCGGACAGAGAGGGACTAGAGGAGGCAGGCGGGGGGAGGGCAAGGCGGAGATAGAAGATAACAAACATGCAGGGGCGCCCTCAAAGGGGAGCGGAGGCGAAGCAACCTAGAGAGAGCCTGAACACTAGCTCTATTCAGAAGTACCTGAAGGAGACAAACCAGGGAAGCCCAAAAAACCCAGCTCAAGATAATAAACAGCAAAGTGGGAAAGAAAAGAAGAAAGAAATAGTGAAGAGCCAAGGGGCTAACGGGGGATCAACTAGGGGAGAAGGCGGAACCCCAAGTACGATGGAAGACACCAGCATGGAAATACCATTAACCAAAATAGAGCTGCTAGAGATGTTCGCCAAACTGGAACTGGTAATTAAAACAGAAATTCATAATGTTAGAACCGACATGGGCCACCTACTGAAGCGAGTAGAATTAGCAGAGGAGGCCTCAGATAAACAGAGCAGAGAAATAGTCACCTTAAAACAACAGGTAAAAGACCTACAACTAGCCCAACGGGACATCTTTTATAAATTAGAAGCGCAAGAAAACCAGAGTCGCAGACAAAATTTGAGGCTGCGCGCCCTGCCAGAACAACGAGGCGAAGATCTGTATGCTAAAATGAAAGCCATCTTCAACCCGATCCTGGACCGAAACCCAAACGATGAACTGAAGATTGACAGGGTTCATAGATTAAGGAAATCCCCAAATGTCAGCGAGGATAAACCCAGGGATATAATTATTAGGTTCCACCATTATGAAGATAAAGCAAGAGCCTGGAGTAACCTCAGGAAAGCTCAACCAGTAAAATTTGAGGGAGTTGAAATCCAGTTTTTTACCGATATTTCGGCAGAGACTCTGGCCTGGAGAAGGCAGTTGCGACCCCTCCTGGAAGAACTGAGAAAGGCAAATATGAAATATAGTTGGGGATTTCCAACTTCACTGATTGTAGTGAAAGCGGGCAGAACATGCAGATTGAAATATATAGATAATATGCAAGACTTTTGTAATGATTTGGACATCCCTGTCCCAGCCGTATTTAAATAATTGGTGGAAAGCCCGGTTGATGTTCAGACACCTGGAAACCTTGGGGGGGGGTGGGGGCGGGGGGGGTGCGTGGGTGGGAGGGGGAGGGCGCCCGGTGTGGGGACAGGCGGCCTTATGGGCGCCCGCTCGCGATGTTCCCCCCCCCCTTTTCTATTTAGGGGGGGGGGAGCATGGCGACCGAGGCGATCCGTCATTAGAGTCACACCCCATTGGTCTGGCCGGTCGCATGCCGAGAGAAGCAATACCTCTTGGCGGCGGACATACTGCCAGGTCTAGGCAGGTAGGGAAAGGGGGGAGGGCGGGGGGGGTTTGGGGGGGGGGTGGGGGAATGGGGTTTGGGGTGGAGGGAGGCCTGGGAGGGGAGGAGAGTGGAAAAGGTCCGGCAGGTATCAAAGGAAAGAGTGCAAAACATAAGATGTGAATCTAGCGAGCAGCAATATGCAAAAGCTAAATGACAGAGTTTTCATGTTTTACTTACAACGTTAAAGGGCTGAACTCCCCCCTTAAACGTCACAAAATCTTGCGAGAATTAGAACAACTTAAGGCAGATGTAGTGTTTCTTCAAGAGACCCACTTTTCACAGGATTCACACATTAGATTATTCTCTAAGTGCTTCCCCAACTGGTTCTACAGCGACTCACCTATCAAGAGAGCTAAGGGGGTCGCAATTGGGCTCTCAAGAAGGACTAGGTTTGCGTTGTTAGAAAGATGTGAGGATAGGGATGGTCGCTATCTCTTTCTGAAGATTAGAATGGGAGAAAGGGTTTTTACCCTGGTGAACATCTACTGTCCAAACAACAACCCAGCACAATTTTTGCTACACATCCTAAATAAGTTAGCAGATTTTAGGGCAGGACAGGTGATAGTGGCAGGTGACCTGAATCTCTGCTTGGACCCAGCGATGGATAGCACAGTTGGTAACCAGAGAATGAGTGGGAGACTATTAAAAAAAGTTGGCCAGAAATTGCACAACTGCCATTTGATAGACGCTTGGAGGGTACAACACGCAAAAAGTAAAGATTATACTTTTTTTTCCTCGGTACATGGGTCCTATTCTCGTCTTGATTATTTTTTGGTAGACCATAGGTTACTTGATTATGTCAAGGAAACGGAAATAGGCGTTGCCACTCTATCCGACCATGCGCCGGTTTTGATGAGGGTGGCGATGCCGGGATTCCGGAGATCACCATTTTCATGGCAGTTAGACGAAAAATTAATAGACAACCCAATCATCTATAGTAAGATACAGGAGGAAATAGAGGGCTTCCTCAAGATAAACGATACCGGAGAGGTCTCAGGTTCAGTCTTATGGGAGGCGATGAAAGCATATACAAGGGGCATATTGATTTCTTTGGAAGCCAAAGAGAAAAAAGAGGGGAAAAAAAGAAAGGCAGAGCTAATTGAAGAAATACATCAGTTGGAACAAATACATAAATCAGCCAATGGGGGCCACAACTTATTTCTAGTGCAGTTAATCCATAAAAGAGAAGAACTAAAAGATCTAATGGAACTGGAATCTAAACGCATACTGTATAAAAACGCAAAAGACAGATTTAGGTGGAGTAACAAAATAGGGAAACACCTGGCATCAGTCGTTAAAAAGAAAAGGGATACGAATTTCATAGAGAGGATCCAAAATAAAAACGGGATATTTAAATATACTTCTAGCGATATAGCCGAAGAGTTTCAAAAATATTTTACAGCTCTATATGAAGTCAAACAAGGTGGGGTTAATACTCTGGGAAAGGAAGAAACGATAGATGAATTTTTAAGAGAGGCAGGCCTACCAAGTCTCTCGGACAACGAGGCAAAAGAATTAGAAGAACTCATTACGGTGGAAGAGATTGAGCGGGCTTTGAAGACATCTCCCTCTGGAAAAAGTCCAGGGCCAGATGGCTTCACCACCTACTTCTACAAAAAATTTAAAGATATTCTGACCCCCAAGCTCTGTCAGATATGGAACAAGATAGGGAGCCAGGAGGAATTCTGTGAAGGAGCTTTGATGGCATCAATTGCCTTAATACCTAAGGCGGCGAAAGATAGCTCACTGTGTTCGAGCTATAGGCCGATCGCTTTACTCAATACCGATACAAAATTATATGCCAAGGTATTAGCCAATAGGCTGAAGGACAAAATGACATACTGGATACACCCTGATCAGACGGGCTTTATCCCAGGCAGAGAGGGGAGGAATAACGGTGTGAGGTCACTATTGGTTATAAAGGCGATGAAAGTGAGGGGGGCCCCCAGTCTACTACTGTCGTTGGACGCAGAGAAAGCCTTCGACAGAGTGGACTGGGGGTTCATGATAAAGACACTGAGGGCAATCGGATTGGGCGACACTATGTTAAACTGGATCAAGGCACTATATAAGGCCCCATCTGCACTAGTCAAAGTAAACGGTGTATTTTCGAGAGAAGTCAGGATGGAAAACGGAACTAGACAGGGATGTCCCCTGTCCCCTCTTCTGTTTGCCCTGACTTTAGAGCCCCTACTGGCGGTAATCAGGAAAAACTCAGATATACGCGGATGCATAGTGGAAGGCGATGAACACAAGCTCTCGGCGTTTGCCGATGACGTATTGTTCTACATAGCGAATCCAAGGATCTCACTCCCGAACCTCCTGGCTACGCTGAGGAGATACGGGGAACTTTCAAACTATAAGGTGAACCTTGGTAAATCAGCAGCCCTAAATATCAAAATTGAGAAACAAGAGGTAACCAAACTTAAAGAATATTTTCAATTTCCATGGCGAAAAAAAATAGATTACCTAGGAATAGTACTAACAAAATCCCTTAAGAAATTATACCAGTTAAACTTTATACCCCTCCTTGAGGAGATTAAGCAGGAAACAAAGAAAAGCATGTATTCCCCTATTTCTTGGCTTGGTCGAGTCAATATTGTTAAAATGACTCTAGCTCCGAAGATTCTATATAAAATGCAGTTACTGCCAATTCCGTTAGCACAGTCTTTTTTCAGAGCCCTGAACAACATTATTTCCAAATTCGTTTGGAAAAACAAGAAGCCACGGATCGCCTTTGGGGTCTTGAGCGGGACAAAACACAGGGTGGTCTGGCCCTCCCAGATTTTAAGAATTATTATAGAGCAATAGTACTTTCACGAATGTTGGAATGGGGTAAAGAATCAATAGGGAATAGATGGGTGAAATTAGAAAGAGATCTGAGCACGGCAAATATATGCCAATTAATTTGGAATCCACCACACTTTAGGGAATTAAGTCCAAATACACACATAATAACACGCCACACTTTAAGGACTTGGGATCAATTACACGGACAAAAGACATGGGAATTTAATTCACCACTTATATATTTAAAGGAAAACAAGTTTTTTCCACCAGGGTTAAGAGAAGTGGGAGGGAATTGGATAAGGAAGCACGAAACACAATTATTGGATATTACAAGAAACGGCAAAATTATTTCTTTTCAGGAGTTGTCACTGCCCAATGACCTAATGAACATAGATATATGGAGGTATAATCAGTTGGCATCTTTTATTAAAAGTTTACCAGGTCCAATTAGAGACAAGGAGAATCTTAGACCTATGGAGAAATTGTTTCTGAAAAACAAAATTACAAAGAAAACAAAAGAACTATATAAAATAGTGCGGGAAGAGGGGGTAGGCATAAAGCCGTTATATTGCAATAAATGGGAGTCTGAGCTAGGTACATTACCAAGCGATGTAACATGGCAGAATATCTTTAACGCAACACATAAGTCGGCAGTAGATGCGAGTACAATAGAATCAAATTTTAAATGCCTAGCCAGATGGTACATGACGCCAGACAGGGTAAACAAGATGCAAGGAGAATCCTCTGGTAATTGCTGGAGGGGATGTTCCGCCAGGGGATCAATGGCCCACCTCTGGTGGGAGTGTCCAATAATCAAAAGGTTCTGGCAAGAAGTACTCAAGACAATACAAGAGATAACGGGGACCGAGATCAGAGAAGACCCTTGGGTATGCTTGTTTCACGGGACGGAGGGTCGGACGGGCAAGTACAACGCCTCTTTGACGCCCGTTCTCTTAAATGTGGCCAAAAGCTTAATACCAAAAAAATGGCAAGAGAAAGCAGGCCCAAGCATTCGTGAATGGTTAATCAGGGTCAATGGAATCTATATCTTAGAGGCCGGTGACGTTGAAGACTTTTCGGTAGAGACAGAGGAAGTCCGGGAGGGAACAAAATGGGCGAAATGGTTAGCCTTTAAAAAAACATGGACGTATGCGGAGAAGTTCATATGAGGACGCACATATTAGAGTAGGTACTTCTGAGGGACCAGGGTGGGAGGGGAGAATCGGGGGGGTGAATTCGGGGGGTGGGGGGGAGGAGGGATAGGGGTATTAAGATACTATTTGGGTTAAGGAATAGCTGGGGTTCACCCATATAATATTGGAATGTCAAAATAAAGTTTTTTTTTTAAAGGAAAACAAGAATACTATATCTGCTACCATGATGTGATGTTATAATGGGAAGAAATGACCTAAATATGGTGATTTAAACCCTCTCATTGTAAAAGCTGAAGTAGCAAAGAAAAAAAAAAAAAAAAAAAGAAAAAAAAAGAAACTAAGCAAAGAGGTGTTTTAATCACATTCCATTATACAACACCATTCACACTACTTACAGAACTTAAAGACCCTGAAGGTCGATACATAATATTGATGGGCCTTTTACAAGATACCAAAACTACTATAGTTTCATACTATGCCCCAAATAAAAAACCCACTGTCATTCCTTTCCCATTTGTTCTCTGTCAAAGAGAATCACAAACACGGCACACTTGTATTAGGTGGAGACTCTAATCATGTAATATATCCATTCCTAGATAAATCCCCAACTCCGAGTCGCACTCAACGCTGTTCCTATCAACAACTACTTAATCAATATTCCCTTCTAGATACATGGAGGGAACAACACCCAGCAAGATGACAATATACTCACTATTCACATCCCCATAAGCAATTCTCCCGCATAGACCATCTTTTTTTTATTAATGTCAATATTTCAGCATATATCTTAGACTCAACTATCATACCATGTACATGGTCTGATCATAATATAGTCCTGACATCCCTTTCTTCATTGATCCCTCGACCAAACCATAAACATGGTATATAAATGATGGTTTACTGGCACAGCCTTCATATAGACAGATCATTGAGAAAGCTATCAAATATTATATTGCAAACAATAACACTAATGATACAAATCCTCTAAGCTTCTCACTTCCATAAACAAAAGAAACAGCTTCACAAAAAGTTAGAAACAGCATTCTATGATGATTCAGAGAAATTCCAATCTGATCCATCTCCATCAACAAAGTTACAATATGACAAAATGCATTTAGAACTTGATCTATTTCTGACGGAATCAGCAGAAAAGATTCTCCGAAAATCTAAACACACTTTCTATATGAAGGCTAACAAACGAGATACTTTCCTTGCCCTTGCAATACAAAAGAAAACATACAGCCCAAAACCAATAAGATTGAAATTGACCAAAGATAACTATAGTAGTAACCCAATTAAATTCCTACATGAATTCCAAAAGAGATTATCTGAACTTTATAAAGATTCCCATGATTTTGATCAAACTAGACTAAGTAACCTCCTATCCTCAATAAACTTACCTTTACTTTCTAAATCTCAACAAGAATCTCTAGATAAACCTATTACTGAACTAGAAATACAAACAGCAATAAAATCATTAAAACCACGCAAACGCCCAGGTATTGATGGTTTTTCAGCCACTTATTATAAAAGATTTGCTAATCTATTGTCATTATTGGGCACTCTTATGCCGCATACACACGAGTCGACTTTACGGCAGACTTTGCTCGGCGGACTTTTCGACAGACTTTACGACGGACTTTCTGAATGAACGGACTTGCCTACACACAATCCACCAAAGTCTGTCGAATTCGTACGTGGTGACGTACGACCGGACTAAAACAAGGAAGTTCATAGCCAGTAGCCAATAGCTGCCCTAGTGTGGCTTTTTGTCCGTCGAACTAGCATACAGACGAGCGGACTTTTCGACCGGACTCGATTTCGACTGATTGATTTAAAACATGTTTCAAATCTAAGTCCGTCCAACTTTTGAGAAAACAAAGTCCACTGGAGCCCACACACGATCAAATTGTCTGATGAAATCCAGTCCGCCGGGCAAAGTCTGCCGTAAAGTCCGCTCGTGTGTACGCGGCATTACTGTCCAGAATCCCTTATGGCCTCAATTTCTATGATACCAAAACCAAATTCAGACGATACTTCTTGGTCTAATTTTAGACCAATATCAATATTTAACATAGACATTAAATTACTGGCTAAAATCATCTCAACCAGACTTAATCCTGTTATAGGCACCTTATTACACCAATATCAAACTGGATTTATTCCTTCCAGACAAGTAAGAGATAACATACGCCAAGCTGTAATCTTTGCCCACACAGCCCGAACTTGAAACATTCCAACTTGCTTCCTTTCATTAGACATCAGAAAGGCATTTGATTCCTTGTCCTTGTCAATTCTCCATAAATGGGGATTTGGTACACATTTCCTAAGATGGATTTCTGCCCTATATCAAGATCCAAAGGCTTTTATATTCTAATCTGGATTCTGCTCAGACTCTTTTACTATTGAAAGAGGAACACGCCAGGGATGTCCCTTATTCCCACTCCTTTTCACTTTAGCAATAGAACCCCTAGCCCAGCTTATCCGATCTAATACTGATATCAGAGGATTGGAACTTGGAAGCCATCATTATAAAATATGTCTATTTGCAGACGATGTCCTAATCTTCCTCACTAATCCCCTTTTATCAGCACCAATTCTTAAAATCCTGGCTGAATTTGGACATCTATCTGGCTTCAAAGTTAATGCACAAAAATCTCAGGCATTAAACGTATCATTATCACCTGAACTTCAATCACAACTACACAACTCTCTCCCATTTAACTGGTCAATGACTCATATCACCTATCTAGGTATTAATCTCACAGATAATCCAAGTGATCTTTATATGTCTAACTATCCCCCGATGTTAACACAACTATCCAAGCTACTTTCCACATGGTCATCCCTATCTCTAGCATGGATGGGTCAGATAACTGTTATCAAAATGTCCATTCTCCCAAAGATTCGTTACCTCTTTAGAGTACTTCTTATAACAGTTCCCTCATATTTCTTTTGCATCCTCCAATGCAAAACCACCCAATATATCTGGAATAAACTTAGACCACGCCTACCTAAACAAACTCTATATGCTCCCAAAATAAAAGGAAGACTTGGGGTACCAGACTTTATGAAATATTATTATGCAGCACAACTAGCTCAATTGACGAAATACCATGCTACTAAAGAAATACCTTTATGGGTAGCATTAGAATCAGTGGACTGTGATCCCCTTTCCACTGCAAACCTCCTCTGGTTTACCTCCGCTCAACTGAGATCTATCACTAATCCCTACACTAAACACAGCCTCTCCATATGGGACAGACTAAAAACTCGATTTGGTTTCCAATCTAAACAAAACCCTTTACTCTCTTTCCTTCATAATGCTTCCTTTTATCCGGCATGGTCCTTCCCACATTCTTTTTCAGCATGGACTAAAGCAGGTCTGCTACGAATCCACCAATTTTTTCAATCTTCAAATATAACACCTTTCCCAACTTTATGTGAGCAACATAATTTACCACAAACAGAAACCTTCCGATATCTCCAAATTAAGAATTTTCTGACCCTCTACAAACCAGCAGCCACTACACCTCATAAATTTTCTATTTATGAACAAAGCTGTATATCAGGCCCACACAGAAGAGGAATGATTTTGGATGTATATGCCCAATTAATCTCATAATCAACTTCCTCCCCTCCATTTTACACAGGGAAATGGGAGAATGATCTCCACCTCCATTTAGCTGAAAAAGATTGGGGTCAAATCTGGCAAGCAACTAAATCAGCTACTCCTAACATTGTAGCCCTTGAGACCAATTACAAAGTTCTTACTAGATGGTATTTGGTTCCAGCATGACTAGCCAAATTTAACCATCAATACCCTGCCAACTGCTTTAGAGGATGTACAACACTGGGCATACAAACACACATTTGGTGGGAGTGCCCCATGGCCAACTCATTCTGGAAGAAAGTATTCAAAATTCTTTCAACAATGTTTAAAATCTCTTTAATGCCTGATCCAACTGTAGCACTATTAAATTATAAACCCCAAAACCTGACTCTACGCCAATTGAAACTATTACTATTTATAACAACAGCAGCTAAACAATCCATAGCGAAAGCATGGAAAACTAACTCTCTTTGCATACAAACGGTTAAATAAAGAGTTACACAAGCCATGGTACATGCAAAGTGATTTATCTAGACAAAATCCTCAAATTTGAATCCATATGGAAACCATGGATAGATCATTATCTTCCACCGGGCACAAATAAATCATTGATATAGACACAAAGAAATATAATAAATACTGTACTCTCTTTGATACATGTTTTCTACTACATCACATTATATTATTCTTGGGAAGGTTTTTCTTCCTCCCCTTTCTACTACTAACCCTTCCCTTTCCCTACTCCTTTTTATAGTACAAATAGGGGTAGAAAATATGTTTACCTACTTTCCCAGGGAATACCAAGCCAAATATTCTGACCTTGGCCCTGATTGTAGTTTATAATCCATTATTGTTTCATAATACTTTATCTTATTATTTTATAATTACCCCCTATAGCATTTGGCATTTATAATTATACCTGACTATTATTTTTACACTTGTAATCTAATTTCTATCTTGTAAATTTTATTTTTCAATGTGAATAATCTAACACAATACATTATCTATCATTATATAATATAATTTTATCTTTATTGTATTGAATCTTACTTACGCAAGAAGATTTACTGTATGTTTTGACTTTATCTTGTGAAACTTCTTGTTTTCTTACAATACTGATTTATTGTAATTCATTGTAATCTATAAAAATAAAAATTATTTAAAGAAAAAAGTGTGGCGTGCATTTGTATTCAGCCCCCCTGAGTCAATACTTTAAACCTCCTTTCACTGCAATTACAGCTGCAAGTTTTTTTTGGGTATGACTCTACCAGCTTTGCACATCTAGAGTGACATTTTTGCCCATTCTTCTTTGCAAAATGTCAGATTGCATGGAAAGCATCTGTGAACAGCAAATTTCAAGTCTGGCCACAAATTCTCTATTTGATTTAGGTCTGAATTTTGGGCCATTCTAACACATGAATATGCTTTGATGTAAACCATTTCTTTGTAGCTCTGTCTGTATGTCTAGGGTTGTTGTCCTGCTGGAAGGTGAACCTCCGCCCCAGTCTCAAGTCTTTTGCAGACTTTAACAGGTTTTTTTCTAAGATTGCCCTGTATTTGGCTCCACCCATCTTCCCATCAACTCTGACTAGATTCCCTGCTGAAGAAAAGCATCCCCACAACATGATGCTGCCACCACCATATTTCACAGTGGGAATGGTTTGTTCAGGGTTATGTGCAGTATTAGTTTTCCACCACACATAGCGTTTTGCTTTTAGACCAAAAAGTTACATTTTTGTCTCATCTGACCAGAGCACCTTCTTCCACATGTTTGCTGTGCCCCTTACACGACTCCTCACAAACTGCAAATGGGACTTCTTATGGCTTTCTTTCATAAAGACCAGATTTGTGTAATGCACGACTAATCGTTGTCCTGTGGACAGATTCTCCCACCTGAGCTGTGGATCTCTGCAGCTCCTCCAGAGTTACCATGGGCCTCTTGGCTGCTTCTCTGATTAATGTTCTTCTTTAATTGAACAGTGCGCCTTGAAATGTTCAAAGCTTGGGATTTTTTTTTTATAACCTAACTCTGCTTTAAACGTCCTTTGACTTGTCTGGTGTGTTCTTTGGCCTTCGTGATGCTATTTATTCACTATGGTTCTCCAACAAACCTCTGAGGGCTTCACAGAACAGCTGTTAAATTAGCGATTAAATTACACACAGTTGGACTCTATTTACTAATCAGGTGTAGGGATGAGTCGAACACCCCCCTGTTCGGTTCACACCAGAACATGCGAACAGGAAAAAAGTTCGCTCGAACGTGCGAACACCGTTAAAGTCTATGGGACACGAACATGAATAATCAAAAGTTCTAATTTTAAAGGCTTATATGCAAGTTATTGTCATAAAAAGTGTTTGGGGACCCGGGTCCTGCCCCAGGAGACATGGATCAATGCAAAAAAAGTTTTAAAAACGGCCGTTTTTTCAGGAGCAGTGATTTTAATAATGCTTAAAGTCAAACAATAAAAGTGTAATATCCATTTAAATTTCGTACCTGGGGGGTGTCTATAGTATGCCTGTAAAGGGGCGCATGTTTCCCGTGTTTAGAACAGTCTGACAGCAAAATGACATTTGGAAGGAATACACCCATTTAAAACTACCCGCGGCTATTGCATTGCCGACAATACACATAGAAGTTCATTGATAAAAACAGCATGGGAATTCCCCACAGGTAAACCCCGAACCAAAATAAAAAAAAAAAAATGACGTGGGAGTCCCCCTAAATTCCATACCAGGCCCTTCAGGTCTGGTATGGATTTTAAGGGGAACCCCGCGCCAAAAAAAAAAAAAAAAACGTCGTGGGGTCACCCCAAAAATCCATACCAGACCCTTATCCGAGCACGCAACCTGGCAGGCCGCAGGAAAAGAGGGGGGGACGAGAGTGCGGCCCCCCTCCTGAACCGTACCAGGCCACATGCCCTCAACATTGGGAGGGTGCTTTGGGGTAGCCCCCCAAAACACCTTGTCCCCATGTTGATGAGGACAAGGGCCTCATCCCCACAACCCTGGCCGGTGGTTGTGGGGGTCTGCGGGTGGGGGGCTTATCGGAATCTGGAAGCCCCCTTTAACAAGGGGACCCCCAGATCCTGGCCCCCCCTGTGTGAAATGGTAAGGGGGTACTTACCCCTACCATTTCACTAAAACTGTCAAAAATGACAAGAGACAGTTTTTGACAATTCCTTTATTTAAATGCTTCTTCTTTCTTCTATCTTCCTTCATCTTCTTCTTCTTCTGGTTCTTCTGACTCTTCTGGTTCTTCCTCCGGTGTTCTCGTCCAGCATCTCCTCCGTGGCGTCTTCTATCTTCTTCTCCTCGGGCCGCTCCGCACCCATGGCATGGGGGGAGGCTCCCGCTCTTCTCTTCATCTTCTTCTTCATCCTCTTCTCTTCTTCCTTCTTCTCTTCTTCTCTTCTTCATTTTCTTCTCCGGGCCGCTCCGCATCCATGCTGGCATGGAGGGAGGCTCCCGCTGTGTGACGGTGACTCCTTGTCTGACGGTTCTTAAATAACGGGGGGGCGGGGCCACCCGGTGACTCCGCCCCCCTCTGACGCACGGTGACTTGACGGGACTTTCCTGTGACGTCACGGGGAATGCCACAGGGAAGTCCCGTCATGTCCCGTGCGTCAGAGGGGGCGGGGTCACCAGGTGGCTCCGCCCCCGTTATTTAAGAACCGTCAGACGAGGAGATGCCATCACACAGCGGGAGCCTCCCTCCATGCCAGCATGGATGCGGAGCGGCCCGGAGAAGAAAATAAAGAAGAGAAGAAGAGAAGAAGGAAGAAGAGAAGAGGATGAAGAAGAAGAAGAAGAGAAGAGCGGGAGCCTCCCCCATGCCATGGGTGCGGAGCGGCCCGAGGAGAAGAAGATAGAAGACGCCGCAGAGGAGATGCTGGACGAGAACGCCGGAGGAAGAACCAGAAGAGCCAGAAGAACCAGAAGAAGAAGAAGATGAAGGAAGATAGAAGAAAGAAGAAGCATTTAAATAAAGGAATTGTCAAAAACTGTCTCTTGTCATTTTTAACATTTTTGACAGTTTTTAAGTGAAATGGTAGGGGTAAGTACCCCCTTACCATTTCACACAGGGGGGGTGCCGGGATCTGGGGGTCCCCTTGTTAAAGGGGGCTTCCAGATTCCGATAAGCCCCCCGCCCGCAGACCCCCACAACCACCGGCCAGGGTTGTGGGGATGAGGCCCTTGTCCTCATCAACATGGGGACAAGGTGTTTTGGGGGGCTACCTCAAAGCACCCTCCCAATGTTGAGGGCATGTGGCCTGGTACGGTTCAGGAGGGGGGGCCGCACTCTCACCCCCCCTCTTTTCCTGCGGCCTGCCAGGTTGAGTGCTCGGATAAGGGTCTGGTATGGATTTTTGGGGGGACCCCACGACGTTTTTTTTTTTTTTGACGCGGGGTTCCCCTTAAAATCCATACCAGACCTGAAGGGTCTGGTATGGAATTTAGGGGGAACCCCACGTCATTTTTAAAAAAAATTTTGGCCGGGGTTCCCCTTAATATCCATACCAGACCTGAAGGGCCTGGTATGGAATTTAGGGGGACTCCCACGTCATTTTTTTTTTTTAATTTTGGTTCGGGGTTTCCCTGTGGGGAATTCCCATGCCATTTTTATCAATGAACTCCTATGTGTATTGTCGGCAATGCAATAGCCGCGGGTAGTTTTAAATGGGTTTTTTCCTTCCAAATGTCATTTTGCTGTCAGACTGTTCTAAACACGGGAAACATGCGCCCCTTTACAGGCATACTATAGACACCCCCCAGGTACAAAATTTAAAGGGATATTACACTTTTATTGTTTGACTTTAAGCATTATTAAAATCACTGCTCCTGAAAAAACGGCCGTTTTTAAAACTTTTTTTTGCATTGATCCATGTCCCCTGGGGCAGGACCCGGGTCCCCAAACACTTTTTATGACAATAACTTGCATATAAGCCTTTAAAATTAGCACTTTTGATTTCTCCCATAGACTTTTAAAGGGTGTTCTGCGGCATTCGAATTTGCCGCGAACACCCCAAATTGTTCGCTGTTCGGCGAACTTGCGAACAGCCAATGTTCGAGTCGAACATGAGTTTGACTCAAACTCAAAGCTCATCCCTAATCAGGTGACTTCTGAAGGCAATTGGTTCCACTAGATTTTAGTTAGGGGTATCAGAGTAAAGGGGATTGAATACAATTTGTGTTGGTCTATCAAATAAAATTCCAATAAAATACATTTATGTTTTTGGTTGTAAAATGAAAAAATGTAGAAAATTTCAAGGGGTATGAATACTTTTTTAAGGCACTGTATACATTCCTATACCCACAGCTGACCCAGAGGAAGACCCGATCAAAGCTGATTCTGGCTTTGTATGGGTCTCTGGCCAACCGACGACCATGTCGGCTGGTAGCTCGGGTCTCCTTGTGGGACAAGAGAACTGCAAAAGGTGGCGTAAGGAGGGGATGTCCCCTCCCACTGCTTGTAATAGCAATCAGGTGGCTAGTGGCTAGTTAGCCATTCTGATTGCTATTACAAGAGAGCCAACAGTCGGCTCTAAAAGACAGTACCACAGGCATCACCCTGATACAACCACTCAAAGTCCAACCACGTACCAGTTACGTGATTTGGTGGCAAGTGTTTAACCAAAGCTTTGAGTTCATCCCTTTAGCTTTGGATTACAGTAGTAAGAGGAGGACAGTTCCAAAAAATAAAGGCTACTCTTATACAACACCATCTTGTTGAAGACCAGGACTTTTTACACTTACAGTATATGATGTTTAAATATAATTAGCCTCTAGGAGGGGACAGAGGGTATGAAGGGATTATGCAGTGTGTACCAGATAAGTAACTAGAACCTTCAGGGCCCCCTTCTCTCTGAATCCGGGCCCTTCCCATTGATCCAGGGGCCCTTAACTCTCATTGTGGTACTCTTTATTACGGTCCCGCAGCAGGACCATTTCACATGTTTTGCAATGGGCCCCCTTCCTGCCGTCTTGCTAACTTTTTTTTAAACCAAACCTGAACACTTCAACAGCACAGGTCAAATTAGGTTTTTTGTAGTATACACTATACATATACTTTGTGATTAAACAGCATGTCTAATTATATGGATTTAATCACAAAAGTCCACCCTTACATCAGTCCACAGAGATCCCCTTTACATCTGAATCCATAGAGTTCCCCTTTACATCTGAATCTGCAGAGTTTCCCCTTACATCTGAATCTGTAAGTTCCCCTTTACATCTGTGCTTACAGAGTTCCCTTATGCCCTGTACACACGGTTGGATTTTCCGACGGAAAATGTATGATAGGACCTTATTGTCAGAAATTCCGACCGTGTGTAGGCTCCATCGGAATTTTCGACACACAAAGTTTGAGAGCTTGCTATGAAATTTTCCGACAACAAAATCCGTTGTTGGAAATTCCGATCGTGTGTACACAAATCCGACGCACAAAGTGCCACGCATGCTCAGAATAAATTAAGAGACAAAAGCTATTGGCTACTGCCCCATTTATAGTCCCGACGTACGTGTTTTACGTCACCGCATTTAGAACGATCGGATTTTCTGACAACTTTGTGTGACCGTGTGTATGCAAGACAAGTTTGAGCCAACATCCGTCGGAAAAAATCCATGGATTTTGTTGTCGGAATGTCCGATCAATGTCTGACCTTGTGTACAGGGCATAACACTGTAAGAGGCCATCTTGCAGAATTTGATGTAAGGGAGAACTGTAGCGACTCTAATTTAAGGGGGAACACTGACAGCTGTGATGTAAGGAGGGAACTCTGATCTAAGACTGCAGACTCTGGTGTAAAGGAGAACTGTGATATAAGGGGGTCTCTGGTAACCATCAGAGTTCCCAGTATTCCCCTTTAATCAGGGTTCCCAGAGCACTCCTTACATCAGAATCTGCAAAACGCCCTAAAGCAGGGTCTGCAGAGCCCCCTTAAATCAGAGTCTGCAGAGCTCCCCTTACATCAGAGTCCACAGAGCTCCTTTGCATCAGAGCCCGCAGAGCCCCTCTTACATCAGAGTCCGCTGAGCCCCCCTTACATCAGAGTCCGCTGAGCCCCCCTTACATCAGTCTCTGCTGAGCCCCCCTTACATCAGAGTCTGCAGAGCCCCCCTTGCATCAGATGGTGCAGAGTGCCCCTTGCATCAGAGTCTGCAGAGCCTCCCCTTACTTCAGAGTCCACAGAGCCCCCCTCACATCAGAGTCCACAGAGCAAGCCTAACACTAGAGTCTCCAGAGCACCCCCTAAATCAGCGTTTGCAGAGCCCCCTTGTCTCAGAGTCTGCAGAGTGCCCCTTACATCAGAGTCCAAGAGCCCCCCTACATCAGAGTCCACAGAGCCCGCTGACATCAGAGTCCGCAGAGCCCTGTTTACATCAGAGTCTGCAGAATTTCCACTTACACTGTAAGGGAATCTCTGTAGACTCTGGAATGTAAAGGGGAACCCTAAATTAAGGAGGTCCTCCGATGTAAGGGGGAATGCTGTGGACTCTGGTGTAAAAGGGTACTCTGATGTAAGAGGGTCTCTACTCAACAAAGCCCCCCTTACATCATAGTCTACATAGCACCCCTTACATCTGAGTCCCTCTTACATTAGTGCACAGGAAAAAGAAGGGTAGGAGGGGGAGACTTCACTTACAGTGGATGGATGGAGAGCTCACTCAGGCATTGGCTGTCTGCATCTTTCTTCTTTTGGCTGCTGGGCTTCAAACTTCCCACACACACTTTGCGCACCCGTGTCACTGTGCCAACATATATCGGCATGAGCTGGTCGGTAATTGGTTAATTATCTATGCTCCCTGTTGATACCACTGGTTGTGGAAGAGAATTCCACATTCTTATCGCTCTTACAGTAAAGAACCCTCTACGCAGTTTAAGGTTGGACTGTTTCTCTTCTAATTTTAGTGAATGGCCACGTGTCTTTTTAATTTCCCTTTCACGGAAAAGTTTTATCCCTATTTTGGGGTCACCAGTACGGTATTTGTACATTGAAATCTTATCCCCTCTCAAGCGTCTCATCTCCAGAGGGAATAAGTTCAATACTCATAATCTTTCCTCATAACTAAGGTCCTCCAATCCCTTTATTAGCTTTGATGCCCTTCTCTGGACTCTCTCCAGTTCCAGCACATCCTTCCTGAGGACTGGTGCCCAGAACTGGACAGCATACTCCAGGTGTGGCCGGACCAGAGTCTTGTAGAGTGGAAGAATTATTGTTTTATCCCCGGAGTTAATCCCCTTTCTAATACATGCCAATATTCTGTTGGCTTTGCTTGCAGCAGCCTGGCATTGCATGCCATTGTTGAGCCTGTCATATACTAAGACCCCCAGGTCCTTTTCCATCCTAGATTCCCCCAGAGGTTCTCCCCCTAATGAGTAGATTGCATTCATATTTTTGCTACCCATATGCATTATTTTATATTTTTCTACATTAAACCTCATTTGCCATGTAATGGCCCACCCCATTAATTTGTTCAGATCTTCTTGCAAGGTTTCCACATCCTGCAGAAAAATTATTGCTCTGCTTAGCTTAGTATCATCTGCAAATACTGAGATTGAGCTTTTTATCCCATCCTCCAGGTCGTTTATGAAAAAATTAAATAGAACCCTGGGGGACCCCACATTCCACAGTACTCCCCATTTATCATTACCCTCTTTCCCGTGTTTAGAACCACAGCAAAATGACAATTCTAAAGGAAAAAATCTAATTTAAAACTGCTCGCAGCTGTAATGAATGGTTGGATAGCAGCAATATAGATAAAAATCATTGAAATAAACAGCATGGGGACCTGGGTCCTGCCCCAGGGGACATGTATCAATGCAAAATAGTTTTAAAAACTGACCTTTTTCAGGAGCAGTGATTTTAATAATGCTTATAGTGAAACAATAAAAATGAAATATTCCTTTAAATATTGTGCCTGGGGAGTGTCCTTAGTATGCCTGTAAAGTAGCGCATTTTTCCTGTGTTTAGAACAATACCACAGCAAAATGACATTTCTAAAGGAAAAAAGGTAATTTAAAGCTGCTCGCAGTAATGAATTGTCGGATCCCGGCAATATAGATAAAAATCATTGAAAAAAAGGCTTGTGTTCCCCCCCCAGTCCATTATCAGGCCTTTTGGGTCTGGTATGAATATTAAGGGGAACCCCACACCAAAATAAAAAAAAAATGTTTTTTTTGGATGGATGACCCCGCCTTCCTCTGATGTCACTTTTTTTTTAATAAAGGACTTGTCCCAAATTGTCTACTGTAATTTTTACCATTTTGACACTTTTTTTGGTGAATGTGTAGGAATACAATGTACCTGATACCCATTCACATGGGGGGGGATCTGGGGGTCCCCTTGGTAAAGGGGCTTTCAGATTCCAAAAATCCCCCCGCAACCACCAGGCAAGGGTTGTGGGGATGAGGCCCTTGTCCCCAAAGCATCCTCCCCATGTTGAGGGCATGTGGCCTGGTATGGTTCAGGAGGGGGGGCGCTAGTTTAAAAGCCCCTCTAGCTTTTCGGCCATCTTCTCTCCCAGCTGAGCTGCACTCTCCCCATTTAGGTGCAGTCCGTCCCTGCTAAAGAGCTGGTAATCGACTAAGAAGTCGGCCCAGTTCTCCAGGAACCCGAACCCCTGCTTTCTACACCAGCTCCTCAGCCATTTGTTTACTTCCCTAATCTCCCGCTGCCTTTCTGGTGTGACTTGAGGTACTGGTAGTGTTTCTGAGAATATTACCGTGGAGGTCCTATTCCTCAATTTAGCTCCTAAAACCTAGAACACACGGTACAATTATTGACCAATCGAGCGTCTGATTTTTGTCAAAAGGGCGTGTTCCAGGATCTTGTCTTGCATACCAATGGTACACAATTATCGTGCCACAAACATGAACGTAGTGATGTACTGCAAGGAATTTCAGCTATTGAGCGCCACCCTTTGTGCCCCTTCTGCTATTTTCGTGTTTGGTGAGCATTGATTTCGAGCATGCGTGTTTGTACTTTCGACTTTTGTGTGACGGATTTGTGTACTGACCATACGAAAATCTGACGACGAGCCGTTGTTCACCGAAAATTTACTAGCCTGTCATCCAACATTTGTTGGCTGAAAATTGGACAACAATTGTCAAAAAGAGCGTACTAACGGTAACAACAGTCTGTCAACAGACAATCCCCTGTCAACAATCGTACCGTGTGTACAGGGCTTAAGTCCCTAAAATCGTTTTTTAGGACACTCCATCTTTCTCTGACTTTGTCATTGGTGCCAACGTGCACCATGACAGCCCGGTCTTCCCTAGCCCCTCCCGGTAATCTGTCCACCAGATCCGTGATGTGCCGAACCCGAGTGCCCAGTGGACCACTTACAGTTTGGCGCTTCAGGTCAGATTGACAGATTGCCCTCTCTGTTCTTCTGAGGATTAAGTCCCATACCACCAGAATCTGTCTTTCCTTTCCCCTAGCTTTACTCCCACCCTCACTGGAGGAGTTATCCCCCTGGAAGCTAGGGACATCACTTTGCTCCAGCAATGCTGGTCCCTGACTGGTTTCACCAATGTCACGCAACGGTGCATACTTATTGGGATGTTCCAGCCCAGGATCATCCTCCCTGACTCTTTCCCCTCTACCTTTCCTGACTGCCACCCATCTACTCTCCTCTGGTGCCTGCACCTCTTTGTCTCCACCCGCCTCTGTACAGGCCCCTGCCGGCACCTGCCAGGTACGAGCCTAACTCTCCTTTAGTATGGAGATTATTCTCAGTGTTGACAGTTGCTTCCCTAGACTGAGGTGCAGCATCTGCAGCGCTCTCCTTACAGCCACAGAGCCCCCTTACGTCAGAGCCCACAGAGACCCCCTTACATCAGAGTCTGTTAAGCCCCCCTTACATTAGAGTCCACTGAGCCTCCCTTACATTAGCGTATGCTGATCTCCCCTTACATCAGAGTGTGCAGAGTGCCCCTGAGATCAGAGTCCACAGAGCCCCCCTTACATCAGAGTCCACAAAGCCCCCCTTACATCAGAGTCCACAGAGCAAGCCTAACAGAAGGAATGTAAGGAGGAATGCTGTGGAATCTGGTGTAAAAGGGTATTCTGATGTAAGGGGGTCTCTGCTCACCAAAGCCTCCCTTACATCAGAGTCTACAGAGCACCCCTTACATCTGAGTCCCTCTTACATTAATGTACAGGAAAAAGAAGGGTAGGAGGGGGGAGACTTCACTTAAAGTGGATGGATGGGGAGCTCACTCAGCCATTGGATGTCTGCACTTTTCTTCTTCTGGCTGCTGGGCTTCAAACTCCCTACCCACACATCTCTGTTTCTAAAGGCACAACACTGCCAGGGAGTGTGGGTGGGGCAGACACAGGAGGAGAGGGCGGGAGGAGTATGAGCGGAACCAGCTCTCCCTCATCTTCCATCTGCGCGGGGTTAACTGTCAACGCTACCGCCTACAGTGGCAGAACTCCATGGCCACTTTAAGATTCTAAATGTAGATGATAAGTCCTAAAAAACTTCAACAAAGTTTCTAGGGCATATGTCCTATGTCAAGTTCCTTTCCCTTATTGCTGATCAACCACCACTGGCAATTACGGTTTGTCAAAATTAGTAAAATGTGTGTAAAATGACACTTGCAGAGAGTCTGCAAGTGTCACTGAGTAATACAGTGCAACAATGTAATGTTACATTATATTTACTATTTACTTCTATAAGAGTGTGATTTTTGATCTGCATGTGACATCAGTTAACCACTTCAATACTGGGCACTTTTATCACTTTCCTGCCCAGGTCATTTTTCAGCTTTCACTGCTGTCGCACTTTGAATGACAATTGCGTGGTCATGCAATACTGTACCCATAAGAAATTCTTTTCATTTTTTTACACAAATAAAGCTTTCTTTTGGTGGTATTTAATTACCACTGGGTTTTTTTATTTTTTGCTAAATAAACAAAAAAAGACTGAAGATTTTAAAAGAAAATAACTCAAATCAGTGTATGTTATTTAGTCTGTAGGAAAGGTATAGAGTCCACAAATTATGGGATATATCTGAAAATGTATCAGTCCTGATGATACTGACGGCTTATGTCAGTACATCACGTCATTTTATTTTTTTTGCTTACTGTCACCAGTGCAGTACAGTATTATCATATAACTGGTGTAGCAGTGATCAGGGACACTGACTGGTGACAGTATGTAAAAAAATATATACAATAATAATTAAATTTCTTTTTTATTTCATTTTTTAAAAATGTGTTCTCTTTTTTTAATAATTGTTTTTTTAACCCACTGTGATTAGAGCACAACAGTGTTATCATAATAACACTTTACTACTAAGGGGAAGTGATCAGAATTTTTTTTTTTACATATTGTGATTGCTAATACAAATGAATTGTTGGTATAAGCAATCATTTTTACTGAATTAAACTGATTCAGTTGTTTTGTTGTGATTAGCTGTGATTGGCCAACATTAATCACATAGTACAGGTGGGCTGTGATTGGTCCGGTCTGTACCATGTGATCACTATGACCAATCACAGCTAGCAACACAATTGTATACAATAGATGGCATGAAAGGAACCCATCCATTGTTTACAATTGTCATATGATCTGCTGTGATTGGCTACAGCAATCACATGACACAGACAGTGGGCCCGTATAGTGATCAGTCATCAGCTGTGGACACAGCCGGTGACAGATTGCACCACTGCATGGCCTCACAGCCTCACAAGCAGCGTCTTCTCAGAGGACTTTGCAGGCTTTTCTTCAAAAATAGTAGGTGTATGGGGTAAATCCACACAATGAATTGAATGTTTTAGTTATGGATATGGCTGCTGCCTCTACACACACAATACCACCTAAGTGGAAAGTATTAGAAAATGGTAAAAAAGCAGGAGTAGTATGGCGCTGCCCTTATGGAGACAAAAAGATATTTTCTTTTTTGTAGTGAATGTATTGCCTAGTGTCCTTATAGAATTGCTTCTAAAACCCGTATGTGTTCAAAAATTAAATAAAACTGTGACTGGTGGCGAATATTGGTGCTCCAATTGTTCAACAAAGGTGCATTGCGCCCTTTAAATTAGGTAATAAAGTAGTTATGGATACAATATAATCTAGGTGGAAAGTGTTAAAAAGAAAAAAAGAAAAAAGAAAAAAAGGAAAAAGGAAAAAAAGGAAAAAAAGGAAAACAGGAATAATATGGCGCTGCCCTTATGGAGACAAAAAAAAAAAAAAACTCTCTTTATAATGACTTTATAATTCCTAAAGTGTGTGTGCCAAAAATGAATAAATATGTGACTGGTGTCAAGTCCTTACTGTTAAAAGTACAATTGCAACCTAAGGTGCTTCAATTATTCAACAAAAGTGCATAGTGCAGCATCACTAAAGTGACCAGTGTTAAATCATACAAATCCATACAACACTGTGCAAATTATCCATCATAAATAGTGACTCTTGTGCTGTGACCAGTATTGGTTGGATAGGAAAAGTTCCATTTATGAAAAAACAAGTTCTTTTTGGAGTATTTTGTAGTGTTCAATCTTTGAGGGTCAAATATCTGAAGGAAAGCTTCTTATCCAGGTGCTGGTTTCTTTAATTAGTGCCTTGTCTGCATGCTCTGACAATGCTTGCACTCACCGGATTCTCCTTTCCCCTGCAGGGGTATGGATGGTCACAGTGTCTGCCACTGTGTAGCAATCAAGGATATCCCCCAAACTTTACTTGCGTATTGTGGTGTAGTAATTACATGTAAAGGAAAGAAGGTATGCCCATCACGTAAAACCATAGGAGAACTTTTATTAAAACTTAATAGACAAATGTACTCACATTTCAAATGAACAAATCAAGCATGGCAAAAGTTAGCGAATTCCCTTTGTTAGAGGTGCTGCAAGACGTTCGTAACCCGCCCTACGCATGTTTCGTCGTCAGACTTCTACTGGGGTGTTCATCTTGCTGTACCTCCTGAGTTTAATTAGTGTGGCCAGTAATAAGTGCAATTGGATCGGCGGCCATTTTTGCTAGGATTTTGAAGACCGAAGCCTAATAGGACTGTGCATTGGGTTGTTAGCGGCCATTTTCTTGTGGATATTGCAGACCGAAGCCTAGTAGAACTATCCATTGAGTCCTTATGGCGGCCATTTTTTGGGGGATTTTGTAGACCGAAGCCCGGGTAGCGCGCCTGCGCTTTACTGTTAGTGGGGGAACGTTGAGTCAGAGTATGTATGGATTTGTATGATTTTACACTGGTCACTTTAGTGATGCTGCACTATGCACTTTTGTTGAATAATTGAAGCACCTTAGGTTGCAATTGTACTTTTAACAGTAAGGACTTGGCACCAGTCACATATTTATTAATTTTTGGCACACACACTTTAGGAATTATAAAGTCATTATAAAGAGAGTTTTTTTTTTTTTTTGTCTCCATAAGGGCAGCGCCATATTATTCCTTTTTTTCATTTTTTTCCTTTTTCCTTTTTTCTTTTTTTCTTTTAACACTTTCCACCTAGATGATATTGTATCCATATCCATAACTACTTTATTACCTAATTTAAAGGGCACAATGCACCTTTGTTGAACAATTGGAGCACCAATATTCGCCACCAGTCACAGTTTTATTTAATTTTTGAACACATACAGGTTTTAGAAGCAATTCTATAAGGACACTAGGCAATACATTCACTACAAAGAACAAAATATCTATTTGTCTCCATAAGGGCAGCGCCATACTACTCCTGCTTTTTTACCATTTTCTAATACTTTCCACTTAGGTGGTATTGTATGTGTAGAGGCAGCAGCCATATCCATAACTAAAACATTAAATTCATTGCGCGGATTTACCCCATACACCTACTATTCAGAGTTTACGTCTATTACGCTAAACAAAAAATCTGCAGCAATGGATATTTTTAAATATACCAACAATAGAACTATCAATCTAATAGAGGTCTTTAATCAAGAACAAGTGGTCAACAAACAGGATATAGACGGTCTTTTCAAACAGCTTAAACATAACATTGAGAAACAATTAAGGGTTTGGTGGGATGTGGCCACCTTGGGAATGTATATTTCCCAGACTATTACACCAAGAAGACTTAGGTGGGACATCTCACCAAACGATGCAGTTAATAACAAAGAACTGATGGAAGAATGGTGCAGGTTTTTCAATGAAAGCGAAAATGCTACAGAAACTAATAGTACGGAGACAACATAAACCAAAGAATATAGAGTCTGAGATCCTACAATTAAGAGACCAATTGATACCGTTTCAAGAATCTTAGGAATATAAGGACAAAGAAAATAACCTACAGGAAGCAATGAAGAAATATGACAAGGAAATACAACAGAAAAAGCAAAAAAAGTTTAAGCGAGATGTATTAGATTACAAAAATCAACACGTCTACAAGTGGCAATCAGATGAAAATTATATGGAAGAGGATCTTAACATCTCATTAATGGAAGAATCGAGGGAAAGCTCAATAGAAAGGGACAATGCACCATGGCAGGAAGTAAGACCTACCCAAGCAAGAAACATCGCTGAAGGAGGAACAACCCCAAGAATTAGAAGGGAAAGAGAAAGCCTGGGACGTAACTTCAGACAATCTGGAAGATATGATAACAGAACACACCAATATAATACCGTTCCATTTACACCCAGGACCCCGAGATATCATAACAGATATTCTCCATTAAGGGATGACTATGAACATCACAATACCCCATATGGAGAAACGCAACAAAGAAGGTTTTTTTTTTTCCAACAGAATACAGAGGGAGACCTCCAACACCCAGGAGAGGACCACCAGTACACAGGGGATACAATGCACCCCAAAGGGAGAGAAGGCCCTACAGAGGACAAAGAGAATGGAGACCCTTCAGATTCCCCTACAGAAGCCAAAACTATGGATGGAATCCAAGGGTAACCAGAAACATAGATACAAGGAACAGAGAAAGGGAGGAGGAAAATCAACGGGAGGAGAAGACAGATCATACCTACAGACCACCGAAATGAGCAAGAAGAAACGATACAGAGCAAAGAGAGGGGGGACTAAGAAAAAGAAGAAGGGAATATTAGGAAGTGGCATTTTTAATCTAAGTGATGTAAGTTTTAATGAAGAAGAAATGAAAGTTTTGGATTTGGGCCTGAAATATGCTCCGGACAAAGAATTGGACAAATTTGAGGTGTATATAGACCTACAAAAATTCGTAAGGAAACTAAATATTAAAAAATTCTTTGCAGTAAAAAGGAAGGAAAAGGACCAATTTAATCAAGAGATTCCCTACTACAAGCATTCAAATCTGAAAAACAACTCCATTTTCAACCCCAAAACACAACAAAATGAAAGTCTAGTAGTCTTCAAAAAAATGGTAGAGAGAGATTTAAGGAAAATCAACCCAAAGAGAAATAAAAATACAAAAATTTGGAATACCATTAAAGAAATTGAGAAGAAGAAGAATATAGTTATACGACCGGCCGATAGGGGGGGGGGGGGGGGGGGGGCCTGGTTATACTTAATAAAAAAGACTACGAAACGGAGATGGAAAGACTACTGAAAACACCAGACACATACAAGAAATTAAAAGGGAATCCAAAAGGAGAATATGGGAAAAAATTAAAGGCGTACATCCAAAGAGGAGAAAAAAGAAGAATATTAACAAAATTAGGAAGCCACGTACCTAACCCCAGAAACAGCAAAGACCCCAGTGATCTACTATGTGCCTAAGATACACAAAAATCAATCTAACCCACCAGGGAGGCCAATAATTAGTGGCATAGAATCGTTATTCTCAAGATTGGGGGAATACTTAGACGGATTTCTACAACCACTAGTCTCAGAGGGAAAATCATATTTGAAGGACAGCAGACAATTGATTAAGGAATGAATAGATTTTAAAGTAGAACAGGAAGATCTTTTAGTGACCATAGACGTTGACTCCCTGTATACAAACATCAGACAAGATGATGGCCTTAGCAGTGTTGAGTGGGCTCTACACAAGCAAACTGATCTAAAAGGAGAGCAAATTAAATATATCACGGAAGGCTTAAAAATGGCCATGAGCCATAATTATTTTTGGCATAAAGGGGACTACTATACCCAAACCAAAGGAGTAGCTATGGGGGCAAAATATGCCCCAAGCGTAGCAAATATTTTTCTCAACAGATGGGAGGAAGAACAAATTTTCAGCATAAGGAGAAAAAACCTGAAACTATACCGTCAATATATAGACGACATAGTCATTGTGTGGAGGGGTACCGAGGGAGAACTACAAGCCTTTTTCGATTAAATCAACTGCAATGCATATGGAATTTCCTTTTCCGGTAGCTGGAACAAACAAAGCATTAACTACCTAGATTTACAGATTTACAAAGAAAATGGAAACCTGAATACAAGGACCTTCTTTAAAAGTACTGACAGGAATGGGTACATCCCAACCAGCAGCTGTCACCATCCACAATGGATAGGAAACATTCCAAAGGGACAACTAATGCGGATACATAGAAACTGTAGCAATGGAAACGATTATGAAGAACAAGCAGATATCATAATTAAGAGGTTTGTTGAAAAAGGCTATAACAAAAGGGAGCTAATAAACCTGAAGGAAAAGGTGAAAGAAATGGACAGAAATACACTAATAGAAGGAAAACCAGCCGGTAACATCAAGAAAAAGGACAAAAACATAGGCTTGGCCTTCTTAACGGGCTACAATAGACAATATAAAATCACAGAGTCCATAATCAAGAAACACTGGTCCATTTTACAATCAGATAAAATTCTGAACTCCATATTACCAAAAAAGCCTAGTTTCATTTACAGAAAAGCCCCTCCACTCAGAAATATATTGGTGCATAACGCTCTGGACCCACCAAAACAGATTAAAATAATAAAAAACCTGAAAGGTTTTTTCAAGTGCGGAAAATGCCTACCGTGTAAAAGCAGTAAAAAAACGAATAGGAAAATAACAACATTCAGATCAGCAACTAATGGCAAAGAATATAACATAAAAGAGCTCATAACCTGCAACAGTACTCATGTGACCTATGTACTGGAATGGCCGTGCCATATACAATACGTGGGTCGGACGACAAGACAGCTACACGTTAGAATCAGGGAACACGTAACAAACATCAAAAACGGATATCCTAAACACAGCGTCTCAAGACATTTTAAAGATTATCACAATAAGGACATGCATGGTATTCTATGGGATCGATAAAATTAAAGGACATTGGAGAGGTGAGAATAAAAAAATCAAAATCTCACAAAATGAGACCAAATGGATTTTCCTGATGGACACCCTCCAACCAGCAGGAATGAACATAGACGTGGATCTAAACTGTTTTCTCACAAATTTCTAGAAAAAATTTCTTAGCAACTAAAGAATTTTTTTAACAATCAATTATTTTTATTTCTTGTTCCTTGGATTGTCTATTTCTCACTGTCCATGAGACCTGAAACATGCACTTTAACCTCCTAAGAAACTCCCCAATCCCCACTCTAATTCAAAATAAGGTCACTTAGGGGCACATATACAGAATGGAATTTAAAGCCCCCAACTATACATAGACTATGGGTAATACACACACCCTCTTCCCTCCCTGCTTCTAATCTTAGTTTTAAAACACACATATAGGACAACCTCTCCAGGTTATATGCAGGTATATAAATATATATATATATGACTCACAATGTGTACTTTCATATTTTAACATATTTTAATATATTTTAATTTATTTTATATTTATTTTAAAATTTTTAATACGTTTATAATATCTATTTTTTGACATGTATGTTTAAACCTTAGAACATAGAGTAATAGTGGGACCAGTATGTGCATATACTTTTTTCCAAAAAAAAACATTAGTAGTGGCTTGGGGGTGTCACCGACCCAGAAGTCGGCTTAGATTCCAATATGAAGTGGGGGAAGAAAGAATGCGGCCGGGCGTCAAGGGTGACGTTCTTTGCTGACAGCTCTGACTCAACGTTCCCCCACTAACAGTAAAGCGCAGGCGCGCTACCCGGGCTTCGGTCTACAAAATCCCCAAGAAAATGGCCGCCATAAGGACTCAATGGATAGTTCTACTAGGCTTCGGTCTGCAATATCCACAAGAAAATGGCCGCTAACAACCCAATGCACAGTTCTATTAGGCTTCGGTCTTCAAAATCCTAGCAAAAATGGCCGCCGATCCAATTGCACTTATTACTGGCCACACTAATTATTCAACAAAAGTGCATAGTGCAGCATCACTAAAGTGACCAGTGTTAAATCATGCAAATCCATACAACATTGTGCAAATTATCCATCATAAGTGACTCTTGTGCTGTGACCAGTATTAGTTGGATAGGAAAAGTTCCGTTTATGAAAAAACAAGTTCTTTTTGGAGTATTTTGTAGTGTTCAATCTTTGAGGGTCAAATATGTGTAGGAAAGCTTCTTATCCAGGTGCTGGTTTCTTTAATTAGTGCCTTGTCTGCATGCTCTGACAATGCTTGCACTCACCGGATTCTCCTTTCCCCTGCAGGGGTATGGATGGTCACAGTGTCTGCCACTGTGTAGCAATCAAGGATATCCCCCAAACTTTACTTGCGTATTGTGGTGTAGTAATTACATGTAAAGGAAAGAAGGTATGCCCATCGCGTAAAACCATAGGAGAACTTTTATTAAAACTTAATAGACAAATGTACTCACATTTCAAATGAACAAATCAAGCATGGCAAAAGTTAGCGAATTCACTATTGCCACACAACTGGGTGGGCTCAGAGTGCAGTGCTCTGCGCCCCGAGCCCACCCTTTTTTTAAGCCAATTAGAGTCTCAAGCTCTAATCATGTTCTTTACAAAAAACTCTATTGAAATCTTTGCTTCCAATGTCCTGCATGTAGATTAGGGGCCAGGTGCGTGGATTAGGGGGGTGGAGCCTCTGCGCCCCTTATGGACGAGCCACCACTGGCTACCTGGCTGTTATGCTGACCTTCTAGAAAATGTATATCATATCCTTATTGCCATACTTGTCGTAGGTCATTGACTCCATGTATCTTAAAGTGACATGAAAGTTTCATTAAAAAAAAAAACATGTCATACTTTCCTGCTCTGTGTAGTGGCTTTTCATAGAGCAGCCACAATCCTTCTATTTTCGGGTCTCCCGTTGGTTTTCCTGGCTCCTCCTCTGCAGCCAATGCCCCCAATAGCAAGCTGCTTGCTCTGGGGGCCCCACTTTATGCATCATAAGGCGCACAGAATAATGACTTGGCTCTGCCTCCACTCTCTCCTCATTGGCTCACTGGCTGTGATTAACAGTAGCTGGAGCCAATGGCTCCCGCTGTTGTCTCAGACAATGAGGAATGAGAGACTCAGGAGAAGCTCAGCTCTAATGCACATCGCTGGATCAAGAGGGAGCGCAGGTGTCAGGGACATGATGGCCATAGCACAAAACGTCCCTGACGGAGGTGTGCATGTTATCCATTGATGCTGGCGCCAAATGGCTTATATAGGAGCAGCAGTTGCACTAGTGCATTGCTGTCTGATCTGCAGCTTTACCTGTATACCTGTTCATGTGATCTGTGCTTGATTACTGTTGAAATAAATCTTGGAATAAATATTAGGTGGTTATGGATTCCCTCTATTTATTCCATATACGTATTAACTTGTCTATTCCTATAGTTAACTAGTCTATTAAAACTCAGATAATGTTACTGTTGATAGTACAATGAAATAAGGTTAGCTATGAAAATAAACACACTGCTTAGTAAAACAATGTCTTTATTTCCCAAGAAAATAGGAAATGCTAACATAAAAGCACTAAAGGAAAATATTACAAAACATATAACAAAGATCATCAATGATACCTATCGTAAGGCAATCCTCTAGATATTGTCTCATCAGCTGGGCTCAAAATGGCAAAAGAGAGCCATAAGGCTAATACAAGCAATAGAGAGATTTTTCCATTCTGTGTGTACTTTTAAACTCAGTTCATACACCGTCCAGACCCAACCCTCCAAAGACATGCTGGTCGGTTAATTGGCTTCTGTCCAAAATTGGCCCTAGTATATGAATGTGAGTTGGGGACCTTGGATTGTGGGCTCCTTGAGGGTAGTGACCAATGTGAGTGTGCGATGTTTGTGTGGAACACTGCGTAAATTGACGGTGCTATATGGGTACCTTAGATAAATAATGATATAATAGATGAGCATCTTAATGAGACACAAAGTACAGGGATAGGGACAATTGTAGACACTCACTCAGGTTGAACTGAATGGACTGGCGTCTTTATTCTACCTTACTAACTATGAGTTTGACTCATGAGAGAGCTCCGTTGATCATGGCCGTAGGGGCTCTTCACCATGAGATAATCCAATTCCAAGTAATTTCCTCACCTCATTTACCGGTGGTTATTGGTTATCCTTGGTTACAGAATCACAACCCCTCTTCTGATTGGCTTCGTGCTGAGGTTTTTTCCTGATCGTCACAATGCAGGTAGACATGTTTTCAGAAAGTGGCTAAGGTTTTGTGTACCTCTTCACTCTCCTCCCTGTTCGATGAGTACTACAAATTTAGCAATGCCTTTGACAAAGGTCAAGCCGGTAGTTTGCCTCCACACCAGTCGCATGATTGCGCAATTCATCCATAAATCTTCGTCTCCTGCTGGTGCTGGTTTCTCTTTTAAGAAAAAGAAGTGTGGTGAACTGAGACCTTGTATTAATTATAGGGGCCTCAATTGCTTCATGGTTAAGAATGCTTATCCAATTCCGTTGAATACGGAGTCATTTGACCGCCTTAAGGGAGCAATGGTTTTCACAAAGCTTGATCTGAGAGGGGCATACAATTCCACTGCTGGTTTTTCGATGGACCCAGAGAAACTTTCAGCAGTACTACAGTGGCACCGACCTGTGGGTTTACGTCCATTGCAACATTTTCTTGGCTTTGCCAGTTATTGTCGAAAGTTTATTTGTAACTTCTTGTCTCTGGTCAAACCCCTGACTGATATTACCAGAAAGGACAGTAACCCCCAGAACTGGTCTCTGGATTCCCTTAATGCCTTTGGGAGTCTAAAGGCTGCTTTTGTTTATGCTCCTGTGTTGGTACATCCTGAGTCTATGGTACCTTTCATCCTTGAGGTTGATGCATCCGAGACTGGAGTTGGTGCCCTACTGTCTGAAAGTCATACCTCTGAGAGTGTTATACATCCTTGTGGCTACTTTTCCAAGAAATTGTCTCCTGCAGAATGCAATTATTTGATTGGGGACAGAGAGTTCTTAGTGATCATTTTAGCCCTTAAACAGTGGAGGTATCTCCTTGAAGGTACCACTGTGCCGGTTCTTATTCTGACTGACCATATAAGAACCAGCACAGGTTCTTATATGGTCAGTCCTCCACAGGTACTCAGCTGTTGATGATATCCTGCTTGTCAGTCCTGCCTACTTAAGCCGTCCAGCCAAGAGGAACTCTGCCTTTACCTCAGTCAACATCACAGAGACGCTCTCCTGCATTCCTGTTAAAAGACTTGCTTGGTTGACATCCCTTCTGGCTCCAGATCCTGCTTGCTGTTTTATTACGCTCATCTCTGGCTCCCTGACATTTGGCTTGTGTGACTATCCATTCTGGTTCTTGAACTCTGGCTATGTTTTGACTATGTTTGTTCTATTTATTTTTATTATTAAACAAGTGTGATTTAACTGTACTTCTGTCTGACTGCAGTCTTCCGCCCCTCTGCCACTGCAGGCCTCCACCCCTGATAGCAGGAAAGTGACACAGCAAGTGACATTTGGCAACAAATGACAGGTGATGTGGCAAGTGACAGTCCGCAACATGTGGCAGGTGACATGGCAAGTGACAGTCTGCAACATGTGGCAGGTGACATGGCAAGTGACAGTCCACAACATGTGGCAGATGACGTGGCAAGTGACAGTCCACAATGTGTGGCAGGTGACGTGGCAAGTGACAGTCCACAAGGTGTGGCAGGTGATGTGGCGAGTGACAGTCCACAAGTTGTGGCAGGTGATGTGGCAAGTGACAATCCGCAAAGTGTGGCAGTTGACGTGACAAGTGACAGTCTGCAATGTGTGGCAGGTGATGTGGCAAGTAACAGTCCGCAACTTGTGCAGGTGACGTGGCAAGTGACAGTCCGCAATGTGTAGCAGGTGATGTGGCAAGTGACAGTCCGCAACATGTGGCAGGTGACATGTCAAGTGACAGTCCGCAATGTGTGGCAGGTGACGTGGCAAGTGACAGTCCACAACATGTGGCAGGTGACGAGGCAAGTGACAGTCTGCAACATGTGGCAGGTGACGTGGCAAGTGACAGTCCACAAGGTGCGGCAGGTGATGTGGCAAGTGACAATCCACAACGTGTGGCAGGTGATGTGGCAAGTGACAATCCGCCTCTGTTGGCAGGTGACAGTGGCAAGTGACAATTCGCAACTTGTGGCAGGTGACGTGGCAAGTGACAATCCACATCTGCTGGCAGGCGATGGTGGCAAGTGACAATCCACAACGTGTGGCAGGTGGCGTGGCAAGTGACAATCCGCATCTGGTGCAGATGTCATGCTCCGCAAAGGAGAAGGAGAAAGGGAATCAGGTGGCAGCGGCAGCAGCAGCCGCAGTAACTAAATTGGAACATTTTGCCCATACAGCTTCCCTGTCGCCCGCTAAGGGGGGTCACCAGCAGGCAACGGCACAAGTTAAAATCCAGGCGGGGTCCGCAATAGATAGAAGGAGTCAAGGACATGGCCAAGCATCCTCAAACCCTACCACCCCATCTAGCAACAAAACCGTGAGTACTAAGGGGACAGGGGGAGGAAAAACAGGAACTGTATCAACAAAATCCACGGCAGCTGGGGCGGTTACTATGGCCGGTCCTATTTTAGAGGATGAGGAGCCGAAATTGAGGGATGTTCTGCCGTTAATGCCTGCAAAGACTCAATTGTCAGTCTCGATAGTGAGCTAAAAAGTATTAAGGAAGAATTACTCTCAGTGAGCCAGGTATTGTGCAAGACCGTAGAGAGGACTACTGCCTTAGAAGAGAGACTAAGTACAGTCGAGGACATTTTATACCCATTAAAGCAAGAAATCAAGGGGCTACAGGAACAAATGGCCGCACAGGCTACTAAACTTGATGAAATGGAAAACAGAAACCGCAGAAATACCGTGAGAGTGACAGGCTTACCAGAGAGGAGCGAGGGTCCCATTCCTATAGCTTTCCTTGAGGAGTGGTTTAGGGAAATTTTTGGGGCCACCACTTTCACATCTTTATTCGCGATTGAAAGAGCCCACCGAGTTCCTTTCAGGGACCGTCAGTCGGGCGAATATAACAGGCCACTGCTCCTGAAACTTGTTAATTATAGTGACAAGGTGATCCTATTACAGAAGGCAAGGGATATGGGGGGTATTATGTACAACATGGCTAGGGTCTCGTTGTACCCAGACTATTCGCGGGATCTCCAGAAGCGTAGGGCAGAATTTATGCCGATCAAGTGAACTTTGCAGAAGTATAAGCTTGCATATGCTTTGCTGTACCCAGCCCGTTTACAGGTAACAGCATTGGGTAGAACTTTGTTCTTTGGTATACCGCCTGAAGTGGAGCAGTGGTTGGAAGAAAACAAGAAGGACCTGTAGAAGATGTTGAGCATGGAACTATTTTGATTGTGGGGGGTGGGGAGGAGGGTGGATTGGTTGAGGTTTGTTATACCATTTCGGGTGGATTGGTTGAGGTTTGTTATACCTTTTCGGGTTTGGTGGCCCTCCTCTCTTCCTCCTCCTCTCCCCCTTATTTTTCTTTTAAGGATTTTGATTGCACTATTAAGGAAATATCACTGAAATATTACTGCTATATCACAGAAATATGTTTGATTGTTTAGATTGGAGGGAGTGGAGGAGAGGAGGCACTTTTTTTGGGGGGGTGTATGTTTGTAAGTAGGGGAGTAACAGAGTGCATGGGACTCCCATGGTTACCTTTTATATTAAAGTCATCAGTTTGGAATATGAGAAGAGCAAGATGGGAGAGGAATGGCAAGGTCACAGGTGAAGCCCTTAGGCTTGGCCCAGATGGGCATGGGCGAGGGGGTATGGGTGAGTTGCGGGGGAGGGTGGTTATGGGTGGTGGGGATGGGAGTATGGTGAGGGTTTGCGAAATACACACCACTAACATTAGTATTTTTGAATTCACAAATTGAGAGAGGGGAAGGATATGGAGAGAGGAAGAAATACACAGATTGGAGAATTCACTTGAGATCGAGAGATGCAAGTGTGTATTTTTTTACTCTGCTTGATTGAAAACAAATTATTTGTGTTGGCAAATATTGATATTCCCCCTCCATTCAAGCTAGACGTTTTACATAAATTGCTGGAGTTTGTGCTGGATAAAGCAGGAACCCCGATAATAGCGGTGGGTGACTTCAATGAAGTACTCCACAAGAGTCTAGACAGATTCCCGTCAGGCAACAGGTCCAATACAGCAGGCGAGAGTCGGCTATCCAGATTTCTAGAGGAAATGGGCTTGAGAGACATATGGCAAATGCGGTATCCGCAAGAAAGGCAGTATTCATGCTTTTCAAGCGCCTATCTCACTCTCTCTAGAATCGATATGGCCCTGGGCAATTGGGAAGCAATATCAACAATATATAATATAGAGTATGGCCCAAGAGGAGTCTCGGATCACTCTTGTGCTGACAATAAGTGCTGGGGGCAAGACCCATTCTAGAGAGTGGAAAATTAGCACTTGTTGGCTGGAATTGATTGGCAATTCTGGAGAAGTGGTGTCTAGATTAAACAAATTTGTACAAATGAATACAGGTACGGCACTGCCGGATGTGTTTTGAGACTCCTTGAAGGCCTATTTCAGAGGCCTCCTGATTCAACAAGTGGCAAGAACTAAGGGGAAATCTAGAGAGTGGGAAAGGGAAATTAGGAAAGAGGCGATACAGGCAGAGAAGTGATATGTCGAAGATCCAACCCCAGACAGACAGAGGGAATGGCTAGATAAGCAATAAGTCTATAAAATGGCTATTTCCAGGAGGATGGAGAATAGACGAATATTTCAGCAGCAGTGTCATTTTGGAGAGGGGGAAAGGGTTATTTGTATGCTGTCCCTCTTGATTAAATCCAATACTCCCCCCTCTACCGTTTCTGTGATCAGGACATCAAGTGGTGACATCACTACCAATGCGATAGAGATAATGCAGGTATTCAGCGACTATTACAAGTCTTTGTATAAATCTAACAAGGGAGTAGGGGGTGAAATAATGGATGATTTTCTCCAGGGGATATCAATCCCGTCCTTGTCAGAGCAGGACAAAATAGATATGGAGGCACCAATGACCTTAGAGGAGCTAAAATGGGCAGTGGCTGGGATGTCCAGCCAAGAATCACCAGGCCCGGACAGGCTCCCAGTAGAAATACATAAAAGATATGGCGAGGTACTACTCGCAGAACTGCTGAAAACATTGGGATGGGCGTTAACCAGTGTGAGACTCCCTACCTCAATGTCGGAAGCCACTATTATTGTAATACATAAGGAGGGGACAGGAGGGGACAGACCAACTGGATGTCTCCTCCTACCGCCCAATCTCATTACTATGCACTGATGTAAAAATCTTGGCTAAAGTTTTAGCAACCCGCTTAAATAGATGTATTCATGGGTTGATACATCCGGATCAGTCGGGTTTTATCCTCAATAGATCAATTAGCATTAATATTAAAAGAGTCTTCTTAAACATGCAGATTCCTACTGATAACTTAGGCTCTAAGGCCATCTAGGTCTTGGATGCCGCCAAGGCCTCCGATAGCCTAGAATGGGACTATCTATGGAAGGTGCAAGTGCGATTTGGGTTTGGCCCTTCCTTTATTAGCTGGGTGAGGCTACTTTATAGCGAACCAAGAGCAAAAATTTTAATTGACAATGAATATTCAGAAGTGTTCCAGATGGAGAGAGGGACGAGACAGGGTTGCCTCCTGTCTCCACTATTGTTCGCCCTTGCAATGGAACCCCTAGCAATTATGACTAGATCAAGGCTAGACATTCAGGGGTTCCGGCGCCAGTCAGAAGAGGACAGGATAGCACTGTTCGCAGATGATGTCCTGTTCTTACTTGGAGATGTTGAAACCTCGTTAAATTCAGTGATACAAATGGCTGGTGAGTTCGGGCGACTTTCCGGTCTGGTGATCAATTGGGATAAGTCGGCTCTGTTACCGATTGACCCACTTGGCGATCAGACACTACCGGGAACTTCCCACCTGAAAGTAGTGGCCAAGTTAAAATATCTGGGGGTTTGGATTACGAGTGATATAGATCAGTATGCTAATAATAACTTAGCCCCATTGCTATTGAAATTAAAACAAAAGGGAGACATTTGGTGCCGATTTCCCCCATCTGTTGCAGGGCATTGCAATTTAATAAAGATGATATGGCTGCCGCAGATATTGCATCTGCTGCACAATTCTCCGACCTGCATAGGTCAGAAGTGGTTTAAGGCTCGATTTACACTAATGCGTTTTTTGATGCATTTTGCAGAAATGCATTGAAAATTTTTTAACATGGGTTCCTATGGAACATGTTCACATCAATGCATTTTTTTTCATGCAAAATGCAGCCTTTTGCATGTAAAGAAAAAAAAACACTCTAAAAAAAAGAAGCAAAACACGGCAAAAACGCATGTTCAAAAACGCGGCAAGCACTGCAAAAAGCACTGCAGAAACGCTCAAAAGCAACATCCATAGATATAAATCAAGCCTAAGAAAATAGAATCCTTTTTATAGAATTCATCTACAAAAAGGGCCAATCTAGGATTAGCTTGCAAACTTTGCAATTACCGATTAGAGAAGGTGGTATGGCGATTCCGCACCTGAGATTATATTTTTTGTCATCCCAGCTGCAACACCTAGTGGGCTGTGGAACCCTAGGTGGTGGGAACTCTAGTAATAGAATGCTGATAATGGGGGTCCCACACAATACACTAGTGGAGGCACTAGAGGCAGACTCTTTTATCCACAGATGCCCGACGATAAAATTAGTTAGTAAAGTGTGGCAGACAACGAAGGCACTAATGGGGGTACAATGGGGTGACAGAATATACCCCTTTATGGCATAACAAAAACTTGGCTGAAGTAAGGGGTATAGAGAGACCCAGAGAATGGGAAAGGCAGGGTATTAGCCGTTTAATCCAGTTATATGAGGGTAACCTCATAAAGTCTTTTTTAGATCTAAGACGGGAATTTAACATATCAAATAGGGCTTTTTATAAATACCTGCAGATTAAACACGGCATTCAAGTACAGTTCAGGTCTCAAACTATGGAGTGGACCCAGATCCCTGTACTCCTGAAAATTATTAATCCAGCCTCAACTAAAGGTTTAGTTTCCAAGTTGTATGCTAGCCTGGGGGATAGAATTATAAGTGGGGTGGGACCTCTTAAAAGTAGAGGGAGGTGGGAGAAAGACATAGGGACAATAACTATGGTACAATGGGATAAGATTTTAGAACAAGGAGCCCTGGTCTCAATTTCCCCTTCACAGAAACTCTCTCACCTGTTTCTAATTCACAGAGTCTACTATACCCCCCAAAAAATGTTTAAACTTGGTTGGAAACAAAACGATGAGTGCCCCAGGTGTAAGGCGACAGGAGACCTTATCCATATGGTGTGGAAGTGTCCAAAGCTTTTTAGATATTGGGTGGAGATAATTGCTAGGATAAATAAAATCTTTAGGAGCTCATTAGAACCTGAGGCCAAGACATAACTATTAGGGAGCTTGGAGGAAGATAGAGTCCTGACTGGTACCATCGTGGCAGTGTTGAGATGTCTGTTCCAAGCGAGAAAACTAATTGTACAGAAGTGGCAGCCTTAGACCACCCTGACTGTGGAGAATTGGATTGAAACTATCAATTCAATGGTTTGTAGCGAGAGAGTGATGTATATTAGACAAGACAACCTCAGAAAATTTGAGAAGATGTGGAGACCTTGGCTGGAGGAGATGGGGTGTCCCGTATGAGGGGATGGGGTTGAGCTGAGGAGAATTTTCTCCTGCTCACCACCATGCCCCTGTCTCTGCCTTTTTTTTTCTTTCTGTGGTCTCCTTCCTATACCTTTGGTCTGTCCATGGAGAGGATTTCCTCTCTCTCTTCGGCATTATAGACAGACAATAGATATGAAGACATGTATAGATAATGATTGAATGATGTGTGGTAGGGGGGTGGGATTAGGTTGGGTAGGAGGGAGGGAGAGGGAATATAGAATAATAATTGTGTTCTTGCATTATGTGATATTATATGTTAACTCATGATGCTGTATGCTTTTCATTTTTGCAATATGAAAAATAATAAAAAGAAAGAATTAAAAAAAAAAGCTAAGCACCTGAACGACCGCAACATACAGGGATATACAATGTAATACTGACATATAATCACACACATAGGTTGGACTCGATGGACTTGTCTCTTTTTTTAACCTCACCTACTATGTAACTATGTAACTATGTATTCTGGCCAGTCTCACTTCAACTTTGGGTGACAAAATTCTTGCCGCTCAGATCCATTCTCCTCCTGAGAAACCTTGGGACCGCTTCTTTATCCCTGAGAGTCTCTGCACTGCCGTGCTCCAAACTTACCATTCTACCAAGGCTTCTGGCCACCCAGGGAAGAATCAATTCATTTGGGCTATTTCCCAACAATTCTGATGGCCCAGTCTACGCGCTAATGTAGCCGCCTTCATAGCTGCTTGTTCCATGTGAGCTCAGAGTAAGACACCATTACACCTTCCAGTGGGCCTCCTACAACCCATACCAATGGAGAGAGGCCTTGGACACACCTGTCTATATATTTTATTGTGGAGTTACCCAACTCTCAGGGCAACACAGTTATCCTTATGGTGGTTAACCGGTTCTCAAAAATGCCTCATTGTATTCCACTCAAGGAGTTGCCCTTATTGGCTTCCATTTTTGCTCGGGAGATCTTTCGCTTACATGGGCTACCCACGGTTATAATCTTGGACAGGGGTAACAAGTTTGTGTCCAGGTTTTGGCGAGCCTTTTGTGCACAGTTGGGAATTCAGCTTTCCTTCTCCTCTGCATATCACCTGCAGTCCAATGGGGCCGCAGAACGAGCCAACCAGTCCTTGGAGCAGTTTTTACGTTGCTACATTTCTGACCACCATAACAACTGGTCAGACCTCTTACATTGGGCAGAATTTGCTCACAATAGTGCCATCAATACCGCTTCCCAATTGTCTCCATTCATGGTGAATTATGGTTTCCAACCACCCATGTTGCCTGACTCATTTGTTCCTCAGAGCATTCCTGCGTTGGAGGAGCATCTCCGTGGCCTTCATTCCACTTGGATACAGGTTCAAGATTTCTTGTGACGTGCCAATGATAGGTACAGACTCCATACTGACCATGGATGCCTACCTGAGCCTTCCTACCAAGTTGGGGACAGGGTCTGGCTGTCATCTCGCAATCTCCGACTCAATGTTCACTCACTGAAACTGGCATCATGGTTTATTGAGCCTTTCTGTATTCTCCGCAGAAAGGGGAGAGATGTGACGGGAGGGCCCGTGGAACCAAGAATCCCTTAGAAAGGTTGGGAAACCCATGTTTCAGCTCCCCATGCACCTCTTATGTCTAAGTCACCCTGTGCCATCCTGGCACAGGGTGACTGAGAAAATATATCTTGGATTACTTAAAATGGGACAGTAATATTTATCCACAATATCTCCCAGGATATATGTAAAGACTATTCTTGGTTTGTTTGATTCTGAACTCAACATGTTAGTTGAGGGAGCTGATCACATTGGCCTCTGTACAATGTAGGAGACAGGCCGACTCCTGCTGGAGCTCCTGCTATTGTGTGAAGGTGTCCTGTGTTTATACTTATGATAATATATAATCTACTGTGTGAAGCTTGGTGACAACAAGTCTGACCTGTAGTGAAATCCTGATTAATCATAACAATGCTCAGGAGGGCACGGAGTCACATCGGCTACTTAAGGGATTAGTTAATTAGCTCATGTTAATTCTGTTTCTGGTTACAGGTGTATTGTTAGAGTAATATGAGCAGGAGGGGGGACCTCCTCTTCTACTGTATATAAGACTTGTATTTTGGTTCTAATAAACAGTCCATGTTCAGCAACGAAACAAGCACCGTCTTGTTTTGTGCTTGTGAGTGGTTGGAATATCTGATATCTATATTCAGACTGGAAGGAAGTGGTATATAACGAAAGCACTCAAGCGGAGTGTGGGACGTTACAGTAAGGTTGAATAAAGACACCAGTACATCCAGTTCAACTTGAGTGAGTGTCTACAATTGTCCCTATCCCCGTACGTTGTGTCTCATTAAGATGCTCATATATTATATAATTATTTATTTAAGGTACCCATATAGCGCTGTCAATTTACGCAGCACTCCACACATATATTGCTCCCTGCTCTCAAGGAGGCCACAATCCAAGGTCCCCAACTCACATTCATATACTATGGCTAATTTTTAACAGAAGCCAATTAACCTACCAGCATGTCTTTGGAGTGTGGGAGGAAACCGGAGTACCCAGAAGAAACCCACACAGGCACAGGGAGAACAAGCAAACTCCAGGCAGGTAGTGTCATTGTTGGGATTTGAACCAGCAAATTGTTTTTACTGCTAGGTGAGAGTGCTACCCACTACACTGTTAATTGCCAGTACTCTTCATTCCACAGTGACTCACCTGGTCTTCATTTCCTGTTTGTCAGCTAGCACTGCTGGCTATTTAAACTGCCTGGATCAGATCTCCTGTGCCTTCACCTGGTTAACATATACGGATACTCTCTGCTGTGTTTTCCTGTTAAAGACTTTTGCCTGGCTGACTTACCTTCTGGTTCTTGATCCTGTTTACTGCCTCTACTACACTGATCTCTGGATTCCTGTTTCACTGGCTTGTTCCGACTACCCGCTCTGGTTACCAAACCCTGGCTATGTTTTGACTATGTTTGCTCTATTTGTACCATTTTATTAAAAAGTGTGATTTTTACTGCACTTCTGTCTCAGTCTGATTCATGATCCTTGAAAAATTTGTCCACAGGACAACTATTAGTCATGCACTCCACAAATATGGCCTTTATGGATGAGTGGCAAGAAGAAAGCCATTGTTGAAAGAAAGCCAAAGGATGTCCTGTTTTCAGTTTGTGAGAAGCCATGTGGGAGACACAGCAAACATGTGAAGAAGGTTTTCTGGTCAGATGAGACTAAAATTGAACTTTTTGGCCTAAAAGCAAAACGTTATATGTGGCGGAAAACTAATACTGCACATCACCCTGAACACACCATCCCCACTGTAAAATGTGGAGGCAGCATCATGTTCTGGGGATGCTTTTCTTCAGCAGGGGCAGGGAAGCTAGTCAAAGTTTATAGGAAGATGAATGGAGCCAAATACAGGGCAATCTTAAAAGAAAACCTGTTAGAGTCTGCAAAAGACTTGAGACTGGAGTGAACGTTCACCTTCTAGCAGGACAATGAACCTAAACATACAGCCAGAGCTGCAATAGAATGGTTTAGATCAAAGCATTTTTATGTGTTAGAATGGCCCAGTCAAAGTCCAGACCTAAATCCAATTGAGAATCTGTGGCAAGACTTGAAAATTGCTATTCACAGATGCTCTCCATCTAATCTGACAGAGCTTGAGCTATTTTGCAAAGATGAACGGTCAAACATTTCACTCTCTAGATGTGCAAAGCTGGTAGAGACATACCCAAAAAGACTTGCAGCTGTAATTGCAGCGAAAGGAGGTTCTACAAAGTATTGACTCAGGGGGGCTGAATACAAAAGCTTAAAACACACTTTTCAGATATTTATTTGTAAAAAATTTTGATGTATAAAATTATAATGTATTAAATTAATTAATAAAATCGCTCAATTCCCCCATCGGTATTAATGGGGGAATAGCTCCCATGGAGCTATTGTGTTCATACAGTGATTATTGCTAGTATGAAAAATCTGACAGGCTGGTTGTACCCAAGTTGATTGATTGATCAACTTGGGTACAATCAGCCTGCCCATACATAGTTTAAATCTCAGCCGGTCCCTGCTGAACTGGCCGAGATTCAAACCATCTATGGCCAGCTTTAAAGAAGAGATTGAGGACACAGAGTCCTGAATATCATTGTGTTCTGCAGCCTTGCATTGTAATGAACACAGGAATACTCTATATAGATCACTGTGTTTAATCACAATCAGGTGAAACACATGACTGACGTTTACTATACCATCCGTTATGAATAAACACAGGATGCTCAATGCAGAGCATTCCTGTGTGCATTCATTGGGTCAGTGAACATGAGAAGTATTTTAACTGACCCCCCACTCACTATCTTGAAAATCCAAAACTCTCCCTGTATTCCCAAAGCTGCTGGGGGGGGTGGGGGGAAGGAGGAGAATCCGATTCAGGTGGGGATGAGCCTCTGGGATATTGAGGGCATGGAGTAGGATTGGAAGACATGTGGGAAACTGGAGCACACAGGGAGGATTGAGGGACACTGGAGGGTTGGAGTACACAAGGTTGGAATACATGAGTTGGTAGAGGGTAACAGTGACTTGAGGGGGCACAGACAGTGCGTGCACAGCAATGAGGAACAGTGGGGGATGAGTGTTGATGGAGACATTGTAGCTGCTGACCAATAGCTATGATCAGTGACTGAGAAACACTTCTGTTATAAGGTGATGGTCGCTAAAGTGACCATAAGCTTCTAGCAAAAGCGGGATTTCCGTGATTACAAAATTTACTGACAGGGCTAGCAGGAAGCAGCCTTGTTCCAATGTAAGCCTTTTGTCCATGTCAGCAAAATGGTTAAAACACCTTCTGTTTGGAAGATATCTTAAAACTCTTGCTCTAGAAAGGCTTTGTAAAGTGGTAACATTTTATACTATATAAAAAAATGTAAAATGGTGAAAAAAAATTAATTGCTGCCGTATGTCATATAAGGCCTTAACAGACATTTCTTCTTTACAAAGAGTGTGAAAGATTGTCTAAGCTCCATCATAAGCACAGCATATCTTTTAAAAAAACTCTGTATTTTGCACAGTTACACAGCACACAGGGCACTTTGCATAGGATTAATATTGCAGCTGACAGATTCTTTACTGTACCTTAGGGTAAAGTGATGGAGAGGTTCTCCTCATTATGTAGGCCATACCACTTTATGAAGAAGATTCATTACTGCCCCACTTTTCAGTTAAACAATTACCTGATTAGGAAATAATGAGAGCCCATGCTGACTATTTCATAAAGTGATAAAAAAAAGCCTTTCATGTGTCCTTGGCTGGAAAAAAATAAATTGTTTGACAAGTATTATTGCATAGAATTAGTGAAGACATTTGTTAAAAAATGTACTGATGAATAATTTTCAATGATGGTTATTTAACATTGTTTTATTTTTTAAGCAAAAAACTCACTTTTTGCATATTCTTAGGAATATATATTTAACAGAATTTAAAAATGTGAAGTTGAACTCCAGGCAGAAATTAAATAAAACATCTATTGATGTATTTAAAATATCAAAACTACTTGAATCTCTTTAAAATAGCTTCCTTTGATCCATGCACAGCAGCAGTCAGACTGTGAGTTGGAAGTGATGTACTATGGGTCAACCAAGTTCTGCTCAATTGCACATGTAGTCATTGGTGACAGGGGTAGAGAGCAGAATTATGAGCTCATCAATAAGCTACTGATCCTTCACTGTCTCATCAGAAGCTTGAATGGGTGCTTGACCAGGCTGTATTGCTCAACTACAGTAAGTCTGGAAAAGGGTCTCAGGGAGTACAGGACCTGCCTATGTTGTCAACATGATTGCCTGAATCACAAGGCTGGCCGCATGTGCACCCCTATGTCTCTAAACCTTGTTTTATACATTTATTAATCTGAACTTCATCAGAGGCCTCAGACGTGACATGCCACTGATGAAGTCCAGGTAATGAAACATATAGGTGCAGTTTGGAATCATGTGGACGATTGCCCAACACCGAGTAGGACAGCTGGTTCTAAGATCCTGGAGCTGTTTTTTTATAGTACATTGAAGCCTTATTTACATTTGTGTTTATTCAACAATGCAGAATTAGGGATGAGTGAATGTGTCTGGTTTCAGTTAGCAGGCTGTTCATCAAACCCATCATAAAGTCTGGAAATTGCAAATTTAAATCCATACCCCAAAGAAATCTATGGGGAGCATGAATCCTGTAAATTCTGGCTTTTTTAAGGTTAATAGACAAGGGCTTGTCAAAAAAAAGGGCATGGGGAGCTAAGCAATGCCATGTGGGACATGTAACAATGAAAAGAAAAGAACACTGCCATGGGGGACGTGTACCAATGCAAAGAAAATGTTTACTCTACAGCAGGGAGAGGGTCCTCCTTTTCATGGGATTTCAAGGGTGACATGGGGAAAAACACTAATTCTTTCTATTACATACTTGGGAGATGCCTTTAAGCTGTATGTGATAATACAGAACAGTACAATTCTCATGGAAAGCATCAACAAAACTGTATTCTTGCATCACATATTTTGTAGGTGTAATTGATTTAACTTTGACATTTAGCTTGATAGACAGCAGCAGTGCCCCGATATGATTAATTTCAACTTGATTGATACATTGAATGTACACTTGTAGCTGACAGAAACCAGTGTTCAAAAAAGACTAGAAAAACTTAATGTGAGTAAATCACCAGGACCACATAACTCACACTCAAGAATTTTCATGTAACTAAGCCATGTTACAGCTAGACCATTATTCCAAATTTGTAGGGACAGCTTGCTGAATGGAATGGCACCAGCTGATTGGTGAAAAGCAAACATGGTGCTAATATTCTAAAAAGGGCCAAGATATTTACCTGGAAACAGCAGACAAGCAAGTCTAACATCATTAGTATGTAAACTAATAGAAGATATAACAAGGGACCTTACTTAAAGCGGGGGTTCACCCACACCGCCAACAAAAAAAAAATATTAAAAGCCAGAAGCTACAAATACTGCAGCTGCTGACTTTTAATACATTGCCACTTACCTGTCCCGGGGTCCAGCGATGTCGGCAGGGGACGCCGAGAACCCGCTCGGTTCTCGGCAGCTGCCGCCGCCATCCTAGGTGAGGGAATCAGGAAGTGAAGCGTTGCGGCTTCACTTCCCGGTTCCCTACTGCGCATGCGCGAGTCGCGCTGCGCGTCCCTAGTGGTCCCCGCTCTCTGCTGGGAGCTGTGTGTTCCCAGCAGACAGCGCGGTCAGGACAGGAAGAAGCATAGACTCCCATGGGAGTCTATGCCGGAAGTAGGTGCAAATACCTGTCTTTGACAGGTATCTGCACCCCCCTCCCCCCTGAAAGGTGCCAAATGTGACACCGGAGGGGGGGAGGGTTCCGAAAAGCGGAAGTTCCATTTTTGTGTGGAACTCCGCTTTAAGAATTTGTTGCTAAAAATAGTATCATTAGCAGTAACCTAACCAGCATGAATTTACGCATAGGTTTGCACCGCCTATTGCATTAGGGTGTGCACCCCAAAGCTCAAACACATAAACACACACACTCTTATAAATAAATGTAAACAAACATTTTAAAGTATATTATTATATCATATATTTTAAAGTATAAAGGATAATATATCAGAAAACTTAAAAAAAAAAAACACTTAGAAAAGGAGGAGGCTGATCAAATAAATAAAAAGAGAAATAATATATGTGATAGATCTGGAAGACTATAAAAGCAAGAGAGTTTTTAAATGGCAATCTAAAGATTAATCCAACCCAATGGACAGGACAGGTGCCTGTTCACAATCACAGAATGAAGGGTATAGACCACCTCCACCTCCCCTACGAACTCCTAGGTCATATCCACCTCACCAGGGTGGGAGTGCACACAAACCCAGATTCAGGTATGAATCATCCTTTAGGACAAACCATCTCCCCAAAAGAGGAGGCTCTAAATATGGTAAAAGAGGGGGTGGACACCCCTCTAATAACTATTCAGTCTATACTCAGAATAGAATTGATTCCCTCGCTAGGGTTGAGAATGGCAATTATGAGATGGATGATAGATACATCACACAACATTCTCAAGGAAGATCTTCTCACAATTATGAATATAACCACTGGGGTTACTGAGATGAGTTTGTACCTGATACTCCCCATTGGGATGGTCGAGATGGGGCCAACTATCCCCCCCCCCCCCGAGACATGGGAATCATTCCAAACAAGGTAGTTTTTTTTCCCTTGGATGTAAGTCTAAAAAGAAGAATAGAGGCAAGCGAGGGACTAGAGGGGGGTGGAGGCTCAGATCTAAAAAGAAAACGGATATAACAGACGCAGGTCTTTTTAATTTGAGTTCAGTAACACTTTCACATGAGGAAAAATTTGTCCTTAATCATGGATTAAAGTTTTCCCCTCTGCATCCCCTCAATAAATTCAAAACATGTATGGATGTCCATAAGAATGTTCGCAAGCTAAACATTCAGATATATATTGTCTCTAACCCTATTAGTCAGAGAGATAATGTCTCTTGTGATTTTAAACATACCACACTCTCCAATGCGTTTCTGTTTAACCATCCAGGTAATCTAGCCCCTTCATTGGGAGTTTTTAAGGATCTTGTCCTAAAGGATCTAGATCAAACCATTATTAAGGAATGTAAGGTGGACTCCATTTTTAAAAAGGGCTTGGATTTATTAAAGAATCAGGAAGACACCATGGTCTGGGAGGATTGTCATCTTAGATCGTGAAGTATACTATACTGAGATTAATCATATTCTAGCAGATGAAGAAACCTATTTTCCTTTCAAGTATGACCCTACACAAGGTTATAAGGCAGAATTAAGTTCCATTGTTGATGAAGGCTTTTTTAAAGACATCATTTATAAGAAGGAGAGATCATTTTTTATTCCGGTTGCCCCTAGAATACTGGTAATCTATTATCTATAGGTGCATAAAACCCCAGTCAATCCACCAGGGCGACCCATAATAAGTTGTATTGACTCAGTTACCTCTAGGGTCGGTAGATATATAGATAACATTTTACAGCCTTTAGTCTCTCAAACTCCATCATATTTGAAGGACACTACTCACGTCATCAATGAAATTTTTTTTTTGCCACTTCAGACGACCTTTATTTGGGGGATTAAAATCAACTTTACAGTTCATTTTGATTTAAATGATCCTCCAATGTCTCATCATTGTGGCTTTTTGCCATACAAAAAAAAAAACAAAACTGAAGAGAAAAGGACAAATGGTAGGGGCGTGCTATACAAAAAAAAAGAAAAAAACATAATTTCTTACAATTCCTACTACTTCACTTTATCACTCCCAAATATCAAAATTTTAAATCCCTTTTCCCTTTACTTCTAATCCCCCCCCCGTAACCTCCCCCCCCCATATCGTCCCCATCCCACCTCTCCAGGGTCTAATTTTCCTTCTAGTCTCCTTCTTTAGACTAAGGCTTTGATCTCTTTAGCGTAGCTCCATGTTTTTTTGAATTTTTTCCAGCAGTCCCACCTACCGATATTCACACTTCTTATTTCCTCAAGCATACTCCCCAGTGTCTCCATATTGCAGCTCTCCTCTATAGCATCAAACCACTCCCATATCTCTGGGCTCTCCCTCCTCTGCCATCGCCTCGGAATCGTTTTTTTTGCCGCGTTCAAAAGCTGTGGGACCAGAGACTGCTTGTAATTATTTAGGCCCCCCGCCCCCATGGAACAGGACCACCCAGGGGTCTTCTACAACCTCTATTTCCGTGATTTCCTTTATAAGGTCTAGTATTTTTCTCCAGAAGTTTTTAATTTTGGGGCAACTCCACCACAAGTGTCCCATTGTACCAACTTCTTGGCATCCTCTCCAACACGTGGGTGACCCTTTTTGGTATTTACTTGTTATCTCTGGAGTAAGGTAGCTTCTGCTGATGCATTTGTAGTTCATTTCTGCTGTTCGGGTGTCTATTGCTAAGTTGGCGCTCATTTTCAAAATTCTTTTAATTGTATCAATATCCTTATTAGTGCCTAAATCTCTTTCCCATTTAACCAGAAATGGCGGTATTTCCAATTTTTCTAAGGTCATCAAGATTTTATATATCTGAGAAATTATATTTCTTGAAGCCTCCTTATCACACAACCTTTCGAAGTCCGTCAATTGTTTCCCGGTCCTGATCGGCTGTGGTAATTTATTTACGAAATGACTTAATTGGAGATATCGCCATCTATCCAGTCCCCGTGTTTTCCTCCCATGTGTAAGATGCTGCAGTGACATAATTTTACCTTCATTTATAATTTCTCTCAATTGTGTTTTCCCCCAATGTACCTCTTTTCCTCCTGTGCCCTCCATTCCTGGTGTGAAAAATATGTTATCTATTAGTGTAATCAACGGTGAATTATATTCCCCATTTACTTTCTTATATACCCCATCCCAAATTTTAAAGACTTTTTGTGTTATTACATGTGTACTGTTCTCTAATAATCTAAAATGTGGGGGATTCCAAATAATGTTGCCTAATTGTGATTTACTTAAATTTTCTTCTATATTCACCCATTTTTTTTGCTTTTCTTTCCTTGCCCATTCTACTACCCTAGAAAGTACTACGGCTTTATAATAAATCTGCACATCGGGAACTGCCAGGCCACCATCTATTTTCCTTTGTTTTAACATCTGAAAATAGACTCTTGGTCTTTTGTTTTTCCAGATGAAGGTCGTGATTATTTTCCTTAACTTCCTCATATAGTACTGGGGGAGGGGCACTGGTAGCATCTGGAAAAGATACATAATTTTGGGTAATAGGACCATTTTAACGTCATTAAAATGGTCCTATTACACTTTTTAGATTTAAATAAGGTACAAGATGACAAGTTGGTCACTTCTACATTTTTTAAGGAAACAGACAGAAATGGTTTTATAGGGACCAACAGTTGTCATCACCAATCATGGCTTCGCTCAGTACCCAAAAGCCGATTCTTCAGGTTACAGAGGAACGTTACTTTTACTGATAACTACTTGAAAGAGGCCCAGTTTCTTAAAAAGAGATTTCTGGATAAGGGTTATGACCCTGAGGAGTTAGATAAAGTTTTGGAGGATGTGGGTAGTAGAGATAGGGAGGCTATGTTAGCCCCTAAGACTAGGTTTTTTCCTGTAGATTCCCTTTCTTTACAACTTTCTCTAATCAGAATTTTTCTGCTAAGAAAATCCTAAGGAGGCATTGGAAAATCCTAAAAAATTACATGATTTTGAGCCCTCTACTCCCAGAAACACCTGTGGTGGTGTACAGAGGGGTTCCCCCTCTCAAACTAAAAAGAGCTCCTGATATCATTGAACCTCCTGTTAAACGTACCTTTTTCAATGAAAATGTGAGGTGTGCAAGGTCCATTCTCTGAGAAATAGGAAATATTTAACTTTTACTTCCAATACTACTTCCCAGTCTCACACAATTAATATTTTTATGACCTGTACTAGCAAGAACATAGTCCATTTAATTACTAGCCCTTGTGGGCTACATTACGTAGGAAGAACAGTTTGTAATATTACAGGTCAGACTAAAGCAGGAATATGCAACTAGAAAAGGTACAATTTCTGGGGAAATTGTGAAAGTGTTCTTGCCTCTACAACTGGAGTGGGCGGAGTAACTGGGTGGGGTGGAGTGGCTTGAGTAACTGTGAAAAGTGTTAAAAAGCTTAATATTTTAAAAAAGTATAAATAGTAGTAAAAAAGTTCCATCATTCGCTGAAAGAGCTGAACATTTTTTTCAAAAGTAATTTTTTTTTTCAAAAATGAATTTTTTTTAATCAAAAATGATTTTTTTTTAATCAAAAATGATTTTTTTTTCTTCAAAAATGATTTTTTTTTTCAAAGGTAATTTTTTTTTTCAAAAATGAATTTTTTTATTTCAAAAATAATTTTTTTTTCGAAATTATTATTTTTTTTAAAGTAATTTTTTTTTCAAAAATAATTTTTTTTTTCAAAAATATTTTTTTTTCAAATATATTTTTTTTTCAAAAATAATTTTTTTTTTAAAAGTAATTTTTTTTTCAAAAATATTTTTTTTTTTCAAAAATAATTTTTTTTTTTTCAAAAATATTTTTTTTTTCAAAAATATTTTTTTTTTTCAAAAATGATTTTTTTTTTTTCAAAAATTATTTTTTTACTTTTTTCAAAAATTATTTTTTTTTTCAAAAATATTTTTTTTTTTACATGGGGCGGTCATAATGTTTTGGCTGATCATGGGGTGGTCATAATGTTTTGGCTGATCATGGGGTTGTCAGCTTTTGTCACTTCCCACTCTAGTTTTGAACATTTCGCCATTCATTCCTATGGGACCAATTTCGCCGCAAAAACGTCATTTCGTGGACCATTTGGCAAAACATTCCACAAAGTAATAACACACCAATCGGGAACAATCCGCTCGTTTCGGTATATTATTTGTCTCTGTAGTGTGAAAACTGTGGGAGGAGTCTACAAGCATTATCAAGTCTAGCAGATGAAGTCACATGCATTTGGGGTGTCTCAGCATCTTGTGTTTACAACCACTGTTTCCTAGCAACGCTCATGCCCTGTTTATGCTTCCCAAATACTGCTTCATCAAAACTGCCCCATCAGAATTACCCCATCAAAACTGCCCCATCATATTCCTCTATTATAAATCAGTACATGGTGTGTCTGTCCCCTCCCCCGGGCTCTGTAATCAGCTGAGATGCTCCAGCCACCTTCCCCCCTGTGTATAACAGAAGCTTTTTGGTAACCATGGCAACAAAACAAACACTAACAGTACACTCTGATTAATGGCTAAAATTTCCTGAAATGACCTCTAAACAAATGGCCGTATTTTAAAAACTATACATCCTACAGCGAAGATCTTTATATTGTGAGAATCACAAGACCCAGACCTAGATTTTGATGTATAGTATGTCTCTGAAATATTAAAAATGAAGGCACAGTCGCAGTTTAGAAATTGCCCTTCAAATTTGGAGGGGGCTAGAGTGTAGTTTCAATGAATGTCAATGGACGGCGTGAGTTGCAAACAAATGGTCATATTGTGAAAACTATCAGGACTATGGCTTAGCCGTGGACATGTTTAGTGGCAGCAGGGATAGCTGAACGTTTTGATATAAGATTTGTGTAGGTGGGCTTGAAAATGAGGGAGTGGCGGCAGTTTAGAAATCATGTTCTGATTTTCCAGCTTTTGTCATCTCCCACTCTAGTTTCCCCATTCATTCCTATGGGACCAATTTCGCCGCAAAAACGACGCTATTTCGTGAACCATTCGGCGAAACGTTCCACAAAGTAATAGCACACCATTCGGGAACAATCCGCACGTTTCGGTATATTACTTGTCTATGTAGTGTAAAAACTGTGGGAGGAGTTAGGGTGGTAAATTTGGCTATAATAATAAGAATAATATATATGTGAGATAACAGTAAGTGGTCTTGCTATGCAAGAACACTTAATTAGCTGTTGCAGAACTACAAGTCCCATGAGGCATAGCAAAACTCTGACAGCCACAAGCAACACACCCAGAGGCAGAGGCACGATGGGACTTGTAGTTTTGCAACAGCTGGAGGTCTGCTAATTTTATATCCCCTGACTAAAGGAACATTTAGCTAACATACATAAAGGTTTTCCCAACCACAGTCTTTCTAAACATTATGCTTTATGCCATGGAAGGAACCCTAGGGGTATTACTTTCATGGCAATTGATAAATTCATCCCAAATTGCAGGGGTAGCCATATGAGAAGAGGCATCTCCAGACTCGAGACATGGTGGATCTATTCTCTTAGATCTAATAGACCCCATGGCCTCAATATTGAATGGGATGTCAATGCCTTCATTAACAATAGCTAGTCCATCTTTGATCTATTAGAATTTATTCATTTATTCACTTTTGATGTATATGACTTTTTTAGTGATTATGACCTGTGAGCATTTACATTATTTATTTATTTATTTTATTATGTTGTATGTATAGTCTTTAATATGTTTAGTATACATATGTATATTCATTTTAGGACTAATATTGTTTCTAACCACAAGATGGAGATAGAGTCCTTATTGCAGTTATCCCATTCTTTTTTAGCTCTAATATATTAATCCAATATGTTAGTTTTATACATTATAGGAGGATATATTTCTATTAACCTTCCTTGGCTATTTGTTTTATTTGGCCAGACCTCAATTTTTTAGCCTCTAAGGTGATAGTCAGGGCGGTCTATGTATATCCCTGAAAGATTTTTGTTTACTTCTTGGTTCTGATATCATATCCGGCCAGGAAGTGAATTGATTAACTGCAGGAAGCGGCGTAATTTCCGCTTCCTGTAGTCTTTTTCCACTATGAGGCTTGGAACACAATCAGGGTGGGAAGAATCCTGTGAGTGCTCACTATATATATATATATATATATATATATATATATATATATATATATATATATATATATATATACACTCTGTAAAAGCCTGTGGCCATGCCCCTGATTATGTTTAATACAACGAAACGCCGCTTAGGGTAAAGTTTTTGGATGTGTGGCATCGCTGTGCATGAGGACCGTGGCCATCCTGTCGGTTTGAAATCATCAGGAGTTTTCATATGACATGCCTGTTTACATCTGCCACTGTGTGAGTATACATATATGTGCTTTTAATAAATTCAAATGGTTTTGATATAGTACACCATGAAGTGGTTTTTGTCTTTACACCTTTCAACATGAAGAGTGATGATCCATGCTTGAGCAGTCCGTGGTGGATTGATGTTTTGGCATTTTTGACTACCTATAATCTAGTGGTCCAGTTGTGGGGGTAAGAGGCTTGGCTCACTGTGATGTTGGTGGAAGATTACTGTTCACCTTTTAATCAAGATCAATTCACCTATTGGGTACCTCTGGACGTTTGATTTGATGGACGTTTGATTTGATTGATGGACGTTTTCTTTGTTACTAAGGATATTTAAGCGCTGCATTTCTCATTTCATACTTGTACATTGTTGCCCACAATTAATGCTAGCTGCTGTCCGCCTGTCATTTTTAACCTGAGCACAGTATTATCTATTTTTATATTAAAACATGGAAAGTATCAGTAGAGCAGGGGATGGTGTCAGTAGAGCACTGGACGTGTCAGTAGGGCAGGAGGTGGTCAGTAGGGCAGAGGTTGGTTAGTCAGAAGAGCAGTGGAATTGTCAGTAGGGCAGAGGTTGGTGTCAGTAGTAAAGTGGATGGTGTCAGTCAGTAGAGCAGCGGACATGTCAGTAGGGCAGAGGTTGGTGTCAGTAGGACAGTGGATGGTTGGTTAGTCAGAAGTTAGTCAGAAGAGCAGTGGAATTGTCAGTAGGGCAGAGGTTGGTGTCAGTAGTAAAGTGGATGGTGTCAGTCAGTAGAGCAGCGGACATGTCAGTAGGGCAGAGGTTGGTGTCAGTAGGACAGTGGATGGTGTCAGTCAGTAGAGCAGTGGATGGTGTCAGTATTCAGTCAGTAGAGCAGTGGATGGTGTCAGTAGGGCAGTGGACTTTGACTTGCGAGCTCTGACTTGCCGCTCTGCTCGTTGGTACTAGGTCAGCCCCACTCACAGTCAAGGCTCGATTTCATACCTTAATCGATCTCCTTTCAAGAGCTCAGTGAACTTTAACCCATTGGGGGTACCTTTGAATGGCATTCCAGCTCAGTGGACCTACGGACGTGGGAATCCATCTTTTTACATCATTGCTGCTAATTGTGAGGCTGTAGGAACTTAGACCAAGTGGAACTGGTCTAAGTGGTGAGTTAAAAACCAGAGTTAGAGTGAACAAGTCTTGCTTTTTGTTTCCTGGGTTGCATTTTTGGGGCTTTTCCTTTTAGTTTTTCAGTCACCTTTTTCTGTCACTTTTTAAATAGCTTTTTTTTTTTTTTCTTTTCTTCTTTGGTTCCTTCAGGCTATCAATTAAGGGGGGTGGTTAATTGCTCACAGGTGCTTGCAGCCTATATAACTGTGTGTAGGACTCATCCTGAGCCTGCTCATTGTGAGGCTGTAGGTACTTAGACCAAGTGGAACTGGTCTAAGTGGTGAGTTAAAAACCAGAGTTAGAGTGAACAAGTCTTGCTTTTTGTTTGCTGGGTTGCATTTTTGGGGCTTTTCCTTTTAGTTTTTCAATCAAATTTTTCTGTCACTTTTTAAATAGCTTTTTTTTTTTTTTTTTTCTTCTTTGGTTCTTTCAGGCTATCAATTAAGGGGGGTGGTTAATTGCTCACAGGTGCTTGCAGCCTATATAGCTGTGTGTAGGACTCATCCTGAGCCTGCTCATTGTGAGGCTGTAGGAACTCTGTCCAAGTGGAACTGGTCTAAGTGGTGAGTTAAAAACCAGAGTTGAAAACAGGAGGTTATAACAGGGGGCATAGTACCTGTGTAGTGTGAGTACATGAGTGTTGTCTGAGTAGTGTGTGTGGATCGTTAGTACTTGTGTATTGTGTACTGTATACTTGAGTTTTGTGAGTACACGTAGGTCTGCGTCTGTTCTGCGATTGCACGTAGATCTGTGAGTACCTGTGTATTGTCTTGAGTATTAGTGCTAGGAAGCTAGCTGTTAGGTAATTTTGGACAGGGTAAAATCCCCAATCCTCACAAAATTTAATAGGTACGATGCACGGCGGGTGTGGAGAGGCGACTCTTTGTACATCTTGCTGCATGTATGCGTTCCTTGATCATCCGATCGAGGGCAAATACTGCTGTGCAAAATGTAAGCACATTGTTTCCCTGGAAGCCCAGGTTCTGAATCTGGGGATGCAACTGTCAGCACTGAGAAGTCCCTCCATACTAAAGGAGAGCCAGGAACGTACACGGCAGGTGCCGGCAGGGGCCAGCACAGAGGCGGGTGGAGACAAAGAGGTGCTGGCACTAGCAAAGAGTAGAGGGGCCGATCCAGGACTGGAGCATCCCAATAAGTAAGCTCCATTGAGTGACATTGGTGAAACCAGTCAGGGACCAGCACTGCTGGAGCTCGAGGGACTCTCCTAGCTGCCGGGGGAAGAACTCCTCCAGTGAGAGTGGGGGGGGCAGCAAAGAGAAAGGAAAGACAGATTCTGGTGGTAGGGGACTCAATTCTTAGAAGGACAGAGAGGGCAATCTGTAACCAAGACCTGAAGCGCCGAACAGTATGTTGTCTACCGGGCGCTCGGGTTCGGCACATCACGGATCTTGTGGACAGATTACTGGGAGGGGCTGGGGAAGACCCGGCTGTCATGGTGCACGTTGGCAGTCAGAGGCAGATGGAGTGTCCTAAGAACGATTTTAGGGACTTAGGAGCTAAATTGAGGAAAAGGACCTCCAAGGTAGTATTCTTAGGAATACTACCGGTACATCGAGCCACACGAGAAAGGCAGAGGGAGATTAGGGAAGTAAACAAGTGGCTGAAGAGCTGGTGTAGTAAGGAGGGGTTTGGGTTCCTGGAGGACTGGGCTGACTTCTCAGTCGGTAACCGGTACTATAAAAGGGACGGACTGCACCTAAATGAGGAGGGTGCAGATCTGCTGGGAATGAAGATGGCCAAAAAGTTAGAGGGGTTTTAAAACTAGGCGATGGGGGGGAGGGTCCAGAGGCAGAGATAGCCAGAGCGGAAGATATTCCAGAAGGTAGTATTGGGGGCATTAGTGGTAGGTTAACCAAAGCACAAAAACACAAGGTGAGTATAGTAGCAAGTCCTAGTTGCAATCTCGAAACACCCAATACGAGGACAATATGCGACCGGTCTAAACTATGTGGCATGTTCACCAATGCCAGGAGCATGGCGGACAAGATGGGTGAACTAGAGATACTGTTGTACGAGGAGGATTTGGATTTTGTGGGAATTTCAGAGACCTGGTTCAACAGCTCTCATGATTGGCTGGCAAACATTCAAGGGTATACCCTATACCGCAAGGATAGAGAGGTTTAAAAAGGGGGAGGGGTATGCCTATATATCAAGAATAATGTACAAGTGAATGTGAGAGATGACATCACTGAGGGAGCTAGAGAGGAGGTGGAATCCTTATGGGTAGAGCTCCAAAGGGATGAAGCTAAGGGGAAAATAATACTGGGAGTATGTTATAGGCCCCCTAACCTGAGGGAGGAAGTGGAGACGGATCTCCTATCACAAATTGGATTAGCAGCAAGGATGGGAAGTGTTATCATAATGGGGGATTTTAATTATCCAGACATAGACTGGGCGGAGGGAACCGCGCATTCATTTAAGGCTCGCCAGTTCCTTAATGTCTTGCAGGACAATTTTATGGGTCAGATGGTAGATGCACCAACTAGAAATAAAACATTACTGGATCTACTGATTACCAACAATACAGACCTGATCACGGATGTGGAAATATGGGGCAATTTAGGTAACAGCGATCACAGGTCAATTATTTTCAGTATAAATCACACAAATAGGAAACATAAAGGGAATACAAAGACACTGAATTTCAAAAGAGCCAACTTCCCTAAACTACAAACCTTGCCAAAGGGCATAAATTGGAATAAAATATTAGGAACAAAGAATATGGAGGAGAGATGGGTTTGCTTTAAGAGCATATTAAATAAGGGCATTAGCCAATGTATCCCATTGGGTAATAAATTTAAAAGAGCGAACAAAAGTCCTGGATGGCTTAACTCCAATGTAAAAATGCATATAAAAGCAAAGGAGAAGAAGGCCTTCAAAAAATACAAGGTTGAGGGATCATCCTCAGCATTCAGACTTTATAAAGAATGCAACAAGAAATGTAAGGGTGCAATTAGGACAGCTAAGATAGAACATGAAAGACACATAGCGGAAGAGAGCAAAAAAAATCCCAAGAAATTCTTTAAGTATGTAAACAGTAAAAAAGGGAGGACAGACCATATTGGCCCAATAAAGAATGAGGAAGGACATCTGGTTACAAAGGATGGGAAGATGGCGAAGGTATTGAATTTATTCTTCTCCTCAGTCTTCACGAGTGAATCGGGGGGCTTCAGTAACCAAAACTGCAGTGTTTATCCTCATGACACGACACAGGAAGCACCTCCATGGTTAACAGAGGACAGAATTAAAATTAGACTTGAGAAACTTAGCATTAATAAATCACCGGGACCAGATGGCTTGCATCCCAGGGTACTTAGGGAACTCAGTCAAGTGATTGCCAGACCGTTCTTCATAATTTTTACAGTTATTCTACTGACTGGAATGGTACCAGCTGACTGGAGAAAAGCCAATGTAGCACCAATATTTAAAAAGGGCCCAAAATACATCCCTGGGAATTACAGACCAGTGATCCTAACATCAATAGTATGTAAACTCTTGGAGGGGGTGATAAGGGACTATATACAAGATTTTAGTAATATGAACGGTATCATTAGCAGTAATCAGCATGGATTCATGAAGAATCGTTCTTGCCAAACCAATCTATTAACCTTCTATGAGGAGGTGAGTTGCCATCTAGATAAAGGAAGGCCCGTAGACGTGGTGTATCTGGATTTTGCAAAAGCATTTGACACAGTTCTCCATAAACGGTTACTGTACAAAATAAGGTCCGTTGGCATGGACCATAGGGTGAGTACATGGATTAAAAACTGGCTACAAGGGCGATTTCAGAGGGTGGTGATAAATGGGGAATACTCAGAATGGTCAGGGGTGGGTAGTGGGGTTCCCCAGGGTTCTGTGCTGGGACCAATCCTATTTAATTTGTTCATAAACGATCTGGAGGATGGGATAAACAGTTCAATCTCTGTATTTGCAGACGATACTAAGTTAAGCAGGGCAATAACTTCTCCGCAGGATGTGGAAACCTTGCAAAAAGACCTGAACAAATTAATGGGGTGAGCGACTACATGACAAATGAGGTTCAATGTAGAAAAATGTAAAATAATGCATTTGGGTGGCAAAAATATGAAGGCAATCTATACACTGGGGGGGAGAACCTCTGGGGGAATCTAGGATGGAAAAGGACCTGGGGGTCCTAGTAGATGATAGGCTCAGCAATGGCATGCAATGCCAAGCTGCTGCTAACAAAGCAAAGAGAATATTGGCATGCATTAAAAGGGGGATCAACTCCAGAGATAAAACAATAATTCTCCCACTCTACAAGGCTCTGGTCCGGCCGCACCTGGAGTATGCTGTCCAGTTCTGGGCATCAGTCCTCAGGAAGGATGTACTTGAAATGGAGCGAGTACAAAGAAGGGCAACAAAGCTAATAAAGGGTCTGGAGGATCTTAGTTATGAGGAAAGGTTGCGAGCACTGAACTTATTCTCTCTGGAGAAGAGACGCTTGAGAGGGGATATGATTTCAATTTACAAATACCGTACTGGTGACCCCACAATAGGATAAAAAAATAAAACAATAAAGTGCAGCGCTGAATCTACATGTAGACGGATACACTGATATGTACCACTGAATGTGTGACATATGGTGATGAACTTCAACAATACAGTGATGTGCTGTGAATGAACAAGCTAATGTCTCTAAAAGATGTGGCACCCTCACAGTCCATAAACGGTGAGAAAGTGGGGAGTCTTCTCCAAAACGAGGGGGGTATTGGTGTCTTGGGACAATAAAGGGCACTCAAGTGGGGAGGCGACCACAGGTGACAAAACACACTTCAATCTTCAAGAAGACAAGATGGGTACTCTTACCGGATCAGTAGGACGCATCTGCCGTATAGCAGTGCGTCTGTAAGGCAAGGAGGTAATTAACCAGGATATCCAACCAGATGATGTCATCCAGATCTCAATCACCAATGGAGGGGTGGTTGTCAAGGACAGGCGGTGGATCTCCAGTGCACCCGATCTCCAATACCGGAACAAATCGATCAGAGCTGAATGATTCTCGGTGGTCCCATGGAGGAAAAGAAAAAGGAACTCCACATAGTGTAGATCAAAAATATGGTTTTTAATGTCCAAAAACCATACAAATACAGGTGATCACAAGCAAATAAAAGGTATAAAAATAGCTATTTCAGCTTCCCACATTGCTATTTTTATACCTTTTATTTGCTTGTGACTGCAGCACTGTATTGTTGAAGTTCATCACCATATGTCACACATTCAGTGGTACATATCAGTGTATCCGTCTACATGTAGATTCGGCGCTGCACTTTATTGTTTTATTATTTTGTGAACTTGGTTTGTTATATGCTAGCAGCTTTAGTTGTCCACAGTTTTAGTTTGTTTCACTGGTAGCGCAGCATTTTATTTTTATTGTGACCCCACAATAGGGATAAAACTTTTTCGCAGAAGAGAGTTTAACAAGACTCGTGGCCACTCATTAAAATTAGAAGAAAAGAGGTTTAACCTTAAATTACGTAGAGGGTTCTTTACTGTAAGAGCGGCAAGGATGTGGAATTCCCTTCCACTGGCGGTGGTCTCAGCGGGGAGCATTGATAGCTTCAAGAAACTATTAGGTAAGCACCTGAATGACCGCAACATACAGGGATATATAATTCAATACTAACATATAATCACACACATAGGTTGGACTTGATGGACTTGTGTCTTTTTTCAACCTCACCTACTATGTAACTATGTAACTATGCTGTGCATCATTGTTATTGTAGAGGAACATAGTCTGTGTGAGTACCAAACTATATAGCATACACTCCGATGTATTTCTGCCTTTTTGAAATTATTTTCTTATTCTTGTAAAATCAATTCTTATATACAGATGTAATGTTTATCCATTTATTTATATGTATGCATATGTCTTTTTCTGATAGAAATGCAACAACCTGCTTTATCTGAAACCCTGAAGAAGGAAGTACAATATCATAAAAAGAAATTAATCTTTTTGTGTTTTCCGAAACATGTAGGGTTTGTGTTGCAGGCAGCTACAATCTGTCTTTGACCTTTGATCAGTCAGAATCTGTGTTTGCTGCAGCACTTAGCAGTTGTATTTCGACACCATTGTTCCTATTCTATTCATGCTTTTAGATGTTAATATATATTTTTTTGTACGTTGAATAAAATTTCTATTTTTATACATTTTTTCTTTATTTGTATTCACAATCTATTGATCCTTTGGTGGTTCCTTACCCATAATATCCCCTTGGGGCATCTCTGTTTCTCGACTTTGTCAGTAGGGCAGAGGACAGTTTCAATAGCGTAGTGGATGGTGTTAGTAGGGTGGGGAATGGTGTCAGTAGGGCAGTGGACAGTGTCAGGAGTTTATTTGTATTATCTTTTTAAGTTTTTTTACAATATAATTCTTTTATTATTTTTTACAATATTATTTTTTTTATTCATTTTTTTACTAATTTTTAGGAGCCCTATTGGGGGGCTTTGGTGAAATATCAGGAGTCTAACCAGACATCTAATGCCTCACTTTTGAGACAGAGAAAGAGACTGAGGACAGAGAATCCTCAATCCCTTTCTCTGAAGCCTCAGCTGCACTGGACAGTGAATGAATGCAAAGTGTTCTGTGCTGAGTGACTTCCTGTTCATTCACAAACTGAAGCATAGCAAACACAATTTACTTTGCTTCAATTATGACTAAACACAGTGAGTGATGGGTACCCATCACTCACTGTGTTCATTCAGAAAAGGAAGGGGCCTGTAAATGACATATTTATCAGCCCCTTCCCCCATTCTCCATCCTGAAATATCCTCCTGTTAGCCCACAGCAGCAGTCGACAGGTAAGGAGAGAAGGGAAGCCAAAAGGGGGAGGAGGGACACGGGAGGGGGAAGAAGTCCAGGCAGCAGGTGATTACGGTGTGCCCAGGCACATTTGGCACAACTTATGAACACACCTATGGATTTATGAAAGGTTGTTCTTGCCAGACCAAACCTTTTAACATTCTATGAGGAAGTGAGCTGTAATTTGGATAGAGGAAGGTCTGTGGACATAGTGTATCAATATATTGCTTAGGCATTAGATACAGTACCCCATAGATGCCTAATTTACAAATTAGGGTTTTTTGGCATTGATGATATTATATGTACTTCGAAGGAATACTGGCTGCAGGAGCGCATCCAGAGAGTAGCAATTAATGGCATATTTTTCTAAATGGTCCAGTGTCGAGGGCAAGTTAGGGCTTTGTCCTTTTATTAAATTTGTTTAAATTGTTCATAAACAATATAAAAGTTGTAACATGGTTCAATTTCAGTGTTTGTAGATGATACAAAGCTAAACACAACCTCACAACAAAATATAGCAACTTTGCAAAAATACCTACTTAAAATATAGGGGTGTGAAGCTAGATGGCAGAGGTAATGTTGAAAAATGTAACGTATGCACTTGGGAGCTAAAAATATGAATGCAAGTTGCACTCAATGCCTGTACACACATAGGAGCTTGTTTTTGGAAATTCCGACCGTGTGTAGGCTCCATCGGACATTTTCCATTGGAATTTCCGTCACGCAAAATTTGAGAGCTGCTTCTCAAATTTTCCAACAACAAAATCTTTTGTCGGAAATTCCGATTGTGTGTACACAATTCCAACGCACAAAGTTCCATGCATGCTCGGAATCAAGCAAAAGAGCAGCCCTGGCTATTGAACTTCATTTTTCTCGGCTCATCGTACGTGTTGTACGTCACCACCTTCTTGACGTTCAGAATTTCCAAACAACTTTGTGTGACCGTGTGTATGCAAGACAAGTTTGAGCCAACATCCGTCGGAAAAAAAACATGGATTTTGTTGTCGGAAAATCCTACTGTGTGTACAGGGCATTAGAGAACCTCTGGGGGAATTGAGTGTGGAAAAGGATCAGGGGTCCTAGTAGATGACAGACTCAGCAACAGCATGCAATGTCAAGCTGCAGCAAACAAGACTAGCAAACTATTAGCATTCATTAAAAAGGGATGTTTACTCAAGAGATAAAACTATAATTTTACCACTTTACAAAACTCTGGTTAGACCACATCTTGAGTATGTGGTCCAGTTTTCCGATCCTCAGAAAGAGTGACACAGTGATGGCATTGTAAAAATTGAATTCAACAATATGTCACTTGGTGGAGCTATGGCAGGGCCAATAAATAAGGAATCACATTCTGGCTCTCAATGGCTGAAAACTACCATGTCAGTTTTCTACTACTGTATTGCATTCACAGTGGCTCAGAAGTGGCAGGACCTCATTTCAGTGACATATTGGTATAGTACATCGGATTTAAAGGGGGCATGCCCCACAAGCGAGTTTGACCATACTAGAAATTGTTGGTCAACAGATTCTGGTGAGTGCAATTTCATGTGGGGCACCATATGCACAAATTGGATCAAGCACTAAAGTCATATATGTTAAAAATCACTTGCACGTGCACAGTGGGCTTTTAACCCATTTGGGACTTTTTTTATTGGATAATGATCTTTTTTGAAATTATTGAGTGTGGACAATAATTTATGTTTTGTGCACTTTGTAATGTGGTATTTAAGAGCTGCTAAGCAGTTTATATATAATTTTCCTATGCTAAGCTAGGTGGTTGTTTGTGTATTAAAGAAACTGGAACAATTGACTATTATTATTTACTATTGAGTTGTATTTTCACTGGTACACGTTACAACTGAAGCAGTCATTTTTCATGATCTAATCTGTGTAGTCACACCACCTAACATTAATTAGAATTGATATCCTTGGCGCTAAATCACTTACACTTTTTTTTTTCGCTTACTGAGCTAATTTAGGCTGGTTCATAAATGGGATCCTGATGGTACTTTCCTGACATTCTTCAATTGGAAAATCAAAGGAGCAAAGATCTAGAAGAAATTGTTGACTGAACAATGCCTACATCCAATAAGATGCAAGCATTGTTTGAGTGTTTTAACAAATGTCAGTGCCAGCTTTCAGAATACAATAGCCACAGTGAAAAATTCTTCTATCTACACTGTTTTGAATGGAGGAATCTACTGGCATACTGAAAGAAAAAATTCCTGTGGATATGTCCAGCTTAAGGCTTCATAGTTTTGAGAAAGGTAGAGATTTAATTTGGTAGCAAATTTAAATACATGTTTTTTTTTTTCATTTCCTTGGTCTTAATTGGCAACAAATAGTAAAAAAATTGTAAAAAATAACATTTTCTTTAATTTTTCCCAACATAATGTTTACATAATTTGTGCACCCTTATACCTTTCCCCCCAAAATCTTCTGAATAACATGGTATCACATTATTGCAACTTTTATGAAAAATTGCAAAATGGTAAAGCTCTAAGTTAACATAAATTGCCTTAGGTGTTGTTTTTTTCATTATGGTGATGTCTTGGTTCCACACATTATATATTTTAGGTTTTGTAGTCTACTCTAACTTACTGTATCAAACATCTTTTTTTGGACAAATGGGCTTTAATTTGCCAGTAACTTTAAAAACATGTATTTTAATTTTCTTGTTTTTTATATTTATTTAAATCTACCCAAAACGAATATATATATATATATTAGTGACCATCACTGAAAAAGCAATCATAGTGTAAAAAAAAAAATACAGCTCACTTTCCCAGATCACTATGGTGACACTGCACTACTCTGGAGACAGCATGTTAAAAAAAAAAATTGTAAAAAAAAGTTACCAATGTCCATGCTTTATGTAAGAAATATCTTATTAACCACTGAGTCCAGAGGATTTTACCCCCTTAATGACCAGGGCATTTTTTTGCAATCTTGCACTGAGTCGCTTTAACTGACAATTGCACGGTCGTGCTACAATGTACACAAACAAAATTTACGTCCTTTTTTTTCCACAAATAGAGCTTTCTTTTGGTGGTATTTGCGTTTTTTATTTTTTGCGCTATAAACAAAAGAAGAGCGACAATTTTGAAAAAAAAAGCAATATTTTTTACTTTTTGCTATAATAAATATCCCCAAAAAATATATAAAAAAAAAAATGTCTTTCTCAGTTTAACCACTTGAGCCCCGGACCATTATGCTGCCTAAGGACCAGAGGTCTTTTTCCAATTTGGCACTGCGTCGCTTTAACTGCTAATTGCGCGGTCATGCAATGCTGTACCCAAACGAAATTTGCGTCCTTTTCTTCCCACAAATAGAGCTTTCTTTTGATGGTATTTGATCACCTCTGCAGTTTTTATTTTTTGCGCTATAAACGGAAAAAGACCGAAAATTTTGAAAAAAAATGATATTTTCTACTTTTTGTTATAAAAAAAAATCCAATAAACTAAATTTTAGTCATACATTTAGGCCAAAATGTATTCGGCCACATGTCTTTGGTAAAAAAAATGTCAATAAGCATATATTTATTGGTTTGCGCAAAAGTTATAGCATCTACAAAATAGGGTACATTTTCTGTAATTTACACAGCTTTTAGTTTATGACTGCCTATGTCATTTCTTGAGGTGCTAAAATGGCAGGGCAGTACAAAACCCCCCCAAATGACCCCATTTTGGAAAGTAGACACCCCAAGGAAATTGCTGAGAGGCATGTTGAACCCATTGAATATTTATTTTTTTTGTCCCAAGTGATTGAATAATGACAAAAAAAAAAAAAATATTTACAAAAAGTTGTCACTAAATGATATATTGCTCACACAGGCCATGGGCCTAGTGGAATTGCACCCCAAAATACATTCAGCTGCTTCTCCTGAGTATGGGGATACCACATGTGTGGGACTTTTTGGGAGCTTAGAAGCGTACGGGGCCCCGAAAACCAAGCACCGCCTTCAGGATTTCTAAGGGTGTAAATTTTTGATTTCACTCTTTACTGCCTATCACAGTTTCGGAGGCCATGGAATGCCCAGGTGGCACAAAACCCCCCCAAATGACCTCATTTTGGAAAGTAGACACCCCAAGCTATTTGCTGAGAGGTATAGTGAGTATTTTGCAGACCTCATGAAAGCCGACCGCTGGCTGAAAAGAATGATACCAAGATGATACCTAAACTTGCAGGCATCATTCTGGTATAACCATTCAAAGTCGTGAATGGCGTACCTGAAGACAAAAAAATGGTTAACAATAAAGCACAGTAAACGGTAAAGTATAAAAAATTGCATACCTGAAAAGCAAACATGATAAAACATAATAACAATAAAACATTGCAGAATAGAATACAGTAAAAAAGAGCAGAACAAGAGAGAGAGAATAGAGAGAGAGAGAACAATAAAACGACAACTATTTTTTTTTAATTTATATATATATTTTTTTTTTTTACACTTTTTTTGTAACTAACTTTTATAACGGTAACCGGTTCCAGGTTCGGGTCTCTCAAAATGCGATGGCATCTTGGGAGACCCTGTGAAAGTGTGCCTAGTCTGTGCAATGCTGTACCCTACGCTAATACTCAACTAATGAATGGTAGCGTTCAAAACATTCACCAATGCAAAGACCAGGATTGTCAGGACAGGAGGGACAATAATAGCGGGTGTCATGCCTATATCCGCGCTTGCTGCAGACACGACATCTTTTTTGGGGGGGTTCGTTGGGTAGGGGTACTCGGGAGGACATAAAGAAAATGCCTCTCATGCAGCCGACTGCATTTGGTTGGGGATGTGAATGGGGGAAGTACGGGCGCTGCAGAAGTGGTGGGTTCCCAATTAGGATTGGCGAATGCAGCAGGAAGGGCACTATGGGCACGACGGGCCTGTGTTTGTCTTCTTGGTGGCAGCGGGACACTACTTGTGCTTGCCACCTCACCAGCTGGAACTGCACTTATGGGACTCGCCACGTCACCAAGTGTTACTGCAGTGCTGGTTTGACTACGACCGGGGTGTACTAGGCCGCTGGCGCTTGCCAATTCAATAAAAAGCTACCAAAAAAACTGTTAGCGATCGCAGGGATCAGGCCTGACTCTGCGAATGCTGCAGTTATGCATTTAGTGTTTTGTAAGTGACAGTGATCGATCGATACTGCACTTGGGTGGGCTGGGCCGGGCGGAGGGGCAAAACGCAGGTGCTGGCAGGTATCTGGGCTGATCCCGCTAACACTGCGTTTTTGGGAACCCTAAACTGCTGGGGACGCTAGTATAGATCTGATCGGATCAGATATTGATCCGTTCAGATACTATACCACTAAGGGAGCTGTACGGTGCGTGCGTGGGTGTTAGCGGTACTGGCGCTAATCTGACGCTGCTTGGGGCTGGTGCTTGCCAGTTCACCAAAATACTACCAAAAAAACTGTTAGCGATCGCAGGGATCAGGCCTGACTCTGCGAACGCTGCAGTTATGCATTTAGTGTTTTGTAAGTGTCAGTGATCGATCGATACTGCACTTGGGTGGGCTGGGCTGGGCTGGGCTGGGCGGAGGGGCAAAACGCAGGTGCTAGCAGGTATCTGGGCTGATCCCGCTAACACTGCGTTTTTGGGAACCCTAAACTGCTGGGGACGCTAGTATAGATCTGATCGGATCAGATATTGCTCCAATCAGATACTATACCACTAAGGGAGCTGTACGGTGCGTGCGTGGGTGTTAGCGCTACTGGCGCTAACCTGACGCTGCCTGGGGCTGGTGCTTGCCAGTTCACCAAAATGCTACCAAAAAAATGTTAGCGATCGCAGGGATCAGGCCTGACTCTGCGAACGCTGCAGTTATGCGTTTAGTGTTTTGTAAGTGACAGTGATCGATCGATACTGCACTTGGGTGGGCCGGGCGGAGGGGCAAAACGCAGGTGCTAGCAGGTATCTGGGCTGATCCCGCTAACACTGTGTTTTTGGGAACCCTAAACTGCTGGGGACGCTAGTATAGATCTGATCGGATCAGCTATTGATCCGTTCAGATACTATACCACTAAGGGAGGCGTATGCTGCGTGCGTGGCGACGCATATCACCGCCGGGCGATCAGGGGGCTAAACTTTTATTCGGTAATAAACGGCGGGTGCCCTGACACTCAAAAAAATAAACAAACTAACCAGCGTCACCCGTAACACTTATACGGTGATCAGTGGTGAAAGGGTTAACTAGGGGGCCATCAAGGGGTTAAAACATTTATTAGGTAGTATATGGGGGTCCCTGTCGCTATAAAACGCTGACGGCGAACCTAAATATTTAGGTCCCTAACTAGCGTCACCAGCGACACTAATACAGCGATCAGAAAAATTATCGCTTAGCGACACTGGTGACAGGGGGTGATCAAGGGGTTAAAACTTTATTAGAGGGGGTTAGGGGGGTATCCTAGACCTACAAGGGGGTAATACTAACTGTCCCAACACTGTAACTGTCACAAACTGACACCAATGCAGTAATCAGAAAAAAAAAAAAAAAAAAAAAAAAACTGCTGGTGTCAGTTTGTGACGGGGGGGGGGGGGGGTGATTGGGGGGGGATCGGGGGGCGATCACGGGGGGGATCGGGGTGTTTAGTGTGCCTGGCATGTTCTACTGTGTTGTGTAGTGTTGGTGCACTCACATACCTGTCTTCTCTCCTCGGGCCGGAACGGAAGTTACCGAGCCGAGGAGAGATGACATCATTTCCTTTGCTGCTGTTTAGCATACAGCAGCAAAGGAATGATGTGATTGGCCGGCGGCGATCGCGAGGGGGGCCAAAGACGACCGCCTCGGGCACTGGGGGGGGTCCGATCGGACCCCACACCCGTGGAAGGCAAATCACGTATATATACGTGATTTTTCCTGTCCGTGCCACCTTGCCGACGTAAATCGGCGTGAGGCGGTCATCAAGTGGTTAAGCCAATATGTATTCTTCTACATATTTTTGGTTAAAAAAATCGCAATAAGTGTATATTGATTAGTTTGCTCAAAAGTTATAGTGCCTACAAAATAGGGGATAGAGTTATGGCATTTTTATTATTCATTTTTTTTTCTTAGTAATGGCGGTGATCTTCGATTTTTATCAGGACTGCGACATTGCGGTGGACAGATCGGACACTTTTGACACCATTTTAGGACCATTGACATTTATAGAGCGATCAGAGCTAAAAATAGCCCGTTCTACCTCTCCTCATTGCAATCACGGGCCACTGGTGGACATCGAGTCCGTGGGACCCACGGGCACGCGCCCGCTAGCTCACGATTAGGAAGGGACGTACGAGTACACCCTTTTGCCCGTGCCATTCTGCCAATGTACATTAGCATGCTGAGGTCGGGAGGCAGTTAAATTGACAATTTTGTATAGAAAAAATGAATTTTCATTATTATTCTGTATATTCTAAAACCTTGTGGCAAAAAATTAAGTCTTCAAAGTACTCACCATTCCTCTTAGAATATACTTTAGGGTGTTTGCTTTCCAAAATGTGGTCATTTTACGGGGTTTTCCAGTTTCCTGGTGCTCCAGGGCCTCCAAAAATGTGATAGGTAGTCAGGAAATTAGATACATTATTTATACCAGGGGTAGGCAACCTTTGAGAGGTGGAGATCTACCTGGACAACATGGAAGAGATCAAAGATCAGGGTTGCCATGCCCTTTTAAAAAAAAGAAGGAATTAACTAGCAAGCCCCTAATGAAAAGTAAAGACGGCATAAAGAAAACTTTGAAAAATCGTATAAAGCTAATGTCACTGTAGAAATATAAACTTAGCCTACCTTAAAATTTAGCTTCAGTGAGAAAACTCTGCATTCACTTTAATTCACAGTTTTTTTTCATGTCTGGGGAGTAATGGGTTACCCCCACAAGGCTGATGCTGGGGTTCATCATGAAAGCAGAACATCTGGTACCGCAGGCTGATTTCTTCGACTAGTTTCAGGTCTCAGTACTATGAAGGGCAGTGCACAGAGGTCAGTAGTAAGTAGGGCAGTGTACAGAGGTCAGTAATATGTAGGGCAGTGTACGGAGGTTGGTAGGAAGTAGGGCAGTGTACAAAGGTCAGTAGTAAGTAGGGTAGTGTACAGTGGTCAGCAATATGTAGGACAGTGTACAGAATTCAGAAGGATGTTGTGCAGTGTACGTAGGTCAGTAGGATGTAGCGCAGTGTACAGAGGTCAGTAAGATGTAGGGCAGTGTACAGAGGTCAGTAGTATGTAGGGCAGGGTATAGAGGTTAGTAGTATGTAGGGCAGTGTACAGAGGTCAGTAGTATGTAGGGCAGTGTACACAGGTCAGTAGGATGTAGGGCAGTGTATGGAGGTCAGTAAAATGTAGGGCAGTGTACAGAGGTCAGTAATGCGCAGAGCAGTGTACAGAGGTAAGTAGGATGTAGAGCAGTGTACAGAGGTTAGTAGTATATAGGGCAGTGAGACCCATTTTCCGATTGGCCTAAAGGAGAAGCGTTCCAATTGGCCTAGGAGGAGTGAGGAAGAGGGAGGAGACGCAGTGATGCAGAGGAGGAGAAGCAAGGGCAAGCCGCCGCCCGCGCCATAGATGGGGTAAGTGCCGGGCTGGGAACCGTCCAACCGCCCAATGTACCGACCGGACGGAGGAGGGGGGTGCAGTGGTGGGATGGATTGTGGGTGCACTGTTTGCTGCCCCCCCCAGAAATATACCACCAGTCACCACTGGAGATCAGTAGTATGTAGGAGAGTGTACAGCGGTCAGTAGTATGTAGGGCAGTGTACAGAGGTCAGTAGTAGGTAGGGTAGTGTACAGAGGTCAGTAATATGTAGGGCAGTGTACAGAGGTCAGTAGGATGTTGTGCAGTGTACGGAGGTCAGTAGGATGTAGGGCAGTGTACAGAGGTCAGTAGGATGTAGGGCAGTGTACAGAGGTCAGTAGTATGTAGGGCAATGTAGAGAGGTCAGTAGGATGTAGGGCAGTGCACAGAGGTCAGTAATATGCAGGACAGTGTATAGAGGTCAATAGGATGTAGAGCAGTGTAAAGAGGTCAGTAGGATGTAGAGTAGTGTACAGAGGTCAGTAGTATGTAGGGCAGTGTACAGAGGCTAGTAGTATGTAGGACAGTGTACAGAGACCAGTAGGATGTTGGGAAGTGTATGGAGGTCAGCAGGATGTAGGGCAGTGTACGGAGGTCAGTAGTATGTAGGGAAGTGTATAGGGGTCAGTAGTATGTAGGGCAGTATACAGAGGTCAGTAGTAGGTAGGGCAGTGAATAGAGGTCAGTAGTAGGTAGGGCAGTGAATAGAGGTCAGTAGTAGGTAGGGCAGTGAATAGAGGTCAGTAGTATGTAGGGCAGTGTACAGAGGTCAGTGGGATGTTGGGCAGTGTAAGGAGGTCAGTAGGATGTAGGGCAGTGTACGGAGGTCAGTAGGATGTTGGGCAGTGTACGGAGGTCAGTAGAATGTAGGGCAGTTTACAGAGGTCAGTAGGATGTAGGGCAATGTACAGAGGTCAGTAATATGCAGGACAGTGTATAGAGGACAGTAGGATGTAGAGAAGTATACAGAGGTCAGTAGTATGTAGGGTAGTGTACAGAGGTCAGTAGGATGTAGGGTAGTGTACAGAGGTCAGTAGTATGTAGGGCAGGGTACAGAGGCCAGTAGTATGTAGGGCAGTGTACAGAGATCAGTAGTATGTAGGACAGTGTACGGAGGTCAGTAGAATGTAGGGCAGTGTACAGAGGTCAGTAATATGCAGGGCAGTGTATAGAGGTCAGTAGGATGTAGAGCAGTGTACAGAGGTCAGTAGTATGTTGGCCAGTGTACAGAGGTCAGTAGTATGTAGTGCTGTGTACAGTTGTCAGTAGGAAGTAGGGCAGTGTACAGAGGTCAGTAGGATGTTGGGCAGTGTACGGAGGTCAGTAGAATGTAGGGCAGTGTACAGAGGTCAGTAGTATTTAGGGCAGTGTACAGAGGTCAGTAGAATGTAGGGCAGTGTACAGAGTACGCATGGATTCTGTTTTTTGGGATGTTTTTTCTTTTTTTTGACGCACATGATTCAAGCCAGAGGTTCTATTAGGCTTCAAAAAAGGGTGGGCTCGGGGCACAGAGCACTGCACCCCGAGCCCACCCAGTTGTGTGACCATAGCGAATGGTGCAGGAGGGGGGTGCAGTGGTGGGGTGGATTGTGGGTGCACTGTTTGCCACCCCCCCAGAAATATACCACCAGCCACCACTGGAGGTCAGTAGTATGTAGGGCAGTGTATAGGGGTCAGTAGTATGTAGAGCAGTGTACAGAGGTCAGTAGTAGGTAGGGTAGTGTACAGAGGTCAGTAGTATGTAGGGCAGTGTACGGAGGTCATTGGGATGTTGGACAGTGTAAGGAGGTCAGTAGGATGTAGGGCAGTGTATGGAGATCAGTAGCATGTAGGGCAGTTTACAGAGGTTAGTAGGATGTAGGGCAATGTACAGAGGTCAGTAATATGTAGGGCAGTATATAGAGGTCAGTAGGATGTAGAGCAGTATACAGAGGTCAGTAGTATGAAGGGCAGTGTAAGGAGGTCAGTAGGATGTAGGGCAGTTTACAGAGGTCAGTAGTATGTTGGGCAGGGTACAGAGGCCAGTAGTATGTACGGCAGTGTACAGAGATGAGTAGTATGTAGGGCAGTGTACAGAGGTCAGTAGGATGTTGGGCAATGTACAGAGGTCAGTAGAATGTAGGGCAGTGTACAGAGGTCAGTAATATGCAGGGGCAGTGTATAGAGGTCAGTACGATGTAGAGTAGTGTACAGAAGTCAGTAGTACGTAGGCCAGTGTACAGACGTCAATAGTATGTTGTGCTGTGTACAGTTGTCAGTAGGAGGTAGGGCAGTGTACAGAGGTCAGTAGGATGTTAGTCCGTGTACGGAGGTCAGTAGGATGTAGGGCAGTGTACAGAGGTCAGTAGTAGGTAGGGCAGTGTACAGAGGTCAGTAGGATGTAGGGCAGTGTACAGAGTACGCATGGATTCTGTTTTATGGGATTTTTTTTTTTTGAAGCACGTGATTTGAGCCAGAGGTTCTATTAGGCTTCAAAAAAGGGTGGGCTCGGGGCACAGAGCACTGCACCCCGAGCCCACCCAGTTGTGTGACCATAGCGAATGGTGCAGGAGGGGAGTGCAGTGGTGGGGTGGATTGTGGGTGCACTGTTTGCCGCCCTCCCAGAAATATACCACCAGCCACCGCTGGAGGTCAGTAGTATGTAGGGCAGTTTATAGGGGTCAGTAGTATGTAGGGCAGTGTACAGATGTCAGTAGGATGTTGGGCCGTGTACAGAAGTCAGTAGGATGTAGGGCAGTGTACAGAGTACGCATCGGATTCTGTTTTTTGGGATGTTTTTTTTTTTTTTTTGAAGCACGTGATTCGAGCCAGAGGTTCTATTAGGCTTAAAAAAAGGGTGGGCTTGGGGCACAGAGCACTGCACCCCGAGCCCACCCAGTTGTGTGACCATAGCGAATGGTGCAGGAGGGGGGTGCAGTGGTGGAGTGGATTGTGCGTGCACTGTTTGCCGCCCCCCCCCCAGAAATATACCACCAGCCGCCACTGGAGGTCAGTAGTATGTAGGGCAGTGTATAGGGGTCAGTAGAATGTAGGGCAGTGTACAGAGGTCAGTAGTAGGTAGGGTAGTGTACAGAGGTCAGTAGCATGTAGGGCAGTGTACGGAGGTCATTGAGATGTTGGGCAGTGTAAGGAGGTCAGTAGGATGTAGGACAGTGTACAGAGGTCAGTAGGATGTTGGGCAGTGTACAGAGGTCAGTAGAATGTAGGGCAGTTTACAAAGGTCAGTAGGCCAGTGTACAGAGGTCAGTAGTATGTAGGGCAGGGTACAGAGGCCAGTAGAATGTAGGGCAGTGTACAGAAGTCAGTAGTATGTAGGGCAGTGTGCAGAGATCAGTAGTATGTAGTGCAGTGTACGGAGGTCAGTAGGATGTTGGGCAGTGTATGGAGGTCAGTAGGATGTAGGGTAGTGTACAGAGGTCAGTAGTATGTAGGGCAGGGTACAGAGGTCATTAGTATGCAGGCCAGTGTACAGAGGTCAGTGGTATGTAGTGCTGTGTACAGTTGTCAGTAGGAGGTAGGGCAGTGTACAGAGGTCAGTAGGATGTTGGGTCGTGTACGGAGGTCAGTAGGATGTAGGGCATTGTAGAGAGGTCAGTAGTAGGTAGGGCAGTGTACAGAGGCCAGTAGGATGTAGGGCAGTGTACAGAGTTCGCATGGATTCTGTTTTTTGGGATGGTTTCTTTTTTTTTTGAAGCACGTGATTCGAGCCAGAGGTTCTATTCGGCTTCAAAAAAGGGTGGGCTCGGGGCACAGAGCACTGCACCCCAAGCCCACCCAGTTGTGCGACCATAGCGAATGAATATTCGCTATGGTCACACTGCTTCTCCTCCCAGCCAAGCAGGAAGCGGGTCGTGAGACCCGTTTCCCAATTGGCCAAAAGGAGAAGCGTTTGAATTGGCCTAGGAGGAGGAGGGAGGAAGAGGGAGGAGACGCACTGATGCTGAGGAGGAGAATCAAGGGCATCGCCCATGCCATAGATGGATTAAGTGCCTGTCTGTGAACCATCCAGTCCAACCAACCGATGGACCAACCAGACGGGGGGGGGGTAGTGTCTGATGTTGCACTGTTTGTCGCTCCTCCAAGAACTATACCACCAGCCGCCACTGGAGTAGTAGTCTACAAAGGTCAATAGGATGAAAAGAAGTGTACAGAGGTCAGCAGTATGAAAAGCAGTGTATAGGGATCAGTAGGGCAGAGGACAGGGGTCAGGAGGGTATGGTGTAGGGGGGTCAGGAGGGTATGGTACTGGGGGGGTCAGGAGGGTATGGTACTGGGGGGTCAGGAGCATATAGTGCAGGAAGGTTAGGAGGGTATAGTACTGGGGGGTAAGGAGGATATGGTACTAGGGGGTCAGGAGGGTATGGTGCAAGGGGGTCAGGAGGGTATGGTGCTGGGGGGTCAGGAGGGCATGGTGCAGGGGGGTCAGGAGGGCATGGTACAGGGGAGTCAGGAGGCCACAGTATTGGGGAGTCAGGAGGGCATGGTGCAGGGAGGTCAGAAGGGTACAGTACTTAGGGGCCAGGAGGGAATGGTTTTGGGAGTTCAGGAGGACAGTACAGGAGGTTAGGAGGGTATGGTATTAGGGTGCTAGTTGGGCACAGTACTGGGGGCTCAGGAGTGCAGAGTACAGGGGGGTCAGGAGGGCATGATGCAGTGAGGTCTAGTATAGTATTGGGGGGTCAGGAAGGCACAAAAATTCTTTACTTATTCAGAGTGGCACAGGGAAGCTGTCATGGCAGAGCTGAATGTTCTGATCAGGGGAGGGCCGGCAGCCTTAGGTCTGGGGGGCAAGTCCAGTCAAGTGGCCCACCCACCATCCCTGAGCATCAGTGTGACAGAAGCCGGCGCTGGAGGAAGCATGCGGCTGCAGTACAGCGCAGAGCCGATGCTTCCTGTATCGCTCCTGTGACAGGCGGAGTACATTTGGGATCACTCCACCTATGACAGGAGCCGGCCCTATACAGGAAGCATCAGCTCTGCTTCCTTCAGTGCTGGCTCCGTTCCTCACACTGATGCTCAGGGATGGCTGGTTGGTAACTCACATTCTGGGCTTGCTGACCCGCCATCCCAGAGCAGGAGGTGGCAGGCCACATCAGAGGGCACCGCGGGCCAGCGGTTGGGCACCCCTGGTGTAATGTGTGTAATATGTGATGCTTTTACTAAGCAATCTTGTTTTCTCCTTGCTTTGCAGGGAATAAAAAAAAGCAAGATTGCTTGTCAGTGTACCAAGCTCTGTGTTGTTTACCAAGGTGGTGGTTGGCAGGGGGGTGAGAAGAGCCGGTGGTGACAAAGTGATGGATTGTGGAAAACAGTCTAAGCTTTTCCATGATCACAAAGGTGGGGGGAGGACAATGTGGCCCTCCAGGGCCCCTGGGGGACTTGTACCACCATGGCCTCCAGGAACTAAAGTGCAAACAGTGCAGACAAGTCCCTGTCTGAAAAAAAAATCATTTTTGAAAAAAAAAATCCTTTTTTGAAAAAAAAAATTCATTTTTGAAAAAAAAAAATTCATGTTTGAAAAAAAATAATTCATTTTTGAAAAAAAAAATCATTTTTGAAAAAAAAAAATCATTTCTGAAAAAAAAAATCATTTTTGAAAACAAAAAAATCATTTTTGAAAACAAAAAAATCATTTTTGAAAAAAAAATCCTTTTTGAAAAAAAAAAAACATTTTTGAAAAAAAAAATATTTTTGAAAAAAAAGAACATTTTTGAAAAAAAAAAATCATTTTTAAAAACAAAAACAAAATCATTTTTGAAAAAAATGTTCAGCTCTTTCAGCTAATGATGGGACTGTTTTACTACTATTTATACTTTTTAAAATATTAAGCTTTTTAACACTTTTCACAGTTACTCAAGCCACTCCACCCAGTTACTCCGCCCACTCCAGTTGTAGAGGCAAGAACACTTTTCACAATTTCCCCAGAAATTGTAGCTTTTCTAGTTCATTTTTATTGTTGCACTTTAAGCATTATTATATTCACTGCTCGCGAAAAAACGTCCGTTTTTAAAACTGATCCATGTCCCCTGGGGCAGGACCCGGGTCCCCAAACACTTTTTGTGACAAAAACTTACATACAAGCCTTTAAAATGAGCATTTTTGGTTTTTCATGTTCGTGTCCCATAGACTTTAACGGTGTTCGTCCAAATTTTTGCCTGTTTGCAAGTTCTAGTGCGAACCGAACCAGGGTGTGTTCGGCTCATCCTTACTCCTTGGATTTTGGGCCCCACTATGTAGCTAGACTGTGAAAAAGTCTCACACGTGTGGTTTCCCCATACTCAGGGCATAGCAAAATGTGTTTTTGGGTGTAATGCTAAGCATGCCTATGCTGTGTGTGAGACATAACTTGTTAAAATGATAACTTTGTGAAAACTTTCCAAAAAGGGTCACTGGGGGTGTGTATTTTTTACTGTCCTGACATTTTAGGGCCACAAGAAATTAGATTGGTACATCAGGACTGATCAATTTACTGATTTGGGTTATTTTTACCAAGGAAATGTAGCAGAATACATTTAGGTCTAAATTTCTGAAGAAAGATTTTTTATTTGGAAAATATTATAACAGAAGTTAAGAAAAAACTTTTTTTTAATGTTTTTTTTTGTTTATATAAAAGAGAAAACAGAGTTTACAGGCTCCTAGTGAAATATAGTTTTATTGAGTGACAACTAGAAATTAAAAACAACACTCACAAAGGATGTGTAGAGATGAGCGTTCATTTAAGTAAATCCATAGCCCACAGCAGCATGATCCACTCTGGGAGATGGAAGAGCTAATAGCGGGTAGAGGTGGAAAACAGTGTGCAGTCGCCGACAGGCTGCACGCAAGCCACTCGTCCTAATCTGTGATTCTACAGCCATGGAGAAGCTGGTCCCGCCTCTGCGATCATATGACTCCGGGCCGCACCAGCTGACAGGGGATGCTCTGTGGTTGCCAAGACAATGTGTTTCAGAGGGCGTAGCCTCCTTCTTTAGGTCAGCTCTGTGAAGAAGCCTTTTTATCATCTTCAGGCGGCGCTGGGATTGTTAACCCTACAAGTGTCAGCTCATGGGCACATTTAAATAGACAACTATCTAATAACCAATAACGATATTTGGTTTGTTTAACCTTTTATTTCCAGGCTCATTCCTTATATAGGGGTTCTACTGGAGAGCGATAAGCCCAGAAATAAAGGGTTAAACAAACCAAATATCATTCTCTGTTATTAGATAGTTGCCTTTTTAAATGTGCCCATGTGTACCCTATGATAGCTCATGAGCTGGCGTTGCTAGGGTTAGCACTGCCTGAAGATGATAAAAGGGCTTCATGGACAAAACAGGGCTGACATAAAGAAGGAGGCCACGACCTCTGAAACGCGTTGTCCTGGCAACTGCAGAGCATCCCCTGTCAGCTGGCACGGCCCAGAGTCATGTGATCGCAGAGGCAGGACCAGCTTCTCCGTGGCTGTAGGGTCCCCGATTAGGACTCATGGCTCGCGTGCAGCCTGTCGGCGGCTGCACGCTGTATTCCACCTACCCCAGCTATTAGCTCTTCCATCTCCCAGGGTGGATCACATCCTGAACATCGGTGTGCTGTTGATTACTGCAGATCGTCGGATAATGCCCTTGATGATCTGCGCAGTAGTGACGTCACTCCAGCTGATCTGCTGGAGTTATGTCAACACTGCGCATGTGCAGATTGTTTGAGGCATTATCCGATGATCAGCAAAGCACAGAGGCAGAATCCTCCACCTACTGGACGGTGGTGACAAATCACCACTACATGGTCACCTCCTGTGCACAGAACGCTGCCCCTCTCTGTATTCTATAGATCACATGTACAGAGTTCACATCATCCTCCCCAGCTGACTCTCCAGGTGTTGTAGGACTACAGGCCTAGGATGGCTCATGCTGGGATTTGTAGTCCCCCCGATGGTCAGGGTGTCCTGTAACCGCCTTCCAGTGCTCTGTCTGGGAAAAGAAGCATAGAGAACCCAGCGGGGGAGTGGATGTGGCCCTGTGCAGGGAGCAAGGCCCCACATTGGGGTTGTTTTTATCATTGGGGATTTCCCTGCCTAGGCTGATCATTGCGCGCATTGATGAGAGGCCTCCTGTAGTGCAGAGATAAAAGGTGTAAAATGGCCTGGCTGTGTGGAGGGAGGTGAGCCCGTGTTGGGGTCATGCCTGGAGGCAGGGAGGTGGTAGGATGGTGCGGTGTGCCCCGGTTGCAGAGCCGGTGTTCTGTCTTTGCTGATCATCAGATAATGCCTCCATTGATCTGCGCATGCACGTTGTTGATGTCACGCTATCTGATCTTCAGATCAGCTGGCGTGACATCACTACTGCGCATGTGCACGGCTGTTGCGGGCTATTGATTTACATGAATAAATGCTCAGCTCTATACATCCTTTGTGAGTGTTTTTAATTTCTAGTTGTCGTGCAATAAAACTGTTTTGCACTAGGAGCCCATGCCCTCTGTTTTCTCTTATATGTTTCTACAGCCCCCCCCCATTGTCCCGTCTATGGAGCTGCATGGCCTGGTGCTTTTGTACTGATTTGCTCTTCCTGAGGTGGAATAACAGATAATGTGGACTTTGTTCACTTTGTCTTGGGGACACTCTGAGATTCTAACGCTTGCACTGGAGATTTTCTTTTTTTTTTTGTTTACTGTATGTAGTAAAAAAAAGAAAAAACAGTGGCGATTAAATACCACCAAAAGAATTTTCATGCAAAGTGTGACACCGCTGAAAACTTAAAATGGCCTGGGCAGGAAGGGGGTAAAAGTGTCTGGTATTGAGGTGGTTAATTACTGTACCTTGACCTCTACTTTCCAAACCTTTCCATCATCAATTGGCACAGTCTTTGTAGTGAGACCCATAGGCCAATGGTTGCAGTGGGCATTCTTTTCTTTCACAAGGACTCTGTCACTCACTTGTAGCTTGGGTTCATTTGCTATTTGCCAGGACCTTAAAGGTTGCAAAGATACTCCTACTAATAATGTATGACTACAGAAGACATTGACTAGGTGCTGAATCTGTTTACACTGTAATCTATGAATATTAGTGAAAGGTGGTCCTGTGCTTAATCTGTGAACTGGGAGTTCTAAAATGTGCTACTGTTGGTGCCTTCCACGCAATTTTTAATGCTTGACAAATTTGTGAATGATAGAGGATAGGTATCTTTTCATCCTGAAAATCCAAAACCCTGCAGATCTTACTGCGCTTTCATTTAAGTGCTGTCCTTGGTGCTGAACTTGATTGGTGATGTCGAACCAGCAGTGCAGTGATGTGATGTCAACCTGAAACAATAAGGGGATTCTGTTCCATATTAAACAGATTGTACTTCCCAGTGCAACCTCAAACTCGAAGTAACTTGTCGTGATCAATCATTGGGTTCAATTTGTAAGAGCAGAAAGTTTGAGTCCCTTTATTATGTTATCAGTCTCCTGTACACTTTATGTTGAACACTTATGATGATGACATGTTCTGCTTCTCAAATTTCCTTTACAGATGTGCCATACACTACACTCCTTATGGTCCTCAGTATTGGATACAAATTGATGAGTAACATGGATAATTTGTGCAATGGCTCGTATTACAGAAGACTACTTTGAAAAGCTATCAAAATGGTGATAACTCTTAAGGCCTGTACACACGATACATAGAATACATACAAAACTATTCAACATATTACATCATTTCTGACATTGTATTCTGTTGTACGAAAATTTTCGTATTGTGAGTAACCTCTTCACTTTTGACATGAGACTAGCATGCCACAAAAACGGACGTTCGGACGTTGAACACATTAATGACGATGACATGTTCTGCTTCTGAGATTTCCTTTACAGATATGCCATACACTACACTCCTTATGGTCTTCAGTATTGGATACAAATTGATGAGTAACATGGATAATTTGTTCAATAGCTCATATTAAAGAAGACTACTTTGAAAAGCTATCAAAATGGTGCTAACTCTTAAGGCCTGTACACACGATACAAAGAATACATACAAAACTATTCAACACATTACATCATTTCTGACACTGTATTCTGTCGTACGAAAATTTTCGTATTGTGAGTAACCTCTTCACTTTTGACATGAGACTAGCATGCCACAAAAACAGACGTTCGGTCGTCCGAAAATCTAAGCGCGTGTGCGAGGCTTTAGCCTCATCTTTGAACTCACAGAGGTGTTGAGTGGAAGGATATTAGCTCAGATTTCCTTATTAGACTCAGGGTTAACCAATTCAAGTTGGTTAACCCTGCGAGGCTTTAGCCTCATCTTTGACCTCACAGAGGTGTTGAGTGGAAGGATATTAGCTCAGATTTCCTTATTAGACTCTGCGAGGCTTTAGCCTCATCTTTGACCTCACAGAGGTGTTGAGTGGAAGGATATTAGCTCAGATTTCCTTATTAGACTCAGGGTTAACCAATTCAAATGTAAAATCAGTGTGACTTGTTATGGGTTCATCGTTCTTGCGATACCATCGGAACCTGAGAACATTTCTGCTGTCTTTTTAAACAATGAAACAATGGAACATTTGCTGAATGCTGGCCATAACAGCAACTGCTTCTTGTCTGAATTGGAGTAAAACTTCTATAAGGTAGTTGTTCAGATTAATGCCCAACACCCATGCAGTGGAGCTGTGCCTGCACTGCATGGGTCAACTGCTCCTTTTTGTCTAGAGGAATGGAGAAAGCTCATACTCACCTGATCATCTGCTCCCCCTGCAAACAGGGCTTGGGTTGCAATCTGTCTTGTATTTTACATAAAGTCAACAAAACATGTTTTCATCTTAAAGCGGGGTTCCACCCAAATTTTGAACATTATCTCTATGCATTCTCTTCCTTGCCTAGATGCTGACATGCTGTGTAAAAAAATTTAAATCGCCGTAATTACCTTTTTTTTTCTAATCTTCTTAGCACTTCCTGGTTTTCCTCCCATGGGAGTAGGCGTGTTTCTAGCCTCTCCCAGACCTCCCACAGTCCCCTGGGAGCTAGTCTCAGGCTTCCCAGCATGCATTGTGCAACAGTGTCATCACAACATCTCGGTGAATGCTGGGAGCACAGCATTCACCGCATCCAGGAAATACATGCTTGTGGGCTTCAAATGCCCACAATGAAGATGGAAACCGCCTTCAGTGAATTTTATAAGTTATTCTTTACAACGAAATCGGACACAGGCAGACTTATTACACAGAACATGTGAGTAGATAATCATAAGAAGAAAAGTTTGTGAATGATCTCCAAAAAAAAAAACGATAGATAGGTGGACCCCCGCTTTAAATTTCCTGTTCATGGTGCATTGTAAAAATTTAAATCATGCTTCTGCATGCTGAACCTTATTTGGCAGTTTCCCTCTTATAGGTAGGAAATTATAGTGGTGCCACCCAGCTGTTGGAATTGTCCTGATAGAATTCATTACTCATAGTGTGGTGCTGACATTATCATCCCAGAAATAAAGGGCCTTGTTATTGCCTTGTGTAAAGAACTGTTGCATGCCTTTACTGCAAAGTCTTTCTTTGACATGACAACAATGTGTGCACATCTTGAAGTAATGCAACCGCTTAGCAGGACATGTGTCTTGCAAGAAGAAACTGTGGAAGCCCTCCTGACATTACCCAGACAGACTTTGACTATGATGACCCAGCCTAGGTCTAGGAATTGGGCATATGATGCGTCATGTGGCCCGTTCAGTTGTTAGTGGACCTCCTCTACAGACATGAAATTAATGAAGCGCTTGCCTGTGATCATCACTGTTGCTTTCTATAAATTTAATAGTATCCTTGTAGACTTTAGCATAATGTTCCATGGAGGCACAGCTAAAGACTGAAAGAAAAACCCAACATTTCTTTTAAAAGCTTTTTGGCTTCTTGCAAGGATTTCTTTCTGAGATACATGATACATTTCCTAAACTAGTGTGGTTTGTTATGCATGGGACATTGGTGATTTGGGTTCTTCATTTTCTTGTTTTGATAAGTCTTTTCAGGGACTGTAGTAGGTGTAGGTAGAATATCAGTCCTTTTCACGGACACTGGATCTTTCCAGTCTGTATGTGAAATGCATGAGCTTGCAGGCCTTGAAGAAAGTGGGCCAAGATTGTTGGACTCTCCAAAGGAAAGACTTAGATCATACTTTGTTTCTGCCATTCTCCTAACAAACTCATAGAAGTAGGAGAAAATAGAAATGGAAACTTTATTTTCTTCCTTGTAAAATGATCTAAGTGATGCTATTTTTCCTGTGTACCATAAGGTAACATGGAGACTATTGGGTTGACCTACTAGCGGTATCTAGGTAACTGAGTCCAGGATATCAGCCCTGGTGAGTTGAAGCTCCAAGAGAAGGTCACTGAGCTCTTGAAACTTTAGCGAGTCACTGCCAGATATTTTGGGAAGCTGTGCAAATTTTTTTGCAACCTTTTAAGCAATGCATCCTTAATTGCTTGTGGCCTGCTGAAGCTATTCTCCAGTTTGTCCCAAGCAGTGTTAAAACCTAAGCAGTGTTGTTGATGTGAACAGCTGTGAGTCTTTTGGTAAGTTCAGCAGGTGTACCTAGCCACCTGATAAGCAGATCTTATTCTTCTGTAATTATGATATCAAGTTCACTAACTGTGGCTTTGAAGGTGGATTTTCAGCCTCTGTAGTTCTCAGGTTTGTCGTTGAACTTAGTGTGACTTGTCTTGGTGACCTCCCTGCAGAGCATGTATTTAGAAAACTGTAACATGTATGAGTTTCGGACTTTGGACTCACAGCTGCATAGGGAAAAATGTTGGTTACACTGACTGGAGTGCTGAGATTGAGTGACTTTGGGGGAAATTTATTAAAACTGGTGCACACAGAATCTGGTGCAGCCATCCATAATAACCAATTAGCTTCCAGGTTTTATTTTCAAAAACTACACCCAGGAGAGTGAACAATTGGACTTTGTAGGCACCAGTCATACAATATAGTAAAAAAAAACAATTTTTATTATACATAGAAATACAAAAATCAACAAACATATATATTAAAAGAGCAGGGCGTTGCAAAGTAAAGCAAAGCCATGACTCATATTTTCTCATAATCAAATAGCAGCATATAGAGGGATAACCTTCACCTAAAACAGGGGGAGGTTATAATCCTCGATTCAAACAGAGAGACACCAAACTAAAACAAGGCTCTACATGTTTCGCAATTAAATGCTTCTTCAGGAACAGTTTGAGTCGCCTGTATTGGAGAGAAAAGAAAGAGAAAAGACATACAACAAAATAATACAAAATATTAATATTCAATTATGATGTTGTTCATTGCGTTTGAAATAGCATTTATGGACATCATAGGGCAACAAACCAGTGGGGCTGTCAACCAGCAAACATGTGGTAACAAACAGTCACATGCGGGGACGTGTACGGTAAAGAAAACCATAAAATGTGTTTGAGCCTGGAGTCATAGTAGAGTGCTAAATCCCCGCCTCCTTTCCTAGATTTTTTTTACTATTAAGCTTAAGCTAACGTTACATGGCGTCATTCTTCTTATGTAAATTTCAATGTGACACCTGCAAACAGAGTAGTAGTTGGTTGTAGAGCTCCTAAGAATCTTGTACCTGTAGGATTATTCCCGTATATTGTATCGTAGTAGGCTACTATTTATCCAGGAGGGCTACAATGGACTTTGTTGGAGAGGCCTGGTGGGGGTATATGAATGAACTACATAGTAACTGTAATACCTCCACCAGAGATGATTTGGCACTTAACCAATATCTGGCCAAAGAGTCATGTACTGTTTGACAAAAAATGGCAGGAACTAAAGGAATACCTGAATAGACTGAACAAGGATATCATATCTAAAAAACAAACCAAAATGTTCAGAGACAAGACAGCATTTGTGGAGGGCTACGCCTACCGCTGGCACTTGACGTCATACATTAACAATAAGAAGACTAGGCAAGGTCCTAAGTCTAACAAGAGTGGCTCTAGCTACTCCTCAAGGGAAGAGGACACGGAATCTGACTCTTCTGTTGCCTCTTCCTCTACTCGGCCCTTTTCTCAATCTACAAATACACGCTCGAATCCTAACTCCGGTCCTAGGAAAAGAAGTTTGGGGGGGAACCAACCTCACACACCACACCCCAAGAAAAGACCCGACGAGTCTGCTAAACATCACCCATCACAGCCCAAAACACACCCTCAAGGTCCACCTGTGGCCTCTAATTTGGGGGCCACGGGGGGCACCCACATAACCATGCATTTAGGTCATCTAGCCACACAGGCACTTGGTATGTTACAGAACACACACGGTTCCAATGCTAATTCCACCTCTAGTAATGGTTGTAATTCCCCTAACACAACGACACGGCAAGTCACTAGTGCGACAACACTTTTTCCAAGTTCAACAGCACCCACTCTTTCTACTAAACAGAACACTTTGGATGCTAATGTTACTTCCCTAACCGTGCCCTCCACAAATTTTCCTCCACCCCTGACCCTACTCCCCCCCACCTAGAAATGGATGTTATTAATCTTACCCCTTATCCCTTTTCCCAAGCAGACCTTGACCTCCTAAGATTTGGATTAAGTTTTTGTCCTACATCCCAAATGGACAAATATGATACCATTAAAGACCTATACCTCTTTTGTAGAAAGTTAACCTATAAATATCTCTATGACGAGCAATACATACGTTCCAAACGCGATAAGGAACTTTCTGAGAGCATCAAGCACTTCACCATGGAGGAGTTCAGGGCTTTCAGAGACCTTATCTTGTTGTTAGAGGAGAATGAAGGGGCCGAGCCCTCTACACTCACTACTGACACTACCTCCATATCAACTCCTTTGGTATCTAAACCTAGGAATTTTAAACCCAAGTCAACAAAAATTTCCGGATCTTAATAGTAACGCCCATATTTGGGCCTTTTTGACAGCTACTATTGGGGATCTGAGGCGACTCACATTAGACCCCACACCGAAGAACTTGCGGCCCGACCAGATGCAATCACTCACTAAACTACGACGCTACCCAGATCTAGTTATAAAACAGTCGGACAAAGGGGGCAACATCGTATTAATGACTCACCAGCAATACATTACAATGTGCATGACCATTCTTAACAACAGGTCCTGGTACCGTATAATTCCAGTAAGTACAACTCTTCGTTTTGTTAACGAATACAAATCACTCATTGGGGATGCCTACCATTCGGGCCTAATTAATCAAGATATGCATGCTTTCTTGGATAACAAATTTCCCCGCATGGCTACGTTTTATGCGTTACCGAAGATACACAAGAACTTGCAAGTCCCCCCCGGACAGCCTATAGTCTCGGCAATAGGTTCACTGACAGAAAATGCGAGCAAATTTGTTGACTCCTTTTTAACTCCTGATGTCCTACGTTTGCCTTCGTATATCCGCGATACTCTTGACCTCCTCAAACATGTGGAGGGGGTCGAAATCCCTCCCGACGCCCTGCTCGTGACTTTGGATGTTGAGGCTTTATACTCCAGCATCCCTCACAAGCAGGGCATCGGAATGGTTCGCTCCTTCCTCATGGAGGAAGATCATCATCTATGGCCGTTCAACGAATTCATATTGAAACTTTTATTTTTTATCTTGACACATAACTGCTTTACGTTTCACGGTTCCCACTACCTCCAGGTGCAGGGTGTGGCCATGGGCACTTGCTGTGCCCTGGCCTACGCCAATCTGTACCTGGGGGGGTGGGAACGTGATTTATTTTCGAACGAACAACTTAGTGAATATACCAGTGAGGTATTGTTATGGCTAAGATATATTGATGATGTATTCATTATCTGGGTGGGGTCCAAACAGGCATTGCTATCCTTTGTCGATCTGCTGAACATTAATACTTTTAACCCTTAAATTTACTGTTAACAGCAATAGTCATGCGATCTCCTTCCTTGATCTCATGATCTATAAGGACCCAAACAACTGCCTGGCCACTACACTGTATCGTAAGGAAACAGCAGGGACTACAATCCTGCACGCTGCTAGTGCACATCCCTCCACATTAATACGCAGTATTCCTTACGCACAGTATATTCGGCTTAGGAGGAATTGTACCGTTGACAGCGATTTTAAACATCAGGCCAACTTACTTAAGGACCGTCTCCTTAAACGTGGATATTCCAAGTCACTCCTTCGTAAGGCTTTTAATAAAGCCTATGACCAATCTAGGAATACGATAAGAATAGAAAAGTGTAGCGCTATATTGTGCATAAAGAAGGTGTGTCATGTATAACACCTATGTGCATATCAAACGTTAGGATCTGTTAAACCCAACATGTGAACTTACTAGTGATGGCCTCTAGAAAAATAGGGTGATATAAAAAGTGATGTCAACGTATAATGCGAACGTTAGGTTCTGTTAAACCCAACAGGTGAACCTATTAATAGTGACCTATTTAAAAATAAAATTAAATGGAAAAATATATCTGTTGGTATCAACATATAATGAAAAAGCCTATGAATCGTGTGCACACAATCAATATAATCATCAACCATCAAATCCAAAGCCCAAATGTGTATATTACAACATGACATAAGGTGGGGATAAATGGCGAGTCCCTGGGGTATTAAACAGTTCATTCAATTTTGTAAAGGAATCCTGGGTAGATGCAGGTATCACAATAACATCTATTCCTATCTTCAAATAGGCTTTTCCAACTCTTGACCAGGCAAAGAAAATGATGTAAAATGCCCTTACCAGACGCGGTGGACTCACAGGCCGTTGGCGGTGAGTCGTATGAGCTTGCACCGTTTAAGTACGGTAGGGTAACAGTTGTCCTTGGTCTCTGGCAAGAGGGTCTTGGAAAGGTTCCCGATCCAAAGCGATGTCCCGGATTCCTCCTCCAGCGAGCATTCGTATCTCATGCAATCAGGAAAAATGGATAAGGAGAAAAAAGGCTCCACATAGTGTTAATTTCCGGATTACCAGGAAATTTTATTATATCAAAAAAGAAATTTCCAGTAAAAGTTTAGGTAAAAACAAAGTTCCTAAAAATGACAGAGGTACATTTAGCGCAGTAACAAATGATAAAATGGCGTCATACACCCGACGCGTTTCGTCTTCAAAAGACATCAACTGGGGTAAAGTTGCCCTTTCATCTGCTGCGCTATTTATGTGAAAATGCTAAAATTTACACCGGGGACACCTGTGCGGCGTAACTTCCGGGATTCCTGTCATGTGAGAGTCAGCTGACAGTCAGCTGACTATCCTTCCGACCTATCTAGGAATACATTGCTATATAAGAACAAGACCAAAGTAGATGAGCAGTCAACAGTCAAGATCATTACAAACTACTCCTATCAGCAATACCAACTACGCAATGTACTACAACAACACTGGCACATTTTACATGAGGACCCCATTCTAGGCAAATATGTCAGTGACTACCCGGAGATCGTATTCAAGAGAGCACCATCTCTACGTGATAAGCTAACTAAAAGTCACTTTATGCCCCTACAAGACCATACAGCCAACCAAGTGGGGATGCGGATCTGTGGTAGCTGCCCCTTCTGTCCTTGGATTTCTACAGGCCAGAGGTTCCAACTACCAAATGGCGAGATTTTTCGCCCAATCTTTCTGGCCGATTGTAATACCCAAGGGGTGGTCTATCTGATGACGTGCAAATGTGGGGTTTTTTTATGTTGGCAAGACTATTCGCAATTTCTGGCAAAGAATACGAGATCATGTACACTACTCAACCAATGGGATGATGCTTAGTCCCATCAGTAGGCTTCTTGATCTCTGTCACAGGTTTGATACCTCTGTTGCAACCTTTATTGCATTGGCAGTGATTACACAGGATCCAAGAGGGGGTGACTGGGACAGAAGGATACTTCAACAAGAGGCGAAATTGATTGAACGCCTGAATGCCACACGCTGGCCAGGCATTAATGAAGTACAGTCTTACAAATCATTTCTTGGTTAGCTACCAGTGGTTCATTCCCTCTAATATGGTACTGGTAACCCTTCTGTCCCCTCCCCCACCTCTTTGATCCTGATCTGCTCAACCGTCTTTGAATTTACTCCATTTTATGGAGTCCTGTCTGTTCAGTTCCTTGCTGTAAAAGCCACCATGCCATTGAGCTAATACTCTTTAATTAAGGTCACATTGAAATTGATAGGATGCCTGTATGTACATATGGTGAAATTTTGTTTATTTGAGCTTTTTTGCACCATGGAAGGGGGTTTTAACCCCCCCTTTTCATGGATGTTTTTACCTCTAATTGATGTATTTACAGGCCATGCGTTTTGGGCCCGTATTTTGGACTTGGGCTATACCAACCTGGGGACTTCACTAGCTTGCCGGGTCAACTCAGTTACATGTGCGGCCGGGTAGCCGCATTCCGCCCCATATTGGGGATGAGTTTTGCGGCTATAGGTGCAGGCCTGTGATTATTTCTCCCTCTGGTTGCAGGTTCTGGCTTTTTGTCAGTCTCTGTTTCCACCCTTTGGCTCAATCCATTGAGCCCTTGCAGTGTTTACACACTGCTTGCCAAGTGGTACCACCAGGGGGGGTTCTCAGGCCTGATTCCTACATGGAGGCGCTCCATCCTCCTGTCTGCGTCGGTCGTAGCTGACTGACGGTCACTGCGCATGCGCGGACTTATGGGGATGCGCGTGCAGCCCTGGTCGGCTGAGTCAGGTGTCGCACTCTGCGTAGACCTGATTGGGGCGGGTACTAAAGGCTCCCAGCGTAGCCGAGTACCACGCCACTCCTGTCTACGGCGCTTTGACATGTGGATGGCTTGTCCATTACTTCCTGAACTGGGTAAGTGTTTGCTCCCCGGTGTCCTGATTTGAGGCATTATTTATTTGGATGCTATTGTATTGTCTGGTAACACTGGGTTTTTGTGTTACCTCTATAGATGTTTTGGTCGTATCAGGATACAACTATATTGATGGATGTTCTCATCACTGTTGCTTAATCCAGTTTATCATATACTGACTACTCGGGCACTACAATAGCACAGCCCATTACCCTTACACTGGATTAGTTTGCTATTTATCTCTATATGGAAGGTGAGAACCCCCTTTTTTTGTCTGCAGTGCTGGCCGCACCTCCTCAGTTATGAGTGTGTGGAATGGCTAGTTAGTACTGCTGTGTAAAACTTGGATGCTGTGCTGCTTGAGGCTCAGACTGCTTTAATAACTAGTGGTATTATCTTTCTATACCATATTGTTTGTATTCAGATTTTTTACCATCCACTGCGGCTAAGCTATTGTGAGGCTGAGTTTGGTAGCAACTGACGCTCAGCGATCTGCGCTTTTTTATCTCTTATTGAGGTAGGCCTCACCATACAGGAATTCCCATGCCACTAGTCTATTCTGTCTTTACCCCCCCTCTCCCCAGCTCCCCAACCCTCCCCCAAAAACCTTCCCCCCCCCCTCCCCTCCCCCCTCATTGTCTTTTCCCTTATGTTTTTCTTTTCTGTCAATACTCTTTCCCTTCCCCTCCCACGACCCCCCCCCTTTTTTCTCCCCTTCTTATCTCTTTCCCTACTGGCTTTTTCTCTCTCTGGTCTCTCCCTTTTTCTATTTCTCTTTGTCTTGTTTTTTCCTGTTTTGCTCACTGGGATTTAACACTCTACTATGACTCCAGGTTCAAACACAGTTTATGGTTTTCTTTACCGTACCGCATGTGACTGTTTGTTACCACATGTTTGCTGGTTGACAGCCCCACTGGTTTGTTGCCCTATGATGTCCATAAATGCTATTTCAAACGCAATGAGCAACATCATAATTGAATATTAATATTTTGTATTATTTTGTTGTATGTCTTTTCTCTTTCTTTTCTCTCCAATACAGGCGACTCAAACTGCTCCTGAAGAAGCATTTAATTGCGAAACATGTAGAGCCTTGTTTTAGTTTGGTGTCTCTCTGTTTGAATCGAGGATTATAACCTCCCCCTATTTTAGGTGAAGGTTATCCCTCTATATGCTGTTATTTGATTGTGAGAAAATATGAGTCATGGCTTTGCTTCACTTTGCAACGCCCTCCTCTTTTTAATATATATGTTTGTTGATTTTTGCATTTCTATGTATAATAAAAATTGTTTTTTTTTTTGCTATATTGTATGACTGGTGCCTACAAAGTCCAATTGTTCACTCTCCTGGGTGTAGTTTTTGAAAATGTCTAGATTTAGGATGTTGGCACTGCTCTACTTATTGAGTCTCCACAGTCCATCCTGTGGCAAGACTTAGTATTTCTGTTCATGTTTAGTTTTTCCAGGTTTTATTGCCAAAGCCTTATTGAACAAGCTGAAGTAAGAAGCTGATTGGCTACCATGCACAGCTGCACCAGTTTCTGAGTGTTCCATTTTTAGTAAATCTCCCCCTTTGGGAGGTGTGGTGGTTCAAAGGCCTTTATATCTGACACTGGCTTAGAGTTGATTGCTGTGTTGGGTTGCAGCTGTAGAGCAGTATACTTTGTAAGAGGTAGTTGAATAGCCACATGGTAAGGTGTCCATTATCTGAGTGTCTACAGTTTGGTGCACTGCAAAAGCCTAGTGTACTGAAGGATGAGTAGTCAGAGTACCCCTCAACCACTGACCTTGATTGAGGGGTACAGCTAGTGTGACTGGGAGCTGAAGTTTTTGGAGAGAGTGTTAGGAATATGATAAAGCCTAGGAATCACATAGAATGTGTGACTTTTTCGGCAAAGTATAAAATGTCTGTGTCATTTTATTTTTCTTACATACTTCACCTAGACATTCTATAGAATGCATTATTACCTAGGTATTATGCAGAACGACAAGCACTCTTTGGACAAAGTATGAAAAGAGAATCGTGAAAACATCAAATGCTTGTGTTATTTACTGTGTAATATACTTTACCTAGGCATTGTATAGAATACCTAGGCATTATGTAAAATGAAAAATACTGCTTAGGCAAAGTATAAAAAGAGAGTTGTGAAAACATGAAATGTCTGTGTTATTTTAGTGTGTTATAAAACAGCATTTTTCTCTTGGCATTGTATAGAATACCAAGGCATTATGCAGAATGACAAATCCTGCTTCGGCAAAGTATGAACTGTGAGTTATGAAAATATGAAGTGTCTGTGTTATTTTAATGTGTTATATACTTTGCCTAGGCATTGTATAGAATACCTGGGCATTATGCAGAATGACAAATACTGCTTAGGCAAAATACACAAAGAGAGTTGTGAAAACTTGAAATGGTTTTATTTTTTTAATCTATGTTTTTATATACTTTACCTGGGCATTGCAGAGGCAAAACTAGAACCTTCAGAGCTCTTGTGCAAGAAACCATGAAGTGACCCCCCCTGAACCCTCCCCCCTCCATCCGAGCCCCGGCTTCCAGTTCTGGGAGGGCATCCATGGACATCCTTCCAAAGCTCTGCCTCCTGCATGCCCCCTGGAGCGCATATCCAGAGCGATCTGTGACTGCTGTGTCCTTCGGACAGATGACAGTAAAGGGCCAATCACAGTGGCCCTTTACCATGTGATCAGTGGACCACATGTACTCAGACTTGCCAGTTATCGGCAGTTTTTCTCCCACACTGTGTCTGTGTGAGGAAAGGAGAGCTGTTAACCAGTAAAACTGTTAATACATTGTTTACACTGATAATCAGGGCACTGATCATCAGTGCCCTGATTATCAGTGCAGCCCCATCAGTGCCCATCAATGCAGCCCATCAGTGCTGCTTATCAGTGCCCATCAGTGCCACCTATCAGAGCCCATCAGCGCTGCCTATCAGTGCTCATCATCCAGGGAGAGGTACTGCAGACCTCTGGCCTAGTAGCAGCAACTAATCAGAGTCAGCATTAGAGACTAGTGGGCTCTTTTGCATATAGAAGAGGATGCGTCAAGAAACATAGGGGGTTATTTACAAAAGGCAAATCCACTTTGCACTGCAAGTGCACTTGAAAGTGCAGTCGCTGTAGATCTGAGGGGGACATGCAAGGAAAATAAAAAACAGCATTTTAGCTTTTAATTTATTTTTCTATATACTTTACCTGGGCATTGCAGAGGCAAAACTAGAACCTTCAGAGCTCTTGTGCAAGAAACCATGAAGTGACCCCCTGAACCCTCCCCCCTCCATCCGAGTCCTGGCTTCTAGTTCTGGGAGGGAGTCCGTGGCCATCCTTCCAAAGCTCTGCCTCCTGCATGCCCAACAAACAAGAAACAATGTTTCTTGACATACAAGGAAAATAAAAAACAGCATTTTAGCTTGCACATGATTGGATAATAAAATCAGCAGAGCTTCCACTCATTTCAGATCTACCCCTCAGATTTAAAGCGACTGCACTTCCAAGTGCACTTGTAGTGCAAAGTGGATTTGCCTTTCGTAAATAACCCCCATAATGTGCTACGGAATACGTTTGTGCAAGAGGGAAGGATTCCTGGGAGCAATAGTCTGCAGGAGTTACGCAGAGGAGGAGCAATAATCCGTATGGTGATGCAGGGAAAACACTGTAAATGTTATACATGTGCATCATTTCTTCAAGGCTCAAATGACGTTCTAATTTATAAATATGATGGCAAAGTAATTTGATCTATGGGCATCCCATATATCCTTTCCCCCAACCAAGTTATATTCCCCCAATAAACAAAAACAAAACAAAGCAAATGACTGTTCATTGTCTCAGAAGTGATATATGGAGGTCTGGCAGCAGGTTGATATGGTGGATGTTAGTTACTAGTGGCAACACACCACTACACATGTAGCATATGACCTATACATAATCAACTGCCGTTAGTCATGTAATGTCACTGTCATAGAGGGTAGACTCCACCTATGTAAACACAAAGAGAGGATGGGGAAAGAAAGCACAACCACCATACTGCAGTATGCCATTGGAACAAACTTGACGGAATGTCAATAGTTCTACACACAAAGTGTGATCATCAAGGAGCATGGAACGGTATGGGGACAGAAGTCACTGGAACTCTGCTGATTGCCTGGAGTCATTGCACTGTACTTTATTTTGGATGTATTGTTTCGTTTTCATATAACTTTTGTCAAGAAAGGCCTTTCCATGTGGCTCTCTTTTCAAACTTTAGTGCAGTATCACAGTGGAACAAACTTTATTGAGTGTCAGTAGTTCTACTTTTTTTGTAGATTCATACTTACCTAGGTGGATGCAGCATCAGACTGATGCTGCATCTGTCCCCCCACCGCCTCTTCACTGAGAACCGAGCCACCGAATGCTGCTGATGGCTCGGTTCTTTCACCTCCCCGAGCGGAGAGCTGCTGTCTGTCAATCAGCAGCTCTCCTGCTCTGCTCCTCCACGCTCACTAGAGCTCTGAGCTGTGGAGAAGTGGGGAGTGTCTGTCTCAGCCTCTCAGCGGCTCGCTGAGAGGATGAGACTGCCATCAGTCCAGGCAGCTGGTGGATGCAGACTTTCTAAGTCGGGATGATGCTTGGACTGATTCCAGTTACGTCAGCGGAGAACGGCCTTCAGGTCGCTCTCCACTGAAAACAGGTCGCAAAACGAATTGCACTCCTGTGACCCTTAGGTGAAGCCCAGCCAAACAAACTCAGGCTGGACTTCTCCTTTAAACACATTGATGCTCATATTGGACCTACAAAAAAGCTTTTTTCCTTCAGACTCTAAGGTTTGTACAGTGTGAATGAGCTCATTTATGCGGCTGTAGTTGCCTGGAGCCGCTTATCTCCTTGATCAGCTATGCACACTTTCAAACACACTTACAAATTTTACCCTAAATGTCACAGTGTCACTGTCATGGAACGTCCCACACTCCGCTTGAGTGCTTCCGTCAGTATACCGCTTCCTAAGTTCTGGAACACGAGTCCAATGGATCTGGCTATAGGAACCCCCAAGAACTAGACAACACCAGTCTTGGAGTACATCAGGACTAACTCTTTTTTTGAGATCTCACACACATTTATACAGCAGGCTGACTCAAAGCTAACCTAATTAACATGAGCTAATTTACTAAAAAATTTACCCAGACCAGATGACAGACTTGTGGGCACCGAGCTTCACACAGTAGTATAAACACAATAGCTGGAGATAATTACAATTAACAATACAAACAACAATCTCCCCCCCTCCTCAGCCTAGTCATCAACAGTTCGTCTCCTAGCCAGTCCTGGAGGCTAATGTGATCAGCTCACTCAAGTAACAGGTTGAGTTCAGAATCAACCAAACCAATAATAGTCTCTACATACATCCTGGGAGATATTGTGGACAAATATTACTGTCCCATTTTAAGTAGTCCAAGATATATTTTCTCACTCACCCTGTGCCAGGATAGCACAGGGTGACTTAGACATAAGATGTATATGGGGAGCTGAAACAAGGACATCCCCTACTTTCCAAGGTATTCTGAGTTCCACGGGCCCTCCCGTCACATCTCTCCCCTTTCGGCAGAAGACTAACACAGGAGGAGACCCCAGACTAGTAAGTAGTTCCAGTCCTCTAATGCCTGTACCCACACAGTACCCCAAATAAATTGTTCCAAACAAAGCATTACTCACCTAGCCAACCTCTGCCTCTCTCAGAGAACATATCTGCCGCTGGGGAGAGGCCTGGACTGGCCCTTCTCCCTGGAGTCCTTTCTGCCGCTGGAGAGAAGACAGGGTGACTGGGCTCACTCTGTCATGCTGTTGGGGATCTGGGCCCACTGCCCCGCATCCCTGGGGTATACAGGTGGAGACTGAAGTCCCATCAACCTTCACAGGAAATCCATCCTCTGTTAGTTGAGGGCAGAGTCCAGCAGTCCTCAGCCCTGTTGCCAGCCCTTCTGCTGGAAACTCCACACCATCTGTTCCAGCTAACTGTTGGGGAGGAACTACACACACCTCCTCTCCCTTCTCCCCCTGTATCTGCTGCTGGGAAGTGATTGCCACCTTCTCACCCTGGGCCTCCGAAACTGCCACAGGTGTGGGGCAGAGGTCTTGGACCCTCTGTCCGGTTGCCAGATCTTCAGCTGGAGAAGTTTGTTGTAACTCCACAGATACTGCTGTTGGTGCTGGGCAGAGCACAGTGAAGTTTGGCCCTAATACCAGCTCTTCTGCTGGACGCTCATCAGGTTGTTCTTCCTCAGCAGAAAAGTCTATTAAATCCCCTATCTCTATAACTGGTGTCTGGGGATAGAGGTTCACCATCTCCTGTCCATGGAACCCAGAAGATGTTATCAGTGCTGGACAGAGGTTAGCAGAGCTCTGCCCTGTTGTCAGCACTTCAGGTTTGGGGATGGCAATCTTTGGATTTTCCACTGCCGATTCTCTGGCATGGTGCTGAACATGTTCTAGCAGTTTCCTGTATGCCCTTTCCAGATGCTGTTCCTTCCTTAGCAAATGGTCCAGATCAGGTTTGAGCTCTGAGACCCTGCAAGACCGAGCATAGCCTCTCTATATTCTCGCAGGTCCTCAAGGTCAGGCTCCCTTTCATCGCCAAACATAAAATGATCTGTAAGGCTCTCCCACAGCAATCCAGGGCCTCCAAAGTCGTATCCCTCCGGAGAGCATTCTGTTGTCTCCCCTAAATATCCCTCCTCTGCGTGCCATTGCAGAGCCCGATAATGATTGTCCAGCTCTATCTCCTGCTGGACCAGCCTGTCCAACTCAGTCACCCATTGCTCCTGGGGCCGCTCTCCCAGGAATGCCATCCGCAATGCCCGTTGGTCACTGGCCCGTTGCTCTTGGGTTGGAAAGCACTTGCCCTGTTTTATACCAGCGAGCTGGAGGGCTCCAATCCAGAGCTCCACCCGAATTTGCTGCCTAAGCTCCAGGTATTCATCCTCAGACACAGTCCTAGTGTATGTTGAAAGGATGATCTGCAGCAGCCCCGGGAACTCTGATGCCAGGTCCATATCTCCGCTGGGGTGACTGAAGTCTGCTATCCTGATCTTGGATCCAGGTGGAGGTTTAGATTTCCCAGACTGCAGGAAGCTTCCCCGCTGCTTGCCACCAAATGTCACAGAACGTCCCACACTCCGCTTGAGTGCTTCCGTCAGTATACCGCTTCCTAAGTTCTGGAACACGAGTCCAATGGATCTGGCTATTGGAACCCCCAAGAACTAGACAACACCAGTCTTGGAGTACATCAGGACTAACTCTTTATTTGAGATCTCACACACATTTATACAGCAGGCTGACTCAAAGCTAACCTAATTAACATGAGCTAATTTACTAAAAAATTTACCCAGACCAGATGACAGACTTGTGGGCACCGAGCTTCACACAGTAGTATAAACACAATAGCTGGAGATAATTACAATTAACAATACAAACAACAATCTCCCCCCCTCCTCAGCCTAGTCATCAACAGTTCGTCTCCTAGCCAGTCCTGGAGGCTAATGTGATCAGCTCACTCAAGTAACAGGTTGAGTTCAGAATCAACCAAACCAATAATAGTCTCTGCATACATCCTGGGAGATATTGTGGACAAATATTACTGTCCCATTTTAAGTAGTCCAAGATATATTTTCTCACTCACCCTGTGCCAGGATAGCACAGGGTGACTTAGACATAAGATGTATATGGGAAGCTGAGACAAGGACATCCCCTACTTTCCAAGGGATTCTGAGTTTCACGGGCTCTCCCGTCACAGTCACCTTACCAGGCATATCCACATCACATGAGCACATCATTAAAAGGGCCAGTGTACTCCGTAAACAGACACTCTTGCAACGTTGGTCTGTATGTCTTGGTATGTCCCACCTGTTGCCCCTGCAACTGTTCCTGGTATGCTCCACTTGTCAATTCTGACCACTGCCACTGATTCTGATATGCACCATCTGCCAAACTCTGTTCCCTTGGGCTGTTGCAGCTGGCCACAGCTACTTCTGGTTTGCTCCATTTTCATACTCTGCTCTTCCAAACCTTAGAATTGGGTACAGCTACTTCTGGTAAGCTCTGTTTCCATCTGTGGCCCAATTGCATTTTCCTGTTTAGTCTGCCAGTATCTGCAGAAGAAACCTGAGACAGAAAGAATTTTAAGGGGTGGTTACTCCTCTGAGAAGTCATAGTCAGTGGTGGGCCCAGTTCGCTTCATTTCGCTTGGCTCGTGACATCCTGGTCAAACATATTACATTTATGCACCTGAATCTGATCTCTAAAGCCTCGTACACACAATCGGATTTTCCACAGACAAAACCTCGGACTTTTGTCTCATGGGCATTGGCCCCAAACTAGTCTTGCATACAAACGGCATACAATTGTCGGCCAACAAACACAAACATAGTGACGTACTACGTGGTTTTTCAGCTCTTTAGCGCCACCCTATGGGCTCCTTCTGCTAATTTCGTGTTAGTAGCAGTCTGGTGAGTGTTGATTCGCGCTTTTCATTTTGCGATTTTCATTTCGCGCTTTTCAGTTTGCACTTTTCATTTCACGCTTTTCAGTTCGTTTCTGAACGGCCGTTCATCAAACAGCCATGTTGCGGAATCAGAGGAGATAACATGTTATTTATTATTGGCCTTGGAGTTATTGCTTTGACCCAAGTCCAGTCCAGGAACAGGAGGAGAATTTCTTGGAACAAAAATTGGTTGCTTTATTAATTGTGACCAATTATGTCATATGCCTTTGCTGCGGGAGCTCCAGGAGAATAATCCACATGATTTTCAGAATTATCTCTGGATGACGGACCCCTGCTTTCACCAACTCTTGTCATTGTTGATCCCCTATATTAAGAAGCAGGACACATGCATGAGGCTTTTATTTTATTTTTTGGTTGAATAATGATTTTATTTGGTATATTTTCTATATTTTTGGATGCATAGAATGTACTTTTTGGTTAAGTTCTATTGGCAGATAGCACGTCTAATTTTATTTGTTTTCTTTTTTTAATGCACAATAAAAAAATTGTGGAGAATAATACTTGGCTATGTGTTTTACTTCAATTTGGGAGTAGGCAGTTACATTTTAAAAAATACAATGTAAAATTAACAAGGGACACCAAAATAGTTGTATCTTTGATCTTAAAAACTACAAGATAATGGTGTTGTGGTAACTTGCACCAAAAAAAATAAAGAAAATAAATAACAAGCATAATAATATTCTTCTTGATATCACTAGGAAAAACAAGCCTTTGAAAATTTGCTTGCAATAACTCCATCAGTATAACCAGCAAAGCAGCTTCATTATTATCCCATTAAAGAAGAAGCGAATGTGCACTGCTTTTCGAGAGTTCATAAGTTACCGCTTCACGAATGTTAATTCTCCATTACGAACGCTAGTTTACAAGACCGACCACTTCTGGCTCATCCTTGCTTCCGAGCATGCGTGTTTGTACTTTGGACTTTTGTCCGACGGACTTGTGTACACATGCTCGGAAAATCCGACAACAGACATTTGTCCGTGGAAAATTTTAAAGCCTGCCATCCAACATTTGTCCCCGTAAAATCCGACAACAATTGTCCGATGGAGCATACAAATGGTCGGATTTTCTGCCAACAGCCTGTCATCACACAATTCCCATCGGAGTCCAATCGTGTGTACGAGGCTTAAGATACATCAGTGTTTTCGTAGTTTAGTCTTTCAGGTCATTTAATTGTTCAGCTGACAGCGCTGAGAATTCACATGTGAAATTGTTCATACAGGGCACCCACTTTTTCGTTATATAAAAAAAATAATTAAAAGTTAACAGATAAACTTTTAATTAAAGTTAGTTAAATAAAATAAAAAAAGTTAACAGAATCTAGTTAAATGAGTATTTGTTCAGGATCTGAGCAAATAGACCACATGGAAAGCAGGAAACACCAATACTGCAGCAAGCAGGGCACCAAGACGTTAACAATCTCAACTTGCAATACGCCATCAACAGAGGTCATAATTATGAATCTTTCTTCTTGTAAACTTACATTTGGTGATTTTTCTCTTTTGGGGATTGGTTTGATTGGTTTATATGTATATATATATATTTATATACATATTTAGGTATAAGAGGTGTCTTGGGGGTCCAATATTCTATCACTGAAAATGCTGAATGAATTATTTGCACACTGCTATACGCCCTTACATATAACTAGCAAACATGGATTCTCGACTCACATGCAGTATATTGTGATAACTGTTCAAAGTGGCCAGCTATATCAAAGTAAGCCCTCTCTGACCAGTCCCTACTCTGCTCTGCAAAATGTTAAATATTTACCTGCTCACATGTAGATTGTAGAATACTTTAGTGGACATATAATAAACAACAGTGGGAAAGGCTGGTTTAACTAAATGTATTTGACTTGACTATATAATAAGGTCATATAACTGAGTCTACACACAAGCACGGGTGTTGGTTGTGTTTAATAATTTGAGACCAATCATTTTGCTTCATATAATTTATATATGTGTAGTGAGTAAGAATACACATATATGGAACTGCATTGCTGTCATTGCTAGAAGATTGCCTATACCTATTTAGTACCTACGTGAAAAGGATCTTTTCCATGCCAACCATGTTTACACTGTGCCATTGAGATTAAGGGAAATACTTTTTCTAGGTACGATGGCACTATACATGCGGTTAAACATCAACTTACACGTGCAGAGTAAAAAATACAGTCTATTTACTAAAGTGTCCTTGTGGCCTATTTTGTTTAGATGAGACCAAACTGAAAATTAGGGACAGGGTGTCACAACACAGATTCAATAAGGTCAAGACAGAGGGAACTCACTGTGCCTCAGCAATTTTTTAGAAGGCAGACACAGGGACACTAATTTTAGATTTATCAAAAACTGTGAAAAAAGAAAAAATGGTATCAGCGCTTAATGATATCTAGCTGCTAGCAATTAGTGTAGATATACAAAACACTGTGATAACAAAAACAATAAGAAAAATTGCAGCGCTCAGCACAATATCAAAAAATCCAAAACACCTGAAGCGTTATGATGAGTGAGTCCAACATTGAAAATATTCAAAAGAATCACAGAATAGTTCTTATGAAGAAATATCAAGTGATATGATGCAGGTGATCTCTCTCCTCTAGTGCTTCAATCACCTAGTGCGACCTCCACCAATGTCAGAAAAATGCACTCACCAGATATAGTTGCTGTATAATAAATAGAACAGCAAAAATCGCATATGATAAGATCCAGGTCATCAGAGCAGGTATGTAGTCAGCATTAGCTTGCACTTATCCCCTCTATCCAAATCACAGGACCTTCTTCAGAATGTATCCAAGTGCATGGCTCATGACCAGGAAGTTTTTTTTCTCATGATAAAAACAGCTCAGGATATCCCATCAGTAGTAATAAGTCACCAATGACAAAGAAGAAAAAATCTCATGATGCAGTATTTATTGGTGAACAAGCATAAAAACAAACATTACATTAATCTTAGATTTATAATAATAGATCAGGTCCCAAAAAAAAATGGGGTGGTGACTGTATCACTAAAACTCAAGGAGGTTTATTGTATTTATTTTACTGAATGCGTTGTTGACACAAGGTTTGAGCCGTAATCTTATTTGTATCTGTTTCTTTCTACATGTGTTTGTTTCCTTAGATGCAGATTCTTTCAGGATTAGGAAACCCTGAGTAGTAAAGACAAACTGATATACATAAGAAACAAGAAAAAAGTAACCAAAAGTTCAACTTGCCAACATGATATAAGAATATAAAATATTTTACAAATATTTTATTTTATATGAACTTGACAAAAATAGAAGAGAAAATGTTTATGAAATGTTTACGTTTAGGCATAATGATAACATAAATTAAGGAATAAAATAGAAAATGCTATTTATCCTTTTTAAGCTCATCTCTGACTTTTAACGTCTGTGACAGCGTTGGGTCTTTACAGGTAGATTTGCCACATAAAAATGATTTTAATGTATATTTTAGGATTTGTTAGTTATAAGACATTTGAAGGACTGAGTCACAGTTTCAAGATTTTTGTGAATTGTTAACATGTACCATGAAATAAAGATACCAAAAGCAAATGGGAAATTTTTAAAAGTATTTGAAATAGCATTCCTACATGAAGAGTTTAGGTATAATGAGGAACAAAATGTAATTCTTTAAATTGCTGAGGACTGAGAGCACTGAAAATATTGTAATGAAATAAGGAATGGAGAAGGTGCAAAAAAGAAAGGTCACAAATATTAAAGTGAAAAAAAGATTAAAAAGTGCTGCATAAATTGTCAACGCTATATAAATGCCTGTAATAAATACAAAATAAAATCAGATATATAAAAAATTATAGACATTTACACTTGCTTCGGCCTCAACACACATTAAAGCGCCTACCGCTTCAACATGCTTTTAAGATGTGTTTTTGACGCTTCGGTGGTGCTTCGATGAAGCTTTAGTGATGCTTTAGTGATGCTCTTTTGAAGCTTTGTTGAAGCTTGGCAGGTGCACTGTGTGTTTTTGGATATCTCATACCTGCAATTTCTCCAAAACAAAGTGAAGCTGAAGCTGAATCCTCTCAAAAGCGGTAGGTGTTTCAAGCAAATTTTGCCATAAACTTCTATGGAGGCTTTGAAGATGCTTTGAAGCACCACTAAAGCTATATGGCGTATATGGCTATATGGCAAAGCAAAGCAAACGCAAGGTATAAACAGGAATGTAAGCTAACCATTTTATTTAGTGACAAGGGCTTTGACTGGCGTTCAGAGAGCTTTAACAAAGCCTGTCCAAAGCCATGTTTTGAAGCAAGTGTAATCTAGCCCTGATGAGGAGGCACTGATGAGGCTGCACTGATATGTGCACTGATGGGCACTGATAGGCGGCACTGATGGGTACTGATAGGTGGTACTGATAGGTGGCACTGACAGGCAACACTGATGGGCACTGATTGACAGCACTGATGGGCACAGATTGGCAGCACTTGTGGGCACTGTTGGAGTTGCACTGATCATCAGGACACTGATGATCAGTGCCCTGATTATCAGTGTAGATGTCCCCTGTATGGATTTGTCAGTTATCGGCTCTCCTCTCTTCACACGATGTAAGTGTAAGGAGAGGACTGCTGATGACCGTCAAATCTTGCTTACACTGTGATTAGCATTGATTGGACACAGTTGATCACATGGTAAAGAGCTGCTGTGATTGCCCTCTCAGCAATGTGAGCCTGCTCTATAGCCATCTTTTGGCTATAACATGGGTGGAAGGTGATTAAAGCAGAGTATACCCATCAAATTAATAGTTTACAAAACAGTTATATTCCCAGCATAGTTACATTTGCTTGTGCCATCAACTAAACAGTCAAACCATCAAATGGCTGGTATAACTGATCACATGTGCAGCACCATAGTAGTTGCAGATCAAACAGAGGTTAAAGTGATTGAAAAGGCTGAAGGTTTTTTATCTTCATGCATTATATACATGAGGGTAAAAAAAAACCTTCAGTGTGCTGCTCAAGCACTTTGCATGGGAGCCTCGGCTTTCTCCCTCTTCTTACTGGCTGCCACAGCCAGTGAGGAGGGAGCAGGGGGGCAGGGCCGAGACGCGCTTTGTGTGTCTTATAGACACACAGTGGCGGCTCAGGAGCGAGCATGCATGAGCGCCCCCAGAGCAAGCAGCTTGCCCTGGGAGCATTCAGCAGGGGGGAGGGACCAGGAGTGCCAGTGGGTGATCGGTGCTGCTCTGTGCAAAACTATTGCATAGAGCAGGTAAGTATAACATGTTTGTTATTTTTAAAACACAAAATCTGAAGCTTTACTGTCACTTTAAGGTGGCAGTGCCTTTGGCTGAAAAGGAGAGGTGAGGTTAGTTCCACTTTAAGAGAAGAGGCAGTGAAGTTGCACCTGAATAAAATTAGACACAATAAAAGAACATGGCCCAGGTGACATTCATCCCCATATTGCAAAGGAATTAAAAAGTGACTCTACTTTTGCTGAGAAAAAAATGACCCCCCCTGGTTAATCAATGTACATTGCAGGGATTTTAACAAACTGTGCTACAGCTTCTTAGATTCCTAACTGTTTCTGCTCCGAAGTAAAAAGCTATATGTTCCACCGAGTTTTTTTATACCGATTCTGAACCAGAGTGATTAATTAATTTTAATCAGCTGGTGCATGTGGAGTGCTCTGATGAGAAACGTTGAAATTTCTGTATCCGTTTAGGTGTGATTAACCCTTATGGAGTATATCACCAACAATTACATTTTTGTGGCAGAGGATGTCTACAACCTGATTTGCATCTTTGCACAAGCAGGAGATAACATTTCTGGGGGTGTTCTGTACACAAACTGTGTTCAGAATGCCACCAGGAGCAATATTACATTGACTTTAAAGAAAATTACTGGGACTGCAGTTTGAAAAGGAAAGGTAATGTTTAAGAACAATAAACTACAATTTGGCTGGTGTAGCGATCATATACAGTGGGGACAGAAAGTGCACTTGCAGTGCAAAGTGGATTTTCCTTTAGTAAATAAGCCCCATTGCTCAGGTCCTGCCACCCTATGTGGGGAGTTGAAAGAATTCTTATCTGTATGGAAATAGCAAGGGCAACTTTATAATAGTTGCTCTTAGCATCACTGGTTTTGCAGGGCTCAAAGCAATGTAGGGGGACAGGACCTTAAACAGATCTTGTGTGCCATATGCCATATGCCATATTTGCTGGACTTCTTGCTGGAACACTGGTTCACTTTCAGAAAGGGGCAAGGGGAAACTAGACCAATAGGAAGGATCCATGAAGACTGTCCAGAATAGCCAAGGATGCCCAAAACCACCAGCAGAATGGAAATATGCTTTTCCCAAGATGCATGTTTTGGAAGTGTTGGTCTTCACCAGAGCCGCAAATGTTTGGGTTGGAACATGTGCAGTAAGCACATCCAAGGCTCATTGGAAAGGACTTGTTCCTGTGGTTTCAACTGGAAACTGGATAGGCTAAAGCAGGGCACCAGTGATTACTACTTCCTCTACTATGTACATGGCATCGGGGTAGATAGTTCAAAGCCTGATACCTAAGAATTATTTTTCTGTCATTGTACCAATATGGCATCTTCCCAATTTCTAAAAGATTTTATTGCTTAAAATTTTGCTCGAAAACATGTAAGGTGGGTGTTTTAAATAACAAGGTGATATTGAGTTATATTGGTTAATGTTTTGTTCATAGGAGTTAACTACACGCAGATGTTTGGCATTTGAAAGTTTCTTATGAAGCTTCCCAGCACTGTTTTTAGCCATCTTAAAGCTGAACCTTTTTTTCTTTAAATGTGCTAACAATCCAGAGGGTCAAATATTTTTATATGTTTTAAAGTGTTGGATTTGAGTTTCTTGAACATTGTGATTTTTGTGTGATATTCGAGTCCGCAGAACTAGAGAATATTAAATTAAACTTTGGATTGAGAACATATAACTCCTTTTTATATAATTCTAACCCCAATCCATCTAGGAGCAAAATGAAAGTGTCTCAGTGTCCTTTGAAATTCAGTTTTTCCCTATTATAGCAAAGCAGTGAAAAGAGAATTTATTTCTGGATATTGCCGCAATAGGTTAGAAACTGACAATTAATATGGCTTTTTCCACAATTTTTGGCATGCAGTGCAATGCATATATTTGGTTGCTTGTACATAGTTACTGAACTCCTCTAATTAAATAGGAACTAATTACTCTACATAATTACAGTTTTTCCACTTTAAAATTAATTACCCATAAATAGTCATCCAGTTCTGACCTCAAATGGTGACTACAATTCCAGATAATGAAATGTTCTAAATTTTGCATTTCAGCTGATTTTGGAATAATGAAATGGGACATACAATTTGCACAAGTTAATTTAATTAAAATTATACAGATAGTTAAGTAAAAATAATTGTGATGGATGTCTGTCTGTGTGGGTATGGCAGTAGTATTAGGCTGTGTTTATAGACAAAGATGTCAGACATTCGTACTAGTTGCAACAATCTGCCAGCTATAACTTTTAACATTGTTTATGCATCTATTTCCTGCTTGATAATACCTAAAATGGCTTTTGCGGTTTCCTGTAATCTCCAGTACACTGAAAAGCCTTGCTTTATAGGAACCTTTCTATATATAATGTGGAAAAAAAACTTTGCACGCCATTACTGATTTGTACAGTACACCATCATTGCTGAGGTGCACTTTTTTAATGGATGTGTTTCACTTTGAAAGGTGCGCTTTTTTGCAATTACTGACCAGCTTCTGTGAGCTCTGGCTCTGGCTTCACCTCTTGTTCATAAGCCTTACTATTGCCATGACCTGCCACAATTCCATTGGTAACATGTGCTTGCCATTCTTGGGCAGTTGATGTCTTATTGGGCTGTCTCCCAAAGCAGGAAAGGCTCAGAAGGTATCAAAGAAAACAATGTGGATAGACTGTGTATGCGCAACACTGGGTATATATGTAAAGCACTGGGTGAGTGAGGGTGCATTAATTTAGTGAAAAGTATCTTACTCCCTACGCTCTTATACATCTTTTGACACACCCCGTTATATATACCCCCCCCCCTCAAATCTTCAAGTCCTTGGAATCTTTTCTTAATACATTTATATTGGGCAACCCTGAAATACCCCACAAATCTGAGTGGCAAAGCCCTACCCAACCTAAATCTCTACTGTATAGCCTCTCAACACTCCCACTTTTTTTATTTTGAAAAGTCAGATTGAGATAGATATGGTACTTTAATGTGCCATAGTACCCCCACTTAGCTAATCACCTCTTCCAGTCTCTCATGAACAGTTTGCAGGATCCTATTCACCTGCACGACTGAGGGTGTATGCTATACCCTCATAGAAAAATCTGGAAATATATAAAAATAAGAGAGAGCACAAGCCAGCCCTAGTGTGTTATCGTTTAATAGATGAAGATAAGTGTATACAAAATGAGGGTTGCATGCACAAACATCCAGCTTTAAATGGCATAAACAGCTCCATAATAGCCTCCTCTCCTGGTCTGTAGAGATCAGTTAGCTCACAGCAACTAGCAGCATGGTAAAGTATTTCAGTAAGCACAGACCGCCTGCTTCCTTGTAACACACACCGCCCAAAGCACTCGCACGGACCAGCCGGCACTGCCTGACGTCACTCGTGGCCGGGGAGGGGATGCACAGTGAGGCAGCTGACTCCTCTCGTAAGCTTCATGCAACTGCTTACTGAAATTCTTTACCATGCTGCTAGTTGCTGTGAACTAACTGATCTCTACAGACCAGGAGAGGAGGCTATTATGGAGCTGTTAATGCCATTTAACGCTGGATGTTTCCTCGTTTTTTATACACTTATCTCCATCTATTAAACGATAACACACTAGGGCTGGCGTGCGCTCTCTCTTGTCTTTATATATTTTCAGAATCATGTCTACCACCCAGTGGACTTTTGGGAGAGCTGCAACACCTTAAGCGAGGAATATACATGCAGACTGTTCACTGTTGGAATAGGTATAGTGGGGACAGCGCTAAACTTGGTTTGTTGTGTGTGTTTAGTAAAATCTGGAGCCTAGCCATGAAACATACGAATGCCCCCCAGTTGCTTGCTGACACTACTCCCCTGTGGGACAACCCATGTTTACCTGAAATATTGTTGCTGCCTGATTATGGGATCTGGATTACTTGGGGGGTCATTTACCTTTCACATGTCATTTCTAACGGCATGGTTAAATCATTTCAGGAACTCAAGACTGGTTTTGGCCTACCTAACCATATGTTTTTTCGCTATCTCCCACTTCGTCACGCTCTTCATACTCGGATTGGTGGCTCCATTCCCAGGCTTGAATCCCTGTACCTAATGGAGGTAGTTACGGGGTCAGACCCTAAGAAGCTGATTTCCACGTTTTATAACTATCTCCTATTGCTGGCTGCCACCAATTTGGCTTACCATTTAAAGTCACAGTTAAAGGTGGTGGACATCAGAGATCTGGAGGATGAGAAATGGGATGAGGTGTTAGAATCCTACAAATTAGTGTCTCCCAAGCTTTCCAACCGCCTCACTCATCTGTATATTTTACATAGGTCCTATCTGACACCAATCCAATTGTCCAAATATAGGCCAAATTACAATCTGGCATGTCCCAGATGCGGTGAACTTGGTAGCTTTCTACCCTTTAATGTGATCCTGTCCTGTCATCCAAGGATACTGGACACAGGTGGTAAAATTCCTGCATGACCACATGGGCTCTCCACTGGCCCTATGCCCCAAACAGTGCTTGCTGGGCCTCCTTTCCACCTCAGAATAGGATAAACATCTTCATATCTTTTTACAAGAATCACTCTTTATGGCCAGACTGTTAATGTCTGGCTCAGAGAGCCGCCTCTAACTGTACAACTCTGGATTGCGGCCATTAATAATGCCCTACCCTACAAAAAAGTTGTATACGTTCACAGAGGATGCCTGCAAAAATACCACAAAATATGGTATAGGTGGCTAGAAACTGCCTCTATGTGAGTAATGGATGAATAGATGACTCCGTAAATTCCTACCTTCTGGGTACATTACACTAGTTAGTGTATACCTCATTTTCACCTAAATACTGATCTGAACAGCATATATAATGAGAACTGTTACTAATAGCATATGTATTGCTGTTTTTGATACCTGCAATCTGTATGTACTTGGTAACATTTGATGATGTGCCTGTTGCACTGTGACTTGTTTGTCTTTTTTTTTCCACTCAATAAAGACTTTGTTTTGTTTAAAAAAAAAATAACTTCAATTTGTGTTTGTAAAACCAAAATCCTCTTCCCTCTGACAATACTAAGATTATGCCTTGCAATTATGAGCATAATTATCAGACTACTGTGCACACTACTTCGGTTGTCTATTTAGCTGACTAATTTCAAAACATTGCCTTGTTTTCAGTCTACATCAGGAAGTGCTGTTACTCGCAAAATTTCTGGCTAAGAAAGATGCGACAAGACATAAAATGTGGGATTTTATATCACTTTCTTAGTGACAATGGTTTAATGTATTTGGCACATCACTGCTATTCTTTGCAGGTCATTACTAAATAAGCCCTATAGCTTATACAGTATCATTCCTTACATAGGTAAGTGTTTGTATTTTTTATTATTACACTTTTTTTTTTGGACAGAGTGGAGATGGATTAGAACAATGTTTCTCAACTCCAGTCCTCAAGTACCCCCAACAGGTCATGTTTTCAGGATTTCCCTCAGATTAAACTGCTGTGGTAACTACTAAGGCAGTGAAACTGATCAAATCACCTGTGCAAAATAATGGAAAGCCTGAAAACACATGACCTGTTGGGGGTACTTGAGGCCTGGAGTTGAGAAACATTGGATTAGAGCACCTGTCAGTTTTTATTACTGTCCATGCCCATGTTAGGGAGATTCACCCTCTCTATTTGTTCTGTTTTCCATTATCATTGAAAGTAAAACTAAAAGAACTCCCAAATTTTCAAATTTTGGGTTGTTCCCAGAAAAGTAATAGAAGGGAGCCCCAAGGAATTCCCTCAATTTGCAAGGATTTCCTCTAACTTCCTCTTTTGACTATGGGATATGACGTAAAGGGAAATCTCCCCAATAGGACACAGATGCCAAAACATACAGGGGTTATAACCCTCCCTAAATCTATCCAAAATTAAGATTTGCCTATAGTAATACTTTTAATTGGCAAGGGTAACACCCTTCCTATATTTGTCACACATTTTGCACATAATTGTAAAAGCACATGTAGCAATGTCCCAGTCCTCCTTTGGTCCAATGAGAACCTCCAGGGCCAGAGATAGCTGACTAGGGATGAGCCTGATGTTCGAGACGAACGTAAGTTCGACTCGAACATTGGGTGTTCGCCGAATAGCGAACAATTTGGGGTGTTCGCGGCAAAATCGAAAGCCGCGGAACACCCTTTAAAAGTCTATGGGAGAACTCAAAAGTGCTAATTTTAAAGGCTTATATGCATGGTAGTGTCATACAAAGTGTTTGGGGACCTGGGTCCTGCCCCAGGTGACATGTATCAATGTAAAAAAAAGTTTTAAAAACAGCCATTTTTTCAGGAGCAGTGATTTTAATAATGCTTAAAGTGAAACAATAAAAGTGAAATATTCCGCTAAATTTCATACTTGGGGGGTGTCTATAGTATGCCTGTAAAGTGGTGCATGTTTCCCGTGTTTACAACAATCCCTGCACAAAATGACATTTCTAAAGGAAAAAAGTCATTTAAAAGTACTCACAGCTATGGATGAGCCAAACACCCCCCCCGTTCGGTTCGCACCAGAACATGCGAACAGGCAAAAAATTTGTTCGAACATGCGAACACCGTTAAAGTCTATGGGACTCGAACATGAATAATCAAAAGTGTTAATTTTAAAGGCTTATATGCAAGTTATTGTCATAAAAAGTGTTTGGGGACCCGGGTCCTGCCCCAGGGGACATGGATCAATGCAAAAAAAGTTTTAAAAATGGCCGTTTTTTCGGGAGCAGTGATTTTAATAATGCTTAAAGTGAAACAATAAAAGTGTAATATTCCTTTAAATTTTGTACCTGGGGGTGTCTATAGTATGCCTGTAAAGGGGCGCATGTTTCCCATGTTTAGAACAGTCTGACAGCAAAATAACATTTCAAAGGAAAAAAAGTCATTTAAAACTACTCGTGGCTATTAATGAATTGTCGGTCCAACAATACACATAGAAGTTCATTGAAAAAGAAGGCATGGCGTGGGGGTCCCCCTAAATTCCATACCAGGCCCTTTAGATCTGGTATGGATATTAAGGGGAACTCCGCGCCAAATAAAAAAAAAAAAAAAAGGCGTGGGGGTCCTCCTCAAAATCCATACCAGACCCTTCAGGTCTGGTATGTATTTTAAGGGGAACCCCACGCCAAAATTAAAGAAAAAAAATGGCATGGGGTCCCCCCAAAAATCCATACCAGACCCTTATCCGAGCATGCAACCTGGCAGGCCGCAGGAAAAGAGGGGGGACGAGAAAGCGGCCCCCCTCCAGAACTTTACCAGGCCACATGCCCTCAACATTGGGAGGGTGCTTTTGGGTCCCACATCCCCACAACCCTCGCCCATGGTTGTGGGGGTCTGAGGGCGGGGGGCTTATCGGAAACTGCAAGCCCCCTTTAACAAGGGTACCCCCAGATCCTGCCCCCCCATGTGAAATGGTAAGGGTACCCCTACCATTTCACAAAAAAAGTGTGAAAAATGTTAAAAATGTCAAGAGTCAGTTTTTGACAATCACTTTATTTAAATGCTTCTTCTTTCCATCTTCTTTCTTCTATCTTCTTTCTTCTATCTTCCTTCGGTTTCTTCCTCCATCTTCTTCTTCCTCCGATCCTCTGCTTCTTGCTCCGGTGTTCTCATCCGGCATCTTCCTCTGCGGCGTCCGCATCCATGAAGGGAGGCGTCAGAAGACGAGAAGCGTCACACAGCAGTAGCCTCCCATCACGGATGCAGAGTGGCCCAAGAACAAAGAAGACGCCGCGGAGGAAGATGCCAGACGAGAACACCGGAGCAAGAAGCAGAGGATCGGAGGAAGAAGAAGATGGAGGAAGAAACCGAAGGAAGATAGAAGAAAGAAGATAGAAGAAAGAAAATGGAAAGAAGAAGCATTTAAATAAAGGAATTGTCAAAAACTGTCTCTTGTCATTTTTAACATTTTTTACACTTCTTTTGTGAAACGGTAGGGGTACTTTTATACCCCATTACCTTTTCACATGGGGGGGGAGGCCAGGATCTGGGGGTCCCCTTGTTAAAGGGGGCTTCCAGATTCCGATAAGCCCCCCGCCCGCAGACCCCCACAACCACTGGGCAAGGTTTGTGGGGATGAGGCCCTTGTCCCCATCAACATGGGGACAAGGTGCTTTGGTGGGGACCCCAAAGCACCCTCCCAATGTTGAGGGCATGTGGCCTGGTATGGTTCAGGGGGGGGGCACTCTCTCATCCCCCCTCTTTTCCTGCGGCCTGCCAGGTTGTGTGCTTGGATAAGCGTCTGGTATGGATTTTTGGGGGGACCCCACTCCATTTTTTTTTAAATTTTGGTGCGGGGTTCCCCTTAAAATCCATGGATTTTGAGGAGGACCCCCACACCTTTTTTTTTACATTTTGGCGTGGGGTTCCCCTTAATATCCATACCAGACCTGAAGGGCCTGTTATGGAATTTAGGGGGACCCCCACGCCATTTTTAAAAAAATTTTGGTTCGGGGTTCCCCTGTGGGGAAATCCCTTGCCGTTGTTTTCAATTAACTTTTATGTGTATTGTCGGACCGACAATTCATTAATAGCTGCGAGTAGTTTTAAATGACTTTTTTCCTTTGAAATGTCATTTTGCTGCCAAGTATGAAATTTAAAGGAATATTACACTTTTATTGTTTCACTTTAAGCATTATTAAAATCACTGCTCCTGTAAAAACGTCCTTTTTTAAAACTTTTTTTGCATTGATCCATGTCCCCTGGGGCAGGACCCAGGTCCCCAAACACTTTTTATGACAATACCATGCATATAAGCCTTTAAAATTAGCACTTTTGATTTCTCCTATAGCCTTTTAAAGGGTGTTCAGCGGCTTTCGAATTTGCCGCGAACACCCCAAATTGTTTCCTGTTTGGTGAACTTGCGAACAGCCGATGTTCGAGTCAAACATGAGTTCGACTCGGACTCGAAGCTCATCCCTACACATGGCTATAATGAATTGTCGGTCCCGGCAATACACATAAAAGTAATTGAAAAAAACAGCATGGGATTCCCCCACAGTCCATTACCAGGCCCTTTGGGTCTAGTATGAATATTAAGGGGAACCCCGAACCACCCCAGATTGTTCACTGTTTAGTGAACTTGCGAACAGCCGATGTTCGAGTCAAACTTGAGTTCGACTCGGACTCGAAGCTCATCCGTACACGCGGCTATAGTGAATTGTCGGTCCTGGCAATACACATAAAAGTCATTGAAAAAAACGGCATAGGATTCCCCCACAGTCCATTACTAGGCCCTTTGGGTCTAGTATGAATATTAAGGGGAACCCTGAACCAAAATTAAAAAAAAAAATTGCGTGTGGGTCCCCCAAATTCCATACCAGGCCCTTCAGGTCTGGTATGGATATTAAGTGGAACCCCGCACCAAAATTTAAAAAAAAATGGCGTGGGGGTCCCCTCAAAATCCATACCAGACCCTTCAGGTCTACCGCTGGGAGGCAGAGTTATACAGTACTTTAACAAGTTCAAGCATTCATGAGCATATCTTCACTAGAACAGGAACTAACAGATTATAGAAAGCATTATATATGTTACAGGCAATGGGATTAATGGGATTGATTTAACAAAACTGGAGATTGCAAAATTTGGTGCAGTTTTGCATAGAAACCAATCAGCTTTCAGGTTTTATTGGCTAAGCACAATTGAACAAGCTGAAGTTAGAGGCTGACCATGCACAGCTGTACCAGCATTGGTGTGCGCAGCCTATTGCATTAGGGTGTGCACCCCAGAGCACAAACACACACGCGTGTATATCAGCAGAGCAGCGGTGTCAGTAGAGCAGAGATTAGTGTCAGTAGGGCAATGGACGGTGTCAATAGTTTTTTTTTATTATTACTTTTTACAATTTTGTTTTTTAATTATTTTTTTTACAATACTATTTTTTATTATTTGCTTATTATTTTTTTTAGAGCCCCATTGGGGGGCTTTGGTGAAATATCAAAGGTCTAAACAAACCCCTGATTTTTCACTTTTGAGACAGAGAAAGGGACTGAGGACAGAGTCCCTTTCTCTGCAGCCTCAGCTGCACTGGACATTGAAGGAATGGAAAGTGTTCTGTGCTGAGCAGTTTACTAAGAATTAAGACACGAGTGGTACAGATCACTCACTGTGTTCATTCAGAAAAGGAAAGGGCCGGTAAATTAAATATTCACCAGCCCCTTCGCCCGCACGCAATCATGAAACTACCCCTGCAGCAGCCGGAGGGAGAGGAGGGAAGCTGGCAGCACTGCAGGGGGGAGACGGTGCACCAGGAATCAGGGGGAAATTGGTACTGCATGGGGTGATTAGGGTGTGCCCAGGCACACCTGGCACACCCTGTGCGCACGCCTATGTGTACCAGATTTTGCACTCTCTAGTAAATCAACCCCAATGTGTAAAATCAGACATTCTATAGAATGCCTAGGCAAAATCGTGAATTTCACACATTGTCTACTGTATATATAATAACTGTAAATAGTGGCATCTACAGGCTAGAGGTATGAACACCAAAAATCGTGTTTGTTGTACTTTTCATGATGTTTATTACCAGGGCTTTTTTTCTCAGAAAATAGGTGCAGGAACCCACCCTCCCCAGTCAACTCCCCGCCCTCAGCCCCACACACTCCCGCCCACAATCCCACCCCTACTGCCCCCAATATCGCCATTCCTTGCTTGGGGAAGAGAAGTAAAATAATGCCAAATAATGGGGGTGTTCAAGGCTCAGAACTGTGTTTCACACACAATTCGAAGTTCAGGAAAGTGTAACACAGAGAGTTGTGCAGTGAAGGAGTGTCTATCACTAAGTGTTCATAAAAAATATTAGCATCTACATTCATAGCTCAACTCCCACCCCCTCCAGTCAGGGAGGTCCCCCTCCACATGTCACCATTTCTCACCTTCCCTCCCCATCTGAAGCTTACTGTCTCCCACCTGTCTATAGATCACCCTCTCCCCCATCCAGAGCTCATCGTCTCCCTCCCCATCTACAGCTCACCCTCTCCCCCTTGTGTACAGGTCACCTACTCTTCCCCCCCTTTACACAGGTCACCCTCTCCCCCCCTGTACACAGCTCACCCTCTCCCCCATTCACAGGTCACCCTCTCCCCCTGTACACAGGTCACCCTCTCCCCCATTCACAGGTCACCCTCTCCCCCTGTACACAGGTCACCCTCTCCCCCATTCACAGGTCACCCTCTCCCCCCGTACACAGGTCACCCTCTCCCCCCTGTACACAGGTCACCCTCTCCCTCCCTATACACAGGTCACCCTCTCCCTCCCCTATACACAGGTCACCCTCTCCCTCCCTATACACAGGTCACCCTCTCCCTCCCCTATACACAGGTCACCCTCTCCCTCCCCAAAACACAGGTCACCCTCTCCCTCCCCAAAACACAGGTCACCCTATCCCTCCCCTATACACAGGTCACCCTCTCCCTCCCTATACACAGGTCACCCTCTCCCCCATTCACAGATCACTCTCTCCCTCCCCTATACACAGGTCACCCTCTCCCTCCCCTATACACAGGTCACCCTCTCCCTCCCTATACACAGGTCACCCTCTCCCTCCCCAATACACAGGTCACCCTCTCCCTCCCCAATACACATGTCACCCTCTCCCTCCCCTATACACAGGTCACCCTCCCCCCCCTATACACAGGTCACCCTCTCCCTCCCCTATACACAGGTCACCCTCTCCCTCCCCTATACACAGGTCACCCTCTCCCTCCCTATACACAGGTCACTTTCCCCCCTATTCACAGGTCACCCTCTCCCTCCTCCATTCACAGGTCACCTTCTCCCCCCCCACCCCACAGCTCAACCCCCCTTCTCTTCCCCATATTCCACAGTTTACCTTAGCGTGCGGCCATGCGCTCTCCCCTATCCACAACTCACTTTTGTACCCTCTGTCAACATGTTGTCTCTGCACCCCCATCCACAGATTATCTATCTGTCCCTCCACAATTCACTTCTGCACCCCTGGCTACAGCTCCCCTTAATCCATAGCTCTCAACCTCCAATATTTCACCTCTGCACCCCCAGCTCCCCACACTGCTTTCACTCTGCACAAATAACCCCCGTCCCCAGCTCTGACCTCTGCAGAACAACCTCAACATCTCCACAGCTGTCTCTCTGCAGTCTGCACAGCCACCCGTCCCCCCCTTCTCTCCCCTTTCCCTTCCCAGCTCTCACCTCTTCAAAGTTTACAGCTCAGTTTATCTTCACAGGATTAAAACAGTGCAGTCGGCTCCATTCTATAAGGTTGAACAGGCCCCCCCCCCCCACAGCCTACTGTGCAGTCTCCTCTGTGCAGCATCACCTGTCAAAAGGGGAGGGCTGGCACCCTTAGGCCTGGGGGGCAAGTCCAGTCAAGTGGCCCACTGAACTACCTATCAGCTCACCATCACCAGTGCCCATCAATGCGCCACTGACCCATGGGTCCTACTGGCTGCTGGCCTGTGGGTTCTACTGGCTGCTGGCCTGTCGGTCCTGCTGGGAGCTGACCATGGCCAGCTCCCAGCAGGACCCACAGTGTTAAGGGCTTTTTTGAGGTTACTGGGTGGGTATTGGCCTGGGGCAGGGTAAATAGGGTGTATGGGGGGTAGATGGGATGTGGGGTTCAGCTGCGAGTGTCAGGGTCTCTCACCTCAGCGATGGCAGCTGCCCATGCCAGTGCCAGCTCAGCAGTAGGGATGAGCCAAACACCCCCTGGTTCGGTTCGCACCAGAACCTGCGAACGGACCGAAAATTTGCACGAACGTTAGAACCCCATTGACGTCTATGGGACTCGAACGTTCAAAATCAAAAGTGCTCATTTTAAAGGCTAATTTGCATGGTATTGTCCTAAAAAGCATTTGGGGACCCAGGTCCTGCCCCAGGGGACATGTATCAATGCAAAAAAAACTTTTAAAAATGGCCGTTTTTTCGGGAGCAGTGATTTTAATGATGCTCAAAGTAAAAAAAAAAAAAGTGAAATATTCCTTTAAATATTGTACCTGGGGGTGTCTATAGTATGCCTGTAAAGTGTCGCGTGTTTCCCGTGCTTAGAACAGTCCCTGCACAAAATGACATTTTTAAAGGAAAAAAAAGTCATTTAAAACTGCTTGTCGCTTTAATGTAATGTCGGGTCCTGGCAATGGATGAAAATCAGTGAGACAAATGGCATGGGTACCCTCCAGTCCATTACCAGGCCCTTTGGGTCCTGTATGGATATTAAGGGGAACCCCGCACCCAAATTAAAAAAAGGAAAGGCCCTTTATACTCTGAACAGCAGTATACAGGCGGTGCAAACAAGACAGGGACTGTAGGTTTGTTGTTAAGTAGAATCTGTTTGTAATTTTGAACTGGTACATTTTGAACATGTTTGGCTCCAGCCAAAAAATCTATTTAAGCTTTTTGGAAAACATAGGGAAGGGTTATCACCCCTGTGACATTTGTTTTGCTACCTGTGCTCCTCTTCAGAAGATTTCACCTCACTTTTTGTCCCAATGACAAATGTTTTTTGAAAATTTGGGTTTTTTTGTGAAACAAGGATTGGTGATAAAGCATCAGTGGAAAGGAGAAATGTTTTTCCCATATTAACTGTTACAGGAGAGAATTTCCCTTCCTAGGGGTAGATTTCATCTCACTTCCTGTTGTCTCCTTCTGTTTGCAAGTAGGAGTCGTTTGTAAGTTGGATGTTTGAAAGTAGGGGCCTGTCCTATATACTCAGCAGAAATTCGGGCCTTAGGTGTTGTTGTGGCCACAACACTGTAAGTCCTCACAGGGCCCTGCTGTGAAATATTAGATCAAGAATTGTAATTACATGCCCCTGTTGAACAGGGGCAGAAAAATTGGGTCTTTGGTGGTGGTGGTGGTGCTGGTGCCACAACACTGTAAGTCCTCACTCGCTCTTGGTGGGCGTAGAAATGGGCCCTGCTATGAAATATTAGATCAAGAATTGTAATTACATGACCCTATTGAACAGGGGCTGAAAAATTGGGCCTTAGGCACTGGTGCTGGTGCCACAACACTGCAACCCCTCACAGATACTCTAGTTGGAACTCAGAAACGAGCCCTGCTGCAAAGTATTGCATCAAAATTTGTAATTACATGCTCCTGTTAAACAGGGGCTGAAAAAATGGGCCTTAGGCACTGGTGCTGGTGCCACAACACTGCAACCCCTCACAGATACTCTAGTTGGAACGCAGGAACGAGCTCTGCTGAAAAGTATTGCATCAAAAATTGTAATTACACCCCCCGTTAGACAGGGGCTGAAAAATTGGGCCTTAGGCACTGGTGCTGGTGCCACAACACTGTAACCCCTCACAGATACTCTAGCTGGAACACAGAAACGAGCCCTGCTGCAAAGTATTGCAGCAAAAATTGTAATTACACGCCAACAGGGGCTGAAAAATTGGGCCTTAGGCACTGGTGGCGGCACCCAGAACCAAAAATGTTCTTACAAGCTGATCATTGAGGAGGAAGAGGATAATTACTCAGGATAGTCATTCAGCATCAGCATAGGCAGTCTTTGAAGGGATCTGAGATTTCAAAAAAAATTATTCGGTTACATCAGCATCAGGTGCTTGGTAACTAATGGTGATCCAAGACTGATTCATTTTTATGAAGTTCAGTCGATCGACCAAGTCGGTGGACAGACGCACCCTGTGATCGGTTACAAAGCCTCCAGCAGCACTGAATGTGCGTTACGAAAGAACGCTGGATGCAGGACAGGCCAGTAGCTCAATTGCATACTGTGCAAGCTCTGGCCAGTGATCCATCCTCAAGACCCAGTAACCAAGAGGATTTTCGGTGGGAAAAGTGTCCAAGTCACATCTTGCCCCTAGGTATTCCTGCACCATGTAAAACAGACGCTGGCGATGGTTGCTGGAACCGATCATACCTTGGGGCTGCGGACTAAAAAATTGTCTGAATGCATCGTTTAGACGGCCACCTTCTCCACCGCTCCTTCTTTGACTGGCCGAAGCCTCAGCAACACGTTGTCCATAAACAGAAGTTTGTAACCTCCCAGTCTCTGGGAACGCGTTGCACAGACCTTTCTGCAAGGCCTCCTGAAGATGTTTCATCCTCTGCTCCCTCTGCGATGGCAAGATAAGGTCCGCAACCTTACCCTTGCAACGTGGATCAAGGAGGGTTGCCAGCCAGTATTGGTCCTTCTCCTTGATACCACGAATACGAGAATCCTTACGCAGGCTTTGCAGGATCAGGGAGGCCATGCAGCGTAGGTTTGCTGAGGCATTCGGTCCAGAATCCTCTGGGTCACTAAGGACGACATGGTCCGCAGCCACCTCCTCCCAGCCACGTACAAGTCCATGTGTTTCTTTGGGACTGATCCCTTAAAGACTGCTGCTGATGCTGAGTGCCAGGCTCCACCTCCATACTGACACAATCCTCCTCCTCCTCGTCCTCTTCCTATGTGATCGGCTGGCACGCAGGAACACTGTCTGGATAAAGGGGGCCTTGAGGGCTAAGGAAGTCCTCCTCTTCCTGCCTCTGTTCTGCCTCAAGTGCCCTGTCCATTATTCCACGCAGCGTGTGCTCCAACAGGTGGACAAGGGGGACAGTGTCACTGATGCATGCACTGTCACTGCTCACCATCCTCGTGGCCTCCTCAAATGGTGACAGGACAGTGCATGCATCGCTGATCATGGCCCACTAGTGTGGGGAAAAAAAAAACAAGCTCCCCTGACCCTGTCCTGGTGCCATAGTTGCACAGGTACTCATTGATGGCCCTCTGCTGAGTGTGCAGCCGCTGCAGCATGGCCAACTTTGAGTTCCACCTGGTGGGCATGTCACAGATTACGCGGTTCTTGGGCAGGTTAAACTCCTTTTGGAGGTCTGCCAGCCGAGCACTGGCATTATATGACCGGTGGAAATGCACACAGACTTTTCTGGTCTGCCTCAGGACATCCTGTAAGCCCGGGTACCTGCCCAAGAACCGCTGCACCACCAAGTTAAGGACGTGAGCCAAACAGGGCACATGGGTCATTTGTCCCTGTTGGAGGGCAAAGAGGAGGTTGGTGACTCTGAACCTGCCCCTGCAGAGCTGACAGAACCTCTGCCCCAGTGTGGCTCCTGTCCCCCAAGCACACCAGCTCAAGCACCGCATGGCATCTTTTGGCCTGCATACTTGCGCAGCCGCTTGAACAGCTACAGAGCACCGCTGGTTCCGAGGACAAAGCACAGGAAGAGGCCATGGAGGAAGAAGAAGAGTAGGGGGTGGAGGAGAGAGGTGTGTCACAATCATTAGTAGTGGCATTTTGGAGGCGTGGTGGTGGAACAACCTCCAACACTACTGCACCTTGTCCTGCATCCTTCCCAGCTGCCAGCAGAGTCACCCAATGCGCGGTGAAACTTAGGTAACGTCCCTGTCCATGCCTGCTGGACCATGAGTCAGCGGTAATATGCACTTTACCGCTGACCGCCTTCTCCAGCGAGGCCAAGACATTGCCTTCCGCATGCCAGTAGAGAGCCGGAATCGCCTTCCATGAAAAAAAGTGGCATTTGGGTACCTGCCACTGAGGAATCGCACATTCCACAAACTCACGGAAGGGAGCAGAGTCTACCAACTGAAAAGGCAGCAGTTGAAGTGCTAGCAATTTTGCCAAGCTAGCATTCAACTGCTGGGCATGTGGATGGCTGGGAGCGAACTTCTTTCAGCGGTGCAGCAGCTGGGGCAGGGAAATTTGCCTGGTACAAACTGACGTCGGTGTACCGAAAGCAGATTGCCCCCAAGTACTTGGCTGTGACACACCTAATTCTACACCTTCATTCCTCTCAGTGCAGGTCTCAGAGAGGACTGAAGGTATAGTGGGGTTAGAGATGTCAGCTGATGAGGACCAAGGAGAGGTCCTCTTTGTTCTTTGGTGTGGGTCTTTTGGATACGCTTGCCAAGGAACTGCATGGCAGGTCAACATATGTCTGGTCAAGCATGTGGTGCCCAAGCGGGAGATGTTTTGGCCACGCGAGATACGCTTGAGACATATGTTGCAAATAGCAGCGGTGAGATCTGATGCACTCATCTCAAAAAAGCCCACACCAAAGAACTTTTGGAATAACACACAGAGACAGCAGCGCCCTGCACATGCGGAGCTTTGGGGTATGATGCAGTCAGTGTGCTGCCCTTAGGCTGGCCCCTGGAGGGCATCCTGCCTCATTGGTGATGTGCCTCCTCCTCCTCTCTCCTATCAGGCACCCACGTTGAGTCAGTGACCTCATCATCCCCTCCCTCCTCATCACTGGAGCAAACCTGGCAGTATGCTGCAGCAGGGGGAGCATGACTGCCAGATTGCTGTCCTTCTTGGGCACCCCCTCTGTCCTTGCTCACATTACTGCCTTCATCTAGCTCAGTATCATCATCAGAGCCTTCTAAATGCTGGGCATCCTCCTGGAGCATGTACCCAACACTGCGGTCAAACAGTTTGAGGGACTCCTCAGGAGGACATGGTGGGGCTAGGGAAGGAGTCACTGATGCCATTGAGCCGAGGGAAGAGGCCGCGTTGGCAGCTGCTTTGCCAGACAAAGTACCCTGAGCATGGGTGAGAGAGGATGAGGAGGATGAGGACGGCTTGGTCATCCACTCGACCAAGTCTTCCGCATGTTGCGGCTCAACATGGCCAGCTGCCGAAAAAAAGGCCAAGCGTGTCCCACGGCCACTTGCTGATGAGGAAGCACCGTCTCCACGACCAGCACTGTAGCCTCTAGACACAGAGCCTGCTTGCCCTCTTTTATTGGCTTGTGACTGTCTGCCTCTCCTTGTTGGCCTTCCAGACGTACTAATGGATTGTAGCTGCACTAAGCTGGGATATATATATATAAATATATATATATATATATATATATATATATATATATATATATATATATATATATATATATATACTGATACTGCAGCTAGCAAAATCAACTACCTGCCTGTAGTATGAGAACACCACCAACCTTCTACAGGTAGCTTTAGGTGAACACTGTGCAGAGCTCGCTAAAAACAAACTTGTAGCTTATTTAGCTGCCTGCGGTAGTGATAGGATCAAGAAAACACCACCAACCTTCTACAGGTAGCTTTAGCTGAACACTGTGCAGAGCTCGCAAACAAATAACTTGTAGCTTATTTAGCTGCCTGCGATAGTGATAGGATCAGGAAAACACCACCAACTTTCTACAGGTAGCTTTAGCTGAACACTGTGCAGAGCTCGCACTACACTAACTTGTAGTTTTAGGTGAAAACTGTGCAGAGCTCGCAAAAAACTAACTTGTAGCCTATTTAGCTGCCTGTGGTAGTGATAGGATCAGGAAAACACCACCAACCTTCTAAAGGAAGCTTTAGGTGAACACTGTGCAGAGCTCGCAAAAAAATAACTTGTAGCTTATTTAGCTGCCTGCGGTAGTGATAGGATCAGGAAAACACCACCAACCTTCTACAGGTAGCTTTAGCTGAACACTGTGCAGAGCTCATAAAAAACTAACTTGTAGTTTTAATTGAACACTGTGAGGAGGACGCACTACACTAACTTGTAGCTTTAGCTGAACACTGTTCAGAGGACGCACTACACTAACTTGTAGCTTTAGCTGAACACTGTGCAGAGGTCGCACTACACTAACTTGTAGTTTTAGCTGAACACTGTGAGGAGGACGCACTACCCTAACTTGTATCTTTAGCTGAACACTGTGCAGAGGTCACGCTAAACTAACTTGTAGCTTCAGCTGAACACTGTGAGGAGGACGCACTACATTAACTTGTAGCTTTAGCTGAACACTGTGCAGAGGTCGCACTACACAAACTTGTAGTTTTAGCTGAACACTGTGAGGTGCACGCACTACACTAACTTGCAGCTTTAGCTGAACACTGTGCAGAGGTCACACTACACTAAATTGTAGCTTTAGCTGAACACTGCAGAGCTCGCACTACACTAACGTGTAGTTTTGGTGAACACCGTGCAGAGCTCTCAAAAAACTAACTTGTAGCTTATTTAGCTGCCTGCGGTTGTAATAGGATCAGGAAAACACCACCAACCTTCTACAGGTAGCTTTAGCTGAACACTGTGCAGAGCTCATAAAAAACGAACTTGTAGTTTTAGTTGAACACTGTGAGGAGGACGCACTACACTAACTTGTAGCTTTAGCTGAACACTGTGCAGAGCTCGCACTACACTAACGTGTAGTTTTAGGTGAACACCGCGCAGAGCTCGCAAAAAACTAACTTGTAGCTTATTTAGCTGCCTGCGGTAGTGATAGGATCAGGAAAACACCACCAACCTTCTACAGGTAGCTTTAGCTGAACACTGTGCAGAGCTCGCAAACAAATAACTTGTAGCTTATTTAGCTGCCTGCGATAGTGATAGGATCAGGAAAACACCACCAACCTTCTACAGGTAGCTTTAGCTGAACACTGTGCAGAGCTCGCACTACACTAACTTGTAGTTTTAGGTGAAAACTGTGCAGAGCTCGCAAAAAACTAACTTGTAGCCTATTTAGCTGCCTGCGGTAGTGATAGGATCAGGAAAACACCACCAACCTTCTAAAGGAAGCTTTAGGTGAACACTGTGCAGAGCTCGCAAAAAAATAACTTGTAGCTTATTTAGCTGCCTGCAGTAGTGATAGGATCAGGAAAACACCACCAACCTTCTACAGGTAGCTTTAGCTGAACACTGTGCAGAGCTCATAAAAAACTAACTTGTAGTTTTAGTTGAACACTGTTCAGAGGACGCACTACACTAACTTGTAGCTTTAGCTGAACACTGTTCAGAGGACGCACTACACTAACTTGTAGCTTTAGCTGAACACTGTGCAGAGGTCGCACTACACTAACTTGTAGTTTTAGCTGAACACTGTGAGGAGGATGCACTACACTAACTTGTATCTTTAGCTGAACACTGTGCAGAGGTCACGCTAAACTAACTTGTAGCTTCAGCTGAACACTGTGAGGAGGACGCACTACATTAACTTGTAGCTTTAGCTGAACACTGTGCAGAGGTCGCACTACACGAACTTGTAGTTTTAGCTGAACACTGTGAGGTGCACGCACTACACTAACTTGCAGCTTTAGCTGAACACTGTGCAGAGGTCACACTACACTAACTTGTAGCTTTAGCTGAACACTGTGCAGAGCTCGCACTACACTAACGTGTAGTTTTGGTGAACACCGTTCAGAGCTGTCAAAAAAACTAACTTGTAGCTTATTTAGCTGCCTGCGGTAGTGATAGGATCAAGAAAACACCACCAACCTTCTACAGGAAGTTTTAGGTGAACACTGTGCAGAGCTCGCAAAAAACTAACTTGTAGCTTATTTAGCTGCCTGCGGTTGTAATAGGATCAGGAAAACACCACCAACCTTCTACAGGTAGCTTTAGCTGAACACTGTGCAGAGCTTGCACTAGACTAACTTGTAGTTTTATGTGAACACTGTGCAGAGCTCGCAAAAAACTAACTTGTAGCCTATTTAGCTGCCTGTGGTAGTGATAGGATCAGGAAAACACCACCAACCTTCTACAGGAAGCTTTAGGTGAACACTGTGCAGAGCTCGCAAAAAAATAACTTGTAGCTTATTTAGCTGCCTGCAGTAGTGATAGGATCAGGAAAACGCCACCAACCTTCTACAGGTAGCTTTAGCTGAACACTGTGCAGAGCTCATAAAAAACTAACTTGTAGTTTTAGCTGAACACTGTTCAGAGGACGCACTACACTAACTTGTAGCTTTAGTTGAACACTGTGCAGAGGTCGCACTACACTAACTTGTAGTTTTAGCTGAACACTGTGAGGAGGACGCACTACACTAACTTGTAGCTTTAGCTGAACACTGTGAGGAGGATGCACTACCCTAACTTGTATCTTTAGCTGAACACTGTGCAGAGGTCATGCTAAACTAACTTGTAGCTTCAGCTGAACACTGTGAGTAGGACGCACCACATTAACTTGTAGCTTTAGCTGAACACTGTGCAGAGGTCGCACTACACTAACTTGTAGTTTTAGCTGAACACTGTGAGGTGCACACACTACACTAACTTGTAGCTTTAGCTGAACACTGTGCAGAGGTCACACTACACTAACTTGTAGCTTTAGCTGAACACTGTGCAGAGCTCGCACTACACTAACGTGTAGTTTTAGGTGAACACCGCGCAGAGCTCGCAAAAAACTAACTTGTAGCTTATTTAGCTGCCTGCGGTAGTGATAGGATCAGGAAAACACCACCAACCTTCTACAGGAAGCTTTAGGTGAACACTGTGCAGAGCTTGCAAAAAAATAACTTGTAGCTTATTTAGCTGTCTGCAGTAGTGATAGGATCAGGAAAACACCACCAACCTTCTACAGGTAGCTTTAGCTGAACACTGTGCAGAGCTCATAAAAAACTAACTTGTAGTTTTAGTTGAACACTGTGAGGAGGACGCACTACACTAACTTGTAGCTTTAGCTGAACACTGTTCAGAGGACGCACTACACTAACTTGTAGCTTTAGCTGAACACTGTGCAGAGGTCGCACTACACTAACTTGTAGTTTTAGCTGAACACTGTGAGGAGGACGCACTACACTAACTTGTAGCTTTAGCTGAACACTGTGAGGAGGATGCACTACCCTAACTTGTATCTTTAGCTGAACACTGTGCAGAGGTCATGCTAAACTAACTTGTAGCTTCAGCTGAACACTGTGAGTAGGACGCACCACATTAACTTGTAGCTTTAGCTGAACACTGTGCAGAGGTCGCACTACACTAACTTGTAGTTTTAGCTGAACACTGTGAGGTGCACACACTACACTAACTTGTAGCTTTAGCTGAACACTGTGCAGAGGTCACACTACACTAACTTGTAGCTTTAGCTGAACACTGTGCAGAGCTCGCACTACACTAACGTGTAGTTTTAGGTGAACACCGCGCAGAGCTCGCAAAAAACTAACTTGTAGCTTATTTAGCTGCCTGCGGTTGTAATAGGATCAGGAAAACACCACCAACCTTCTACAGGAAGCTTTAGGTAAACACTGTGCAGAGCTTGCAAAAAAATAACTTGTAGCTTATTTAGCTGCCTGCAGTTGTAATAGGATCAGGAAAACACCACCAACCTTCTACAGGTAGCTTTAGCTGAACACTGTGCAGAGCTTGCACTACACTAACTTGTAGTTTTAGGTGAACACTGTGCAGAGCTCGCAAAAAACTAACTTGTAGCCTATTTAGCTGCCTGCGGTAGTGATAGGATCAGGAAAACACCACCAACCTTCTACAGGAAGCTTTAGGTGAACACTGTGCAGAGCTCGCAAAAAAATAACTTGTAGCTTATTTAGCTGCCTGCAGTAGTGATAGGATCAGGAAAACACCACCAACCTTCTACAGGTAGCTTTAGCTGAACACTGTGCAGAGCTCATAAAAAACTAACTTGTAGTTTTAGTTGAACACTGTGAGGAGGACGCACTACACTAACTTGTAGCTTTAGCTGAACACTGTTCAAAGGACGCACTACACTAACTTGTAGCTTTAGCTGAACACTGTGCAGAGGTCGCACTACACTAACTTGTAGTTTTAGCTGAACACTGTGAGGAGGACGCACTACACTAACTTGTAGCTTTAGCTGAACACTGTGAGGAGGATGCACTACCCTAACTTGTATCTTTAGCTGAACACTGTGCAGAGGTCATGCTAAACTAACTTGTAGCTTCAGCTGAACACTGTGAGGAGGACGCACTACATTAACTTGTAGCTTTAGCTGAACACTGTGCAGAGGTCGCACTACACTAACTTGTAGTTTTAGCTGAACACTGTGAGGTGCACACACTACACTAACTTGTAGCTTTAGCTGAACACTGTGCAGAGCTTGCACTACACTAACTTGTAGTTTTAGCTGAACACTGTGAGGAGGACGCAGTACACTATCTTGTAGCTTTAGCTGAACACTGTTCAGAGGACGCACTACATTAACTTGTAGCTTTAGCTGAACACTGTGCAGAGCTCGCAAAAAAATAACTTGTAGCTTATTTAGCTGCCTGCGGTAGTGATAGGATCAGGAAAACACCACCAACCTTCTACAGGTAGCTTTAGGTGAACACTGTGCAGAGCTCGCAAAAAATAATTTGTAGCTCATTTAGCTGCCTGCGGTAGTGATAGGATCAAGAAAACACCACCAACCTTCTACAGGTAGCTTTAGCTGAACACTGTGCAGAGCTCGCAAAAAAATAACTTGTAGCCTATTTAGCTGGTGCGGTAGTGATAGGATCAGGAAAACACCACCAACCTTCTACAGGTAGCTTTAGCTGAACACTGTGCAGAGCTCGCACTACACTAACGTGTAGTTTTAGGTGAACACTGTGCAGAGCTCGCAAAAAACTAACTTGTAGCTTATTTAGCTGCCTGCAGTAGTGATAGGATCAGGAAAACACCACCAACCTTCTACAGGAAGCTTTAGCTGAACACTGTGCAGAGCTCGCACTACACTAACGTGTAGTTTTAGGTGAACACTGTGCAGAGCTCGCAAAAAACTAACTTGTAGCTTATTTAGCTGCCTGCGGTAGTGATAGGATCAGGAAAACACCACCAACCTTCTACAGGAAGCTTTAGGTGAACACTGTGCAGAGCTCACAAAAAAATAACTTGTAGCTTATTTAGCTGCCTGCGGTAGTAATAGGATCAGGAAAACACCACCAACCTACTATAGGTAGCTTTAGCTGAACACTGTGCAGAGCTTGCAGTACACTAACTTGTAGTTTTAGCTGAACACTGTGAGGAGGACGCACTACACTAACTTGTAGTTTTAGCTGAACACTGTGAGGAGGACTCACTACACTAACTTGTAGCTTTAGCTGAACACTGTGAGGAGGACACACTACCCTAACTTGTAGCTTTAGCTGAACACTGTGCAGAGGTCACACTAAAATAACTTGTAGCTTTAGCTGAACACTGTGAGGAGGACGCACTACACTAACTTGTAGCTTTAGCTGAACACTGTGCAGAGGTTGCACTACACTAACTTGTAGTTTTAGCTGAACACTGTGAGGAGGACGCACTACACTAACTTTTAGCTTTAGCTGAACACTGTGCAGAGGTCACACTACACTAACCTGTAGCTTTATCTGAACACTGTTCAGAGCTCGAAAAAACGAACTTGTAGCTTATTTAGCTGCCTGCGGTAGTGATAGGATCAGGAAAACACCACCAACCTTCTACAGTTAGCTTTAGCTGAACACTGTGCAGAGCTCGCAAAAAATAACTTGTAGCTTATTTAGCTGCCTGCGGTAGTGATAGGATCAGGAAAACACCACCAACCTTCTACAGGTAGCTTTAGCTGAACACTGTGCAGAGCTCGCAAAAAAATAACTTGTAGCTTTAGCTGAACACTGTGAGGAGGATGCACTACACTAACTTGTAGTTTTAGCTGAACACTGTGCAGAGGTCACACTAAACTAACTTGTAGCTTTAGCTGAACACTGTGAGGAGGACGCACTAAACTAACTTGTAGTTTTAGCTGAACACTGTGCAGAGGTCACACTAAACTAACTTGTAGCTTTAACTTAACACTGTGAGGAGGACGTAGTACACTAATGCCCCGTACACACGGTCGGACTTTGTTCGGACATTCCGACAACAAAATCCATGGATTTTTTCCGAAGGATGTTGGCTCAAACTTGTCTTGCATACACACGGTCACACAAAGTTGTCGGAAAATCCGATCGTTCTAAACGCGGTGACGTAAAACACGTACGTCGGGACTCTAAACGGGGCAGTAGCCAATAGCTTTCATCTCTTTATTTATTCTGAGCATGCGTGGCACTTTGTCCGTCGGATTTGTGTACACACGATCGGAATTTCCGACAACGGATTTTGTTGTCGGAAAATTTTATAGCAAGCTCTCAAACTTTGTGTGTCGGAAAATCCGATGGAAAATGTGTGATGGAGCCCACACACGGTCGGAATTTCCGACAACAAGGTCCTATCACACATTTTCCGTCGGAAAATCCGACCGTGTGTACGGGGCATAACTGTAAATAGTCTAGCTGCCTGACTGTAGTACTAATAGGATCAAAAGAACACCAGCAATTTTCTTCAGGTAGCTGTAAATACTGTAACAAGACAAGCCTGCCTGTCAGTAGGAAGATAACAAGAACAGATCTAGCTAAACTGAATACAGTGTGTATATATATATATATATACAACACCTGGGATGCATATATATACACAATACACTGTAAGTGCAGCTAACTCACTGACTGTCCTGCCTAATCTATCTAACTCAAATGAAATGACACTGTCTCTCTCTCTCTCTAAGCACGCCGGAAAACACACTACACAGGCCCGCCGTGCAGGCGGCCTTATATAGTGTGGGGCGTGTTCTAAACCCCCTGAGCCATAATTGGCCAAAGCCACCCTGGCTTTGGCCAATTACAGCTCTCTCTACTGACGGCGCTGTGATTGGCCAAGCATGCGGGTCATAGTGCATGCTTGGCCAGTCATCAGCCATCGATGCACTACGATGCCGCAGTGAATTATGGGCCGTGACGCGCCACACAAATTTGGCGTGAACGGCCCATATCGTTCATAATTCGGCGAATGATCGAACAGACGATGTTCGAGTCAAACATGGGTACTCAGCAGGTCCTTGCACAGCCTCCTCCAATCCTGGAGGTGTGATGCTCCTGTCCTGGGGTCAATTAAACTTGCAGCCTGAGCCAGTCACGTGTGTCCCAACTCCCTTGCACGCCCTGCTGCCTCTGCCTGCCTCCAAGTTCTGGGAGTTGTAGCTTCCTGGCTGCGTTGCGCTGCTCTCAGTTCTCCACCCACTGGGTGTGAGCGCATGTGGACTACAACCATGGGTGTGTCATGAAATCAGTGGGCACGTGTGGGAGATCCAAAGTGGGCCCCCCTATGCAGTGTGAAAGGAGAAGCTGCGCCATGACAAAAAGTGGACGTGGTTTAAGCTGCGCTAAATATTGGGCATGGCTTAAAGGGGTGTGGTTAAATAGAGTCTGTGATGACTTACATAGTTCAGATTGTGGTAATGTTAAATAGGGAGCACCTGGGTCTTGACCCTGCTGAGTGACTCCAATCATCAGGACCAGGACCCAGGTACTCCCACTCTATACACCTGAGCTAGCTGTGGGGGCTCTCTTACCAAAGAAAGACATGTGTGTCACTCCACTCAGCAGGGCCACCAGGTACTCAAGAGTCTGCCATTCCTGGCCGCCTTAGACGCCACCGCGTCAGTACAGGTTGGATCAACTTCCAATCCAGTCCTCACGTCGGCACCTGGCTCTCCTCACAGCTCCGCCCTTGCAATTTGTAGAGTGCGCCAATGCCGGGACAAGATCATCCAGTGCCCAGGGCAAACATGGCAAACTCCTCACCCCCATATGCCCCCTTCTATCACAAATCCCCCCCAGCACAAATCCTCACTCCCCACATCCCCCCTACAACATAAATCCACAAATTCTCTTACCCCCAATCCCCCCTCTCAGCACAGACAACCACCCCCTCCATATCCCCCTAGCAGCACAAATCCTCACCTTAATATAACCCCTTCCTGTACAAATCCCCCTTCTCAGCACAAACCCTTGCCTCCGCCTTCTTTCCCAGCACAAATCCTCCCCTATCTCTCCCTCCCAGCACAAATCCTCCCCCATCTCTCCCTCCCAGCACAAATCCTCCCCATCTCTCCCTCCCAGCACAAATCCTCCCCCATCTCTCCCTCCCAGCACAAATCCTCCCCTATCTCTCCCTGCCAGCACAAATCCTCCCCCATCTCTCCCTCCCAGCATAAATCCTCCCCATCTCTCCCTCCCAGCACAAATCCTCCCCCATCTCTCCCTCCCAGCATAAATCCTCCCCCATCTCCCCCTCCCAGCATAAATCCCCCTCTCATCACTAATCCTCCCCATCTCTCACTCCCAGCACAAATCCTCCCCCATCTCCCCCTCCCAGCATAAATCCCCCTCTCATCACAAATCCTCCCCCATCTCCCCCTCCCAGCATAAATCCTCCCCCATCTCCCCCTCCCAGCATAAATCCTCCCCCATCTCCCCCTTCCAGCATAAATCCCCTCTCATCACAAATCCTCTCCCATCTCCCCCTCCCAGCATAAATTCCCCCTCTTAGCAAAAATCATCTCCCCTCCCAGCAAAAAAATTCCTCCTCTCAGCAAAAATCCTCCCCATCTCAAACCTGTGCCTCCTTCTCTCCCCTTCCAGTAAAAATCCCCCCCCCAGCTCCTTCTCCTGTTCTGTAAGAGCAGCCCGATATGCTGAGACTTGTAGTGCAGCTCTAGAGTACACGGGACTGAAGAATGGCAGCCCACTCTGCTGGGACTTTTAGTGCCCTCTGTGGGGGACTGAGGATAGGATAGGCTGCCATATCATCATAGGAGGCTGCCATATCTCAGCCCCCCACAGAGGGCACTACAACTCCCAGCAGAGCGGGCTGCCACCAGTCCTCCAAACACAGCATGAGAAGACTGCACAGCCTTTCACTCCCCATACACTCCTCCCCACTCCCCCCTTACAATGGTGTCCTTGACTCCTGGCCACCCCTCTCAGGAGTCTGGATGGCATGTCACACTGCATGGCTCCCAGACTCCAGTGCAGCACACAAGGCTGGAGATCACTCTGGCACTGCTCAGACACCTCAGTGGCTGTGGGCAGGGACATACTAAAAGGAATGACAGAATGGAATGCCCATAGACATTAACAGGGAGATGGAATAATGGAACAAAGTGGAATGCCCATAGAGAATAATTAAAAAAAAAATTAAATTTGTGACAGACTCTTTAGACATATCATTTTTTTTTTAAAACCTACTTTTAAATATCAGTGGCCATATTTAATATTGAGATTAGGTGGGATTATTGTTGTTTTTTTATGGCATGACAGAAGGGGATGCCCATAGAGTATAATGGGAAGTAAAATCTAAACTCATTTGCAGGCAAATCTTAGAGACATAGCAATTTATTCTTTACCACAGCTGTTCCTCAAGTAGAGTAGCAGATTGTAAGATTGAGATTATTTGGGATTACAGCTGTTTTCTATGGAATGACAGATAAATAATAGAAAGGAATGCCCATAGAGTATAATGGGAAGCAAGATGTGATCTGGAGTCAGAACCATTGCTCATATCAGATCAATCTTTAGCAGACATACTCTCTATGTTCAGTGGTGATGTCCAAATTTCACACTAAGTGGGAATATTATTGTTTTCTATGGAATGACAAACATATGACAGAATGGAATGCCCATAGAGTATAATGGGAAGCAAAATGTGACCTGGAGTCAGAACCATTGCTCATATCAGATCAATCTTTAGCAGACATAATCTCTATGTTCAGTGATGATGTTCAAATTTGACATTAAGTGGGAATATTAATGTTTTCTATGGAATGACCAACATATGACAGAAGGGAATGCCCATAGAGTATAATGGGAAGTAAAATATAAACTCATTTGCAGGCAAATCTGAGAGACATAGCAACTTCACCTTTCCCACAGGTGTTCCTCAAGTAGAGTAGCAGATTCTAAAATTGAGATTATTTGGGATTACAGTTGTTTTCTATGGAATGACAGATAAATGATAAAAAGGAATGGCCATAGACTATAATGGGAAGTAAGATGTGACCCGGAGTCACAACCATTCAACATATCAAATACATTTTTAGCAGATATACTCTCCAAATTCAGTGGCAATATTTAAAATCAAGACAAATTGGGTTATAATTGTTTTCTAAGGAATGAATGAAGGAAATGCCCATAAAGTATAATATATATCAACTCTTTTGCAGGCAAACCTGAAAGATATAGCTATTTAAAAGGGACATATATTCCATCTGAGACAACAGCCTCATTTAAAGGCTTTGCCTTTATTTAAGACAGTTTTTTTATACAGGTGCTGCTTGATGAAGAACATGTTATGGTCGAAACTGTGCAGTCGCTGATCTCAGATTACCTGCAATGTATATGAATATTTCAATTAAAGAGAATATTGCAAAGATTGGGATTGCATCTTCAATTTTTTTGATGTGTGTTTTTTGCAAAATTGAGGAAGTCCCTATTGGATGCAATATTAAAAGAAGTATTCTGGCTACACTGCATAAGTTTCACACCTTGATTTAACCCTTTAACAATCTCACTATTGACAAATGATGGCTACAGCATGGCTCGATAACTTAGGGAGGGCCTACTATGATGTCCTCCCAGAATCGCAGGCGCACACACAGGAGTATCCATGACCGGACCCGGCGCATCATGGATCATGGCTGACAGCAGCCGTTTGTCACGTGATTGCTCCAACAAAAGACAGAGCAATCACTTGTAAACAAACCAGCGTCGTGTCCGGTTTCTCTCTCCCCTCTCTGTACCGAGCGGCACAGTGTGAACGGAGAGGGGAGAGATCGGGTGCAGCAGTGCTGTGGGCTGGATCTTTAGTTCCCACAGTGCTGCTCTGTGCCCATTGCAGCATTCATCCACCCATCCATGCTCAGGCATCCCATCCACCCCCATCCATACTCAGCCATACCTAGCAATACCCAACCATACTCAGCCTTACTAAGCCATCCCATCCATACTCAGCCATACACAGCCCTAACCAGCCATACCCATTCATGCTCAGTCATCCCTATCCACAGCTCATCCATCCCCATTCATGCTCATCCATGCCACATCAGTTCTTATCCATGCCACTACAGTGCCTCCCAAAAGTGTAATAGGTAGTCAAATTAGATTTGAAATGTATGCCCCTAGAACACCTGACAGTGCTCCCTGCATGTTGGGCCTCTGTATGTGGCCAGGCTGTGGAAAAGTCTCCCACATGTGGTATCGCCATACTCAGGAGGAGTAGGAGAATCTGTGGTGTTATTTTTGCTATGTACCTGCTATGTGTTAGAAATATTGTATAAACGGACAACTTTGTTAAAAAAAATTTAAAAAATGCGTTTTCATGTTCTTTCCAAATTTTCAAAAAAAAATGTCACGTTCAAAAGACTTATTATGCCTCCTAGAACATACTTTGGGGTGTTTTCTTTCAAAATTGGGGTTATTTTTGGGGCATTTCCATTGTCCTGGTGCTCCAGGGCCTTTAAAAGTGCAAGAGGTAGTCAGGAAATTATGAGTAATTTATGCTCCTATAATGCCTAAAGGTGCTCCCTGCATGTTGGGCCTCTGTATGTGGTCACGCTGTGTAAAAGTCTCACACATGTGGTATCATCATACTCAGAAAGAGTAGCAGAATGTATTTTGGTGTGTGATTTGTGGTATGCATATGCTGTGTTTGATAAATAACATGCTAACAATGTTATTTTGTGAAAAAAGAACTGGAAAAAAAAAACTTGATTTTACAAAATATTTTGGGAAAAAATTACAACTTCTAAAAACTCACCATGCCTTTTACTAAATATCTTGGACTGTCTATTTTCCAAAAATGGGCCATTTGGGGGGTATTGGTACTGTCTTGGCTTGTTAGGTTCTCAAGAAATGAGATAGGCCATCAGTACATTAGGTGTGATAAATTTTTAGAGATTGGTACAATAGCTTGTGTACTCCATAACTTTCACACAGAACTAATTAAATACACCGATTAGGTTTATTTTTACCAAAGATATGCAGCAGTATAAATTTGTGCCAAAATTTATGAAGAAAAATTGCTATCAAAATTTTATAACAGAAACAAAAAAGATACATTTTTTTTAATGACGTGGGTGGTCCCCCTAAATTCCATACCAGACCCTTATCCGAGCACGCAACCTGGCAGGCCACAGGAAAAGAGGGGGGGACGAGAGAACGACCCCCCTCCTGAACCGTACCAGGACACATGCCCTCAACATTGGGAGGGTGCTTTGGGGTATGGAATTTAGGGGGACCCCCCACGTCTTTTTTTTTTTAATTTTGGCCAGGGTTCCCCTTAATGTCCATACCAGACCTGAAGGACCTGGTATGGAATTTAGGGGCACCCACACGTCATTTTTTTTTTTTATTTTGTTTCGGGGTTCCCCTGTGGGGAATTCCCATGCCGTTTTTATCAATGAACTTCTATGTGTATTGTCGGACTGGCAATGCATTAATAGCCGCGAGTAGTTTTAAATGACTTTTTTTCCTTTGAAATGTCATTTTGCTGTCAGACTGTTCTACACACGGGAAACATGCGCCCCTTTACAGGCATACTATAGACACCCCCCAGGTACGAAATTTAAAGGGATATTACACTTTTATTGTTTCACTTTAAGCATTATTAAAATCACTGCTCCCAAAAAAAGTCCGTTTTTAAAACTTTTTTTGCATTGATCCATGTCCCCTGGGGGAGGACCCAGGTCCCCAAACACTTTTTATGACAATACCATGCATATAAGACTTTAAAATTAGCACTTTTGATTTCTCCCATAGACTTTTAAAGGGTGTTCCGCGGCATTCGAATTTGCCGCAAACACCCCAAATTGTTCGCTGTTCGGCAAACTTGCGAACAGCCGATGTTCAAGTCGAACATGAGAGTATGTCTGCTAAAGATTGATCTGATATGACCAATGGTTCTGACTCCAGGTCACATCTTTTTTTTTTTTTTTTTTTTCCACAAAAGAATTTTTTATTTCAAAAGAATAAGACACAACATACAGGACAAAAGTATTGACACAACACATCATTTAACAGAATCATATAAAGAGTATGTATGTCACGATACAACATAAAGATCCTAACTGAGATTAAGTGAACATTACTGAGACTTTAAATTTGTCATTAAGCGTATGTGGGCGGAGGATCTTCATTCCCATTGTCCCCTCCCCCCCCCCTCCCCCCCGGTTAGACTGCGGGAAGGGCAGGGATCAGTCACTCAAGTAAGTTCACCATCTAAATAACAATGTATCCTGACAGGATAAGGACTAAGTGTCGGTCTGGGGGAAAAGAGAATAAAAAATAGAAAAAAAGAAAAAAAGGGGAGGAAGAAAGGAAAGAGTAAAAACAGAGAGAGAGAGAAAGGAGAAGAGAAGGAAAAGAGAGAGAAGGAAGAAAAAAAAAAAAAAAAAGGGGGGGGGGTGGAGAGGGGATAAATATTAGGTGGGGAGTAAAGGTAATGGAAGTGAGAGGGGAAGGGTGAGTGGATCCGCACCTGCCCCCCCCCCCCACACAAAACGTCGATTAAGATGTTGTTACACTCTACAGGTATCCTTACGATACACACTGAAGGTATCGTTCAGTAGTAACAAAATGAGACCAGCAGGCCCATATGGTTGAAAATTTATGCATCCTGTCTTGTGAGGTAAAGATTAGCTCCTCCATTTCTTTTATAGAGGAAATCCGTGCAAACCATTCCCTGACTGTTGGAATGTTGATGGAGCGCCAATGTCTGGGTATACAAAGTCTAGCGGCATTAACCATATGCATCGGCAGTGATTTGTAGTAATCTTTTTTGGATAGCGATGTGAGGTGTAAGAGAAACTGGGACGGGGTGTAGTCCAAGGTGTAAGTAGTGATATGTGAGATGAGACCGTGAACCTCCCTCCAAAAAGGTTGAATGTTCACGCAATCCCACCACACATGAAGCATAGTTCCCACCTCCAACCCGCATCTCCAGCAGGTATCAGGAATATTAGGGGAAAATTTGTGGATACGTGACAGAGTCCTATACCATTTTGTGATCACCTTGTAGCCATTTTCTTGGATGGCAACGTTCAAAGAGCCCTTGTGTGCGTATTCATAAATAATGTTCCAGTCCTCTATGGAAAGAGACCTTTGAAGATCTCTACTCCAGGAAACCTGTGAGGGGGCGGGGTTCTGCGTTGGGGTTTCTGAAAGAGAGGTATACAGAAGGGAGATTAAGTGTCTTTGCGGCTGTTTACGATGGCATAAGGATTCAAAGGGTGAAAGTTGTCGTGTCCAGTCCGCCTGACTGGCATGTGTAGTGAGGAAATGACGGATTTGTCTATAAGTCCAAAAGGAAAGTGAGAGCGTCTTGGTGTTAGACTTTAAAGTTTCGAAGGATAGGAGCTTCTCATTGGAGTAGAATTGGAGAGCTAGGACGTCTTCGAATGGCCACTCCTGACTTAAAAAGTCTGCAGAGGCCCCTGGTGGAAAGTCAGGATTCCCCCGGAGAGTAGTTAGGGGACCCGGGGGGGGGGGTTGAATGAACCCCTTATCATGGTCTTTCTAAAAGTCAGAAGTGTAGTATGTATAAGGGGGTGGGTTAAAAGGGTACGGGGCCAGTTCCGAGGAGGTAACCATGGGAGAAGGTGTAAGGGGCCTGACGAGAAGGACCTCTCTAGGAAGACCCATGTCTTTTTAGAGGCATGGATGTTCCAGTCAGCGATCCCAATGAGGTGACAAGCGTAGTAATATTTTTGGAGGTCAGGTAGACATATTCCTCCTTTAAATTTAGCTAGTGTGAGTCTGGAGTATTTAATGCGAGGTGAAGAATCCCTCCACAGGAAAGCAGAACATGCCCTCCGGTAGGATTTAAAAAAACTTGCTGGTAAGGAGATAGGGATCGATTGCATAAGATAAAGTAGGCAAGGCAGGATTATCATTTTGATTAAGGCAGAGCGTCCGAACCAGGAGACATTTAGGCCTTTCCAGTCCTTGAGGTGTTTTTGTGTCTGAAGAAGGAGTGGAAGGAAATTTTTTGAGTATAGATCTGACAGGTGGGTGGGGATTCGAATGCCTAAGTATGTAAGTGTATCATGTTCCCATCGAAACGGGAATGAGTCTTGGCAATGTGTCACTGTCTGAGAGGGGAGGGAGACGTTTAGGGCCTGTGATTTGGTATAGTTAATTTTGAGGTTTGATAAGGTGCCAAAGTATTCAATGTCTTTAAGGAGATTGGGTAGGGAGATATGGGGCAGTTGCAGGGATAGCAAAATGTCGTCTGCGAAAGCAGCGACTTTAAGCTCTTTATTCTTCACGATGATCCCCTGAATATTTGGGTTGCTTCTCAGCCTATTGAGGAAGGGTTCCAGGGTTAAGACGTATATCAGAGGTGAAAGTGGACATCCCTGGCGTGTGCCGTTACTAATGGGAAAGGCGTCCGACAGGTGGCCATTGACTTTTACCACTGCAGAGGGACCCTTGTAAAGGGCCATAATAAATGACAGCATGCGGGTCCCCAGGCCTATGGCGGTGAGCACCTCCTGCATGTAGTCCCAGGCCACTCTGTCGAATGCCCTTTCTGCATCAAGTGAGAGAAAGAAACCTTGTGTATTGGAAGTCGTGAGCCAGTGATGTAAATTCAGTGTGCGGATGACGTTGTCCCTAGCTTCACGCTCAGGGACAAAGCCGACTTGGTCTAAAGATATAAGGTCTGGCACTAGTGGGAGTAGTCTGTTTGCTAAGATTTTCGCGAAAATTTTGATATCAACATTTAATAGAGATATCGGTCGGTAGTTTGCGACTAAGGAAGCGTCTTTGCCCTCCTTGGGAATCACCGCTATTTGCGCAGCTAGCATTCTATCAGATTTGGTTTGGGGGTCTGAAAGGGCGTTAAACGTGTCCAGGAGTTTGGGAGTTAGGGAGTCAGTGAAAGCTTTGTAATATTGGAGGGAAAAACCGTCCGGGCCAGGGGCTTTGCCTGTTTTCATTTGTTTCATAGCTGTATCTAGTTCCAACACTGATATAGGGCCATCCATGTCCCGGGACTGTTGGGTAGATATTGGTTTAGGACTGTAGTTGGAAAGAAATTCTTTGATAGTTGCATTGCGGGAGTCAGTATTGTTTCGTGGGGAACTGGTGGGTTGTAAATTGTAAAGTTTATGGTAGAACCTTTCAAATTCTTTGGCAACGTCAGCATTCTTGGTTAGAAGCTCCCCCCTAGAGTTACGTAAATGATGGATTGTAGAGGACAATTTTGAATTTTGGACTGTGCGTGCCAAAAGACGGCCGCACTTGTTGCCCTGTTCATAGAAAATCCTCTGGCCGAGGATATAGCGTCTCCTAGAGCGTTTGCCCAGCTCCTCTAAAAGTAAGGCTCGGGTGTGTGTTAGTTCCTGTAGGGTGGTTTGTGCGTGTGATAATTTATGGGAGGTTTCGAGGGAGCCAATCGTCCTAATAAGAGAATTTATATATTCTTGACGCTGTTTCTTAGCTTTTGTAGCAAGGGCGATTAGCTCACCTCGAATCACGCATTTATGCGCTTCCCAAAGGGAGATTGGGGAGATCTCCGGGTTCGAGTTTTCCGTGAAGTATTGTTGGATTCTCGTGCGGATATGGTCCATCACCAGGGGGTCTTTGAAAAGGGAGGGATTCAAACGCCAAGTCTTCGTTCTAAAGTTGGGTGTGGGGAAAGATAAGGTCACTGTTATTGGGTGGTGGTCAGACAAAAACATCGGTTCTATGGTGGACTGTTGGAGTAGGGGAAGGTCAGTCTGGGAGAGAAAAAAGAAGTCGATCCTGGAGTATTTTTGATGTGGGGCCGAATAAAAAGTGTAATCCTTATCGGAGGGGAATAAGGTACGCCATGCATCATGTAAGGTCAATGATTGTAGTTGTAGATTGATCTGACGTAACGCTTTATAAGTTAAAGTAGATGTTCCTGTGGAGGAGTCCAGTAAGGGGTTTAGGGGCACGTTAAAGTCCCCTCCCAGGAGTACTAATCCTGATTTAAAGGAGGTCAGGAGGTCACATATTTTCCTAAAGAAGGCGACTTGGTGGTCATTTGGGCAGTAGATATTGGCTAATGTGATTGGTGTGGAAGCATAGGAGCCTTTAAGGAAGATATACCTGCCGTCAGGGTCGATAAGTGAATCAGTTACTTGGAAATTAGCGTTTTTTGATACGAGAATAGAGACGCCCTTAGTCTTAGATTCAGGGTTAGTGGAGTGAAACGCAGTCCGGTAGATGTGGTTAGACAGTTTAGGTATGGAGTCGGAGCGGAAATGGGTCTCCTGCAGAAATATGAAATGAGCTCTGTGTTGGGTGAGAGAGGATAATACTTGTGACCTTTTCTCTGGTAAGTTCAGGCCCTTCACGTTTAGAGATAGGCATTTCAACGTCAGGGAAGACATGGCTTGGGTCCGGTAATATTGGATAGGTGAGTGAGCGGTATGGGGATAACACTAGGAGAGGCAGGGGCGGATCCAGTCAATGAAGGAAAAAGGGAGGGAAAAAAGAAAGAAAAAAAAAAAGAAAAAGAAAAAAAAAAGGGGGGGGGGACCCAAGGAGGGAGGAGGGGAGGGAGGAGCAGGGGGGGGGGGGGGGAAGAAGGAAGCAAAGGAAGGAAACGGGGGGAGGGTCAGAGAGAGGTAAGTTTGGCAGAGAGAAGAAACAAGAAGAGTAGAGAAGGAACAGAGGAAGGATCAACCAGAGGTGGAATTAGATTAACCAAGCCACCTTAAAAAAAGGGAGGTCTGGAGGGTCAGCAAAAAATCCCAAAGGGATCGCTGTGTGGGTACGTAAGAATGGACGATGACCTCAGAGAGGTTGCAATCCGGGGAATGAGTAGATATCTTTGTTTAGAGTAGGGTGAGCATAGTGGGGAACCTACCACTAGTGCAAAAACAATAACTCAATAACTAAGGTGCAATCTAAAGCCAGATTGTTGTGAACACTTTATGCTACAACTGAGGTGAGTAAAACACAACAAACATATGTGTCCAGTGCCGCCGCTGAATACCTTAACCCCTCTACAGTAAGAAGCTGTAATCAGGGGGGGCAAAAGAAAGATATCGGCCGTAACATGTGACTGAGAGCCTGAGACGTCAAGTGAAGTTTTCCTTTTATCCTTTTATCCCCCCCGGCGGACCACCCAAGGAGAATGAGTCTCCCCGGAGGAGGCAGGGGGATTGCGCAGGAGGGCAGCCCCGGCAGTCCCGCCGTGAATTGGGGGACGTTCTCCTGCGGTATTAGAATGGCCCAGAGTGGCGTCTCAGGCTGGCAAAGAGGGGCATACTGTTTACATAGAGGCTAATATAAAGGCTACATTAGCTGAACTAAGCATTGTCAGAAATTCTTATATATCTCTATGCATAAAAACTGAGGGATAAAAAGGAAAAGAAAGCCCTCGCAGTTAATATATGTGTAAAATGATAAAAATTAAAAAAGAAATAAAAAAAAAAAAAAAAAAAACCCTCCCCCCCCACCCCCCCGTAGTCCGCAATATGCTGACAGTGTCATCAAGGGCAATGCAGAAGACGGTGTGGATGTCGAGGAAGGATGGGTAGTGAGGCTTCAGAGCTGTTTACCTTACATGGTAATTGTCCGGCAGGTGGATCGAGGCCTCCATAGGGTAATGTTGCCAGGCAGTTTCACGGAGAGATCGGAGGCTGGTGTGGAGGACAGTGAGAGTAGGATTCAGGCAGCGGCATCTGGTAAACAGGGAAAAAGGTAAGTTAGGCATCCATACGATCCCTCCTCCTGGAAGGTGTAGACGGGGATCCCGGGCTGCGTTGGTGTTGATCACGGCGTGAAGTGTGGTTTCCCAGAGTAGGTTGGTCAACTTTGTATCTGCGGGATCTGTGGCTTTGGGCCTTTGGTGATGGATGTAGCGAGACCGGAAGCCAAGGTTCAGAGGGGAAGAAGGCGGCATACCATTCTGGAAGTTCGACGTGCGGAAGATCGAGTTGATCGCAGAAACCCAGCAAGTCATCGGGTGTGCGAAGGAGCGCAGAGCGACCTCTGGTGGATGCTGACAGCCCAAAGGGGAATTTCCAGCGATATGGAATATTTCTGGCTCTTAGGGCGTCCAGAAGGGGGCGCAGTGCTCGTCTATGCTGGAGTGTTATTTGGGAAAGATCCTGAAATAGCTTAATTTCTGTGCCATTATGGAGGATACGGCCTCTTTCCCTAGCTTTGCGGAGTATCTCCTCCTTCAGTGGAAAGTTGACTACACAACATATTATAACCCTTGGCGGTTCATTTTCACGGGGTACAGGGCGCAGGGCTCGGTGGGCTCTTTCCATTTCTATGGAAGAGTCTGCTGGGCGGTCAAGTAATTCATTAAAGATTGTGCAGATGGTTTGTTGCAATGACCCTGGTTCTATGGCCTCAGGGACCCCCTTCACTCTAATATTGTGCCTCCGACCGTGGTTGTCGAGGTCTTCGACATGTCTGTGGATGTCCAGGAGTTGGGAGAGCTGGGAGTCAAAGGCAGTGTGTACTTGTCGAATGGCGGCTGCATGTGTTTGAGAGGTTTGTTCCACCTCGTCAATCGTGTGCACCACTGCGTGTATTTCGGCTTTGAGGTCAGCGATCGCCGCTGTGACAGTATTTTTAATGTCTGCAGCAACTGTTTCTAAGTCAAACAGACTTGGGGGGTGAGTCCGGCCTGTAGTTGCGGCGGAACTCCCGGCCAGTGGGGTGTCGGGTCCCATGCTAGGCGAGGTTGGGGTTGGGGCCTGTGAGGCCGCGTGTGCAGCCAAGCGTTGGGTCCGGAATATGTCCGGTATGTTTCTACTCAGCTGCGTACCTGAGTCGATGGTTGCGCGGGATGACGAGGAGCTCCGGGTGGATCTGCTCATGATGTTGGCAAGGTGTAGGTTCCCCTAAAGGCTAAGTTCAGTCCCCGGATCGCAGGAGCTCTTGGCTTATGCTGCCATCTTGGTCTCCGTCCAGGCCACGCCCCCCAGGTCACATCTTGCTTCCCATTATACTCTATGGGCATTCCATTCTGTCATATGTTTGTCATTTCATAGAAAACAGTAATAATCCCAAATAATCTCAATCTTATAATCTGCTACTCTACTTGAAGAACAGCTGTGGTAAAGGATAAATTGCTATGTCTCTCAGATTTTCCTGCAAATGAGTTTAGATTTTACTTCCCATTATACTCTATGGGCTCCCTTCTGTCATATGTTGGCCATTCCATAGAAAAAATTAATATTCCCACCTAATGTCAAATTTGAACATCATCACTGGACATAGAGAGTATGTCTGCTAAAGATTGATCTGATATGACCAATGGTTCTGACTCCAGGTCACATCTTGCTTCCCATTATACTCTATGGGCATTCCATTCTGTCATATGTTTGTCGTTCCATAGAAAACAATAATAATCCCGCTTAATGTCAAATTTGAACATCACCACTGAACATAGAGAGTATGTCTGCTAAAGATTGATCTGATATGACCAATGGTTCTGACTCCAGGTCACATCTTGCTTCCCATTATACACTATGGGCATTCCATTCTGTCATATGTTTGTCATTCCGTAGAAAACTGCAGTGATCCCAAATAATCTCCTTGTCAAAAGAAGTTTATTGAGTATACAATAATATAAAGATCCAGTAAGTTTACAAGGATCTATAAAGTAAGCTCATTGTTTTTACAATAGGGTTTGTATAGGTAAGTATCATGAGATTTCAAATATTAGGCATTGGGTTTACGTAAACTTAAAATAAAGATATATATCCTTTCATTAGTTTCTTTTGTAGGTATTTAAAGGATTTATACCTACTATACATATAATTTACAGGTAGAATGTGTATAGGTCAAATAATTTCTGATAATGAGCTTTAATCGTAAGATGGAGAAAAGGAAAGAGAAAGAAGAAAAAGGGTAGAAAGACAGAGATATGGTCCACAAGGTCGTTCCGCTCGCCAGCTTATTATTCTTCCTAGTTTTCTCTGAAGCCTTAGAATGGGTGTTTCTATAAGTCATTTAATCTGCTACCATGCCAAAAGGACAGAGTCATTGAAATTTGATAGGAACTGTTGTTTTATCCAAGGATGCCAAAGTTTTTCAAACTTTGGAATTTGATTTTGATCAATAGCCACCATCTTAGCATGGGACATTGTATTATTCATTCTGTGAATTGTTTCTGCTAGTACCAATGTAGGAGTTTTCCATGCCTTGGCCACTGTTTGTTTTGCAGCTGTTATTAGTTGGATCATAAGTTTGAATTGAGAGAATGTTAACCATTCCAGTTTTAGATCAAGTAAAGTTATACATGGATCTGGTTGTATTATTCTTTTAAATAATTTAGATGCAATCACGAAGACTTCCTTCCAGAAGGTTTGTATTATTGGGCATGTCCACCATATGTGTAAATGTGTGCCTATGTCTTGGCATCCTCGAAAACAAAGAGCTGAGGTATTAGGTGAATATTTAGCCACTCTGGCGGGTACAAGGTACCATCGAGTTAGGACTTTATAATTTGTCTCCAGTGCCAAGATGTTGGGTGAAGATGACTTAGATGTGAGCCATATGTTAGACCAGTCCGTATCTTCTAAAGTTCGTCCCAGGTCCTCCTCCCATCTCTGAACGTAAGAAGGTTTATTATGATTTACAACACCATATAATTGATTATAAAGTGATGAAATTGTTCCTTTAGCGAATGGGTCTTTTGCACAGATTGATTCAAAAATTGATAATTGGGATAATGGTGTATCCACATTTAGGAATGGTGTATAGAAATTTTTGATTTGGAGATATCTAAATATCTCAGAGTTTGGTAGATCATATTTTTCTCTAAGCGATGGGAATGAAAGGAATGATTCAGTTGCTATGAAGTCATTTAGTGTCTGAATGCCTGATGTTGTCCAAGCTTTAAAGGAATTTGGGTAGATCCAGGCCGGATAAAAGGACGGATTTTTGATAAAAGAAAGGAGAGGATTGTGTGGAGATTGTAACTGATATTTGGTTTTTAGTTTGTTCCATAGAGATAAGAAGTGTTTAGTTATAGGATTATGAATTTTGAAGCGGTCTTTAGGATCAAGCCATAACAAGTTTGATATTAATAGAGGGTAATTTTCCGAAGCCTCTATAAATACCCATAGTGGGATTTCCTGTTTTGCGTGGTATTTGGAGAGACTGGCCAAATGTGCTGCTCTGTAGTAGTTAGTAAAATTAGGGTATCCCAGGCCTCCTTTATTTTTGGGAAGATGTAGTGTGTGTATAGGTATACGTGGTTTAGAAGAGCCCCATATAAACGAAGTTGCTCTTTTTTGTACTATTCTCAAAAAATAGGAAGGAATTGGAATAGGGAGGACTCTGAATAGATAAAGTAATTTGGGTAGAATAGTAATTTTGATTGCATTAATCTTCCCTATCCAGGATAAAGGAAGTTGCGACCATTGTTTTATTAGATTTGTGATTTGTCTTAATACGGAAGGATAATTGGTTGAGAATAAGTCCGAATGAGATGCTGTTAAATGAATTCCAAGATATGGAATTGATTTTTCTGCCCATGTGAATGGGAGTGCAGCCCTAGCCGGGATCAGTTCCATATTTGTGAGCGAAATATTGAGCACTAGGCATTTCTTAGGATTAATCATAAGGCCGGATAGGGCTGCAAATCCATCAAGAGCTGGCATTAAGTTAGGACCAGAAACCTGTGGTGATGATAGAAAAAGTAATATATCATCTGCAAATACACATATTTTGTGTGTAATACCTCCTACTTCAATGCCAGTTATAGTTTGGTTTGTTCTGATGTATTGGGCCAAGGGTTTGAGTATAAGGGCAAATAATAAAGGAGATAATGGGCAACCCTGTCGGGTACCTCTTTTGATATTAAAGGTATCAGATTTGTATCCAGCATATTTTATATAGGCTTTGGGTTTATTATATAATGCTTTGATCCATGTTAAAAAGTGGGGTCCAAAACCCCATTTTTGTAATGAATATTGCATATATTGCCAGGATACTGTGTCAAATGCCCTCTTAATATCGAGAGATAGAAAACATAAAGGGATTTTCCGTTTTTTAGCAATATGTGCCAATAACACTGCCCTGCGTATATTATCGCCTGCCTGTCTATTTGGCATGAAACCTACTCGATCTCTATGTATTAATTTCCCTATAATGCTATTGAGGCGTTTTACTATTATTTTTGCTAATAATTTAATATCAAGGTTTAACAGAGAGATAGGCCGATAATTCACACAGGAAGTATCATCAGAAAGGGGTTTTGGGATAATACAAACAATTGCCATTAGTGTTTCTTGCCGAAAAGAATGTCCTTCTAGAAGTTTGTTAAAAGTTTCAGTGAGAATGGGAGGGAGTATTTCTGAAAATGTTTTATAGTATAAAGCCGAGTAGCCGTCTGGGCCTGGTCTTTTGTTAAGTTTTAGGTCTTTTATGGCGTTAGCAACTTCATCTATAGTTATAGGCTCATCCAAACTGCTTTTTTGATTCTGAGACAACTCAGGTAAGGTTATTTTTGAGAAAAAGGATTCAGCCTCTGTGGGATTAAATTCATTGTTTGTCTTGTATAAAGTTGCAAGATGTGAGTGAAATTTATGGACTATTTTAACTGGATTACAAGTATAAACATCTTTTGATAATTTCAAACGTATTGGTTTGAAAGATTTGTTAGTTGAATTTAATGCCCGAGCCAAATATGTGCCTGGTTTGTTTGTATTCATGTAGAAATTATGTTTGGATCGTTTGAGGGATTTATCAACTGATTCTGTGAGAAATAGATTGTATTCCAATCTAGATTTTTCCAGATGAGACTTTGTACTCTGAGATGGATTATCTTGGAATGATATGTAGGCTGCATTAAAGTTTAGTTCTAGTTTTTTTGCCAAATTTTTGCGTTCTCGTTTAAATAGTGCCATTTGTCTTTATATTGTACCACGCAAGACAGGCTTATGAGCTTCCCACAGTGTTATTGGGGAAATGTCTGTTGTATTATTAATTGATATGTATTCCTTTAAAGCTTGTTCAATGGCCATCTGATGTAGTGGGTGTTTGAGCATTATGTCCGGTAGGTACCACGTTGGGTCATGCGCTTTTGGTATGGCTGAGGCTATAGTAGTGTATACTGCATTATGGTCAGACCAAGGAATCGGAATTATATCTGATGCTATAATTTCTGGTATCATTCCTATTGTTAGAAAAATATGATCTATTCTGGTAAAGGTTTGATGAGATTGCGAGTAATAAGTGAATTTCTTTTTTATTGGGTTACTTTCTCTCCACGAATCTACCAGATTGTACTTGGAAAGAAGTTGGGGAAAAGGTAATTTAGAGGTTATTTTGGATGGTGTAAAAGGTGATTTATCTAGAAATGGGAGGAGGACCTGGTTCGAATCCCCGCACATTATCACTGTTGCTATTTTGTGTGTATTAATCACTTGTAATATATGTGAGAGGAATGGTGTAGGTTGTTTGTTAGGAGCGTAGTAGGAAATCACCGTGATTGCTGTATCCATTATATAACCCATGAGTATGAGGTATCTACCTTCTGGGTCTTTCATTTCTGATGATAAGGTGAATGGTGTGGATCGGTGAAATGCAATTAGAGTTCCCCTTTGTTTGGTACAGGCAGAAGCCGTGAAATATTGGGGATAAAAAGGGGAAATATATTTTGGGGTAGAATCTTTGGTGAAGTGTGTTTCTTGGAGGCATACTATGTGAGCCTTCTTGTTATGGAAAGTACGGAAGGCTTTGGTCCTTTTTTTAAAGGTAACATTTATTCCCTGAACATTCAGGGAAAGTATATTCAGTGGTGCCATGGTAACAGATCAAATAGTTTTGACTTACTTTTTGTTATGCAAAGCTGACTGCGCAGATCGACCTGTGTGGACTGAAGAGATGAAAAGATAGAAAAGAATCCAGTGAGTTCTGGAGTAAAGAGTAAACAAAAAACATATGAGATTAGATGATACATTGTATAAATTATTTTTTGCAAGTAATCACAATTTACCTGTGAAAGAGAATAAATATCTCTCTCAGGGGAGTAAGTGCCTTCATCACACTCCCACATAATATGGTTGGGAGAATGAGGAGGGCTAATGGGGGTACAAGGATCTTCCGCTTACAGGAGAGAAGTGCTATGTCTAAAGACATCAAAATGATGATTCATTAATTGGAGTGCAGTATATAGTTTTTGTTAAAATTATTTATTCCAGGGTTGTTGTGTATGGTTAGTATTGCCCTGGGCTAAATAATTCAGTTAGAAAGGTACTGTTAATAACTTTGGTATTGATGAAGATGGTTTGAATTATTTTGGGATTTTAACCCTTTTAGAGTAAACAATTACATATTTTATTCATATGTAACAGTTTAGATATGTTAGCTCATAGATTTGAGGTTGTATTACTGCAGATTAGAATAAACAAAAACATAGTTCTAGGAACTAGTTAGGTAATAATAAATTTGTTTTAAGGAAAGAAAGAAAAAGCTTCCATTACTTCTGGATTAGTGTTCATATCTGTCCTATAAAGTAATATATCTATTGTTATTACCAGAGAATATATAGTTGAATGAGAATTTCCCTATTTCAACCATATATTCTAAAGCTATAGGAATCAGAAGTAATAAGAAATATAACTTGAATGTAACAAGATTCCACACAGTGTGTGACTATCAGAATGCAGTTACATTCAATTAAAAATACAGTTTTTTTTTTATAGAGAACCATCTCTTAGTATAATAAATGAAGAGATATCAGGAATTAGGATGTCAGTCCATTGAATCTTCTTGGTCCATGGATGATGTGGCATAACGGCCTCTTTTGTGAGAATGATGATTCCCATTTTCTTCTGAAATTTTCTGGGTACTGCCTGAAGGAGAAGATGACGCCATTCTTCTGCGTGTAGGAGAGTTGCTGCTTGTGGGTTCTGTCAGATTTAATTTTAAAAGGGTTTGTTGTAGTTCATCTGCTGATCTGCTTCTGTAGATTGTACCTTGGTAATTAAATCTGACTGAAAAGGGGAAACCCCATTGATACATAATGTTGTGGCGTTGCAGTTCCATTAATTGGGGTTTCATGGATCGTCTTTTAGTAATAGTAAGTTGGGATAGGTCAGCAAAAATTTGATAATTGTGTCCTTGAAAATTAAGTTCCTTTTTTTCTCTTGCAGCAATTAGTATTTGTTCTTTTGTTCTGTAATAATGTAATTTTGTGATTATATCACATGGGGGTCCATCTTTCTTTTTGGCTGTGAGGGCTCTATGTATTCTGTCCAGTTCTAAACGTTCAATAGGAATATCTGGTTTTAGTTCTTGTAATAGAGCAGTAATAGTAGATTGCAAGTCTGTCACAGTTTCAGGTATTCCCCTTATGCGCAAGTTTGAACGTCTGCCTCTATTTTCGTAATCTTCAAGCTTAGTTTGAAGTATTAAATTTTCTTCTTTTAATTGTTCCAATTCTGTTATATTTTCTTGGGTTGTAATTTCAATTTCATCCATTTTTATTTCTAAGGCTGCGGTGCGGTTTCCCAGCTCTCTTATTTCTTTGGTTAGGCTGTTTGTTATTTGGTCTGAGGTTTGTTTTAAAGCCTTATGAAGCATCTTTTCAAATTGTAATAATATTATTGGGGATGCTGAGGAGGCTTGTGGAGAAGTTTGTGAGAGGATTTGTTCTGTATCTGACTCAAATGGAGAGTTTTGCTGTGACATTTTCTGTCTGTGAGAGCGCCCTGATGCTGTATACTGTGAGGTGACTGGCGCCGCTTTAGTTGCGGTGAGCGCCTGTGAGCTCTTTGTGAGGTGATTTTTATTTCTGCCACAGCTTCCTCCCAGTACCATATTTCCTGCCCAAACTTTCACAGTTTGTTCCCTGGGGCAAAGAGGTTCAAATGGATACCTTTTGAGCCTGCAGTCTCCGTTTTGTCCTTCTCTTCTCTCCTCAGCGGTGCGGAGCTCTAGCTATGCATGTCTGCTCCGCTAGACTCCGCGCATGCGCCCCGATCCCAAATAATCTCAATCTTATAATCTGCTACTCTACTTGAAGAACAGCTGTGGTAAAGGATAAATTGCTATGTCTCTCAGATTTTCCTGCAAATGAGTTTAGATTTTTCTTCCCATTATACTCTATGAGCATTCCCTTCTGTCAGATGTTGGTCATTCCATAGAAAACATTAATATTCCCACCTAATGTCAAATTTGAACATCATCACTGAACATAGAGAGTATGTCTGCTAAAGATTGATCTGATATGACCAATGGTTCTGACTCCAGGTCACATCTTGCTTCCCATTATACTCTATGGGCATTCCATTCTGTCATGTTTGTCATTCCATAGAAAACAATAATAATCCCGCTTCATCTCAATTTTGAACATCATCACTGAACATAGAGAGTATGTCTGCTGAAGATTGATCTGATATGACCAATGGTTCTGACTCCAGGTCACATCTTGCTTCCCATTATACTCTATGGGCATTCCATTCTGTCAAATGTTTGTCATTCCGTAGAAAACAGCTGTAATCCCAAATAATCTCAATCTTATAATCTGTGCTGTGGTAAAGGATAAATTGCTATGTCTCTCAGATTTGCCTGCAAATGAGTTTAGATTTTACTTCCCATTATACTCTATGGGCATTCCATTCTGTCATATGTTTGTCATTCCATAGAAAACAATAATAATCCCACTTAATGTGAAATTTAGACATCACCACTGGACATAGAGAGTATGTCTGCTAAAGATTGATATGATATGACCAATAGTTCTGACTCCAGGTCACATCTTGCTTCCCACTATAATCTATGGGCATTCCTTTCTATTATTTATCTGTCATTCCATAGAAAACAGCTGTAATCCCAAAAAATCCTAATCTTATAATCTGATACTCTACTTGAAGAACAGCGGTATTAAAGGATAAATTGCTATGCCTCTCAGATTTGCCTGCAAATGAGTTTAGATTTTACTTCTCATTATACTCTATGGGCATTCCTTTCTATTATTTATCTGTCATTCCATAGAAAACAGCTGTAATCCCAAATAATCTCAATCTTACAATCTGCTATTCTACTTGAGAAACAGCTGTGAGAAAGGTGGAATTGCTATGTCTCTCAGATTTGCCTGCAAATGAGTTTAGATTTTACTTCCCATTATACTCTATGGACATTCCCTTCTGTCATTCACCAGTGTTATGCCATAAAAAACAACAATAATCCCACCTAATCTCAATATTAAACATGGCCACTGATGTTTAAAAGTAGGTTTTAAAAAAAGACATTGATGATATGTCTAAAGAGTCTATCAGAAATATAATTTTTTTTCCATTATTCTCTATGGGCATTCCACTTTGTTCCATTACTCTCTATGGGCATTCCATCTTCCTGTTAAAGTCTATGGGCATTCCATTCTGTCATTCCTTTTAGTATGTCCCTGTGGGCAGCGCCGGCCGAATCTACAGACCGGGCTTCGGCAGATGCGGCCGCCGACTTCCTCTGAGGAAAAAAAATATGGGCGGGCGGCCGCCAGCCATTTTACACATAAATTGGAACAACCTGGGGAGAAATTGCCACCCTGTCCCCTGGCCCAGCCCTCCCCTGCCTGTCAGATCATCAGTGTACACAGAGCCGAGGAGGACTTTCACAGCGCTTCACTGGGCTTCGTGCTACACTGATCGGACACACAGCAGGGGGGACAGAAGATACCCCTGGAAGACCCAGATTAAAACTCCTTACAGTTGCGGCATCTGGATCCGGAGCACCTATCATCAGGTGTGGGGAAGGTGCTCAAGCTGCCGGCGCCAGCATACAGCCGGCGGAGGAAGTATTATAGAGAACTTCCTCCACTGGCTTCAGTGTTGAGTGACAGACTGGCTGCTATAGGTGGCGGAACGCTGTTCCGCCGAGTTCCGGCTGTAAAAAAGCCCTGTTTATTACACAAAAAAAGTCACATTAATTGCATATTCACCTTTAACTAAAGCAGAACTATAGTCCAAAAAAAATCACATATGTGATATAAATGTACCTTTTGGCTTTTGATTTTTCTAAATATCCCCTGAGACATTTTGTAAATATATTGATCCTGCTAGTAGAATGCCAGAATAAGCACTTCTTTGATAGTGGAACAACACTTTTCTTTCTGCAGTGTGTTTCCCTCTGCTGCTGTTGCTGTAGCTTCTTAGATGGTGGCATCGTTGATAGCTCTAATGCCCCGTACACACGGTCGGATTTTCCGATGGACAATGTCCGATCTGAGCGTGTTGTCGGAAATTCCGACCGTGTGTGGGCTCCATTGGACATTTTCCATCGGATTTTCCGACACACAAAGTTGGACAGCAGGAGATAAAATTTTCCGACAACAAAATCCGATCGCGTCAATTCCGACCGTGTGTGGCCTGTTCCGACGCACAAAGTGCCACGCATGCTCAGAAGAAATTCCGACACGGGACAGCTCGTTCTGGTAAACGTAGCGTTCGGAATGGATACAGCACTTTCGTCACGCTGCAATGTTCAAAATGGTTTAATACAGCGCACTCTCTTCTTCTTTATAATGTGACAAGAATTAAGTCGTTTTGATGCTCATATTAACACACACTTCTCACAAACTTCTTTCGTTATATTTATCGGGATTCCCTCAATATATTTAGATTTCTCACATCTGACAACAAAATTTTTTGTTATTTTTGGACTTTAATGTAGATTCTTTTTTTGTGTTTCTCTTTTTTTTTTTTTTTCTTTTTGTGATTTTGATTTGTACTCCCGAAAATGTTTGTGTGTGTTTTTGGTGACAAGTTCCCACAACTCCACTAATATGTTGTTCTATTTAATCTGTAGGAGATTGTTTGGTGTTGTTGTCCCTTGTTAATTTCACATTGTACTTTAGAAATGTACCTGAATCCTCACCAACAAACTGTCCTTTTTGGATGAAAGCACACACAGGAGAGTATAATTTCCCTAAAAAAATTTTATTAAGGGCTCACAACTAAACAAAGAGGGAGGCAATGCTGGAGAAACTGCAGAAGTGGGTGAAGCCTTGGACCCCCAGGGCACATATCAATTATTTCAAAGCAAAATTGGTGGCCTGAGGAGTCCTTATCTAAGGGAGGGCAGTCTGGTCCAGAAGTCCCAGAGATCCGGAAAGCAGCAGATGACATCTGTGTCCCCAGGCTGTGGTCATACGAGAGACTGCAGATTCTGTCAGACCAGACTGAACCCAGGGCCATCACTCTTTGGTCTTCCCTCCACGCTTCCTTCCAGGCTTTGGCTGTGGTGGTCTAGTTGTGGCAGCAGGAGGAGGAGGAGGAGGATCGTCCCTCTCCATGACATCCGTCTTGTGTGTCAGTTCCCCACTCAACCCCTTACGTAGGACTTTATAAATCAGGTCCTCAGAGATCTTGCGTTGGCCCTCCTGCATGCCCTGCAATTTTGTGGCAGCCATGCAGGCAAAGGCCTCTTCAGGACTGGGGAAGGCTCTGAGGGACGCCGAAGCCTCCTGGATCAGCCTGTATGCTGAATCCTGCACGGGACTCGGAGTGGCCTTCCTGGCCCTTTTGTATGGAAGGCGGAGGGGAGGAACCTGAGACTCAGTCAGGCTGCGACTGGTCCCAGGCTTCTCCTGGCTGCAACTTAGCCCCGCCTCCTCCTGGCTGCCACTAATCCCCGCCTCCTCCTGGCTGCCACATTCCACAACATCCTCCTGGCTGAGGTCTTCCTGTGTATGAAAAAGGGACATAGTTTTAGTTTTTTATTCATCAATCACACACAATTTTCACCTCCTGACTGCTGCAAATTGAATGTTAACAAATATAACAGACTATCCTTCTGAGCCCAGCAGTTTTCATTCTTTTCCCAATTTTGGGTGCCTACTACTGTGTATTGATATGTAAAGCACTTTCAATCAGCAATTAGTGATCAATAATAACATCTAGTAAACATAATTTCTTTATTGCCCAGAAATCTGTAGAAGAATGCTATACCTGACTCCAGCTGGGCTCCTCCACTTCTTCCTGGCTGGAAGGCCCAGGTTGGACATCGGAAGACTCAGCTGGGGTGGAAGGAAGAGTGGAAGGAAGAGTGGAGAGGGATTCCCTGACTTCAGTGTGGTCTGACAGAAATCGCAGTCTCTCGTAGTACCACAGCCTGGGGACATAAACGTCATCTGCTGCAGCTCCGGATCTCTGGGAATCCGTGACCTTCTTGCGCTCCCTCAGATATGTGCTCCTCAGGCCACCAATTTTAGCTTTCAAATAAGGGATGGTTGCTGTGGGGACCACCGGCTTCACCAACTCCAGCAGTTTCTCCAGCGCTGCCTGCCTCTTCTGTTTGTGATTATAGTGGGGGTGTCTCACTTGCCACAGACAGGGCAGCTCCCTGTACTTGTCTATGAACAGGGGCAGGAAATTGTGGTCGTTGAACCCATCCATTTTCTCTGTAAGACACAACACAAGACAAAGCCTAATGTCAGGCCAAACTCCCCTAATCTTGTTACAATATAGGCTTCCATTTCGAAGCAGTATAGGCCCAAGTTTAGATCCTACCTTCGTTAGCACGATCGGCGTCTCCGATGCTCCTTCCTCCGCTCACAGATCGTACATAAGACGCGCGCGTTACGATTTATAAACACTGCGCATGCGTATAACTCCGCCCGCACCTGACGTTCTTTCTATTCTATTCCCCGCCCCTTTTCGTTCGGCGCAGTGGGGGAAGAGCACATGGCGGATAGACAGCAGGATCGTGCTAATTGTAGCAACGAGGAGGAGGAGGAGGAGGAAAGGCTGGAGCCTGAAACTTCCCGATCCAGAAGGAGATTAAAGGACTCAAATATGTCCTTTGGGGAGATGTTGGAGATGGTGGACATCCTGAAGAAGGCCGACTATGATGGGAAGTATGGACCTTACCCCAACCCCAATGTCAGAAAGGCCAAGATCATGGCGAAAGTGGTCAGGAGTCTGCACCGGAAATTCAGGGTACGACGATCGAAAGATCAGCTCAGGAAGCGGTGGTCGGACCTGAAATTACGAGAACACGAGCAGTACAGAAAGATCCGGAGAGTGCTGCAAAAAAGTAAGTAGTTGTGCTGTGTTCCTATTCTTTATGTTTATGACGTTCGTGCTGCTCCATGTGCTTTTAGGAACTGTTGTACAGTTTAAAATGGCAACTTTCATGTTCATGGGCACATTATTTGTTCGGATCACACATTGTTATTTCGGACGATAAAATAACATTGTTTAGGCCATATGCATTTGGCCACCATTTTGACGCCCTATACTTGTCTTCAAAGAATTGGGTTGTGTAGATGGCTTTGTTACTAGAATGAAATGCAAACTAGATTGTGTGTAAGGAGAGGACACTCAGCAGCTGTTTTCACATCTGGACACTGGAGCACTAGTGTGGGACACAAGAACACCATTTTTATTAGGGGGGCCACACAGGTGCCCCAGTGTATACTATAGGGGGGGCTACATCTGTGAAGCTTTTACCAAACAGGTAAAGTATTGCAGCTTGACAAAGGGCAATAAAAAATATACATCTTGGAACTCGGCTAAAATAGACAATTGTACCCCACTTCCAAGCAATGTTTCATCTTTATAGTTCTGACATTAAATATCTGTGTGCTAATTATACCATTTTTGTTTTACATAGGGGAGAAAAGACTCGGAGGACACCCCTCATCCGAGGAGACCAGAGCCCCCCCCCTCTGGAAGAAGGGGAAATCCCCCCAACACAAGATGAGCAGGAGGATGAAGACGTGATGGAAGTAGTCACCACAACAGGTGAGTGTCTGCAACCACAGGCTCCGATAAGAGATGGATGGCAGCATTTTTTTGAAACCTAATTTATTTTGGGTTTCCTCTCTTTTTAGGTGATCGTGAGGTTGTGGATCCAGATCCTTTCACATCCGAAAGTGCCCAGATCGTGATCGGGGAGATCATGGGGTGTAATTTACAATTGGAAAACATCAAGCAAAACATCAATGATGTTATTCCAAAATATAAAAACATCATTGATGTTTTGGGGCGAGTTTAAAACCCCTCCAAATCACTTTCTTCTTTTGTGTGCTACAATGTGCGAAATGTTTTTGTGATTTTTCCCAAAGCCAAATTTGGAGGATGCACACAGTGTGTCAACATGTGCTATCTGCCATCACGGGAGATCAATGGACGCATTTTGGGGGTGCAACCCCTTCCTCAATAATAAAGTAGCGGTGAGGAAGGGCTTTCTCCCCCAAAACACGTCCCTTGATCCCCCGTGATGGCAGATAGCACATGTTGACATTGTGAAATTTGTGTGCATCTTCCAAATTTGGCTTTTCCAGGGGTGATTTCCCCCCATCTGAACGCAATATCAAACACAGTTCCTAAATACTCATGTCTGATATTGCCTTCCAGTTCTACCAAATGTGAACTTTGTAAGATCAAGATTTGTGTCTTTCTTGTGGGTTTTACACAGGCCTGTTTTCTATAAAATGCACATTTTGATTTTGGATAATGATACCACAAAAATTGTTATACAACAAACATGTTGGTTTGTCAGAAAAACCTTTGGTAAATGCACATGTGATTGTGCAGGTATTAAAAAGATTGTTCATCAAGAATGTGTGGATTATTGTCTCAACGCTACAACACTTTTGGGGTGATGTAATTGTTGTTTTATGAGAAAATGGGGGTTATTTCCTAAGGGGAAATCCACTTTGCACTACAAGTGCAGTTTCAGTGCAGTTGCAAGTGCACTTGTAGTGAAAAGTGTCTTTGCATTTAGTAAATAACAGCCAACAGTGCTTTGTATAAGGTTACACAATCACGATATTTTCTGCACTCCACACATTTCTGTCAGGGTCAGCTAAAACAAACACAAGCAGTAAATGTCCACAAAGAAGAGCCTGGGGGGAGATGCCTGTCGAGAACTTGAGGTCCTGCAGACTTCTCCCTGTGGCCAAAACCTCTGCTCCGGAGTGATGTCTTGCCTCATGCAGGTATCCTGCCTGCTAATATAAGGGGTCAGCAAAGCCAACAAATGGTGAAACACGAGGTCCGTCATCCTGAGAAAGTTCCTGAAATCATCAGGATTATTCTCACGGATATCACGGAGCAAAGGCATATGAGAGAACTGGTCACGCTGAAGCAACCAATTCTTGGTCCATGAACTCCTCCCCACCCTGTTCATGGACTGGACTTGTGTCAAGGTCAGGACCCCAACATCTAGCCCCCGCACAGCACGAACTCTACGGGGAGTACGCATACGAAACATGGCTAGAAAACGGTCGGCTACTCAGAATGAAGTAACAGAACGCACTGAAGAACAGCAAGGCCTGTGAAGAGCGACCTGAAAAACAGCAACGAGCAGGCAAGATCACACAGAAAACTCCGATACGAACTGACTGCACGCACTGAAGAGCAGATACAAACCCACAAGCACAAACTGAACGGCAGAAAACGATCTGAAAGCCACGAGTCTGAAAAAGCGCGAATCGTCTCTCACCAAACTTTTAGTAACACGAGATTAGCAAAAGGAGCCCAAAGGGTGCCGCGCTTGGTTCTGAATCGGCCTTTTCTAATCTCGTCGTACGTGGTGTACGTCACCGCGTTGTTGGCGATCGGAAATTCCGACAACTTTGTGCGACCGTGTGTAGGCAAAACAAGTTTGAGCCAACATCCGTCGGAAAAAATCCTAGGATTTTGTTGTCGGAATGTCCGAACAAAGTCCGACCGTGTGTACGCCCTATAACAGTGAATAGCAAGGCCTAGCTCTGCCTAAAGGTCTTTAAATGAAAACACATTACTCTATCTACAAGAATTTATTGAATGTCTGTTTAAGAATCAGAATCACAGAAATAGATTTAAAGTATATAAGAATTAGGTTTGAATGTGAAACTTACTAGTGCCGTTTAGCTGATGGAAACAATGACAGGCTCAACGCAGAGACAAGAGTAAGCAAAGAAAGTTGGCTTAACAGGCGCCTTGAGTGCAGATCTCTGCACTCTGCGCAGGATAGCCAATGGTCCTCTTACGGTTGTCCTGACAATTCAGTATTAACTCCTGGCAGCTGGCTAGCCAAATTGACTTGACAGAACATTTACTTGACATTTACTTGACAGTAGTCATTTATAAGAGCCAGCATATGTATGCACACAGAATCAGTCCAAGTTCAGGGTAGACTGATAGGTTGTAAGTTTCTGTGGCATAAACAGATACGTGTAGCATAGCATGGTACACATAGGTATAGGGATTGCAACAGTTGGCATAATTATTTAGTACAGTTATCAGATACATACTCCCAAAAAGAAAGGTGCATTCCACAGGGGTGGACAAAGAGTATATTTTGCAGGAATGTTTATAATGTTTACTGGATATCTAAGCAAGTCCTTTAACCAAGCCTTTTTCAACCAGGGTGCCTTCAGGTTTCTTATGGGGTGCCTTGGCAAAATGTCTAAAACATCCTAACATCCAATGATGTTATCAGTTGTTCAGCAGGCCATCGTGCCCCTGCAAAGCATCCTTGTTTGCCCTTCACCTGACACTCTCCTTCAGCACTGGGGTCACATTAACTGAGTGAGGGAGAGAAATTGAGAGAAGAGAAACATTGGAATGGTAGTCAGTACCAGTGTGCAAAGGTTTATTTGTGTAGCGCTCTACCCGACCTCCGTAGGCCTGGTGGTGACCCCCCAGAGTCAGGGATGGGCTGGCATTCCTCCTCAGGGTGCAGATTACTAGGCTTGGTGGATGTAGTACAAGGCGAAAAATAAACAACGAGAGTTTTATTTCTCTTAACAAGAATGGTGGGAGAGAGGGATGGAGCACAGGACACCCTTAGGCAAATAAAATAGCAAATTGGCAGACTCCGCAGACAAAATAGAACTAGGCAGACAGCAATACAGGAGAAGGGCCTTTAAGCTGAATGCAGTGATCTGTATCTTGTAAGAAAAAAACGGGAAGGTTCCCAAAGAATATTCTTCAGAGAGGAACAACTGGATTAAGCTAAATCTCTTTATTGAATATCCACAAATAGCCACATAATAAATTTAGAAAAATGTAGAACAAGTATATATATATATATATATATATATATATATATATATATACACCCATCTCCAACACATTTAATTACAATTAAGATGATGGTCTTAATGGGAAACAGGTGGCCACCACAACCAATCATACACAGCTCTCATCCACCCTACGAAGTAAATTCTCCTCAAAACAGTCTCATGAACTGGATGTATACTGTCAGAAAAAAAACTGGTTCAAAAATACAAAATAGTGATATAATCTGTGTTGAAGGTTCGTATTTGATTAAATAAAGTGCACTTGCGTTGTATTGTGTTATAGACTTTTCACCTGGAAAGATGGCAGCAAGATTAAGTTCATTGCTTACAGGATCTACGTGAATGTACTGGCTGGTTTGTTAGTAAAGTGAATCCATAGTCTCAGACTAATGGATCTAGGGATGACAATGTTAAGGAAACAAACGGATTTTAAATCTGAGTAAATATCCCCTCCATTCATATGGGGGTTGATACAGCTCACCGTTTGACATCTTGTCTCATGTCATTATTCCCTTTGATCAAGTCCATATGTAGGAGACCCAACAGCCTCAGTGATGAGGGATGGATACAGGTCATGGATATGAGATGATCATAATCCTCACTTTCACACACCGTACGATGTACTTATTGAGTCCATTTGTCTTGTAACAATGTTTCAAGCAGTCTGCAGACCATACGGGCTGTGCAGTGTTGTCTGCCCCGGCTCCCAGGCGGACGCTCTGGACAGAAGCTAGCGGAGATTTTGGGTGGATAGAGATGGTCCGTTGTATGGGTGGAACATCCGTGCCCCTACCACGAAAAACATGATGATGTAATTCTTACGCGTTTCGCTCGTTACCGAGCTTCTTCAGAGCATGCGCAGTAGCTCAGTGTATGTCCTTAAGTATTCATGATGTTAATTAGTTGATTTGCAAACATAGCGGACATTTCAAAATCACTGCAGCCAATTATATCGTCATTCACACAGGGTGCAGACATATTATTTACACAGGCCATCCCTCAGTGCCAGAATTATGTATCCAAATAAAAACAAAAACAAATGGAACAAGTCCAGCTATCAATGAGTCTAAGCAAAAATATACCAAAAGAAACAGCAGCATTATATATGAAAAACAAAACCAAAAAAGAAAGAAAACAAAAAAACAAAAAAAAAAAACAATTGTTAGGGAAAGTTAACAGAAGAGTACATATAAACCAATATATCTGATCTTCCGTGGATTTTTTCATTAATATTCCAAGAATACTGATAAGTTGCATTCATTGTTCAGCCCAAAGGGCTGAATACTATTTAAATTGAAGATCCACATCTTTTCCTTTTGGTAAAGTATCCTATTAAAATCCCCTCTCCAGGGGGGCAAATTGAGTCTGTAAATTCCCTTACACTTGAGACCCTTTGGTTCACCTCCGTGGACCTTGAGGAAGTTCAACGAGAGAGGACGTTCATCGTCCTTCTTTATTATACTTTGGATGTGTTCACCAACCCTGACTTTAAGCTGTCTTTTTGTCTTACCCACATAAATCATTCCACATGGGCAGGTTAGCATATATATGACACAGGCAGTTGAACAGTTGTTAAAGTTGTTAATTTTATAATGTTTGCTGCCATTATAGTTGGTGAAGACATCCGTTTTATCCACATACCTGCAGATAGTGCATCTGCCACATGGATATATACCCTTTAAAGGTGGTAAGTCAGTAAGCCAGTTTGACCTACTTGGTCTCTGGTATTCAGAATGGACAAGACTATCCTTTAGATCTGGCCATCAGCAGCGGGCGATCACCAACAATATTGCCCAAAATGGGAGCCTCGGCCAAAATATGCCAATGATGACTGAGGATATTTTTAATCTGCTCCCATTGTGCCCTGAAATTGGTGATTATTCTGATTGGGGTTTGTTTAGAGATTGCTTGGGTTCCCCTCCTGCTGTCGGCCAAAAGGTCCCCCCTGCTCTTTTGGAATACTCGTCTCTTAGCTTTTCTAATGCAGGCATGTGAATATATTATATTCATGTATATACAATATAGTGTTCTCTTCTTTTTTGTGATCTGTATCTTGTAGCAACTGATGTCTTCTATAGCAACAACTTCACTCACAGTATCGCACTGTAGATCCTCAAGCTCAACTCACAGTATCCCACTGTAGATCCTCAAGCTTAGCTCACAGTATCCCACTGTAGATCCTCAAGCTTAGCTCCCAGCTACCCGCTGGACTTCTCAAGCTTCACCCACAGCTACCCCCTGGGTTCCTTGGACTCACAGCTACCCGCTGGATCCCTCAAGCTTTACTCACAGCTACCCGCTGTACTTCTCTTCAAGCTTTACTTACTGCTACCCGCTGTACTCCTTCAAGTTCTCTCCTGAAGCTTTCCCAACACTTCACAGTCCCGGGCTGATGAAGAGTCTGCTCTGGTACTCTTTCAAAACTCCATCTCTTTGACACCTGCTTCCGGCAACAAGAGTGGTTGACCCTCTGGCAACTTCTTCTCCCTTGTCTCCTGGCAGTGATCAGGCTCCCTTTAGACTGAGCCCCTTTACACGTGGTTAGGCCCCAGACTTCAGGCCTACACCTCAGCCGCAGCCCTGGTGGAAAGAACCCAATCAGTGTTTGAAAAAGCTATTAAGGTCTGCATAAATATCCACAAAAAAGAAATAAAGTTTGCTAACATGCAAAAGACTGTGTACATGTGTACACATACCTATGTGTAGATTTTTTAATAAATGTACCTTCACTTTATATCTGCAGCAGCTTTGGTAACCCCCACCCTTCCTTTCCCAGCACCTTTAAATTGATACTTTGGTCATTAAATTGAATAGATTTACAGTAGAAGATCTATACTTCCCTTTTTCTTTTTCAAATACTAAATGCTTCACATTTTTTCAGCTGTCATATCAGTGTCTTGTTTTATGTGCCTGATGTGCTTTGTGTGTGATAAAATATGTGGTTGTCAGATACCTTGTGACAGACTGTGAAGCAAAATGCCTGTAGGGTTACCACACACCATTTAAGGTACATCAATTTAATGTAGAGGTAAGAGTGCCATGACATAATGCTAATGTCGTTGTATGAGAGTGTAACATTCATAATACCTCCCATTGAATGAAAAGGTTTTCTTGGAATCTGTAGATGCTTCACACTATGATTTCTCCCCCAGATTTTTGTCCATATCCATCTGCTACTTATTAATTAAAACATTGATATCCTATCTGCATTAGACTGTAGTTGTTGCTTGTAAGTGTGATTTTAGCTATAAATACATCTGTTATGTAGGGAATAAATCAAATGAAGATGCATCACAGAAAAAAAGCCTAAAAAGTGCTTATTTCACAGCAATTCTTTAAATTAATTTTAATTTAGTATACAATAAAGATATTCTTGTAGACAGCCACAAGTAACAAATGAGTTATTAAACCTGAAATAATAATTCATGATATAGCAAAGCATTAAGGAATTTGCAATAGAAATGCATAGTTATTGCTACTGGCAAAAGTGTGCCAATTCTAGAATAGGGGAGGTTTAATATACAACAAATAATGTTGAAGAACTGTTTTAGTGGGTAATATGTGAAGAAGATAAGTGCAGAGGGTATGTTGGCAGGCAGTATGTGCAGGAGAGAGGTTTGGAGGGTATGAAGTAATGCAATATGTGTAGGAAGTAATGTAGATAGTATAACAGCTGGCAGTATGTGCAGAAATGAAGCGTGGAGAGTATTACATTGGATATTCCAGTATGTGCAAAAGAGGAGTTTGGAGGGTAGGTGGTAATAGGAAATATTGTGGATGGAGACAATAGGAACTGTTGGGAGGACAGTGGGGATTGTGTAATGTCTTGTGTGGGCTAGACGTAGGAATAAGTGGCACAGGTGTTTACTTACATGAAGCTTTAGTTCAGGACAGTTGGGTGCTGGGTTAGGCTACAACTGATGTTATAAAGTTTTTCTCTTGTTACTCTCACTGTCTTTTCTCTTGACCATCTGCAGCAGCTGTGGGCTTGCGTAATGTTGCTGGGGTGGCATGTGTTTTTTAGATGTGTGTCTGTGGTGGGGGGTGTCTGGGTGAGGTAGCTAAGGCAGAGATGTTCCATCCAAGGAAAGTGTTTTAAAGCTGCTCCTGAGAGATCTGTGTTTAGTGAAATAAGATCTGAACCTTTTAGACCTTTCTAGAGATAGAAGGTCAATCATTTTGGGTAAGTGTGTATTCTTACAATCTAGGGTGGAGACTCTGCACAAGGATGACATACATGTTATTGGTGACGGATATATATAGCTATAAACTTTCTGAGAATTTTTCTGCTTTTTCACGTGGACTTGCATGCTTTTTGTTGCACTATATTCACTTTTTGGACCTATGTTAATGAAATATTCATTTATTTATCGTAATCACTTTTTGGATAGTGCAGCTCTGAATAATAACCAAGGAAGTGCATCTGTCAGGAGGGTAGGTGAGATCACTAGGGAGGGATGTTTGCCTGCAGGGGGGTGTGAAGCAGCTGAGGAGGGAAGTTTCTCTGTAAAGGGGATGGGATAGCCGGGAATGGATATCTGTTAGCATGAGGCATGAGGTGGTTGAGGAGGAATGTGTGTGTGTGTAAAGGGGTTCATGTGAATGGCTGGGGATTGTATTTCTGATCTTTCAGTTGGGGAAGGGAGGTAGTGAGACAGTGAGTAGGGGATGTGTGAGTGTGTGTTTGGGGGGGAGGGATCAGAGTGTGAGGCAACTGGGGGTGTAAATGTGAGCTGGCATTATGAGGCATGCCATGGAGGAATGTTTCTGTGGGGAGGCAGGGCATCTAAGTGATGGGGTAAGGGAGAGGTGGCCAGGGAGTAAAAGCACAGGTAAGGGGTGTGGAGGCCACTGTGGGTACACTTGGCTCTCCTGCAGGAGGTCTCTCCCAGCACACAGCATAGAGGTTGGGCATGAGTGGGCTGGATCTCTCAAAGATCTCTCAAACCCATGAACAGCTGGAGAGAGGAGGCAGCATAGATTTGGTCCGCATCCTTGGAAGGGAAGTCTGTGTGGAGCCTAATGAGCTGCATGCAGTTGAGCCGGCGGAGTTAATGTGGAGCTGCAGGGACTGGAGATGGTGCCAAAAAGAGGTACGCTGCGTGGGTTGCTGGGGAACTGTGTATCTGAACTGCAGGTTCTGAAATGGTGCAGGAGGAAGGTGGACCATGGAAATTGTTGAGGTGCTGGCATGGAAGCTGTTTACAGGTAGAAGCTTAGTTTCCATAAATTTCAAAAGATCAGAGGGTTAGACTGATCAGTGGCTGACATTGTGGTGGCCAGGGAAAGAGAGCTGGCTCTTGGAATGCGTAAGTGATCAGGGACTCACAGACACAAGATCCTCTTGTGATTGACAGCAGGGAGTGGGCAGATCTAAAGTCAATAGACAGCCTGCTACTGGTAATAGAATCCACTCACTACTTGCTGACAATCATAATGTGAAAGCAGACCTAATGGTGAACTAGAGTCTCAACTTCACCTTCAGGCTCCACCCACTGTCAGCATCACTGGTTATTAGGACCTGTTGGCTGTAAAGTTGGCTGTAAAGCTGAAACCATCCTTAACAACCAAATAGGTTGCTCTGTTACACATCATACAAAGACAGGCACTCTGCTTGTTTCTGTACGCTCACTTAGAGCTGGTCTTAATTACCTCCAGTTTCAATATCTACAAACTGAAGGTAATTCATTTGAAGTTATTTTTGAATTTGGTCAGTAATAGCGCCTGACACCTGTGTGCAGCGGCACCGCTAACACTACACGGTCCGCACCCCCTACACTGATCTGTGTCTCTCCCTCGCTGGCTGTCTCCCTGTCTCACTTTATAAAGTTAGCTCTTATAAGTGCTGCCTGAATCTGCTGCACATGTTCGTACAGCTACCAAAAAAAGTGGCAGTTATTTTTTAACTGGCGCAGGCCATTTTAAAAGGCCATACCACCAGGCCAGAACTGTAGTGAATTCCCCCACATTTGTGGGTTGTCAGACCATAAAAATGTTCAACTGGAAATATTCATATAGTTAGAAAAGTGACATTAGAGGGAGTGTCTGCTGAAATATCATAAATGCTTCAGATCTCTTGATTGGTAAGAAATGGCTCAGTGACAGTCTCTAGAGGATCGAGAAAGGCTTCTGCAATTGGGAGCTGACAGTGCTCAAGCTTTAAATGACACAATGGAGTTACTGTAATTCATTAAAACTGGAGAGTGCAAAATCTGGTGCAGCTATGCATAGAAACCAGTCAATTTTTAACTTCAGCTTGATCAATTAAGCTTTGACAAAAAAGAAACCTGGAAACTGATTGGTTTCTATGCAGATGTGCACCCAATTTTGCACTCTCCAGTTTTAGTAAATCAACTCCAATGTCTAAATGCTGAGAGTAATTTCTAAGGGTCAATGACTCATTCAGAATCAGACATAGTCTGAATGAATTGGACTCTGCACAGGACCAAGACGATACTTTTAGTTTTTAATCCCATTGATTTTGATGTTGCTTATTGTCTATGTTTTGTAATATCTTTTTCTTTAAATAGTTTTCTTGTACGGTTTTTCCCTTTATTCATTATGATAATTAAGATTTGTTAAGCTGATTCTCTAAATGCTCTAAATAAGAACTTAAGAATCCTTACCTCTTTGAAGAACATTACCCTATTTTAAACTCTGTTATCTTCCTCTCTGTGTGGCAGAGTGTCACAGACATTTCCTAAGGGTAAAGAATTATTTTAGCAGATACTGTGATTGGTGCATGTTTCCATAAAAACACATTGTGGCAGCTATTGTTTCTGTGTAAAGGGTTAACTGTAGAGATAACTGACCCCGGTGATTCTCTGTCTGATGTCATTTAGATTGATGTCCGTCCCGCTAGCTGGAAAATCTCTGTGCAGGGGGAGGCTGAGAATGCCATCATCACAGGCAGATTTTGAGATTTTTTTCAGAATATAATCCATCTAGTCAAGCTAGATGCTATTGTATCAGTGGCGTCGCTAGGGGGGAGGGGGGTGCAGACCGCACCCAGGTGACACCCGCCAGACAGGTGACACCTGTGTGCAGCGGCACTGCTAACACTGCACGATCCGCACCCCCTACACTGATCTGTATCTCCCCCTTGCCAGCTGTCTCCCTGTCTCACAAAGCAGCCTCCCCCTCCTCCCCCTCCTCTCAGGATATTACCCAAAACACTTTACTGCATGAGCTAGTCAATCATTTGTCTACTAAACTAGAGGTGGTAACAGCTAATAACTGGCTTAATGAATCATCCTCTGATAATAAACTATATACATCAGCAGAGGAGGAAATCATATTAAGTTTATGACAGGCCAAAAGTAGATCTGTGGCCCACCCAGTAGTGTCAAGGGGTGGATCAAGGTCATCCTTTGCCAAAGACTCAGCAAAGTAGACAAGTGCTGAGGGCCGATGAGCAGTGGATATGAGTTCATCTGAGTTTTCTCCAAGGGTATCATAGGTCAACCACCTTGGGGGACATATTTCCCGTCTCAGTCGAGAGTGCATGCCTTCCACAGAATCAGGTTCCTGTTCTGTTCCCCTTTGGCTGCATCCAGCTACTGGTTCAGATTCTGCTTCAGTCTCTGGCTCCATTTCAGGTTTTGGTTCAATTACAGGTTCTGATTCTGGTTCGGGCTCTGGTGTTATCTCTCCTTCAGTTCTTTCAGTAAGAGGAAGGGGTGCATCAACTGGAGCAAGTACTTCACTGAGTTCCAGCTTGACTTCTTCAGCTTCCAACAGTGGACCAGAAGCTATGGCCTCAGTATAAGGCATGTGAGGGCCTGTCCCTAAACAGTCTTCTGGTTCAGCAGCAGGATCTAGAGGATCATCTCCCACAGAGTGGACCCACAACCAATCCAAAGGTACTTCCTCGTCATCATTTTCCTCTTTTAGAGATGTGAGGGTACATGGTTTTCTGTTCTGAGACCTCAATGTTGGAGGCTGAGATGACTCAAGATAAGGGGCGGAAGGTACCTGTACAGCCTCTGAAATAGGCAATAGGTGATTCCGATGCCAAGTCTTTAATGGCACTGTCTTCCCTTCTGGTCTGATCTGATATACAGGAAGTCCCGGTAGTCGTTGGCAAACAATGTAGGGTTGGGAACGCCATCGATCTGATAGTTTATGTTTTCCCGCATCTCCTAGATTGCGTAACAATACCTGATCCCCAGGTTGCAGATCTTAAACTCTTACTTCAAGAACAAAGTTCCTCTTATTCCATTCCTTTGTTCTCTGATGTGAGAGGCTTCCTTTGCTTTTTCATAGGCTACCTTTAGATTCTTCCTTTGCCTATTAACATAGCCCTTGTAAGAGGCTTGAGAGGTGTGATCAGTGGAGGTTCCAAAGGCTAGATCTACTGGTAAGCGAGCCTCTCTCCTAAACATCAGCCTGTAAGCGGAGTATACAGTAGCATCATTTGAGGTACTATCGTAGGAGTGGACTATTGCAGAAATATGGTCTCCCCAATGCTGCTTCTTCTCTAGTGGGAGGGATCCCAGCATGGTCAAGAGTGTACGGTTAAACCGCTCTGACTGTGGATCACCTTGAGGGTAGTAAGGGATAATTCTCAATTTCTTTATGTTCAAGAGTTCGCACAGTCTGGGGACTAATCTACTTTCGAAGTCCCAGCCTTGATCTGAGTGTAGACGCTGAGGAAGCCCGTAATGAACAAAGAACTTCTCTACTAAAGTCTTGGCCACTGTGCTGGCTTTTTGATCCCTGGTGGGGAAGGCCTGGGCATATCGAGTGAAATGATCTGTCACAACCAGGACATTTCTCCTCCCACTCAGATAAGGTTCCAGGCACAGGAAATTAATGCATACCAACTCCATAGGTCCCTGACTTCCTAAGTGACCCATTCGGGCGGCCCTGCCTGGCAGAGTTTTCCTCTGGATACACCTGCCGCAGGAGTGACAGTAACTTTCCACCTCAGTCCACATGTTTGGCCAATAGAATCGGTCCTTGACTAGTTTGAAGGTTCTATCTGGGCCTAAATGACTATGGTCATCATGAAGTGCGGTTAGCACAGTCAGTAGGAACAGCTGGCTTACACCTTCGGCCTCTTCAGAGGGGCCTCTTCGATACAGGATCCCCTCTTCTATTTTCATTCTCTCCCATTCTCTATGAATCACCTTGGCGCCACCAATCCATCAGTATCCAAGCGTCTTTCGTCGATACTGATTTAATTATTAGCTTTCCTAGCGGATCTTCCCGCTGGTCTCTCCTCATGTCCTCCCTTAGTCAGCTGAGGCAATATTTGGCTGCATACTTGTGTCAGGTTGCAATAATATTTCGGTACTCCCCCAGGGGTGACCCCCACAGCTTCAGCTCCTATTGCTCCCCTGTGTTTATACTCCACCCCTTTGCACACTGCTTGTACTTCTTCGGCAGGTAAATGAACACAACTTCTCTGATCATTATTGGTGGAGTGTGGTCTTCGGGAAAGAGCGTCAGCATTTCTATTTCCTACTCCTGGACGTATTTCAAGCTGAATTGGATAAAGTGGCTAGCCATCGATGCCCAGTGGCGTCCAGCTTGGCAGAGGATAGCAAATAGATCAGGGGACTGTTATTCATTTTCACCACAAAGGTGGCTCCATACAGGTAGTTTTGAAGTTTGTCCACTACAGCCAACTTGAGGGTCAGGAATTCCAACTTGTGCACCGGATAATTCTTCTCAGGGGAGTAAGGCTACGACTCACATATGCTACTGGGCGTAGCTTCCCTTCTGATTCTTTTTTTTTTTGCTTTCTGATTCTTGATACAACACTCCCCCAATACTGTCTCTACTGGCATCCACCTGTAATTCGTAAGGCTTCGAGGGGTCAGCGTAGGCCAGCACCGGAACTTCAACTAAACTCCCCTTCAGCTTCTCGAAGGACTTCTCACACTTCATGGTCCACTGGTCTTGGTTCTCTTGTTCAAGGGCCAAGCAATCTGAGAGAAGTTCTTCACAAATCGTCTGTAGTAAGAACAGAAACACAAAAATGATCTCAACTCGGTGATGGTGGTGGGCCGAGGCCAAGAAGTGACTGCATCCCATTTTTGTGGGTCAGTGGCTATCCCTTCTGCAGATACCACATGCCCTAAATAGGTGACAGAGGTCTGGTAGAATTGGCACTTCTCCAATGACAGCTTCAACCCCTCTTCGTGTAATCACTGGAAAACCTTCTCCAATCGGGTCTCATGCTCTTCCAAAGTTCGACCAAACATGATGATGTCATCAAGGTAAACCAGTACTTCTACCAAGTTCATACCACCCACTGTATTCTCCATCAATTGCTGGAATGTGGCAGGGGCCCTGGTCAGTCCCTGAGGCATCCGATCAAACTCAAAGAATCCCAGTGGGCTAAAAAAGGCAGTCTTCTCCCGGTCTTCTGGGTGCATAGGGATTTGGTAGTACCCACTCTTTAAGTCCAACACACTGAACCATTTTGCCCCGGATAAACACTGCAAGGCTTCTTCTATGCGAGGGGTGGTGTACTGATCAAGAATAGCTTTTCAATTCAAGGTTCGATAATCAATGCACATACGTAGAGACCCATTATTTTTTCTCACCACTACAATTGGGGAAGAGCAAGGGCTTCGGGACTCTTTAATCACTCCTGACCTTTTCAGTTCAGCTAGTTGTTCCCAAAGGTCTTCCAAATCACATAGGACTCGTCTTGCCCTTTCTCAAAACAGCTTATCCTCAGTCAATGGGATGTGATGTTTGAGCACTCTTAGCACAGCCCACATCAAAGTCATTTGTCGAGAATATCTTCTCCCACCGATCTATCTTAGCTTTGATCCTTTGTTCCCAAACATGGGAGAGGCTTGGGCAGTGAGTAGTGGTGTTTCTCCCATCTCCCATTTGGGCTGTCTCATTCTTCTCTACCGGGGTAGCAGCACTCACTTTCCTGATCACCATTCGAGGCTTTAGGCTGATCGGGTGACTAGTGACGTTCCACACACTAACAGAAACTCACCCCCCACTCTGGAACAGAGCCCGAGTGGGTATAATTTCTGGAACTAACTCTAGCCCAACTTCCTCCTCTGTGGGGTCAGCTTCTACCACCACATACGGACCGGGTTGGTTCCAGGACAACTTGACAGTAGCTTTGAGACAGGCTCTCTCTCCAGGCTGCAGAACCCTTTCTTGAGTGTCTAGTCGCCACAACCTCCCCACTCCTTCGGCGGGTGCCTTTTTTCATGCAATACCCTCTGAAATGCTTGCCTCAACTGAGGATTGATTTTCCCAACAGGGGCACCCTCTATGACCAAGGGGGTGAGTAGTCTTCTCACTAAATTGGTATTAGTTTCTATCAGCAGAGAATTTCTGCCAGCTCCAGGCAGACGACGGCTAACGTGTTGAATGTCACTGGCCTTCCAGCTAAAGCAGAGTCAAAGGTTATCTTGATAGGTATGTAACCATCGTAAGGGCACTTCTGAGTTCCTATTTCCCGAATTTCCAGCTCGACAAGTTTACACAAGGGCATGTGTTTCAAGCACTTATGATAGAAGTCTTGATACAGCAGCGTTACTTAAGCTCCAGTATCCAACAGTGCTTGTTTATAGATGCCCTCCACTTGGACTGATACTATAGGGGAAGGGCCCACTAAGTTCTTGGGTAGGTTTCCTCCAGGTGTCCCTAAGGCATGTGCTCTAACAGGCCTCCTTGGAGGTGGTGTTTGAGATTTTACTGCTTGCTTAGCGAGGTGTGCATTCATTTCCTGTCCCCTTCTTCCATTTTCTGGGAATTTTAATTTTTAGGTCATGCTTGAGCATGGGTGAGTGCGAGAGGACCGATAACTTGCGTTCTCCCCTCTTGTTTTTCTTCCAATTTCTTTTCATGTCCTTGCAGCACAGCCTTGGGACTCCAAACTAGCTCACTCATTGAGGCCTCTTGACGTTTCCCGCCAGCTTGGGGAAGAGGAGTTTCTGTAACGCTCTCAAGACTTCATTAAGGAGTTAAGGGCTGACACCCGCCTTGGGACACTTGGCTCAGAAATGTCCAGCTTCTCCACACCTCCTCTCTGGTCTCGAGTACTGTTTTGGTTCGCTTGCATATGTCCCTTGCTCCTGAACTTTTGCTTGGGTCTCCATTACTCATGTCAGCGCATGGTACATTTGAGTCTGAGCCTGTGCTACCTGCACCATCAGTTCCATTGGCCCTAGTTCTACAACTGGTTTATGAATGTCAGGAAGTCAATCCCTTGGATTCAGATTCAGTTCCACTGTCATCATCGGAAAACTCTATTTCAGCATGAACAGCGTGTTTCCAGTAAACAGGATTCACATCCCTCAGTGTTTAGCTCTTTTCTTCCAGCAGAGCCTCTTCCTCTCAAACCTCTCTTATCAATTCAGGATAGGTTGGTACCACAAGGGTCCTTTTCAGTAACAGCTTCAGCACAATAGGATGATTGGGCCAGGCCCCATGTAGCACCCGATACAGTTGTGCCTGGTCAGTGTCTTTGGAGTCAAGAACCTTTCTTGAGGATGATTTGGTGTAGCATCTGGTCTACCTGAGAGATGTATTCGGACAAACTTTCCCCTCTTTGTTAATGGGTGTGGTTTAACTTGTACATCAGATTGGCAATGGCCTCAACTCTTCTAAAAGCAGCACACAAAGCCTAAATGTAGTCCATGGCAACACAAGCCCTCTTGCCCATCCTTAGGTTACGGATCACGTCAGCTGCTGGACCTCGAAGGCTCTCACTAAGTCTCTGGCAGTTCACAGCCTCTGAAACACTCCACTCTTCTATAGCCTGTAAAGCCTGACTCATCCAGGTTTCACACTCGTTTTCTGAGAAAAATCAGTCTCCGATAACTTTGATTAGCATTCCCAGACCCATTCTTCACCAGGCTATCTACCAGGTGACTCATATCTGTGTAGAAAGAGAGTGAAGGGGCGCTGGCCCCTTGAGAGTCGGTCCCCATAGGCACAGGACTTTTCTTGTGAGCTTTTGCCAGAGGTGGCTTCTCACTCCCTCCTTTTTCGCTTATGAGGTTGAAAACCCTTGCCATCACTTCCTCCGTTAAGCTGATCTCTTCCTCCTGAAAGCACACTGGCACTTCTTCCTGCCATTCTATCAGTGCCCTGACTTGATCCATCTCTGCAAAGGCTTCAGTTTCTACCAGGTAAACCCTGTGTCCTGAAAGTAAAGCTCCCAGTCACCTTCTGATCTCCCTCTCAGTATGTTCACTCCCCAAGATCTCCAGAATGGTGCTTCTGTCGATGGGAGTCCCATAACTTTGACCCCAAGCAACCGTGGCCATGGATGCGGCTTCCCACTCAGATTGTGGCTCCAATCTAGGTCGACTGGGGCCTGCTGCAGATAGCAACCTGGACGAGTCCCCAAATGTAGCATGGCCCACTTGAGGACTGCTGAGAATTACCTGCTCATCTGCTTGGCCACGACCAAGTGAACCTTCCAACCCACCTGACACTCTGGGTTCAGACATCCTATTAATACTATAAAGCAAGAATCAAGCAACTCAGTAGTATAAGGTTCTGAAGTGCTTTACTTGAGCCAAATAGGAAAAGTTATTTCACAAAGAAAGGAGTAAATCCTCTGAGGTCTTATAACAACGCCAACTCAGCAAACAGACTCCTCCCGAAGACGCAATAATGTTTAAACAATGAATAATGCTATATACACAAGGATATACTATATTCAAATCCAAAGTCACCTCCTAGTTGATGTTTCAGTTAACTACACATGTGATCACACTGAGATAGATGTAATCTAGTGCTATTTTAATAGGAGAGCTTATCTCCTGCTGGTGTTATATATAGATATATATAGATATATATAGATATATATCTATATATATAGATATATATCTATATATATCTATATATATATAGATATATATATCTATATATATCGATATATATATATATATAGATATATATCTATATATATCTATATATATATAGATATATATAGATATACATATATTTATAGGCTTCCTATGAGTAATGGCAGTAGAGTTCCACGTGGCAGATCTGTTATTCTTCGCTAGCTAGTTGGAGCTCGTTGCAGATGAAACAATAGGTTCCAAGTGGTGAAGGCCTAAGGCATCTGAGTACAGAGTTCCAGCAATGCAGTAAAGTGTTCTTGGGTGGAGATGTGTGCGCATTGTGTTCTGTAATGGTGGTAGTAAATAGATATAGATAAAAATTGAGCAGCTTGCTCTCTCACCAATGACCCAAATCAATCTGCAGGCTTCTAGATAGGAACACGGATGGCAACACTCTGGCAATGGATCCTCTGTCTCGGCCTTCTGTAGTGACTTTCTCCACACGTCCACACCGATGGGTAGGCACTGTAAATGATGCTAGTAACAGGTTGTCCGACGGTGGCTAGCAGGACTAGGCCTCTCGGGCCTCATGGTGGAAGAAGCTGTCAGGTCTCTGGTGCAAGGTCGGTTTGCTGAGAGGGCGCCCCTTGCAGCTAAGTGCAACGTACACCTAGGAGTGATACAGGGAGTACGGTGCCCAAAGGAGCACGGGTTGCTGGTACTGCTGCTGGGCAAGCTGCCAAGCAGAGGACAGCTGGGGTGCACTGAGTGAGCTGTGTTGGCAATTGTGTGAGGAGGGAATGGTATGGAACAGCAGGACAAACCAGGAACAGAGTCAAAAGCCAGGCCAGGGATCATACACAGCGGGATCAGTCCGAAATGAGTAAGCAGCAAGCCAAGTCATACACAGTGGGCAGGAGATAGTAGAGTAGTCAGTCAAGCTGGGGTCAAAAGCGAGGAGACAGACAGGAGCACGGATTAGGATGTAAGCCATGGGTCAAGCCAGAGATTCAGGATAATGGATATAACAAGCCAGGCCAGTTTCGGGAAGTCTAGGAATCAAGATAGACAGGTACAGGAGACACAGGAAGTTGACGATAATTCAGCAACCTGCCTGTGTCAGCGACAGGTTTAAATAGGCCAGAGGGCACCAATAATTGTCATGGTGCACCCACGCGTCACCCGCCATTGCACATCTGCGTGTATCCACTGTCGTGCACCTGCATGCGTGCATGCACACGGGGATTCACCTGGCGCCACCATGACAGGTACTGGCAGGATCACCCATCCTATGGCCATCTTCCTGACAGTAGTGTTCCTCATGGTGGGCCACGACCTCTCTCTGTCACACAGAGAGGTCCGTCTTGCGTCAGGCCCAGGAGGAAGAGAACATGCGCGGGCTTCTAAGCTCCTTTTATCATCCCTCCCAGCAACCTTCAGGCCACTGCATGGGTGCCTGGGATTTGTAGCCTTAGGGTACAGGGATGCATAGCAGCAGATTCAAAGAGGACTATACGTCCCATAACTCACTCCATTGGCACACGGGTATGAGGTCATTGGCTGCACGAATAATCACGGGGACAAGCAATGTTTAGAACACTGGAAGGTACGAAGCTTTCTGGTAACAGACCATATCGCTACACATGTAAACAAAACATGCCAGAAAAGGCCTAATCTTAAAGTGGTAAAGCAATTATCTACTAACAAACAAAATAATATATTTTCCTGCATATCTAAAAAAATTGAATGCCTGAACATGGTCTTTTAGCCTTTCACTTCATTCTAATAGGATGGAGGTTTGTTAAATAATATGACTTATGATATGGAGGCTACTTACCCCATTAGGAAAACAATTAGTAAGTAATAATGAAATCTGATTTTGATACACAGCATTTAAAAGTATTTACCATGTATTTTAAATTCAATATGTTATGCCTTTCTGGTCCTGTGAGTTATAACACACTGTACTTGTCTCTGAAGCTTTCTGGGTCTACACAGGGTGTTCTTCGTCTTTTGTCTCTTGACACATTATTCTGAAAACTGGATGTTCTATCAGTGAGTTAGTATTTTAAATCAAAGAGCAGTAGACACCAGCTTACGTTCACAGGCTGGAGGAGAGCTCCAGTTGTCTGTGCATGTTTTTTTGTAATTTCCTTTGCAAAAAACTATCAACCTTCCTTTCAGATGATAACTATTTATGGTAACTATGTATAGTCTGTTTAATTATTATTGTATCTTGGATTTCTTTGATTCATAGAGACTTGGAGCTGTTCCTGGAAATGTATTATTTTTATAATTATGTTGGTTGAATATTTTTATACTGGAGGGCCTGTCTAATCTGGAAGATTGAAGGTTAAAGTTTGAGTATTTGCTGAGTCATCTTGATTTAGCATTTCTTTTTTGGATAATCTAGCTATTAAATAAATGTATACAGCAAGGAAACTATCCTGAGAATGAGAATACATGTTTTAACCCTTTCATGCCTAAGCCTATTTCTGACATTTGTTGCTTACAAGTTAAAATCAGTATTTTTTGCTAGAAAATTACCTAGAACATCAAACATGATATATATATATATTAGCAGAGACCCTAGAGAATAAAATGGTGTTCGTTGCTATATTTTACGTCACACGATATTTGCATAGCGGTCTTTCAAATACATTTTTTGGGGAAAAAAGACATTTTCATGAATTAAAAAAAAAATAGTGAAGTTACCACAATTTTTTTGTACAATGTGAAAGATGATGTTAAGCCAAATAAATTGATACCTAACATGTCATGCTTTGAAATTTGCGCACACTCAAACTACGGTACCTAAAAATCTCCATAGGCGATGCTTTAAAAAAAGTTAACGGTTACCAGGTTAGAGGAAGTCTTTTGCAAGAATTATTGCTCTCACTCTGACGATCCCGGTAATACCTCACATGTGTGATTTTATCACCATTTACATTTGCATTTTCTTTGTTGCGTGAGCACACGGGGACAAGGGCTCTTTAAAAAAAAAAATCTGATCACTTTTATTGCTGTCACAAGGAATGTACACATCCCTTGTGACAGTAATAGGTGGTGACAGGTACTTTTTATGGAGGGATCGGGGGTCTAAAAGACCCCAAATCCCTCCTTTGAACTTAAAAGTATTCAGATCGCCAAAATTAGTGAATACTGTCATTTTTTTAAAATCGGTGCCATTGATCAGAGCCAAATCCAGCTTTGTTGGGGTCTCAACCTAGCTGCCGGATGTGCCAGCTGGTGACTCGGTCTCCCAGTGGGACGGGAGGCCAGGAAAGAGCGGCAGAAGGTGGTGGAAGGGAGAGAGTCCCCTCCCGCTCCTTTCGACTAACAGCTGAGCAGCTTTTAGCCGCATCGGTTGTTATCACTTAAGAGCCAACTGCCCGCTCTAAAAACGGTACCAGGGTAATGCCTGAAGCTGCAGGCATCATCCCCGTATAACCCCTTCAAGCCATGAATGCAAATTTGCGTACGGTCGGCGTGAAGGGTTTAATATGGTCATGCAATGTATATTCTATTTTTCAGTGTTGCACTACCTTTATTTATTGGTTGCCTTATTTCACTGCTGGCTGTTGTACTGGCAAAGTGATAGCACCAATGTACAGACTAAACCAATGTACAATATGAGTTCCCCAGGCACTAATTTTAGTATGTTACAGTCGCCATAAAGTTTTTTAAATAACAAAAATAATTGGACTGCCACATGTATTTAGCTCCCCCTAAAAAAACTTCTATTACCTCTCCACCTTGCACATTATATCCCCTTTCCTCCAAGAGACGCATTTTAGCGGAACATTTTCTCAAGATGAGGGTGATAAAATGGGGCCTTAAACTTTGTACACACAATCAGATTTTCCGATGGGAATTGTGTGATGACAGGCTGTTGGTAAAAAAATCCGACCGTTTGTATGCTCCATCAGACAATTGTTGTTGGATTTTCTGCAGACAAATGTTGGGTGGCAGGCTTTAAAATTTTCCTCGGACAAATGTCTGTTTTCGGATTTCCCGATCGTGTGTACACAAGTCCGTTAGAAAAAAGTCCAAAGTACTAACACGCATGCTCGGAAGCAAGAACAAGCCAGAAACAGTCGGTTTTGTAAACTGTTGCTCGTAATGGAGAATTAACATTCGTGACGCGGCAAATTATGAAATGTCGAAATGCAGCGCACATTCTCTTCTTCTTTAATGGGATAATAATGAAGCTGCTTTGCTGGTGATACTGATGGAGTTCTGCCAAACGTATATTATAAATGTGTAAATGTATACAGCAAGGAAACTATCCTGAGAATGAGAATACATGTTTTAACCCTTTCATGCCTAAGCCTATTTCTGACATTTGTTGCTTACAAGTTAAAATCAGTATTTTTTGCTAGAAAATTACCTAAAACCCCAAACATGATATATATATATTAGCAGAGACCCTAGAGAATAAAATGGTGTTCGTTGCTATATTTTATGTCACACGATATTTGCATAGCGGTCTTTCAAACATATTTTTTGGGGAAAAAAGACATTTTCAGGAATTAAAAAAAAAATAGTGAAGTTACCACAATTTTTTTGTACAATGTGAAAGATGATGTTAAGCCAAATAAATTGATACCTAACATGTCATGCTTTGAAATTTGCGCACACTCAAACTACGGTACCTAAAAATCTCCATAGGCGATGCTTTAAAAAAAGTTAACGGTTACCAGGTTAGAGGAGGTCTTTTGCTAGAATTATTGCTCTCACTCTGACGATCACGGTGATACCTCACATGTGTGATTTTATCACCGTTTACATTTGCATTTTCTTTGTTGCGTGAGCACACGGGGACAAGGGCTCTTTAAAAAAAAAAAATCTGATCACTTTTATTGCTGTCACAAGGAATGTACACATCCCTTGTGACAGTAATAGGTGGTGACAGGTACTTTTTATGGAGGGATCGGGGGTCTAAAAGACCCCAAATCCCTCCTTTGCACTTAAAAGTATTAAGATCGCCAAAATTAGTGAATACTGTCATTTTTTTTAAATCAGTGCCATTGATCAGAGCCAAATCCAGCTTTGTTGGGGTCTCAGCCTAGCTGCTGGATGAGCCAGCTGGTGACTCAGTCTCCCAGTGGGACGGGAGGCCAGGGAAGAGCGGCACATTATTATCTTCTTCTTTAATGGGATAATAATGAAGCTGCTTTGCTGGTGATACTGATGAAGTTCTGCCAAACGTATTTTAAGTCACCACACCATTATCCGTAGTTTTTAAGATCAAAGATACAACTATGTTGATGTCCCTTGTTAATTTTACATTGTATTTTTTACAATGTAACTGCCTACTCCCAAACTGTCATTAAAGTAATACACATAGCCAAGTATTATTCTCCACAATTTTTTTATTGTGCATTAAAAAAAGAAAACAAATAAAATTAGACACGCTATCTGCCAATAGAACTTAACCAAAAAGTGCATTCTATGAATCCAAAAATATAGAAAATATACCAAATCAAATCATTATTCAGCCAAAAAATAAAATAAAAGCATCACGCATGTGTCCTGCTTCCTAATATAGGGGGTCAACAATGCCAAGTGTTGGTGAAAGCAGGGGTCCATCATCCGGAGATAATTCCAAATATCAAATATCATCCGGATTATTCTCCTGGAGCTCCCGCAGCAAAGGCATATGACATAATTGGTCACGATTAATAAAGCAACCAATTTTTGGTCCAATAAATACTCCTCCACCTGTTCCTGGACTGGACTTCTGTCAAAACAATAACTCCAAGACCAATAATAAATAACGTGTTATCTCCTCCGATTCCGCAATATGTCTGCTTGATGAACAGCCATTCAGAAACAAGTAGAAAAGCATGAACTGAAAAGTGCAAAATGAAAAGCGCTAAATGAAAAGCGTGAAATGAAAAGAGCGAATCAACACTCACCAAACTTCTACTAACATGAAATTAGCAGAACTAGCCCAAAGGGTGGCGCCTGACAATTGAACTTCCTCTTTATCGGCTCGTAGTACTTCTAGTACGTCACTACATTTGTGTTTGTTGGCCGACAATTGTGCACCGTTTGTATGCAGGACAAAATCCAGGCACATGCCCTTTGGGCAAAAGTCTGAAGCTTTGTCTGCGGAAAATCCGATCCTGTGTACGAGGCTTTAAATATGACAATATAGCCATTATGTCTCCACCAGGAAAAGGGGCCTACCAGCAACTACAGCACCTGTTGTCAACTAAGACATCATGAAACAAAAAATAAAATCCTAGCCGCTTGCTTTTTAAAGTAAATTGAATAAAAAAATGCAGCCATTAAAGGTTTTCAATAATAAATATAGCGACACTCATGTGTAGCAGTAGTCATCTCATTTCAAGTTATTTACTAACTTTTTAAATTTTATAGAAACTTTAGGCCATGTAAGGCCTGGGGGAAAAAGGGAAATATATTAAATACTGTAGGTGACTCTAGCAGAGGGGTTATTTACAGCTCCGAAACTTGTGTTCCCACTTACTCCAGTGATGAAAATCTGGTCCTTTAGGTACCGTAGAAAGTCTTATGACATTCTGAAACGTAAATTAGATAGAGGAAAATAAAGGCAAATCATTTTTCTAATATTTTTTCTTGTATCAGCCTAATGCTGAAAAACAAAGTGACAGGCACAATGTACAGAAAAAAACAAAAGTACAATAGGGGTCCCCCAGGCACTAATTTTCTTTTGTTACAGTTGATATAACTTTTTTAGATGAAAAAATTAATGCAGATTTGGATTGTCTCATACATCCTGCAGAGCTGGCCACAGTATCAGCTGGGTATTCTTTGATCAGTGAGGCCTTTGACATGCCTTATATAGATCTACTGTGAATGCAACCATTGATTTTACACAATAAAGAGTATTTATGGTAATGTGCTAGGTCAGTATACTTTTATCTTTTACATGTTACAGTTCTGCCTCAAAAAGATAGATACAGTTGTGTATAATCTGCATATAAATTGTTGGTTAGTTCATGGCAGCAGACTATTTTTACAACAGTACTGCAAGTTTTGGATAGCGTAAAGAAGGGTTAGACCCTTTGTCAAATCTTTTTGCTGTGTGGGTCCTCATCAGGGAAATCTGACCCTCTATCTGGTGCACAAGGTCACTAAGACAGAAAGTGACAGCTGTCAACAGAATGAGAGGTGAAGGGAAATCTTCTATTGAGGAAAAATGTTCTGATGACAACTGTCTACGATAGGTATTCTTGTTACATTGGGGAAATATCCTCTTGATTCTTTTGCATCTCCAGGACAGTAAATGAATGGAAATCTACCATGAGGGGAGGCACAAGCAGCAAAAAATACATTGACAGGTGTTTTAACACTTTCTTATTCTATATCTCAAAAAAAATGTTTTGGCTGTACATACACTTGAACTTTGTAAGACACCAAAGATTCTAGGGTTTGAGGTTCCCAAGGAATACACACTCTGACCTGCCAGTAAAAGTTGTTGGAACCAGCTCTAGAGCTGTTTAAATCATAGCCCTTGATCAAATGCTGAAGGAAAATAGGGACAAAATAGTCATTCTTGATTTCTGTCACCAGTATATCACTCGTTACATGAGTTAGAGAGATGATTATGTATCTTTCCTAAATATTGATTGATAGGTACGAAATGTACAATTCTCTGCAATTTCTTCTTCAGTCTCACTATCTAAGACTGTCCATTGAGACACTGAATAAATCCCTTTCCTGGCTCCTTGTATTTTTTATGTAATTGTTATAATAGTCTGAATGATTAAATGCTCATAGCAAGGTAATAAAAAAAATACTTAACATTGTTTTTTGAAAATAGTTACTGCGGACAGGTTGAGTTGCAAATGATTTAGATATACAAGAGCTGGTCTCTCCTTAACAATTGTTAGTTTTTTGTGATACAAGATATATTTTATTTTTTAATCAATAAAGATTTTTCTTTCTTTTTTGTAAAATTTGTTCCATTGCTTCTCCAGTTTTTGCCCCTTCTTTCAAAGGGCCTTTAACAGTCCAATTGTTCTATAGCAATGTTTGTGTAGCTACACTGGTTTTAAAAAGTCATGGAGATTGTTACATATCATATAACTATTATGATTAGTTTAGGTATCAGGGCACATTGGGCTGTGCAGCACACCCTTAGATTCTATATTTGCGTATGATTTCTCGGATGTTATTTGTCTTTAAAGGTGAAGTTTTTTTTTTTAGACTGGCAGGTGATTGAAAGCTGAATGATGTGGTGATCACCCATACAAATAGTCACACCAATAAGGTTGTTAATAAAGCCTTGACTGAAAAACTAGATCTAGGGTGTGTCCTCCCTGGTAACTGACAGCTTGTGCACCAAATTATCTCAAGATTATGAAAGTTGTTAAAATCCTGAAGGAATAGTACAGCATCTAGTCAATAGCAGTAGATTCAGGGACATATTCCCATTACTACAGCCTATAGGCACTTAAAATTGGGCACCCCAAGTGACAGTAAAAGTCCTGAAAAAGGAAGGGGTGGTTGAACAGATGTATAATAGCAGAACAAATACAGTTTGACGCGTGAAACTGATTTCCAATGTAACTTGTTTATTTCCTCACAGCTGCCTATGAAAACAACATCACTAAAAATGCAGTAGGCTGACATGAGGGAATGACCAATACCCATACAATAGTAAAACTGCCCTCAACAATAAATGTACAGCCTACTTAATCAGTGGCCAGTAAATCTGAACTCAGTCCTGCTGATGTTGGGGCCTTTAGTTTTTGGTGGAGTGCTGTCCCTTCTCTTCTGAAGGTATTTGTAATCCTACAGTCCAGGTAAAGCAAGCAGAAACACCATTCCTGATGGTTTAGCGATGGATGATGACTGTAGCTTCCTCCCAGTAGCTGTTGAGTCTTGATGCAACATGATACTGGAACAGCAGGAACACTCTGGACCAACTAAAGCACTTAAACAACAGGAAACCAGGAACAGCTGGAACACTGGAATCAACACTCATCCCTAAATGTAGCTCACCTCTCAGGCTCCCAGCATGCAGCAGAACCAGTAACAACAGTCATGCAGTTTTCTTCTTCCAGCAGCAGTCCAGCACAGCTCCACTCCGTAGGTAACACAGTGTCTTTCACATGCCCTGGCAGCTCTTACCATCAGAGCCTTTCCCAGCAGGCACAAATCAGCTCTCAGTTTACAATGCCCACCCCAAGCCTTCTGCTTATGGGCTTCAGCAGTCTCATATTCCACACCTGTGGGCTTCACTGCAACTGTCTTGTCACAATACTGGCTGCTCTGCTCATGGATCCCCAGCTCACCTCTCTCCTCTATGTGGGTCTTCTTATAACAAAAGTATTATTCCTGGTGGGTGTGGCTTAAAACCAGACAGCTGAGTAGGAGCCAATTAGATTATTGGAATGAATAATCCTTGGCCACTTTGTTCACAAACAGCTCCCAGCTGTCTTAACCAGTTCAGGGATCTCTCAATGCATTTCAACAGACCCACTTCTTAAAAATGTATAAAGAGATTGGTATCCCAACTGAGCAGCAAAATATATTAACAAATAAATACAGAGTATTGAATCGTTTAGAGCAAGATGACAATCCAAAGTCCCACTACCATATTGTAAACACAGAGGAGGAAAAAGGCCAGGAAAAAGAAGAGGAGGGAGCCTTCATGGGGTATGCAGACTCCCTTCCCTGTTGGACTTTGTGCATCTTTCAAAATGTCCACCTGTTTTTTTGTGCACCCAGGTGACACCAGGTGGATATTTTGAAAAACATACATGGTCTAATAGGGAGTCTACATGTTCCATGAAGGCTCCCACCCCTGCTTTTTTAATTAGCCAATACTCTGTATATCTTTGAGACATATATTTGGAAAACACGTCGAGAGATCCCCTCTTCAGCCAAGATGAGACAATTGAAATGTTTGATGTATATATGCCAATTATAAGCAGGGTCGGCACTACCGCTAGGCAAACTAGGCAGCCGCTTAGGGTGCACTGCCACCTAGGGTGCATTTCCGCCTAGGGCGCCCAGTCGCTGGTGATCCTACTCCCTCTCTCCGCAGAGCCAGCAACTAACTCTCAACCAGACAGCCGCTCCGGAGTCGCTCCGTACATAGTGTCAGTCTGTCAGAGCCTCAGAGGTGCAGCAGAGGCGGAGGACCTGCACTGCTGCATGCCTCTGATCATCGGTGAGTGACCTGTGTCTGTGTCTCACCACGCGCGTTCACGTCAGCAGTCTCTGAGTGTCTAACTGTGAACGTAACCATCCTACAGCTTTGCCTCTCTGCTCCGCCCAGTGCCCAGCCCATGCGCCGCACGATTTCTAATCCTGCCCCCCCCATCATGGAGGCTGCTCTCCATCCTGGCCTGTCCTGGCAGTGTCACTGGAGCCAAGTCACTCAAGTGTTATAGCGCGGCACTAACACTTATAGAGTGCTGACAGCAAACTGCTCACTGGAGCCCCACGGACCCCACTCAACAAACGGAGCATACAGAATGGCACATACAGGCTCTCTCCCCGGACTGAAGAAATATAGTACAGGACTGTGATTATATCGCTCCATGAATGGTTGGGTGAGAGGACCATAGGTCCTTTAATTGCCTCCTTTTACTTTGCCTCCTGCTGTTTGTTACTTCTCAGCCAGTATTAGCCAGCATCATTGAGCTATTGTTTTTCCAACAGTTAGACCCTTGAATACATGCAATTCCACTCTGGGAAACTGTATATCTGTGCCTCTGGACTGGATACTAACTATGGACTATAATCATCTCTCCACACTGACAGCTTGTTCTGCTACAACCCTAATTAAAACTGTCTCTGTGGGACTAGCAACTTGACTCAATCAACCACCTTTTAACAGTATTTTTGTTAAAAGGGTTTCTAATTAAACCTATTGATAGGACGGACTTTGTTATGTATGGTGTATGTCACTGAGATCATCAGTTCGATCCATAAATACTACCTACTCCAATTAACAATAGCCTAGTTATAGGTGTGTGCATGCATGGCTGAAGCGTGATGCAGTTGCTCTTAAACAGACAACGTTGTCTATTTTTAACATGATCCTGGTGTTGGTGGTGGGTACCTGGTCTTGGCCTTTTTTGTATTAAACATCATTTTCTAATAAAATGTATCCTTTATTAACCAGTATGGTCTGCCTGTGTCTCTTTTCAGTTGGAATCTTTCCCCTGTAAATCTTCTTTCTTTGTTATAGCATGGCACACTCAGGGTTTGGTGACAGGTGGAGCCTGGAGGAGGCACCGAGGCAGGCACAGCAGAGTTTAAAATTGTTCCCTGCACACCAAGCACTGGCAGGGTCATGTCGTCGGATACAAAGCAGTTTGCAGAGCCCAAGACCGTCACCTGGTGGTGAGTAAAAACTGTCACTGAGATTGTATTATCACATGCAATTTGTAAATAAATGTATATAGCTATAGTGACTGATCTGCCAATTGGCAATCAAACTGATGTGTGTGTGTACTGAGGGCCCGCCTCCCCCCCCGGTTGGGCTGCATTGATTTGCATTGGTGAGGCTGCCTTTGATGGGCGCTGGTGAGGCTGCATTGATTGGCATTGGTGAAGCTGTGTTTATGGGCACTGGTGAGTCTGCATTTGATGGGCACTGGTGAGGCTGCATTTGATGGGCGCTGATGAGGCTGAATTTTATGGGGCGCTGGTGAGGCTGCATTTGATGGGCGCTGGTGAGGCTGCACTTGATTGGCGCTGGTGAGGCTGCATTTGATTTGCGCTGGTGAGGCTGCATTTGATGGACGCTGGTGAGGTTGCATTGTTTGGCACTGGTGAGGCTGCATTTGATGTGTTGCATGCTAAAAAGTAGCAGTCATTAAAAAGGTGGGGTATACATGGGCAGGGCAAAGAAGATGGAGTCAGGTGTGGAGCCAAGGGGGGTGGCAAAGGTTTTGCGTAGGGTGTCAAAAATTCTTGCACTAGCCCTGATTATAAGGCTGTCTATATCGGATGTATAGGAGAGGTCTATGACATCAAAGGTACCCAGAGAATGAACCTTGTTAATTGTCCTTTTATTGATTATGTATGTTTTTAAACAGTTAATAAATTAATAAAAAACGTATAAAATTAATGTAATTTTAACTGTGGCGGATATATGTATATGGTTGGTACCTTTAAAATTCCTGATTTTTTAATTAGGTTTTATGTAGCTTTCATATGTTTGTAGGGGATGTTGGTACATGGTTTCTTATCAAGAGTGCAAGAATTAAACTATGCTCTCATCAATAACTAATAACTAACTACCAATTTTAACACCTTTGTGATTGAGGGTAATACAAACCTTAAAGCCCAGACCCAATTTTACAACGTTGAAACCTGTTAGTAAAACTGTACATATGATAGTAGCTACTATATGTATTAAGCTTTCATGGTATACCCCCTTCTTCAAGGTGCAAGCACTACTAATACACAGAGTTTTATCAGAATTTTAAGTAAGACAATCTCTGAGGGAAAAAAAAACTCAGGCCTAGTTTCTACTCCAAGTGAAGGCCTGGTAGGATATAGAAAAGTTGAACATACAGTATGTCTTCCCCAGACAAGGTCTGGGAGGCAAGTGAGCTTTCAGAATGTTGCCTCAAATATTTATACTCTCTCCCTGCATGAACCACTGACAATAATCCTCCTAGTGGTTGAACATGGATGTATTCATATTTATAACTCCTAAACTTCCTGAAAAATTCACAGAAAGCTGAAATATCAATGAGACATAGGCTGACTACAGCCCGACAGTACTAAATTTGGTATAGGGACACTCCTGCTTAGGGCAGGGTCCCTACACTTCCAAAATGAATGCTCTGATGACGAGCCTTGAGTTTGAAGTACACTTATATTTGGAAAGAGGAGCCCTGCTGTGATATTGTGAATAGATACCTTCCTGTACTGGGAGCCTGGTCAGGCAGAAGACTGAGATCTGCTAGTAAGCCAAAGGACTAATGTAAAAGTGGACTCAGATTTACTCCTGAGAACTCAGGAGGATTGTTTGAATAGTGACATCTTGCCATTGAACTGAAAGATGAGCTGTAGTACTGTGACCTATTTCTCAGGAATTCGAAATTCTGGAGAGCAGATATATTATATATTTTTTTTGTTCCCAAGATCTTTGTTTTGAGATTTGACAGTTAATCAATGGAGTGCTATGACATCCAAAGCTAAGAGACATATCTCTGTCAGGGCTGGGCTCAGCCCTTCCTTCTCTGAGCTGGCCGCTCAGATATTGGCTAATTGCCAGCTCCTATCTCTCCACAGTGACTCACCTGTTGATGATATCCTGCTCGCCAGTCCTGCCTACTTAAGCCGTCCAGCCCAGATGATGTCTGCCTTCACCTTGGTCAACATCTCAGAGACTATCTCCTGCATTCCTGTTAATGACTTGCTTGACTGGCATTCCTTCTGACTCCAGATCCTGCTTGCTGTTCCACTACGCTGATCTCTGGCTTCCTGACTTTCTGGCTTGTCTCATTATCCGTTCCGGTTACTGAACTTTGGCTTATGTTTTGACTACGTTTGTTCTATTTACTTTTATTATTAAACAAGTTTGATTTAACTGTACTTCTGTCTTGGTCTGATTCATGGTTTCTGACAGATGAAGGCCATGAATTCAGAAGATGCAGTCAATCCACTTGTTAGTAATATTTTCTCCAGATTGGATGAGCAGGATCACTGCATGGATCAGCTTGCCATGGTGTTACAAACGCTCCTGAGTCACATGGCTCACCTGGAATCTCCCACTGTGGCTGCTCCGGTACAACCTGTGTTGCAGGCCATCCCTGCTGCTGCTCGAGTCTCTGTGCAGACACCCCCCTCGAGTATTACCTTTATAAGAGGTATGTCTAGTTCCGCTCTGCTTACCCAGCGATTTGGGGGTGATCTAGTCCAATGCAGAGGGTTTCTCAACCAGGTTGAGATATACTTTGAGATGCTGCCCCAGGCGTTTCCCACGGACAGAAGCAAAGTGGGATTTGTGATATCTTTGCTTTCTGAGAGAGCCTTGGCCTGGGCAAACCCTCTATGAGAGATGCAAAAACTTGTTGTCTTGAGTTACCCTGAGTTTGTGGCTTCTTTTAAAAGGGTATTTGACGTTCCTGCACGCATCGCTTCTGCTGCCAAGTGCCTCATGTCCATCAAACAGAGTATGAGAACTGTTGCCAATTACGCCATTGAATTCTTTACTCTGGCAGCAGAGGTTGCTTGGAACAATGAGGCCCTTGTGGCTGCTTTTTCTCATGGTCTCTCAGATACCATCAAGGATGAGATTGCAGCCCAAGATATACCCACTGAGCTGGAGAAGTTGATCACCTTTGCCATCCTCATTGACTCCAGACTCAGAGAAAAACTCTCTTTTAAGGAGCACTTGTGGAAGCCTCCTGTACATTTGTCTCCGAGCTTTGCAGTCCCACCCTTGCCTCCCTTACCTCCCATGCCTCCTGGTACCAAGTTGGTCAGTGAAGTGGAAACCATGCAGTTGGGCTTCACACGTCTCTCTGCGGATGAGAGAACCCTTAGGAGGAGGGAGAGATTGTATCTCTATTGTGGCCAGGCAGGTCACTTTTTGAAGTCTTGTCCTACACGTCCAGGGAACACCCGAACCTTGAGGTCCTGTCATGGACAGACCTTAGGTGGCATTGTTTCATTCCCAGTTATCCAGAAGGATAAGCCCCTGGTTTCGGTTACCCTTTCTTGGGCTGAGTCGTCCATCGAGATACAGGCTGTAATCGTCTCTGGGGCTGCAGGCCTGTTCATTGATGCTGCCTTTGTATCGAAGCACTTGATTCCGCTGAAGCTGCATGACACTCCTCTTGCCACTGAGGCTCTTGATGGGAGACCTCTACAACCTGCCCATGTGACTCATGCTGAGGTTCTCTCCTGGTCGCCACAATGCAGTAAGACATGATTCCAGAAGGTAGCCATGGTCCTGTGCACCTCTTCACTCTCCTCCCTGCCAGAGGAGTACCGCGATTTTAGCGATGTCTTTGACAAAGGTCAAGCCGGTAGTTTGCCTCCACACCAGTCATATGATTGCGCAATTGACCTTCAACCTGGTGTCATATGGCCGGGTTTACCCTTTGTCGGTCTTATAGGATTAGGCCATGGAGGAGTATGTTGCAGACGCACTTTATCAAGGTTTCCGTCTCCTGCTGGTGCTGGTTTCTTCTTTGTGAAGACGAAGAGTGGTGAACTGAGACCTTGTATTGATTATAGGGGTCTCAATCGTTTCACCATTAAGAATGGTTGATTACGGAGTTATTCGACTGCCTCAAGGGAGCAACGGTGTTCACAAAGCTTGATTTGAGAGTGGCATACAATCTTGGATTAAGGAGGGCGACGAGTGGAAAACTGTGTTTAATACCAGAACAGGCCATTATGAGTACCTCGTAATGCCTTTTGGCCTTTGTAACCCTCTGGCAGTTTTCCAGGAGGACTGATGTCCTCCGAGGTTTTTTGCAGTTATGTGTGGTGGTTTATCTCGATGATATTCTCATATTTTCCAAGTCCCTGGAGAGCCACCACACAGATGTCTGTCGTTTATTATTAAACAAGTGTTATTTAACTGTACTTCTGTCTTGGTCTGATTCATGGTTTTTAACAATCTGTATGCATACTTACTCAGTCACTCTGTTGCCAGCTGAATGTTAATAGTGGACATCACAGCAGGGTTCCATGTGTAGCACCCTTTAGGTTGCTAGATAATGAGTAGGATTTTTTGTACAGGATAGGTAAATTTGCAGGCTTGGCTGGCAGCCAAGCCTGTGTGTTTTTTTATTCTGGGTCAGGATTGAGTGACTCAGAAAGAGCTGGTGACTCACAGGCAGCATCACCAAGACCTCCAACTTCTTTACAGAATATTCTAGCATCCTCTGGAAAGGAAGGAGGAGAGGAAGGGTGGTACTGCCTGGGGTATTCTGAGGATCCCTGACCAAACCCCAACTTGGATTAGGAGGGGGCAGGCTTCCTTAAATACCCAGGGTCAGCCCAGCTGGGGGGGAAGTTGTTCGGGAGGAAGCTGGAGATGGATTGCTAGGCTGGGGGGGGTGACCTTGGCCTGGGCTCGGGTGCGGACAGGAACTTCCAAGAACACGTGGAGGTGTCCTGGACAGAAAAATAAATGTGAAATAGGAAAACTCCTCCGCTGTCAGAAAGGCCTATACTAAGGAACACTGCTGCAACACCTGTGTGACTGATCCAGACAGACAAAAGTGTATATGTAAAAGTAAGTGGTAGTTATGCTGTGACAAGGGGAAGTGGAAGTGGAGGAGGCTAGGTGAAATAGAGAGGTGAAAATGGCCGAAGTGGATGCGGCCACAAATGCACTAAAAAAACATACAATAAAAAGACAAAAGTACTAACGAGGGTTAAATAACTAAAATAAATGGCAAACAAAACAGTGATAAGCACTCAAAACAGTCCAGGTGATTAAGGGCTAGTATCAAAACTAGCACATAGTGACAACTCAAAAGGCTGAATGTGATAAGTCCAAATGGGTAAGCATGTGACAGTCCCACCACCAAATAAAAAAATTCCAAAAGAAGGAAGAGATCTTCAGTGGAAACACCTCCGTGTTCGCAAGCAGCTCACCTTAGTGCTGTAAGGTATACAGCTTGTGCTTAATTGCAAAACACTATCAAGCAAAGGTATCCCATCCAGTTGTTTAGGCGATTCCAATGGTGGATATGCAAGATGGTATATGAAAAAAATGACATGAACAAAAAATAGCATAACTCCGTGACAACCAAAGTAGGAGGGGGCAAGACACAGAGAGGGGGTGCACTCACTTTTTTTAAAATGAGTGTGGGCATCAATCCACGAACGCCGAGTTCGTATGCCTCAGTGGATGTCTTCAGTCAGTCCCTGCTCCTCAATGCTCGTCAAATAGGGTGAGTGTATGTGGGGTATAGGGAGAAAGCGCACATAGCATAATCCTGTATAAAAAACAATTTATTGATTTAAAACAATATGGTAAACTCACATTTAGAAGTAAAATATGGTACAAATCATCCACGAGCACCGAGCTCGTCTCCTGCCATCAGTTTGTGACAGTATCCCGTGCTCCAATCCAACGCGTATCGTCACGTCACGTGACTTCATCAGAGGATAAAGGATCTTTAAAGGATCTTTATCCTCTGCCTGAGGGTAAATGAGAACTGTGTGCCTGACTAGGCAGGGCGATAGACGGACCACAATACTCAGCAGCCCTTACGGGGTTACTGCTACACATGATTATGAGAAGCACCATAAAAGGTCAGCAGATTCCGCAGCACTGAACTCATTGTCAGGCTTATGTCTTCCCTCTCTCCATATAAATGAAAAGATTAAGAATTCTGTCAAATCAATAGTGCTGCGCATGCACTATGGGATTTTATCACTACTATTGAGCATAATTAAGCTTTTGGTAATTACTGTGGACTACAAGTAATCTTCTGTATTGAATATAGTGTAAAATGTCATATAGTGTACATTTTGATGACATGTGGTGAAAGGCTGGTAGGTAAAATGTGATATCACAATACAGATTTATTGAAATCCAGGGTTTTAAATTGCCTACTGATCGCCAGAGTTTTCCCTTGGATAGTAATGGGTGATATCACAATGGCGTTATGAGATTCTATTATTATTAGAGGGAGTAGATGTTTGCAATGATTTATGTATGCAACAGAAGAGTTGATAGGACTGTATCTACTTTATCCAGGGAAAGAAGAGATAGGCCTCATTCCTCTGAGAAATTCGAATTTGAAATAGGATGAATGTAATCACCTAGAAGGATGAGACCATAAAATTCACATGCTTAGCTGAAGAGAAAAACTGAGAATTTATTATCAAATACTTACTGTAATTTTCCTTTCCTGATGGACTCCGTGGCAGCCTACGTGTGGGTTAACCCCGCATCCTCTCCAATGCTATAGGACCTCACTCCCATAAATTTGAGCTTACCGCTAGAGACTGCGTTCCGTAAATAGTCAACTCTTGACCAACGGGTGGGACCTCCATCTACCATGGAGTCCATCAGGAAAGGAAAATTACGGTATGTATTTGATAATAAATTTTCAGTTTTCCTAACAGATTCCATGGCAGCCTACGTGTGGGAAATAACTATCCAGTCCACACGGGTGGGTATGCTGATCAAAGAAATTTTTTTTATTGAACCTGTCAACTGACAGGATTCTTAAGCCAAAGTTCACAGAAGATAGACGCAGGCTCTATACAGTAATGTGACATAAAGGTATTAATGGAGGCCCATGAGGCCGCTTTGCAGATGACGTCTTCATGACCCAAGGACCCGTTCTCAGAAACCCTTTTGGCCGAGGTGATGGCAACTAGGAAGGCAACTTTTGCAGAAAGGTCCTTGACAGAAAGCGGAGTGGATCCTAAGGTACTGGAGTCAGACAGTGAGTCAAGAACAAGGGGAAGATCCCATTTGGGGAATCTTCTTTGGGACCTAAATCTTGCTGCCCCATGGAAGAACTGCCGGATTAGAGGATGAATGGCCCATGACAGTCCAGAGAAGGCCGACAAGGCTGAGACTTGGACCCTTAGGGAGCTGATGGATAGAGACAGATCTAGGCCGGATTGGAGGAAACTCAGGATATCCTGAACTCCTGGATCTCTGAGAGATCTGCCCAAAGAGGATGAGAATCCTATGAAATTAGCCCATAGTCTCCCATAAACCTTATTGGTGCTCGCCTTCCTCGAGTTCAAGAGGGTGGAAATCACTCTTGAAACGGACCCAAGAGATACCAGACTCCCCCTCTCAAGAACCAGATCATCAGTCTCAATATCGCCGGAAAAGGGTACAGGACTGCCCCCTGAGTGAGAAGGTCTGGCCTGAGAGGGAGAGACAGTGGTTCCCCTGAAGCTGAGCTGCATCAGGAGGGGAAACCATGGCCTTTGGAGTCTCAGAAGAAACTTGAAGATGATTGGGAGCGGAGGACAGGCGTATGCCCTGTTGAAGTTCCACTGATCCGACAGAGCATCCACTCCGAAGGCTTGGCTGCAACGGTCCCAAGTGTAATACTTCTTGATTTTGAAGTTGCAGGGAGATGCAAATAGGTCCACTTTGGGATTGATTCCCAAAGAGTAGGGATGAGCTTCGAGTTCGAGTCGAACTCATGTTCGACTCGAACATTGGCTGTTCGCAAGTTCACCGAACAGCGAACAATTTGGGGTGTTCGCGGCAAATTCGAATGCCGCGGAACACCCTTTAAAAGTCTATGGGAGAAATCAAAAGTGCTAATTTTAAAGGCTAATATGCAAGTTATTGTCATAAAAAGTGTTTGGGGACCTGGGTCCTGCCCCAGGGGACATGGATCAATGCAAAAAAAAGTTTTAAAAACGGCCGTTTTTTCAGGAGCAGTGATTTTAATAATGCTTAAAGTCAATCAATAAAAGTGTAATATCCCTTTAAATTTCGTACCTGGGGGGTGTCTATAGTGTGTCTGTAAAGGGGCGCATGTTTCCTGTGTTTAGAACAGTCTGACAGCAAAATGACATTTTGAAGGAAAAAACTCATTTAAAACTACCCGCGGCTATTGCATTGCCGACAATACACATAGAAGTTCATTGATAAAAACGGCATGGGAATTCCCCAAAGGGGAACCCCGAACCAAAATTAAAAAAAAAAAATGACGTGGGAGTCCCCCTAAATTCCATACCAGGCCCTTCAGGTCTGGTATGGATATTAAGGGGAACCCCGGCTAAAATTTAAAAAAAAAAATGACGTGGGGTTCCCCCTAAATTCCATACCAGACCCTTCAGGTCTGGTATGGATTTTAAGGGGAACCCCGCGCCAAAAAAAAAAAAAAAAAACGGCGTGGGGTCCCCCCAAAAATCCATACCAGACCCTTATCCGAGCACGCAACCTGGCAGGCCGCAGGAAAAGAGGGGGGGACGAGAGTGCGGCCCCCCCTCCCTCCTGAACCGTACCAGGCCACATGCCCTCAACATTGGGAGGGTGCTTTGGGGTAGCCCCCCAAAACACCTTGTCCCCATGTTGATGAGGACAAGGGCCTCATCCCCACAACCCTGGCCGGTGGTTGTGGGGGTCTGCGGGCGGGGGGCTTATCGGAATCTGGAAGCCCCCTTTAACAAGGTGACCCCCAGATCCCGGCCCCCCCCCTGTGTGAAATGGTAAGGGGGTACATAAGTACCCCTACCATTTCACGAAAAAAGTGTCAAAAATGTTAAAAATGACAAGAGACAGTTTTTGACAATTCCTTTATTTAAATGCTTCTTCTTTCTTCTATCTTCCTTCATCTTCTGGTTCTTCTGGTTCTTCTGGCTCTTCTGGTTCTTCCTCCGGCGTTCTCGTCCAGCATCTCCTCCGCGGCGTCTTCTATCTTCTTCTCCTCGGGCCGCTCCGCACCCATGGCATAGGGGGGAGGCTCCCGCTCTTCTCTTCTTCTTTTCTTCTCTTCTGTTCTTCTTCATTTTCTTCTCCGGGCCGCTCCGCAATCCATGCTGGCATGGAGGGAGGCTCCCGCTGTGTGACGGCGCTCCTCGTCTGACAGTTCTTAAATAACGGGGGGCGGGGCCACCCGGTGACCCCACCCCTCTCTGACGCACGGTGACTTGACGGGACTTCCCTGTGGCATTCCCCGTGACGTCACAGGGAAGTCCCGTCAAGTCACCGTGCGTCAGAGGGGGGCGGGGTTCACCGGGTGGCCCCGCCCACCCGGTTATTTAAGAACTGTCAGACGAGGAGCGCCGTCACACAGCGGGAGCCTCCCTCCATGCCAGCATGGATTGCGGAGCGGCCCGGAGAAGAAAATGAAGAAGAACAGAAGAGAAGAAAAGAAGAAGAGAAGAGCGGGAGCCTCCCCCCTATGCCATGGGTGCGGAGCGGCCCGAGGAGAAGAAGATAGAAGACGCCGCGGAGGAGATGCTGGACGAGAACGCCGGAGGAAGAACCAGAAGAGCCAGAAGAACCAGAAGAACCAGAAGATGAAGGAAGATAGAAGAAAGAAGAAGCATTTAAATAAAGGAATTGTCAAAAACTGTCTCTTGTCATTTTTAACATTTTTGACACTTTTTTCGTGAAATGGTAGGGGTACTTATGTACCCCCTTACCATTTCACACAGGGGGGGGCCGGGATCTGGGGGTCACCTTGTTAAAGGGGGCTTCCAGATTCCGATAAGCCCCCCGCCCGCAGACCCCCACAACCACCGGCCAGGGTTGTGGGGATGAGGCCCTTGTCCTCATCAACATGGGGACAAGGTGTTTTGGGGGGCTACCCCAAAGCACCCTCCCAATGTTGAGGGCATGTGGCCTGGTACGGTTCAGGAGGGAGGGGGGGCCGCACTCTCGTCCCCCCCTCTTTTCCTGCGGCCTGCCAGGTTGCGTGCTCGGATAAGGGTCTGGTATGGATTTTTGGGGGGACCCCACGCCGTTTTTTTTTTTTTTTTTTGGCGCGGGGTTCCCCTTAAAATCCATACCAGACCTGAAGGGTCTGGTATGGAATTTAGGGGGAACCCCACGTCATTTTTTTTTTTTAATTTTGGCCGGGGTTCCCCTTAATATCCATACCAGACCTGAAGGGCCTGGTATGGAATTTAGGAGGACTCCCACGTCATATTTTTTTTTAAATTTTGGTTCGGGGTTCCCCTTTGGGGAATTCCCATGCCGTTTTTATCAATGAACTTCTATGTGTATTGTCGGCAATGCAATAGCCGCGGGTAGTTTTAAATGAGTTTTTTCCTTCAAAATGTCATTTTGCTGTCAGACTGTTCTAAACACAGGAAACATGCGCCCCTTTACAGGCACACTATAGACACCCCCCAGGTACGAAATTTAAAGGGATATTACACTTTTATTGTTTGACTTTAAGCATTATTAAAATCACTGCTCCTGAAAAAACGGCCGTTTTTAAAACTTTTTTTTGCATTGATCCATGTCCCCTGGGGCAGGACCCAGGTCCCCAAACACTTTTTATGACAATAACTTGCATATAAGCCTTTAAAATTAGCACTTTTGATTATTCATGTTCGTGTCCCATAGACTTTAACGGTGTTCGCATGTTCGAACGAACTTTTTTCCTGTTCGCATGTTCCGGTGCGAACCGAACAGGGGGGTGTTCGGCTCATCCCTACCAAAGAGAGAAACTATTCAAACGTCTGCACATGAAGAGACCACTCGTTGTTGTCCAACTGTGTGCGAGACATGAAATCAGCTTGGACGTTCTGAACTCCGGGGAGGAAAACTGCTGAAATGTTGGCCAGGTTTTTCTGCACCCAGGACATGATGGGCTCGACTTCTTGGAGCAGGGTGGCACTCCGGGTACCCCCTTGCCTCCTTACATAGGAGACCGCTGTGGTGTTGTCCATCTTCAGTGAAACTGAAAACTCCTTTTAGGAGATGAGTGAAAGATTGGAGGGCATACCAGGCTGCCCGTAGTTCCAGGACGTTTGAGCCCGGGTTGCGAAAAATGGGCATCCCACTTGCCTTGAGCAAGCTCCGACCCACAAAGGGCTCCCGCTGGTGTTGGTAGTGACCGTGGCCCATGAGACAGGGGCAATGGAGTGACAGATGAGTAGATTTCTGCGCTGGAGCCACCAGAAGAGACTGTTCCTCATCACTGAGGATATGTGAATGGACTGATTGACGTCCCCTGAATTCCATTGTTGAAGGAACCCTGTTTGAAAGGGCGTAACCTCCACAGAGACCATTTGACCATGGGGTCGTAGAGACCATCGTGCCAATGATTCTTAGGCACTGTGAGGCCTTTAGGCATGAGGAGCTCAGAGCCAGTGAGATTCACCCTCGGATGATTGAGATCTTGTGCAGTGGGAGAGAGATGGTGTTTTCCATCGTTGTCAAACTGGGCCCCTAAGTATAGCAGACATTGGGGCTGGTTCCAGATGGCTTTTTTCCAAGTTTAGGAGCCACCCAAAATCAGACAGAGTGGAGATAACTTGCTCCCTGTGTATCAACAGCCACTCCTTGTCCGGGGACAGTAAGAGGAGGTCGTTGAGATAGTGGTACAAGCGTATACCCTTTGTTCTGATGAGGGCCACCACGGCCAGAAGAACTTTCGAAAAGACTCGGGGTGAGGTTGTCAGCCCGAAAGGAAGGCAGATGAACTGTAGATGTCCTGGCTCGACTCTGAACCGGAGGTATTTGTGGAATTCTTTCGTCACATGCACATGAAAATAGGCATCTTTCAAATTGATGGAGATTAGCCAATCGCCTAGCTGCACTGCTTATTGGTTGGTAGAAAAGTCTCCATTTTGAATCTTTCAGATATTATAAACTTGTTTAGGTAAGTTAGGTCTATCACCGGGCGCCATGAACCGTTTTTCTTCTGCACAAGAAAAAGAGGGGAGTATACCCCCTGAAACTGTTAGTTTTTTGGAACAGGCACCGCGGCTCCCTGTACTAGCAGTGAATCCACATAGGACAGTAACACCTGCTTCTTTTGACTGTGGTAGCAGGGTAGAAATAAATCTGCATGCTTCCCTTGCTTAATACTGTGTCTTCTGCACTGGGGCTTCTTCTGACCAAACAGATGCCTATCCTGGGGTAGGAAGCCCGACTTCCCACCTGTGGCTCGGGCTATAGCGCTATCCAGCCTGTTACCAAACAACGAGGGGCCCTTCAAAGGGAATCCTACACCAGGCCTGCTTAGATGCTGGATCAGCAAGCCAAGGGTGCAACCATAAGGCCTATTTAGCCGTGACCGAGGATAGCATAGTCCGTACCAACAGGCGGATAAAGTCGATTGACGCTTCCCCCAGGAAGGCCATTGCCAGCTTCAATTCCTGAACTGCCGAGCCCCTGGCCAGCTCTTTTGAGACCCCTCTAAGTACAGAGTCCATTTTCTCTGTCCAGGCTTCCACAGCCTTGGACATGGCTGTGAGGGCCAAGGTGGGTTTGCAAGCCGTACTAGCTAGCCTGTAAATTCTCTTGAGATCTTGATCTATTCTCCTTTCAAGCCCATCCTTGAAGGATACCGCATCCTCTAAGGGAAGAGTGACATGTTTAGCTAGTCGCATCAGTGCTGCGTCTACACGGGGAGCATTTTCCAGATGTTTCACTTCCTCTGCTTTGAAGGGGTACAATCTGGAAGTTTTGCTTGACATAGAAGTCTTCTTATCTACCTTGCTCCACTCTTCATCAATGATGTCCTTCAATTCAGAAAGGAGCGGTAAATTGAAGAGTTCCTTTCCCAGGTGTTTAAAGAATTTCCTCTGCTTAGCCAGAGCAGTGGAAGGATCTTCCCACTTAAGGGCCTCTTTGACTGTCTTAATTAGTGGAGAAACCAGGGTGAAGTCAAAGGCACCGACAAATTCATCTCCCTCCAATTCGCTGTCTGAAGAGCCGGAGGAGGCATTGTAAGGCTGGAATGGGCCCGGATCCTCCTGAGCCTCGTCAGCCAAAGAGCCAGATAGAGTGGTGGACTGGCTCTGCATGTAGGTTGTACCCCACTCCTTTAGGGACTGCTGGACCACATGGTTAACAAGAGACTCCATCTGTTTCTTTTCCATCTCTTTCTCCCCAACCACACAGGCATAACATGGATCACACAGTGATTTGCCCTCTGGGTGTCCCACATCCCCAGCAGGCTCTGCAATCATAGCGGCTGTTGTGGCAGTGGGTGTGGTGTCTGGAGGGGGAATGGGAACATCTCCTCTGCTGATGGGTCCTAGATGGAGAGTCACATCTGGACCTAGATGGGGAAGGTTGACATTGCGGCCTGGGAAGGTCCCTGTTGTCTTGGATAATAAACTGGTGATCCGACCTGGAAGGGCTAAAAAGGAGAAGGGCAGAAAACACATCACGTTAGGTGATACAACCATCCAACGTGAACCTGGCCCCCTCCCCTCACACACTTCATGTACCTAGAGCATGAGGGCTGGCCGCACAGAGGTGGTGACTTGTCCATGGCACCCTGGCAGATGATAGGTGACGATCCTGCAGCTTGTAGGAACACATGAACGTCCTGGAGAAGGAGAGCAAATAGCATGTAGCTTGCCCTTTAAGAGACATCTCCGCCCCCCCCTCACCCTGCACCAATAAACCCCAGGGAGGCTTACCCTAACCTGGGGACCCTGGTGCATGGAGGAGCTGTCGCAAGGTGCCCACAGTGATCTGCAGTGTGACAGAGGCTCACAGGGATTTAAATATCCTGCCGTAATGACATCACCGCCATGTCTCGCTAGCCTGCGTGACCACCGAGTCCCCAGCCGTACTGTGCATGCTCGAAACCAAGCCTTGGTTTCTTCCGAGGATCGCGCATGCGCAGAAGAGCACCGGAGCCGCGACCCGGAAGAGGGAGCCGTGTCCTGGAATGCGCCTGCGTTCCAGGCACCATAGAGGATAAAGAGAGGAAGAGAGGGAAGGCAAACAGGACAATGTACAAACACAAACTAGCTGCCATGGAAAAAGGAATCTTAAGACCTGCCAGCAGATCCGCGCTTGTGCACAAAAAGGCCGTCCCCACCACCGGACACAAAGGCCTGAAGCCACGCACCCGCCCATGGCTGGGCTCCGGGCTATCTTGACACCGTTAAAGCGGGGGTCCACCTATCTATCGTTTTTTTTTTTTTTTAGTTCATTCACAAACTTTTCTTCTCAGCATTACATACTCACATATTGTGTGTAATATGTCCGCCTGTGTCAGATTTCGTCGGAAAGAATAACTTATATTATTCACTGCAGTCGGTTTCCATCTTCATTGTGGGCATTTGAAGCCCACAAGCATTTATTTCCTGGATGTGGTGAATGCTGTGCTCCCAGTATTCACCGCTCGTTCCCGCACATGCTCAGTGGCATCCTGGGAAGCCTGAGACTAGCTCCCAGGAGTCTGGGAGAGGCTAGAAACACGCCTACTCCCACGGGAGGAGAACCAGGAAGTGCAAAGAAGAATAGAAAAATAAAAGGTAATTACGGCGATTTAAATTTTTTTAAACGGCATGTCAGCATCTAGGCAAGGAAGAGAATACATACAGATATTGTTCAAAATTTGGGTGGAACTCCGCTTTAAGGGTATGCCCGGCATCAACCTCGATCGATTGGACGTCCATAAACGTTAGTGCACTGATTGTAGGTCCAAAAGAGGAGGACAAAAAATGAGCTCAGGCTCTAGCGGTAAGCTCAAATTTATGGGAGTGGGGTCCTATAGCATTGGAGAGGAGGTGGGGTTAACCCAAATATAGGCTGCCATGGAGTCTATCAGGAAAATAGTATATTGTTTAATAAAGGGCTTTTTATTTTATCAACAATCTCAGTTTCAAGGGGAGAAAGAAAATCCATCGTTACTCTGGTATCCAGAATCAAACCAAATAATGTGGCAGTTCAATATACCTTTGAAGTTCTGTAGGCTTACTAGTACAATCTGTAGGTTGAACTGCAAGTGCCCCCCTTATACTCACCTGAGCCCCCTCTCGATCCAGCGATGTCCACGAGAGCTGAGTTTCTTCTGCACCATCTCTTTCTTCTGTGCAGTCTTTCTGCACTGACAGAAATACAGGGGCTGTCATTGTTGAACACCTTCTGAAAAATGCTATATGCCTTGCTATCTATGGCCTACTTTGCTGTCACTGATATGAGCAAGCATGGGGCAATAAATGTAAAAATGAAGTCAGAATCTTGATTTGAATACTTGTTTCGAGTCAGAAACTCAAAAGGTACTAAAGACAATGGATAAGAATGAGAGACAGATGGATAGCTTCAGAAATACAGGCTAGTAATGTTAGCAACTTTATTTCTTACATTCAGGTTTCCTTTAAGACCTTTGGTTCACCATCAAGAGTTATCGTTAAAGTGATTGTCAAGACTCGTTTAAAAAAAATAAAAATAACATGTTATACTTACCTCCTACAGTATGTGCAGTGGTTTTGCACAGAGCAGCCTGGATCCTCCTCTTCTCGGGTTCCTCTTCGGCTATCCTGGCCCCTCCCTTCTGTCGAGTACCCCCACAGCAGCAGCTTGTAAGGGGGCTCCTGAGCGGAGCTGCAGCTCCCTGTGTCCATTCAGACACGGAGCTGCCATTCGGCCCCACCTCATCTCTCTCCTAATTGGCTAACTGACTTTGATTAACAGCCAAAGGGAGCCAATTGCACTGCTGCTGTGTCTCAGCCAATCAGAAGGAGAGTCCCGGACAGCCGAGGGACTCGTGGACATCACTGGACAGAGATGGAGCTCAGGTAAGTTTTAGAAGGTGCTGGGGGAGGCTGCTACACACAGAAGGCATTTTATCTTAATGATTAGAATTCCTTTACAACTCCTTTACAAGTCAATTCTTAAAGCATTTTTTTTTTAGGCCATTTTTTGCGATACGGCACTGCGTCGCTTTAACTGACAATTGCGCGGTCCTGCGACATTGTACCCAAATAAAATTGATGTTCTTTTTTTCCCACAAATAGAGCTTTCTTTTGGTGGTATTTGCTCATCTCTGGTTTTCTGGGGTTTTTTTGCGCTATAAACAAAAAAAGAGCGACAATTTTTTTTAACTTTTTTCTATAATAAATATCCCAAAAAAATGTTAAAAAACAAAATGTCTTCATCAGTTTAGGCCAATATGTATTCTTCTATATATTTTTGGTAAAAAAAAATCGCAATATGCGTATATTGATTGGTTTGCGCAAAAGTTATAGCGTCTACAAAATAGGGAATAGATTTATGGCATTTTTATTATTAATTTTTTTTTTTTTCCTAATGGCGGTGATCTGCAATTTGTAGCAGGACTGCGACATTGTGGCAGACAGATCAGACACTTTAACACTTTTTTGGACCACTGATATTTATACAGCGATCAGTGCTATAAAAATGCACTGATTACTGTATAAATGTCACTGGCAGGGAAGGGGTTAACACTAGGGGGAGATAAAGGGGTTAAGTGTGTTCTCTAGTTGTGTTTCTAACTGTATGGGATGGGACTGACTAGAGGAGGAGCCAGATCGATGTTCCTACTTAGTAGGAACAGATGATCTGTCTCTCTTTGTCAGAAACCATGAACCAGACCGAGACAGAAGTACAGTAAAATCACACTTGTTTATTAATAAAAATAAAAAGGTAAATAGAGTAAGCATAGTCAAAGCATAGCCAGAGTCCAGTAACCAGATCTGGTAATCAGCCAAGCCAGAGTTCAGTAACCAGATCGGGTAATCAGCCAGGCCAGAAGTCGGGGATCCAAGTAGAGGAACAGCAAGCAGGATAAGGAGCCAGAAGGGATGTCAGCAAAGCTAGTCTTTAAACAGGAATGCAGGAGATGGTTTCTTGTAATGTGACCAAGGCGAAGGCCGAGATCAAGTGAGCTGGATTGCTTTAAGTAGGCAGGACTGACAAGCAGAATCAACAACAGCTGGGTAACTGTGGAGAGAGATGGGAGCTGGCAATTAGCCGACAGCTGAGCGGCCAGCTCAGAGAAGGAAGGGCTAAGCCCAGCCCTGACACTCCTCCCCTGTCAGAACATGGATTTGTGTGTTTACAAACACAATTCCCATTCTGGCTCTCGTGCCCACTGCACGACGGGGGACCCGATGCGCGTGTGCCTGCTATGACTCTTAAAGGAGCCACCGTACAGATACGGCAATTTGCGAAGCAGTGCCACTCTGCCGCTGTATATCGGGGTCAGTCGGTCGGTAAGTGGTTAAAAAGCAAATTACACATAATGACAACTATCAGTTTCTCTATGTGTTTTAGTTATATATATATATATATATATATATATATATATATCCTTCTGCTCTATAAATGCATGCTCTGCACCCTGTTCATTCTCTTTTATCTTAATCCTTGCCACGCTCCTCTCTGAATCATCCTTCACTTCTATCCACCACCATTTCCCTCTCTGGTCAGGTTTTCTATCAATCAATCTCTGGTCTGGTTTTTTATCAATGCCTACTCTACCTCTCAATGATCATTATCCTCCACATCCCTCCATGCCTTCTCTCCTTTACTCTTCTGTCATCCATCAAAGTCCACTGCATTTCCTGCATACCATTTCCTGCATACACAGCTCTCAGAATGTGTATACATTGTGACTTAATGCCTAGGCAGAAGATGTTCATCCTTCCATGCTCCTCCTCATCTTATCTCATAGGGCACATCAGTGTCAAGGAGGAGCCTAGGGGAAGCTCCCCCGGCTCTGTTTCACTAGCATGGCAGGCGGTAAAAGATGATGTGGGTGCCGGCGATTGAAGCAGGGCAGCAGCTGGATGCCCGGTGTAGTAGCGCCTCCCTCCACATCACACCAGGGGCGCCTGGGGCATGTGTCCTCTCTGCACACCCCTTTTTACAGCCCTGTGAAATGCGGTGTGCCCTATGGCCAGTCCAGGCCTGGTGATAACCAAATTAAGCAGTGTTGTCATCCTAGGAAAAGAAGCATGGTAATAATACATAACATTGTGTTAGGACAACATGACATCTTGCTTTCTTCTTTGTAAGAGAGGGAGGTATCCTGGCAGGGAATGATGAAAACTGATAACAGTCCAGAGACAGAGAGTAGAGGAAGTTATTTTGCAAGATTTCTGGCTGAATGAACAGTTATTTATGTAGCGCTACCCCCACAGGAGCCGCTTGAATTTTTGTGCCCGGGTCTCCCACTGATTAATCCACAGCTAGTTACAGGGTATTTTCTCACAGCCAGGTACACACAGTCTTTCATTCATTATTTTCAAGACCAGTCTAGGGGATTTGTTTTTGTCTTTTATTTGGAGAACTTGGATATGAGAAGAGATTTAGTAGGATGCTCCAAATTAACTATTTACAGGTGAGGACAACTCTCAATATAACTGTACAGCAGATTATCTGTAGGACCATACATCAGCTGTACAGAATGAACAAGTACTTTTGTAGCAGAAGGAACTCAGTAAACTTTGCCTCTTCAAGACACTAGCCAGTGTCCCCTTTAGCTTGCACCTAGGACCAGAGGGGGATCTAACAGCACAAGTTCCAATGATCCACTGTGGGGTTCTGTACTCACAAGGCTCCTGAAGAACCAATGGAAGCCTCCCTCAGTCATCTTTCACAAGAACCATGGGTTGCAGCTTCAGTTTTTCAGGCCCCCAGGGTGCTCACCTGGGGCTGCATGGCAGCCTGCACTGGGGAGAGGCAACAGCCCCCCTCCCCACCGGGACCTCTCTTTCTAGAGGAAGACCCAGAGCCCATGTGCTCATCAGATATAAATACAGTTACCCAGCATGCCTTGGGGCACACCCCCTTCTAATTGGCCAGGGCTGTATAGACATCCATGCTCTCATCTGCAAGGTTTCCTCCCACTGTTCAGTACATCCCATATCTACCAGACCAGTGTAAAACTTTTAAGACAGCATGAGCAGCACCAGAACACACTGAGCAGACTCAATCAATCAATCAATCACAGCTCTCTGTTAAGCAGACCGCATATACTGTACACTGGCCTAGCTGTCTCCCTGTTAAGCAGAAAAACCAAAAACTTTATACACTCACTCTAGTACCTACCTAGGAGGGCGATACATCTATTTATACAGCTATTTATTTATTTGCATTTGTAGAACTAGAGGTGTGTCAGAGGCGCTGAGGGTGTTCTTGGAGTCAAACAGAGAACCCAAATCATCAAGCGTCTCCTGTGTCACCTGAACTGACACATCCGTAAGAGCAAAGCAAAAGGTTGTGTGCTCTGTAGCTTTTTCCATGTCTTGTTCAGCATAGCCTAAACCTCAAGGTTCTTCTGGCTGGGTGCTCTTGTTTCCCGTATGGTACTGTTAAGCGCACACTTAAGTGGTGAACTACAAAGTTCAGCATTGTTGCGGTGCTGTAAATTTTTCTACAATTTTCACAGCTGTACATTTATGCCACTGCAACTTGCTCAACCTGCTACAGTCATCTACCGGTCAGTGTGTTATTTTTTTGTTTAACTGTCCAGTTAGCTAGCTAGCTGTTTAACTGGTATCCTAGCTCTGTTTTGCTCAGCCAAGCTATTGTCTCCTGTACAGCCTACTGTTATCTCCCACTCAGCCCAGCATTACTGCTATTGTCTTCAGCTTGCTATAGCTTGCTATAGCCCAAACAGCCTGCTAATACTTGTTGGAATATAAAGCTTGACATTACAACTACTGACTACTGCATAGCCTGCTTGGCTTATATAGTACTTAGGTGGTGGACTTCAAAGTCCAGCATTAGAACTACTGCCTATCATGCAGTCTGCTACAGCCTACCTGGCCTGTTTATACCTGGAGTGGTAAATTTATTATAAAGTCTACTATTGCCTACTGATTAGTTTGCCACAGATCACCTATGCTGCCAGTTTCTAAGTGGTGAACTATAAAGCTCAGCACTACAACTTTTGCCTGTTGATGAAACTTGCCACGACTCACCAAGTTTGGTAATGCTATAAGTTGTAGACTATAAAGCCTAGTATTTCTGTTACTGCCTATTGTTCAGTCTGCTACAGCCTGCTTAGTCTGCTAAAATCTGCATTTTGCCACTGCCGTTCTCTGCTGCTGTGCCTGCTACAACCCATTAAACTGCCTAATAGTTTGTGGTGATTCTACTGTTTAGTTTGCTGTAGCTGGTTCTGCTTGCAAATATCTTAAGCAGGGAACTATTTATATTGTTTTGGTGGTCCAGCATTACCGCTACTGCTTACTGTTCAACTTGCTACAGTCCACTTAGTCTTGCAAGTGCTTGCAACTGAAAAAACATGGCCCCCGAAAAAGACGCCATCAGCTGAGGAGGTCAACGACATTAAAAAGTCGCATGATTTCCTCTCAGAGGAAATCTATGGTGTCAGGTTACAGTAGAAAGGCATCCTGGAGCTTGTTGAGGAAGTTAAAGCTCTCTGAATCTAGAATGCAGAGAAAGACAAGAGGATTGCCTACCTGGAGAGCAGGGTTGCCAACCTTGAGCCAGGGGCGGATCCAGAGCCTAGTCTCGGGAGGGGCACTGCCAGAAATATACATTTTTTTTGCGGACAATTTATCGGGTAAATGGCTGTTGCTGGTGCTTTAATCATCCCAGCACCATGGTTGTTATGGTGTCAGGATGATTGAAGCGCATTATTTCTATTATTACGTTGAAATATAAAATGAAATCATTCAACTCACCATAATGCAGAATCAGTGGGAACCCTGAGCGTGTCACCTGCCACCGTCGCCTGCCACATTTTGTGGATTGTCACTTGCCTGCCACCAGATGCAGATTGACACCTGCCACATGTTGCAGATTGTCACTTGCTACATCAGCTGCCACTAGATGCGGATTGTCACTTGCCACACCTTGTGGATTGTGACTTGCCACGTCACCTGCCACTGGATGCAGATTGTCACTTGCCACGTCATATGCCACACATTGCGGATTTTCACTTGCCACGTCAATTGCCACTAGATGCTGATTGTCACTTGCCACGTCATATGCCACACATTGCGGATTTTCACTTGCCACACCAATTGCCACTAGATGCTGATTGTCACTTGCCACGTCATATGCCACACATTGCGGATTGTCACTTGCCACGTCATCTGCCACTAGATGCGGATTGTCACTTGCCACGTCATATGCCACACATTGCGGATTGTCACTTGCCACGTCAATTGCCACTAGATGCTGATTGTCACTTGCCACGTCATATGCCACACATTGTGGATTGTCACTTGCCACGTCATATGCCACACATTGCGGATTGTCACTTGCCACGTCATATGCCACTAGATGCAGATTGTCACTTGCCACATCATCTGTCACTAGATGCGGATTGTCACTTGCCACGTCAACTGCCACTAGATGCGGATTGTCACTTGCCACCCAGATGTTGAGTGTCACGTGCCAGGTAAGGTGGTGTCTTCCTTGTTTCCTTGTTCCAGAGACAGGCAGCAGAGAGATAATGTAATCTCCCTGCTGCCCACGCTACCTGCACAGTGAGGGCGGAAGTTAATGCAGAGATGTGGGGGCAGTGAGAGATGATGTCATCTCTCTGCTCCCCTGCCCGTCGGCTCGCTGATAGGCCAGCCACCCCCACACACACACCTAGCCTGCTCACCCGCCCATCCACACATGGAGCCGCCCGGCCAATCCGCTCTCTCTCCCGCATGCTGCCTGCCCGCCCTCGGCTCGCTGATTGGCCAGCCACCCCCACACACACACCTAGCCTGCTCACCCGCCCATCTACACACGGAGCCGCCAGAAAAATCCGCTCTCTCTCCTGCCTGCTGCCTGCCCGCCCTCACACGGAGCTGCCCGACACTCCCGCGGCGGAGCCAGCCGCTCTCTTATCCGCCCGTGGTGGAGGAGCCGCCCGCTCTCACTCTCTGAGCCACTCGCAGCGGAGCCGCCCACGGAGCTCACCTGCCAAGCTGCAACAGATTTCTCAGGGGTGGCAATTGCCACGTTGCCCCCCCCTGGATCTGCCCCTGCCTTGAGCAGTACATCAGAATGAATGATGTCATCATCGCTGGGTTCATATTAAACCACAATCATACACCAGAGCGGTGTCTACTAACAACAGGGATGAGCCTGGGGATCTGGATGTTCTATGAGACACAGGTGGCTACTTACCTATAGTCCCGGGGGATACAGCATGACTGTAGTAGTATTGAGGGTTGCCATCTGCTACCCAGGAGGAATGCCAGTGAAAAGCTATCATCATGAAGTTTGTGAATAGGGATGAGCTTTATGTTCGGGTCGAACATGTGTTCATCTCAAACATTGGCTATTTGCCCGTTTGCCGAATAGCGAACAATTTGGAGTTTTTGCGGCAAATTCGAAAGCCGCGGAACGCCCTTTAAAAGTCATGTTCGTGTCCCATAGACTTTAATGGTGTTCGCGTATTCAAACATTTTTTGCCTGTTTGCATGTTCTGCTGCGAACCGAAGCGGGGGGTGTTCGGCTCATCCCTATTTGTGAACAGATTGCACTGCTAAAAAAGGGGGAGGAAACTTAAAGGATCAAATGTGTTCATCAATGAGCACCTGACAAAGCACAAAGCAGATATTGCTAAAAAAGCACGCTAGTTGAAGAAACTGAAAACAATTCAACACATGCAGTAAAGTAGCAAAAAAGAAAAAAGAAAAAACGACTCCTGCGCACAGGTGGATCACCATATAAATAATACGTCAACACAGGCCTTGCTGCCCTCAAGGATGGGGGATCCTAGTAGAGACCGAAAGAAAAAAGAAACAGGGGCGCACCAGCCATGTGCATTAACTTTTAAAAGTTAATGCACATGGCTGGTGCGCCCCTGTTTCTTTTTTCTTTCAAACAATTCAACACACCTGGGCTACAACCTGTAAAATATTCATCAATCTTAATGGGACACCAGATGAGGCTAAAGTGCTGATGGTAAGAAACAAACATCTATACACATAATCATGATACACACTGAAAGAACTCATTCATCTGTATCTGGAGATAATAGTAATGCAGCTCAGAGGATCAGTGAGCTTGACAACCTGGAACTGTAAGCATTTCAATACACTGATCATAATTCATTGGATGAGGAACATGACATAGACCTGGATAACTACTTTTTTAACTCCATCAACAATAACTGTTGCTATTACACCAATGAACAATGAACAATATGACCGAATCAACAAGAATGGCAAATTTTCAATCATACATATCAACAGCAGGAGTCTGTATGCAAACTATGCAAATGTTAAGGATTACCTGAGCCAGTTTACACAATCATTCAATATTATAGCAATATCGGAAACATGGGTCAACACAGAAAAAGGGGTGGAGTTTGAGCTAGAGGGTTATGAGTTTATGCACATAGATCGACAAAATAAAGGTGGTGGAGGAGTTGAATTTTACGCGGATAAAAATCTTAACTTCAGGCTGTTGGATAATATGTCAGCTGTTATTATTAATGTGGTTGATTGTATATCAATTGAAATATACAGAAAAAACATAAACCCATAATAATTAGCTGTATCAATAGGACACCAGGTTCTAGTATTGAGCTGTTTAAGGACCAGATAGAGGGAATGTTATTAAAAAAAAAAAAAAAAAACTCAAAAAACTATTTTCATTTGTGGAGATTTTAACATTAATTTGCTTAATCCAAATAAACATAAAATGACAGATGATTTTATCAACACTATATATAGTATGAATCTATATCCGGAAATCACCAGACCCTTTAGGATAACTTCTCACTGTGCCACTTTAATTGATAACATATTTACAAATGATATTGTAAATTGTATGGCAATATATATATATATATATATATATATATATATATATATATATATATATATATATATATATTTTTTTTTTTTATAACGATAAAACATATAAAGTGCTGAATGTAAAAATGCAAATTCCAAAGGCCACAACCAGTGATGAATGTGAGTCACTGTGTAATAAAATAACTTCAAATGGGATTGATGGCCAAAAACATGAAAACAGTCCACCCTTAAAGCAGAAAGAGTATTCAGAAGTGGGATAAAACAGCCGTGACCACACACAGAACACCAGGGATGGTGCATCCTCCACCCGGGATAAGGAGTAAATACTCTTACCCGACATAGTGGACTCACATGCCAGTGGCAGTGCATCAATCAAGCTAAGACTGCCAGAACATGGAACTCCGGTAATGGACCCTGGAACTCACACGGAAGAGGACGAGACTGGAACTCTGAAAAATCAATCTGGGTGCAGGCAGCAAATGCCGAACGCTGGATTGGACACTGGAGTTGATGACATCACGTATGGAGGGGGCAATCCTGGAAGAGCAGACAGAAGAATGATTCCGCAGAAGATTGGAGCCTAGGGAAGTCTGATCCTGACTTCTGTTATGCCCCGTACATACGGTCGGATTTTCCGACGGAAAATATGTGATAAGACCTTGTTGTCAGAAATTCCGACCGTGTGTGGGCTCCATCACACATTTTCCATCGGAATTTCCGACACACAAAGTTTGCGAACTTGCTATAAAATTTTCCGACAACAAAATCCGTTGTTGGAAATTCCGATCGTGTGTACACAAATCCGACGCACAAAGTGCCACGCATGCTCAGAATGAATTAAGAGACGAAAGCTATTGGCTACTGCCCTGTTTATAGTCCCGATGTATATGTTTTACGTCACTGCGTTTAGAACGATCGGATTTTCCGACAACTTTGTGTGACCGTATGTATGCAAAACAAGTTTGAGCCAACATCCGTCAGAAAAAATCCATGGATTTTGTTGCCCGAATGTCCGATCAATGTCCGACCGTGTGTACAGGGCATTAGTTAGCTAACTTCCAGTAAGACACCAATAGAGAGAGGAAGGAGACCAGGATGTGTGCAGGGAATAGGAGGGCTCATGGGAAATAAAAATAAAATAAAAGTTATACTGATTTTGGCCAAGAATGTTTGTGTCTATTCTGCTTGCAATGTTATGTGCAAAATTACTCATTTTATTTTTTCTGTTTTGACTCCACAGTTTTCTTCAACGCTACAGGAATGGCAGACTGTGGTTTCCCACTTTGTCGACCGTTGGGACTTTCCCAACTGTGGAGGGGCTTCATAGTATCGTGTTGATGGCGGTGGTGTCAGCGACATATGAGTTCCTCTATGTGGACCCGGGGAAGAATGGCTGGATGTTGGATGGTGAATCTTTGCCCAGTGGGAGTTCTACGGATGTCTCCAGAGTGGTGGCTTGGGATTGCCACCTGCGGAATACCTTTGGGATAATGGCCAGCTGGTTCTGCCTATTTCTAACGGCTATAAATATGGAGGAGTACAAACTGAACCACATAGTATTATCCTGCTGCATACTGCACAACTTTTTTTAAAAAGAAATGCTCCAAATTATGTTGCTTCAGTTGGGCCTGAGGCCAGACTTCAAGAAATAACAACAATGATGGCCCTGGAAGCTGGCCGTCCTGGCTTGCCCCCCCAAAGCGCATGTGAAGTGCGGGAAAAATATGTTGAATGGGGGGGGCATTGCTATGCAAGAAAATGTTTAAATATTTTCTAAATAAAATTAAAAAATGATCTGATAAAATCTTGATTTTGATTTACTGCTTCTGTTTGTTTTAAGCTGTCTCCTAGGTTCTCCTAGTGCACTTGTAGTGCCAAGTGGTTTTTACATTATTAACTAACCCCCATTGTCACTGTAAACACCAACTTAATACAAAAAGTGGTATTGAGCATTGAACGAAGAAGCCACACATTGTTGAGCATAAAACCTTTTATTCCGTGCACATTCACATGTGCATTATAAAACATTTTGTGTTCGAAAAAACACATCTTGTTTTTTAAAGTTTTACCTTGAAAATTTTAGAAAAGTACATAAACAGGCATGTTTGCAAACATAACATACACAACTCTGGAACTTACAAAGTTGAAAATTGAAAAACTGAAGGCAATATCAAACATTATAGTGTCAAAAATGTCTTGATCTTGCCTTCATCAGATGAAGTGATGTCACCCCTGTAAAAGCCAAATTTAGAAGATGCACACAAATTGGGATTAAAACTGGGGATTTCCTTTCTGATCCCATACCTAATGTGCTATCTCCCATCATGGGGGATCGATGGACGTGTTCTGTGGGTGCAACCCCTTCCTCTCACCTACTTGAGTTACGAGGAAGGGGTTGCACCCACAAAACGAGTACATTGATATCCCCTGATGGCAGATAGCACATGTTGACACACTGTGTGCATCTTTCAAATTTGGCTTTTAAAATGCGTAAAAAAAATGGAAAAACTTGGTCCCCAAAAATATAAACTGGTGTCATTTGGTAGTTCTTTATATTCTTCCTAGTACATCATTCATGTTCTTTAGTTTTTGTTCAACCTCATTGGTCTTTTGCTTGATGATGTCTAAATCCTGAGTACAATACATGATGTCCTGGATTAGTTTTTGTGCACTGTCAGTGGTGAAAAGAGTAGATTGTTCTTCCACAACATGCACATCACCTAGTGGTGAAAAAATACACGCCATGTATTATAAATATGCAGGCATACATCTATTACCTGAATCTATGATGTCAGACACTCACCTGTAGTGGTGACAATTTCCACCACCTCTCCTTCCTCCACATCCTCTGGTTTGGTCCTCTGTTCCCCTTCTTCAGGAGGTGGGGGGGAGTGCCTGGTGTCGTCAGACGATCCTGAGTCTTTTCTCCCCTATGAGAATGAAACAAAAGGTATACTTAGCACACAGATATTTGTGGCCAGAAATAGGAATATGAAACATTGCTTCGAAGTGGGGTACAATTGTCTGTTTGGGCAGAGTTCCAAGTTGAAGACATTAATTATTCCCTTAACAAAGCTGGAATACTTACCTTTTTTGGACAATTTTCACACATGTAGACACCCCAAGTATCCACTGGAGTACCTGTGTGGGACACCCTAAAAAGTTTGTTCTTGTGTCCCACACTAGTGCTCCTGAGTCCAGATGTGTAAACAGCTGCTGAGTGTCCTCTCCTTACATTACAGTGAATCAAGTTTGCAATTCATTCTAGTTACAAACACATCTAGACAATGTAATGGAAATTTGTATGTTCTGTAAATAATTGTATTCTATTTTGTATGTATTGCACACTGCCCTCACTGTGCACACAGCACTAATAATGTTTTCAGTACATGTTTATATTCTTTTGAGTTCTGATTAGAATTAGCCTGCCTATGTAACGCCCCTTGTTACCATAAACGTACAATTGTAATATTAATGTGATACCTACGTAATCATGTGCATAAAAACCTTCACTTGCATCATAATAAAGCAGAACAGTTATTTGGAAAGATGCTGAGCGTATCTTTTGTGTCTGTTCCCTACTGCAGTAGTTATTATTAATTTGGAGCCACTAACCAATATGAGGATAGGAGTTGCCTATCATCAATTTAACCGAGTCAACAACAATGTCCTAAACTTCTTTTTATTCAAATTAGCATGACCAAATGTAATCAAGTCTGTATCTGCCAAAAACATTGTATTTAGTTGACAAACGAACGATGTTTCCTACGACCGATTACTATGCCCACGAACAAATTGCCTTTTTAAACTGTACAACAATAAAGAAAAGCACATGGAGCAGCATGCATGTAATAATAATAATAATCGGAACACACGACAAGTACTTACTTTTTAGAAGCACATTCTTGATCCTTCTATACTGATCCTGCTTCCTCAATTTCTGGTCTGACCAGCATTTCCTCAATTGTTCCTTGGATCGTCGTACCCTAAAATTCCTGTGCAGACTCTTCACAACTTTAGTCATGATTTTGGTCTTTCTCACATTTGGGTTTAGGTATGGTCCATGCTTCCCATCATAGTCGTTCCTCCTTAAGATGTCCACCATCTCCACCATCTCTACAAAGGCAATATTTGAGGCCTTAAATCTTCTCCTCCGTGATCAAGACGTTTTGGGCTCTGGGCTTTCCTCCTCCTTGTTACTGCTCTTATCACGTACCTGCTGTGTCCCAGCCATGTTCATCTCCCACTGCGCAAAAAAAGAAGGGGTGAGGAATATTCTAGAAAGAACGTCAGGGGTGGGCGACGCGGGCGGAGTTTCACGCATGCGCAGTGTATATAAAGTTAACACGTGTGTGTCGTACGTACGTTCTGTGTGCGGAGGAAGGAGGACCGGAATCGACGAACGTTATAACGAAGGTAACATTTTAACTTGGGACATCAGTGGCCTATACTGATTATAGATTGAGGTCTATATTGGGATAATATTAGGAGAGTTTAGCCTGATACTTCGTGTTTTTGTCTTGTGTTTGGTCTTTCAGCAAAGATGAAACAATTCAAAGACCCTGAATTCATAGGCCAGTTCATTGACAAATACAGGGATATACGTAATTTGTGGGAGGTTAAAAACCCATTATATCGCAACAAACCAGCAAGGAAGGCATCACTGGAGAAACTGCTGCAATTTGTGAAGACGCAGGTCCCCGACGCAGACATCGATTTTGTGGAGAGGAAAATTGGTAGCTTGAGAAGCACGTATAGGAAGGAGCTTAATAAGATCGAGGCTTCCATGAGATCAGGAGCAGCAGCAGAGGATGTGTATGTACCCAGTCTGTGGTACTACACCAGGATGCGGTTTCTGGAAGACCAGATGAAATCAGGGAATCAGGGAATCACTTTCCACACTTCCATCCAGCCTTTCTTCCAACCTTCCCTCAACCCCAGCTGAGGCTTCCGAGGACCAACCTGGGCCTTCCATCCTGGAAGAAGTGGAGGAACCCAGCAGGAGCCAGGTATAGTATTTTTTTACTTATTTATTGTCTGAAAATTATTGTTGTTAACTAGATGTTATTATTGATAACAAATGAATGATTGAACAAAAAGTGTTTTACATATCAATAGACAGTAGGGGCCAAAAATGATTGTGACGAGAATGAAAAATGCTGGGCTCAGAATGGTAGTCTTTTCTATTTGTTCACATTCAATTTGCAACAGTCATGAGCTGAAAATTGTGTGTGATTGATGAACCAAAAACTAAAACTATGTCCCTTTTTCATACACGGGAAGACCTCAGCCAGGACGAGGCTCTGGAATGTGCCACACAGGAGGAGGTGGGGCTAAGTGTCAGCCAGGTGGAGGCGGGGGTAAGTGTCAGCCAGAAGGTGGCCGGGCCCAGTAGGAGCCTCACCCAATCCCAGCTGCCTCCCCTCCGCCTTCCAACAAAAAGGGCCAGGAAGGGGAGTAACGTGGAGGAGGCAGCACGGGCCTCATTAAGGAGGCTAATGCAGCCCTAGAAAACCCCACCGCCTACGCTGAGGAGGCCTATGGCTACTATATAGCTTCCAAATTGCTGCAAATGGAGGAGGGCCAATGCCACAACTGTGAAAAACTTTTTGTTGAGGCCATTCACAAGGGGTTGAGGGGCCAAATGACCAAAGACGTACACTTATGTGCACTCACCCATCCTCCTCCTCCTCCTCCTGTCACAAGTCCACCTCCAGAGCCACAGCCTCCAAGGAAGGCTGCAGGGAAGACTGCAGGGAAGGCTACATGGAAGCGTGGAGGGAAGGCTGCAAGGAAGACAAGAAAGTGATGGCCCTGGGTTCAGTCTGATCTGACAGAGCTGATGATTAATTGGTTGTTAGGATGGCTTCCCAGCCCCCTGCTTAGCAACCAGCTCTATACAGTGGTAAAATAAGAACCGCAAAATGTAACACACATCAAAAATCGCATCAAAAATGCACCACTTGCGTTTCTGGTGCAGCTTCATTTAAATTTATTAGCTGCAAATCAAGGGAAAAATGTCCCCGACACTTTCCAAAAATGCACCAGCCGCAAAACGCATAGATGTGTACTAGTACCATAGCAAAATATGTTAAATGGACTGTAGTGCGTTTCTGCAAGCTGCAAAACACTTAAATTCCCTGAGATTAATCCCTAATTAAAATGTTACTAAACCCACAACAGTAAAATCAGTATCTATATGCAGTAAAGCATGCTTGTTATACTCACTGTGGAATCTAAGGGGTTAATCCAGATACTGTTACATGTCACAAGAATGCTCTAACTGCTGATGAAAAAAGGCATTTAGCCGTTCAAATTTACTAAAACTATCGCATTTCCATGTTCTGTGTACTGTGGGAGACCTGCTATTGTGAATTTAGGGTCCTGGGCTTAGTAACACATTAAGGGATTAATCTGAAAAAGAATTTAACAGTCAGATTAAAGATGTAAAAGTATATTTACAATATTGCAATTTAGATGTCTTTAGATCTGATGGCAGCATTTATTTTCTTTTTTAAATATAAATAAGTTTTCTTCAAGTACAGAAAATAGATATTGATCTTTTTAGAAATCCTGTGTCCCTGTAAATTGCTGTGGACTAAACTGAAACCTCAAACAATATTATCAGCTTTCTCAGCTAGCTACTGGGAAGTGGGAACTACATCACTTCAAATCAGGAGAGTAGCCTATGGAGACAATGCTACTCCTCCATAGATACAGTTTAATGACCGAGTGTTTTCACCATAAAAAAAGTGTCTTATTAGCAGAATAAACAGATGAAAATAAAAGGGAAAACACCCTAAAAGAGGAAACTAATGCAACCATTACAACTAAAGACTGTTAAGCTGTAATTAAAAAAAAAAAAGGGGTTTAAATTTTATATTTTTAGTATATCTAAAGCCAAAACTATTTTCTTTTATTTTGCATTGGTTAGGACATAGTTAAAACATTTGTCTTTTTTGTTGTTGTTGTATTTTTTCTTTTTGGCCATCTGTTTCTTGAGATTTCTCTTCAATTTCCATCCTTTAGACACAACAAAATTGAGAGAACTTCTTTACAAAGTAAGGTACTAATGCTCTTAGTTGCCACCTGAATAGATTTCCCCATTGGAATGGGACGGCCCTTAGCTCTAATGTATGAGAGACAGATGAATACAAAGATTTGACATCCAAAAATACCAGGACATATTTACCAATGTATGTGGAGAATCTCCCGCATACATACTGTACTTCGCTAATTTTTCCACATGGCCATGTAAAAAAAAAAGTCAACATACAGTGGATAATAATATTAAACCCTTCAGCCCCGGAAGGATTTGCCTCCTTCCTGACCAGAGCACTTTTTACAATTTGGCACTGCGCTGATTTAACCGGTAATTGCGCGGTCATGCAATGCTGCACCAAAACAAAATTTGCATCCTTTTTTCCCCACAAATAGAGCTTTCTTTTGGTGGTATTTGATCACCTCTGCATTTTTTATTTTTTGCGCTATAAACGAAAAAAGACCAAAAAGTTTGAAAAAAATGATATTTTCTACTTTTTGTTATAAAAAAATACGATAAACTCAATTTTAGTCATACATTTAGGCCAAAAAGCATTCAGCCACATGTCTCGGGTAAAAAAATATTAGCATAATACCAGTAATATTTATTGGTTTGCGCAAAAGCTATAGCGTCTACAAACTAGGGTACATTTTCTGGAATTTTACGCAACTTTTAGTTTATGACTGCCTATCTCATTTCTTGAGGTGCTATAATGGCAGGGCAGTACAACCCCCCCCCCCCCCCCCCAAATGACTTAATTTTGGAAATTAGACACCCCAAGGAATTTTCTGAGAGGCATGCTGAGCACATTGAATATTTAGTTTTTTTGTCACAAGCGATTGAAAAATGACAAAAAAAAAAAATGTACACAAAGTTGTCATTAAATGATATATTGCTCAAACATGCCATGGGCATATGTGAAATTACACCCTAAAATACATTCTGCAGCTTTTCCTGAGTACAGGGATACCACATGTGTGGGACTTTTTGGGAACCTATCCATGTATAGGACCTCAAAATCCAATCACCGCCTTCAGGCTTTCTAAGGGTGTAAAATGGTAATTTCATTCCTCAATACCTCTCACAGTTTCGGAGGCCCTGAAATGTTAAGATAGCACAAAACCCCCACAAATGGCCCCATTTTGGAAAGTAGACACCCCAAGCTATTTGCTGAGAGGCATATTGAGTCCATGAAATATTTTATATTTTGCCACAAGTTTCGGGAAAATGACAAAATGTATTTTTTTTTTTTTCACAAAGTTGTCACAAAATGATATATTGCTAAAACATGCTATGGACATATGTGGAATTACACCCCAAAATACATTCTACTGCTTCTCCTGAGTACAGGGATACCACATGTGTGAGACTTTTTAGGAGCCTAGCCGCGTACAGGACCCCGAAAACCAATCACTGTCTTCAGGCTTTCTAAGGGCGTAAAATGACAAAAACATTTTTTTTTTTACACAAAGTTGTCACTAAATTATATATTTCTCAAACATGTCATGGACATATGTGAAATTACACCCCAAAATACATTTTTTTATAGCATCAGGGCACCCGCCGTATATTACCTAATAAAAGGTTTAACCCCCTGATCACCCAGCGGGTGATATCAGTTAGGTTTTAGCATCAGTTAGAGTCTGTGTTGCCCCAGGCAGCGTCAGATTAGTGCCAGCAGCGCTAAAACCCACGCACACACCATACACCTCCCTTAGTAGTATAGTGTCTGAACAGATCAATATCTTTGATCATATCAGCACTATATTAGCATCCCCAGTAGTTTAAGGTTCCCAAAATTGCAGCATTAGTGCGATCAGCCCAGATACCTACTAGCACCTGCGTTTAGCCCCTCCGTCCAGCCCAGCCCATCCAAGTGCAGTATCAATCGATCACTGTCACTTACAAAACACTGCTCGCTTTTCCTGTGAGTTGCACTAGTGTACCAGTAAATTTAGAGGCCAAAATGTCCAATCGAAGGTACACTAGTGAAGAGGCCTACGCGTTTCTGAGACTGGCAGATGAGAGTGAAGAGGAAGTCCCCCATCTGTCCGATTCAGGCTCAGGATACGAACCAGTAGACAGCAGTGGCACCCTGACAGATAGCTCTGAGAACAGAGTAGTGGTACCTGCCAAGGTCAGGCGTACCCAACCTCGTTCGTCTTCTGTTTTTGAGGTGCAAAAACCGCAGGGCACTCGTATGGAGCAGAGAGCCAGCAAGCACCAGCGGCCTAGTACATCCTGGTCGTACATCCAGCACTGCAGTAATACTTGGTGACGTGGCGAGTTCCATAAGTGCAGTTCAAGTTGGTGAGGTGGCTAGCACAAGTAGAGTCCCGCAGCCCCCAAAAAGTCAAAAACAGGCCCGTCAAGCCCATAGTGCCCTTCCTGCTGCATTTGCCAATCCGAACTGGGATCCCACCACTTCTGCAGCAGCCGTACTTCCCGCATTCACCGGTCATCCCGGAATTCAGGTGGAAATGGTTGATTTTAAGTCATTTGATTCTTATTCGCTGTCTTTCATGGAAAATCTCTATAGATCTGTTGTGGACCAAAGCAATTTGTATGCTGGTCAATTTATCGCCGCTAATTCCCATTTGGCCCTTGCCAGAGATTGAAGACCTATTACAGTTTACAAATTTAAGACCTTCCTGGGCCTATCCCTCCTCATGGGCATGGTTAAAAAAGTGAGTTGCGGTCATATCGGTCCACAGACCCAATTCATAATATGCCCATGTTCTCTGCCTCCATGATCAGGACACGATATGAGCAGATCTTGCAGTTCATGCATTTCAGTGACAATGAACTCTGTCATCCTCGGGTTGGCCCTGAATTCGATCGGCTCCACAAAATTGGGCCCCTCGTAAACCACCTCAAAGAACAGTTTGCAGCCTTGTTTACTCCCGATCAAGTTGTCTGCATTGATGAATCCCTGATTAAGTTTTCTGGCCGCTTGTCTATCAAACAGTATCTCCCCAGCATGCGTGCCAGATATGGGGTCAAGATGTATAAGCTCTGTGACAGGGCAACAGGCTAAACATATAGTTTTATGGTTTACGAGGGAAGAGATAGTCATGTGGAGCCCGAGAACTAGCCAGACTACATAGGGAGCACTGGTAAGACCTGGTGTCACCCTTATTTGGAAAGGGGTACCACTTGTACGTGGACAATTATTACACAAGCGTGCCACTTTTTAGTCACCTTTTTGATTGTAAAATTGGCACATGTGGCATAGTACGATCTATTCACCATTGCTTCCCCCAACAGCTTATAGAATCCCAACTTAGATGGGGGAGAGAGCCTGCTTGAAATTTAATAATTTGTTAGCAGTGAAGTGGAGGGATACACAGAATGTTTTCGTTCTGTCCTCCCTTCACGCAGATATGACTGTCTAAATTCCTACGGTGACTGGTGTTGTGGAGAAAGCCCCCTCTGATGAATACAACCTTAACATAGGAGGGGTGGACCTCAACAACCATTTGTTGGCGCCGTACCTAATTGCCCATAAGGCTAAACACTGGTACAAAAAAGTGTCTGTATACTTATTCCAATTGGCTCTGCTGAACGCTTATATGCTATACAAAGCTTCAGAACGAACTGGATCCTTCCTTAAATTCCAGGAAGAGATCATCACAGCCCTTCTGTTTCCAGATGTGCTGCATGAGAGGCATTTTCTGTATGTCCTCCCTGGTACCCCTACCCAAAGAAATCCCCAAAGAAGATGTTGTGTCTGCAGAAAACGCGGATTTAGGTGTGACCTGGTCTCTTCATCGGTGACTGTTTCAAACGCTACCACACACTAGTGGAGTATTAGCGTAAGGTACAGCATTGCACAGTCCTAGGGCACACTTACACAGGGTCCCAAAAGATGAGATGGCCATCTCATTTTGAGTGACCCTAATCTGGAACATTTACAGTTTACAGTTTATATAAAAGTGCAAAAAAAAAAAGCTCAAAATAGTTGTGGTTTTATTTTTCTTCTCTCTCTATTGTTCTCTCTCTTATGTTCGCTCTCTATTGTCTTCTTTATTGAGCGCTCTCTATTGTTCTATATCTATCATTCTCCCTCTATTGTTACTGTATTTTAGAACAGTAATGTTTTATTTTTACTATGTTTTATTGCATTTGATTTGCAGGTATGGTATGTCTTACTGTTATACTGTAATGTTACTTTGTTTTATTATTAACCATCATTTGCTTAGCAGATACGCCATTCAGCTGCAGCATGGGTTTATTTATTGTGACAGCAACAGCGTTTGCTCCCACAATATGTAAAGCCACTGATTTCACTAGCACAGTTAAAAAAGAGCATATATGCCGAAGCATGGGGGCAGGGGTGGAGGGGCGATTTGCTCCTAATATTAGGGGTGGATTGCCCCTATGCTTCGGCATATATTTTTTAGGCACAGATTGCATTAAAAAATCAAGTTGTTTTATTAAGTTAATGTTTTATCGTTACCATTGTTTGCTTTTCAGGTACGCCATTCAGCTGCAGCACTGATTTATCTTGACAGCAACAGCATTTGCTCTCACGATGCGTAAATCAGTGACTGAAGGAGGTGGTTTCACCACTACAGTTAAGAAAAAAATGGTGCATGTATGCCCATCATTAGAAGTGGGTGGATGAATTCTAATGGTGGGCATACCCACCAATCAATCTCTTTTTTTCGTTCAGCCCACAGGCTGCATGAAAAAAGAACATTACAATATATGCCCAATAAGGACCAGCAACATACTGGTATGTTGCTATATTTTGAGTGGTTATACCAGAATGATGCCTGCAGATTTTGGTATCATTCTTTTTAGCCAGCGGTCAGCTTTCATGTAAAAGCAATCCTAGTGGCTAATTAGCCTCTAGACTGCTTTTACAAGCGGTGGGAGGGAATGTCCACCCTTCTCCCACCATCTTCCATGGTTTTCTCGGGCTCTCCTGTCCCAACAGGGAACCTGAGAATGCAGCTGGTGGTTCCACCATAGCTGATCGGATACCAGAATGGCTCCAATCATTTCTATGGCCTAAGAAACCAGACACTACGAGCTACGTTTGGTATTCATGTACTCTGCATAAGATCATCTTTTTTATTCCATCAAAAATTTGGGCAATATAGTGTGTTTTAGTGCATTAAAATTAAAAAAGTGTTTTTTTTTCCCAAAAAATTGCATTTGAAAAATCGCTGCGCAAATACTGTGTGAAAAAAAATTGCAACACCCACCATTTTATTCTGTGGGGCCTTTGCTTTAAAAAATATATAATGTCTGGGGGTTCAAAGTAATTTTCTAGCAAAAAAAATATTTTTTTTCATGTAAACAAAAAGTGTCAGAAAGGGATTTGTCTTCAAGTGGTTAAAAGAGTGGGTGATGCGTGACATAAGCTTCTAATGTTGTGCATAAAATGCCAAGACAGTTCAAAATCCCACCCAAATGACCCCATTTTGGAAAGTAGACACCCCAAGCTATTTGCTGATAGGCATGTTGACTCAATGGAATATTTTTTTTATTTTGCCAAAAGTTTCGGGAAAATGACAAACTTTTTTTTTTTTTCTTTTGCACAAAGTTGACACTAAATGATAAATTGCTCAAACATGCCAAGAGCATATGTGGAATTTCACCCCAAAATACATTATGCTTCTCCTGAGTGTGGTGATACCACACGTGTGAGACTTTTTGGGAGCCTAGCCATGTACAGGACCCCAAAAACCAATCACCGCCTTTCTAAGGGTGTAAAATGGGGATTTGACTTCTTCACTACCTATCACAGTTTCGGAGGTCATGACCTCCCCCAAATTACCCCATTTTGGAAAGTAGACACTTTAAGCTATTTGCTGAGAGGCATGTTGTGTCCATGAAATATTTTATATTTTGCCACAAGTTTCGTGAAAATTATTTTTTTTTCTTTTGCACAAAGTTGTCACTAAATGATATATTGTTCAAACATGGCATGGTTATATGTGGAATTACACCCCAAAATACATTCTGCTGCTTCTCATGAGTATGGGGAAACCACATGTGTGAGACTTTTTGGAAGCCTAGCCATGTACAGGACCCCAAAATCCAAGCACTGCCTTCAGGCTTTCTAAAGGAGTAAAATTGTGATTTTACTCCTCACTACCTAATCACAGTTACGGAGGCTCTGAAATGTCCAGCTAGCACAACCCCCCCCCCCAAATGGCCCCATTTTGGAAAGTAGACACCCCAAGGTTTTTGCTAAGAGGCATGGTGAGTATGTTTTATAACAAAAAGTAGAAAATATATTTCTTTTAAAAATTTTCAGTCTTTTTCCATTTATATCGCAAAAAATAAAAATCGCAGAGGCAATAAAATACCATCAAAAGAAAGCTCGATTTGTGGGAAAAAAAGGACGCAAATTTCGTTTGGGTACAGCATTGCATGACCACGCAATTACCAGTTAAAGCAGTGCAGTGCCAAATTGTAAAAAGTGCTCTGGTCATTGAGCAGCCAAGTCTTCCGGGGCTGAAGTGGTTAAGGTAAGGGGCCTGGAGCTGCAGCTCCAATAGCCTCTATGTTAATCTGGCCCTGACTACAATCAATGGGAAATAGATAGAGATTTACATTTTGTGAATAACTTTTAAATTGAAGCAACATTGCTGTGTCATATTACAATAATTTAACATACATGGTGCTGTGTGACCCTGTTAAAATGGTAAAGACTAACTGAGACAACCAAATGAGTGGTCATTTTTTATTATTTTATCGGCAGGCCTCTACATAAGTATATATTTTTTTATGTTTGTTATGTACCCTATAGGTTTTATATATTTATATATATTTATAATATTTATAATATTAAAGTGGTTACCTTCATGCATAGAATGCATGAAGGTAAAAATAACCTTCTGTGTGCAGCAGACCCCCATAATGTACCCGTTCTTCCTCCAGCGCTGTGCACAAGAGCCTCAGCTTTCCCAGGTCTCTCACTCCTCATTGGTTCATACAGCACCAAGAGCCATTAGCTCCCACTACTGTCAATCACAGCCAATGAGCCAATGAGGAGAGAGAAGAGGCAGGGCTGAGGCACACTCTGTGTGTGAATGGACACACAAAGCAGGGGCTCAAGAGCAAGCTGCTTGCTATGGCGGCACTTGGCAGGAGGGAGGGGCCAGGAGTGCCAGCAGAGGACTCGAGAAGAGAGGATCAGGGTTGCTCAGAGTAGGTAAGTATAACATGTTTGTTTAAATAAAAAAACTGAAAACAAACTGACTTTAATATAATATTTAATGATCAATAATAAATAAACTTTATTTTAAGTAATTAGTGGTGGCCCAGAACTGGACAGTTTACTCTAGGTGCGGCCGGACCAGACTCTTGTAGAGTGGGAGATTTATTGTTTTATCTCTGGAGTTGATCCCTTTTTCATGCATGCCAATATTCTGTTTGCTTTGTTAGCAGCAGATTGGCATTGCATGCCATTGCTGAGCCTATCATCTACTAGGACCCCCAGGTCCTTTTCCATCCTAGATTCACCAAGAGGTTCTCCCCCAGTGTATAAATTGCATTCATATTTTTGCCACTCAAATGCATTATTTTAGGTTTTTCTAAATTAAACCTCATTTGCCATGTAGTTGCCCACCCCATTATTTTGTTCAGATCTTTTTTGCAAGGTTTCCACATACTGTGAAGAAGTTATTGCCCTGCTTAGCTTAGTATCGTCTGTAAATACCGAGATTGAACTGTTTACCCCATCCTCCATGTTGTTTATGAACAAGATAAATAGATTTGGTCCCACCACAGAACCCTGGGGGAACCCACTAGCCACCTGACCATTCCGAATACTCCCCATTTATCACCACCCTCTGAACTCACCCTTGTAGCCAGTTTTCAATCCATGTACTCACGCTATGGTCCATGCCAACAGACCTTATTTTGTACAGTAAACATTTATGGGGAACTGTGTCAAATGCTTTTCAGATACACCACGTCTACAGGCCTTCCTTTATCTAGATGGCAACTCACCTCCTTATAGAAGGTTAATAGATTGGTTTGGCAAGAACGATTCTTCATGAATCCATGCTGATTACTGCTAATGATACCGTTCTCATTACTAAAATCTTGTTTATAGTCCCTTATCATCCCCTCCAAGAGCTTGCATACTATTCATGTTAGGCTAACTGGTCTGTAATTCTCAGGGATGTATTTTGGGCCTTTTTAAATATTGATGCTACATTGGCTTTTCTCCTATCAGCTGGTACCATTCCAGTCAGTAAACTGTCAGTAAAAATGAGGAGCAATGGTCAGGCAATTACTTGACTGGGTTACCTAAGTACCCTCGGATGGAAGCCATCTGGCCCTGGTGATTTATTAATGTTAGGTTTCCCAAGTCTAATTTTAATTCTGTCCTCTGTCAACCATGGAGGTGCTTCCTGTGATGTGTCATAAGGATAAACACTGCAGTTTTGGTTACTGAAGCCCCCCGATACCCTTGTGAAGACTGAGGAGAAGAATAAATTCAATACCTTCGCCATCTTCCCATCCTTTGTAACCAGGTGTCCTTCCTCATTCTTTATGGGGCCAATATGGTCTGTCCTCCCTTTTTTACTGTTTACATACTTAAAGAATTTCTTGGGATTTTGTTTGCTCTCCTCCTTACATTTCTTGTTGCATTCTCTATAAAGTCTGAATGCTGATGATGATCCCTCAACCTTGTATTTTTTTAAGGCTTTCTCCTTTGCTTTTATATGCATTTTTACATTGGAGTTAAGCCATCCAGGTGTTTTGTTCACACTTTTAAATTTATTACCTAATGGGATGCATTGGCTAATGCCCTTATTTAATATGTTCTTAAAGCAAACCCATCTCTCCTCCGTCTGCTTTGTTCCTAAGATTTTATTTCAATTTATATCTTCTAGCAAGGTTTGTAGTTTAGAGAAGTTGGCTTTTTTGAAATTCAGTGTCTTTGTATTCCCCTTATGTTTCCTATCTGTGTGATTTATACTGAAGCCAATTGACATGTGATTGCTGTTTCCTAAATTGCAACGTACTGTATTTTCACTTCCATGATCAAGTCTGTATTGTTGGTAATCAGTAGATCCAGTAACGCTTTATTTCTAGTTGGTGTGTCTACCATCTGAAACATGAAATTGTCCTGCAAGACATTTAGGAACTGGCGAGCCTTAGACGAATGTGTGGTTCCCTCCACCCAGTCTATGTCTGGATAATTAAAATCCCCCATTATGATAACACTTCCCATCCTGGCTGCTAATCCAACTTGTGATAGGAGATCCATCTCCCCGTCCTCCCTCAGGTTAGGGGGCCTATAGCATACTCCCAGTATTATTTTCCCCTTAGCTTCATCCCTTTGGAGCTCTATCCATAAGGATTCCACCTCCTCCCTAGCTCCCTTAGTGATGTCGTCCATTGCCTGAAAAGTCCCAACGAGGGCCTCTGCCCCTTTATTCCTCTCTTGTAGTGATGTCATCTCTCATATTCACTTGTACATTATTTTTTATATTATATTTAGTAATTAGTGGTGGCCGTATAAGCCTTTTTTCAAGTGTATTTGATTTCTAAGCAATACAAACCTTTTCAAGTGTATTCTATTCTAACCAATAGAAACCTAACAGGAGTTCTAATGCTTCCCCACTTTATCCAAAACTAAAAAAAAGCTTTTTTTTTAGGTATACTTTAAACATTAGTCCACCATTTAAACAATTTAGATTTTATCTATGCTTGGGGTCTCATACCGATAGGAGGGCAAAAACCATAGGTTTGCATGCTGTAGTATTGTCTCTAACGACCTTCTAATCCTGTGGGAGGTCTGCCTTCCTTCGTTTATTTTTCCTATGTTGATAACTCTTCCTACTACCTTCTCAACTACCCTTATAGACTATTCTTATTTACTTAAGCTAGTTATGTTTTTTTTTTGTTTTGTTATGAAGCCAGTATACTTTTTTATTTTTGAAATAGATTATTTATGTAAGAAATCTTATTAACAATGGACCAATTTTTTTCCTTCCAAAGATGATGATTATGGTGATTATGATATTTTACCATTTCTGCTTCCAGGATTACAGATTTTGCTCTTTTAGAATTTAGAACTGCTGTTATAATATGCCTCATTATAGTCTATTATACTTGAGTACATTGTGTTACTCCTTATTGTGTCAATCTTCGGTTCCCCCTATTCTAAAATAACTTCAATAAAGACACAATTAAACAAAAAAAACTTTAATTTGGTCCAGCTGACCTAGAATAAAGAGGCACAATCACTGGTAATGAGACCCACACAGTTAGAGAGTAAGCTTCAACTCGGGATTCCAAGAAAATTAAATTAGATGAGTATCGTTACTGCAAGAATCTTCCTATGTTAACCTGAAATGTAAACTTCTTTTAAAAAAAAGGCAGTTCAGACTGAGAATATACTGAAAAAAGTAGTTCCATCAGTGAAAACCACAGCAATACTACTTGATTCAAGTTTCCCTACAAAGATCTTACAATATTGCAATGTTTCCACGTTGGTGGAAGCATTAGAATGTCCCCAAATTGTATGAGTCAATGCAGATAAAATAATACAAGTATTATTTTTTTTCAATTCCTTTTACATGAGACAGCAAGACAAACTGCATTGTAAAAAGTAATATAGTTCCACATAGGGGCATTTTTACATGAACAAAGCAACATATTATCAGTGTATGTAATGTCATTAAGTCCCATCCACCTCTCATACAGAACTGTTGCAAAAGTCTCTTGATGTGGAGGTCTATCTCCAGTATTCAGGTTGGTCATATTGCACTGTGAGACTCAACAAGGTCCTCAAAGATTAATGTTCTATAACAAAACAACAGAGTCACAAGCTAAGAGAATGCTGTGTAAATAGTAAGCAAAGCATCTACCTTGCAAAGCTCCCCTCTAATAGGCTCTCTCAAAGTAAGGGGCCTAGCTGGCCCAATAGAAGTAAAGGGGCATAAATCCAGAATATACACACAGAGAGAAAAGTGTGGGAAAGGGGAAAAAATGGATGGTATGTGTTAAGGAGGGAAAAGACGGCTAAAGGAGTGCAGGGAAGGGTAAGGAAGGTGGAAGTATGTAAAAGACATGGCCATAGGTGGTCAATGGTGGAGACCCTTAGCAGTTTGCACCACCAAAGATAAGTGGAACCACCCAATGATATACAGTATATACTGTATAGTATGAGAAGACATAAGTTCCCTGCTAAGAAAGGAGGTAAAGTATTAATCTAGTTTACACTTGCAGTCGGAGTGGTGGTAAAAATAGGTTTTACCACCTCCCCAACTGTCTTTGGATGGGGATGTACACATGTCGTGACCCCAATGTGTTACTTGTGGCCACTGCAAAAATTATACTGTTACATTCCTCAATCTGTACCACCATCAAAAGCAACCATTTTAGGCAATAGGGACACATCGCAACTGCCCTGCTTTACAGGATTAAAACTGGTGGGGAGGAGGTGACATGATGCCTTCCAGCTGTCCCTCAAATGTCCTCTGAAAAGCAATTCACAGTCAATCGGTCTTCAGAGGGTGATGCAAGTGTAAAGTAGCCCTATGCAATTATATGCACAGTATGTGCATGTACAATGAATGTATATAGTGTGTATAATCAGTGCCGGGACAAGGTCAACCAGCGTCCAGGTTGAACATGCCGAGCTCTGCCCCCCCCATGAACAATTATCTTACACACAGCTGATTATTATAACTATCTATAGAGTGCTGAGGTCAGGATTGGATAAATTAAAAGTACAAGCATCAGTAGCAGTGTGTACAGTGTGCAGGAGTCAGGAGAGGAAAACATACGGAGTGCAGAGGTAAGGTGTATGTACAGTAATACACAATGTTCAGGAGTTAAGAGCGGTAAACTATAGAGTACAGAGACCAGGGGTATGTACACCCTAGTTCATAGCAGTACCCCTATAAATTATATCAAATTTAGTGTATGTGTCATTATTAAATATGACTAAGTAAATTATATATCACATGAATATGTGTAGCACTAACTCTCGGTGGAGCTGCTAGCTTAAAGCGGGCTGTTACCTTCAATCTTTGCCCGCCTGGATAGGCCTCTCTCACTTGCCTAGCAGCCAGTACGCAGCACGAACAAAAGTCTCTGCCACAGACTTGTTTGGAGTAAAACCCGTACGATCCTCTGCCACAGGATGTATTGGTTTGCAATGAATGTCAGACACAGTACTTGAACCTTTAAGCCAACTCGGCAGTACTATGCAGTAAGATTCAGCAGGCCCCTCTCCAGAACAGCACTCTGCATGATCCTTCCATGACGGGTCCTCCCCTGGGATCTCCTCGGTTGTCCAGCTTCTTCACTCAGGATAGACAGCTCAGGACCATTCCTCTGCTGCTGTGGTAGGCCCCAGACAGGCTTCTGGGCCCACCCACACGCCGCAGCGACATGGGCCTCCGGAACGGAGGACCACGAGGTGGTACTCTTAACGCATATCTGTCGGCCAGGAGGGCCCGCAGGTGGCTGAAAACGAACCCTTAAACATTGTGTCTGTCCCATAAATACCCTCTCCCTGAATGCAACTCGGAGGACCACCTCCACCGAGTTGTCTCCGGGACAGAGGAGCACTCATACGCTTTAACACGCCTTTCCAACACCAGCCCATGGTGACAACGACACCCACCGGCACAGTGTGGAACTACATGCAACTCAGCCAAGCTGGAACAGAGGCAAATCTAATTTCACCTAATAAGTAACCCACAAGATTTACCTATCAGCGGTAGATTGAAAATCTACCAGCGCTACATACTCCCCCCACTACAATAGACGTTGTCCTCAGCGTCTGTCAAAAAAAATAATAACTCCCAAGCCCGAGACAGCTCAGGACCATTCCTCTGCTGCTGTGGTAGGCCCCAGACAGGCTTCTGGGCCCACCCACATGCCACAGCGCTGTGGGCCTCCGGAATGGAGTACCACGAGGTGGTACTCTTAACGCATACCTGTCGGCCAGGAGGGCCAGCAGGTGGCAAAAAATGAACCCCTAAACATGGCGTCTGTTTATAATGGGATCAGTATTGTTTTAATCACACTGAGAGGGTGGGTTTGCTATGCAGCGCGGTGATTGGTTGTTTTACCGGCATGCATACCCCGCCCCCCTCTTTTAATTTTTTCACTTTTCTATTTATACCATACTACTACTATCCCTCTCTAGCTACGAACAAGCATCCAAATGATGTGAAACGCGTTAGCAGTCTACCACCCTGTGCGTCTCTGCAATTGACTGTATTGTTGGATTTTATTACAATAAAGATGTCCTTATCCCAGAGTGCGGCTATCCAGGATTTATTTCTACTTCACTGCAAACATGGCGTCTGTCCCATAAATACCCTCTCCCAGAATGCAACTCGGAGGACCACCTCCACCGAGTTGTCTCCGGGACAGAGGAGCACTCATACGCTTCAACGCGTTGCCTTTCCAACACCAGCCCATGGTGACAACGACACCCACCGGCACAGTGTGGAACTACACGCAACTCAGCCAAGCTGGAACAGAGGCAAATCTAACTTCACCTAATAAGTAACCCACAAGATTTACCTATCAGCGCTAGATTGAAAATCTACCAGCGCTACATATGGAACCAAAATACCAGTGGTGCAAACAAAATTGCGAGGGGGCAAATCCTAGACTCCTGGTGCTGTAAGTAGAATACCAAAACATATAATGCAAACAACTCATAAATATTCAATTACATATCACATGTATGTGGGGCCAAAATCCCTGTGCTGCAAAAACATTTTGTGAGGGAGTTAAGACCACACTCCTAGTGCTATAAATAAAACATGTAAAATACTATAACATATAATGTGAATAACTCCCAAACTAACTCGTCAAATTCTTATGGTTCACTTGCACACAATTTGGTTTTGGAGTTACTACCAAACTCCCAGTGCTGCAAATCAAACAAACGCACAGTGCAAAGCACTATAAAGTGCACTATAAATAAACAGTCCACTAGAGAGCAAGTGCTCTTGTGCACATTGCTGGATCGAGATGGGGCTTAAGCGAATGGCTGATGTGGGAATCCCCCCTCACGGGGACATTGTATTCTGACAGCAGGGATTGTCCCCTATCAGAATGCACTGATCAGCACTGGCTGTAAACAGCTAATTCAACAAGGATTTCCTGCAGATGATATAACAATCAGTTTCTGCCTAACAGAGAGGGTTACACACCGATGAAAATTCAGCCCCCCCCCGCTGAACCAGATGAATTCTGCAATGTGTACCCAGTTTTACCTTGTGCTTTGCTTCAGCAGACTTTCTGCAGTTCTGTTACTGGTCCTCTGCAGCTCCTGTGTCAGTTAGGACTCCAGCCTCCACTTTGGACCATATAGGCTTAATCTTCCTCTATATGTGATTATATGTTAGCAGGGCAGCCATTAGAAATTTTACACAGCTTTAGGCCTGGGCACCCCCGGGCCTGACCACCAACATTCCCTAGGGCCTACCCACTGGCCGTACCACCGAATCTGCTCACTGACATCCCATACCAAGTCCCCCTCTTCCTCCTTCCCATGTCCTCTTCTTTCTCCTCCTTCTTCAGCCCCATCTTCCCATATCATGTCCTTCTCTTACAATCTCATCTCCTTCATCCCATGTCCTCCTCCTCCTCCATCCCATGTCGTCTCCTCCTCCTCCATCCCATGTTGTCTCCTCCATTCCATGTCTCCTTCTCCTCCATCCCATGTCATCCTCCTCCTCCATCCCATGTCGTCTCCTCCTCCTCCATCCCCATCCCATGTCATCTCCATGTCATCTCCTCTAATCCATCCCATGTCGTCTACTCCTCCTCCATCCCATGTCGTCTCCTTCTCCTCCTCCTCCATTTCATGTCTCCTCATCCTCCATTCCATGTCATCCTCCTCCTCCATCCTATATCGTCTCCTCCTCCTCCATCCTATGTCGTCTCCTCCTCCTCCATCCCATGTCATCTACTCCTCCTCCATCCCATGTTGTCTCCTCCTCCTCCATCCCATGTCTTCCTTCTCCTTCCCGTGTTAGTAGGGCAGTGAACTGTGTCAGTCTTTTTTTATTATTGTTTTTTAGAGCCCCGGCAGCAAAAAAAAAGTGATAAATTAGCAGAAAGTAATAGTAGCAAAAGCTGCTATCCAACATGGAAAATTGGTAAAATGCAGCAATCTATAAGAACCACAGTCCCTCCACTAGGCATTAGGCAATCACAATGATGTTATCCAGACTTGATATTAGGGATTCTGTATCCTTGCTGGAATATCTGTGCAGCACACTGTAGTGATCACAATACTGAATCAGGTTCACATAGATTATAAACATAGCAGGAAATATAGTGAAGGGAGATTAGATGTGAGCATGAAGGCCATAGACAGAAAGCAATAAAGCCACTTTCACACTGAGGCACTGGCCACGTTGACGGTAAAACGCTGCTAGTTTTAGCGGTGCTTTACTGACGTTTTAGTGGCGCTTTTTGGCTGCTAGTGGGGCGCTTTTCACCCCCGCAGCGCTGCCCAGTGTTTTCAATGGCAGGGGCGGTTTAGGAGTGGTGTATTCACCGCTCCCGCACCATCCCAAAGATGCAGGACTTTTTTTCCTGTCCTGCAAGGGCGCCACCCCGGTGTGAAAGCACTCTGGCTTTCACACTGGGGCAGCAGAAGAGGCAGTTTACAGGCACTAGCGCAAGCACACTGCCCCAGTGTGCTGATGACTCGGGCTTTCACACTGGGGCTGCAGAAGAGGCAGTTTACAGGCACTATTTCTAGCACAAAAATGCCTGTAAAATGCCTCAGTGTGAAAGTAGCCTAACAGGACAGATTCTATAATTAGCAGACCCACATGAAATGTTACCGGGAGGGGAACATAAATTGTGAGATATCAAAGTATTTCAGACACTACTTATAACAAAACATTCCGCATAGTACATGTGTGTTTTTTTGCCCACCTATTCTTCCCACCTCCCCCTCCACTAAAGAACTCTTGTACTCCAGGGTGATCTCATTATGTTTGACACTGGTTATTACCAGCTTAACTGACCAAGCATTAGCTGTAGCCACAGCCTAAAGCCACAGAGAATTGAGTACCAGGACTGCAGGAAGTATTTGTATGGACTTTTACTTTATCCTTATAATTAAGTCAATTCTCTTGAGCTGTCCCTGAATGTGCAAGCCGCTCTGTATTACCTGCAACCACGCCAGTGTGAATATACACATTCCATCTATGGTCCATGAAAATCCTTTATGGATCGCACAGTACAATCAATGAATTACTAGTAATATAGTAGACCATATTTAAGTGTGACTGCTGGGTGAATGGAAGCTGTGACCCTCCCCCAGACAACGTTGTCTTTTTTAATGTAGATTTGGAAGATATTTTAACTTGAATTTTTGTTGTTGTTTATTATATCATATGGTGCTTTTTCTATAAATAAATATATATTTTTATTCAACCGTGGTGTTCTGCAGATGTGACGTTCTTGGTATGATTCCCTTTTCCTCCTCTTTTCTTATATAGTTTTTTGGTCACGTGGACTGCGCCATATCTGGTTGTCATATGGTGATTGGTTGAGCGATTATTTAAAAGGTTATACATACTGATTGTCAGTTTAGCGGTAGATCCAGGCTTTTTTTATTCAGATGAGGGAATATAGTATCAAGAGCTGCTGTCAAACAAAAAAAAACACTACTCGTAAGCCATGCTTACTTAAAGTGATTCTAAAGTAAAGATTAAAAAAAAAAAGAAAACATGTTATACTTACCTGCTCTGTGTAATGGTTTTGCACAGAACAGCCCCCACCCTCTTCTTTTTGCGTGCCCTGCTAGCGGTCCTGGCTCATCCCTTCTGCTGAGTGCCCCCATAGCAAGCCTCTTGCTATGGGGGCACTCAAGCAGGCTCATTCCAGAGTCACGCTCTGTGTATTCTTTCGCACACATGCCCCATCCCCTGCTCTCTCCTCCTTAGCTCACTGGCTTTGATTGACACCAGCAGGAGCCAATCGCTACCAGTGCTTTGTGAGCCAATGAGAGAGACCCAGGGGAGCCACTGCTCACATCCACATTGCTGGATCGAGATGGGGTTCAGCCAAGTATAAGGGGAGACTGGGGGGAGAGCTGCACCGAGAAGGGTTTTTACCTTAATGCACAGAATGCATTAAGGTAAAAAAAACCTTGAGCTTTTAGATCCACTTTAACCACTTTACCCAGAGTAAATTACACCCACTTCCTCTGATGTGCCCTTTGTGCCCAATCCCAAATTTGTTGATCATCAATTAGCTGTCAGGAAGCAACTTATTTTCCTCTTCACAAGTAGTACTTCTCAAAGAGTTCATTAAAGGTAACTAAAAGCAAGAACACAAATTGTATATATTATTGCAGCTTACTGCTTTTTATATGTGGTAGCTGCTTTATTTTTTATTTTTTGAGGCTAAGTGATTGTGCGAAGAATTCAATGCCCTTGTCACTTTCTGTGTGATGAATTGGTGAACAAGAGACATGCTTGAGGTCCAGCCTGGGTAGCAACAATGGATGTCCCCAAAGATACAATGGAGGAGGGAGCGTAGCTACTCTAGGATAGGAAGTTTACTAGTCTCCATTTTACTATTTAAAAATAAAAGAGAAAAGGCCTAAAAAAATAAACAAATGTAGCCATCACATCTAAAGTTAGCTTCAACATACTACACTTTTGTCTTTTGTTTAGATATTTTTTGAGCAATACCTGTGCTCAGAAGATTTTGTAAGTCCTATCTAAATAATGATACTAACATAGTGTCATAGAGTCTTCCAACTTCGGTCAAAAATAGTCAATTTAGTAAGACTGCATTTGAACTGTTCTTTCTGTGTTGATTTTTTTCTCTAAAATATATTTATGAGTGATCCATAAATACATAAGGTCTTCTTGTTTTTTCTTTTCTTTAGAAGCTACATTGTAGGAAAAACTTTTCTTTGATTTGAAACTTATAAGTGGGTGATTTGCGCAAGTATTCTATAGAAGCTTACTGGATAAAAACAAAAATACGTATGTTTTGTTTTTAAGAAAGTTGAAGCAAGGTTATTTTAACTTCTAAAGTTATTTTATGACACATCTTTTGACAACATAATGGATCTAATCAACTGCGTAGTCTTTACAATGTGGGAGTAAAATGTTTTATTACTATTCAGTGTCCCTTGTAATTGCAATTTTAGATCTAAAATTATTTAGTGAACATTTCAGTATCTTTCCAAGTCTGTATGAGTAAATTCCTGAGATGTTACAATATGCAACAACAATATATTTTTCAAAAATGAATAGTACCTTTTATCATTTTAAAATGAATCCCTGAACTCCAGCCATGTGATTTCGACCAGGCTGAGTTTATGTCATCGGTCTGATTCAGGCAGGAGACATTTCCTCAGTATCCTCTACTCTAGTGATCAGACTGCTACAGGCACTGGCATAGAGGGGGTTAAACTCATATTATTGGTCTGTTTTAAATTGCAACAACCAACACACTATATTGACATCACTGTACTGACACAGGTACACATCTTCCCTGTCTACAAGGTCCATCCAGGTAGGCCAGGTGATCAGTCAAGAGTAGGGATGAGCCGAACACCCCCCGGTTCGGTTCGCACCAGAACCTGCTAATGGACCGAAAGTTTGCACGAACGTTAGAACCCCATTGACGTCTATGGGACTCGAACGTTCGAAATCAAAAGTGCTCATTTTAAAGGCTAATTTGCATGGTATTGTCCTAAAAAGGGTTTGGGGACCCGGGTCCTACCCCAGGGGACATGTATCAATGCAAAAAAAACTTTTAAAAACGGCCGTTTTTTCGGGAGCAGTGATTTTAATGATGCTTAAAGTAAAAAAAAAAAAAGTGAAATATTCCTTTAAATATCGTACCTGAGGGGTGTCTATAGTATGCCTGTAAAGTGACGTGTGTTTCCCGTGTTTAGAACAGTCCCTGCACCAAATGTCATTTTTAAAGGAAAAAATCTCATTTAAAACTGCTTGCGGGTTTAATGTAATGTCGGGTCCTGGCAATATGGATGAAAATCAGTGAGACAAACGGCATGGGTACCCCCCAGTCCATTACCAGGCCCTTTGGGTCTTGTATGGATATTAAGGGGAACCCCGCACCCAAATTAAAATAAGGAAAGGTGTGGGGCCACCAGGCCCTATATACTCTGAACAGCAGTATACAGGCTGTAGGTTTGTTGTTAAGTAGAATCTCTTTGTAATTTTGAACGGGTACATTTTTAACGTGTTTAGCTCCAGCCAAAAAATCTTTTTTAAGCTTTTTGGAAAACATAGGGAAGGGTTATCACCCCTGTGACATTTGTTTTGCTGTCTTTCCTCCTCTTCAGAAGATTTCACCTCACTTTTTGTCCCAATGGATTGGAAAGCATCAGTGGAAAGGAGAAATGTTTTTCCCATATTAACTCTTACAGGAGAGAATTTCCCTTCCTAGGGGTAGATTTCACTTCCTGTTGTCTCCTTCCGTTTGCAAGTAGGAGTCGTTTGTAAGTTAGTTGTTTGAAAGTAGGGTCCTGCCCTATATACTCAGCAGAAATTTGGGCCTTAGGTGTTGCTGTGGCCACAACACTGTAAGCCCTCACAGGGCTCTGCTGTGAAATATTAGATCAAGAATTGTAATTACATGACCCTGTTGAACAGGAGCTGAAAAATTAGGCCTTAGGCACTGGTGCTGGTGCCACAACACTGCAACCCCTCACAGACACTCTAGTTGGAATGCAGGAACGAGCCCTGCTGCAAAGTATTGCATCAAAAATTGTAATTACATGCCCCTGTTAAACAAGGGCTGAAAAATTGGGCCTTAGGCACTGGTGCTGGTGCCACAACACTGCAACCCCTCACAGACACTCTAGTTGGAATGCAGGAACGAGCCCTGCTGCAAAGTATTACATCAAAAATCGTAATTACACGCCCCTGTTAAACAGGGGCTGAAAAATTGTGCCTTAGGCACTGGTGGTGGCACCCAGAACCAAAAATGTTCTTACAAGCTATCAGCGTGATGATTGAGGAGGAAGAGGATAATTACTCAGGGATAGTCACTCAGCATCAGCATAGGCAGTCTTTGAAGGGATCTGAGATTTCAAAAAAAATTATTCGGTTACATCAGCATCAGGTGCTTGGTAGCTGGTGGTGATCCAAGACTCATTCATTTTTATGAAGGTCAGTCGATCGACCGAGTCAGTGGACAGACGCACCCTGTGATCGGTTACCACGCCTCCAGCAGCACTGAATGTGCGTTCCGAAAGAACGCTGGATGCAGGACAGGCCAGTAGCTCAATTGCATACTGTGCAAGCTCTGGCCAGAGATCCATCCTCAAGACCCAGTAACCCAGAGGATTTTCGGTGGGAAAGGTGTCCAAGTCTGATCTTGCCCCTAGGTATTCCTGCACCATGTAAAACAGACGCTGGCGATGGTTGCTGGAACCGATCATACCTTGGGGCTGCGGACCAAAAAATTGTCTGAACGCATCGGTCAGACGGCCACCTTCTCCACCGCTCCTTCTTTGACCGACCGAAGCCTCAGCAACACGTTGTCCAGAAACAGGAGTTTGTAACCTCCCAGTCTCTGGGAACGCGTTGCACAGACCTTTCTGCAAGGCCTCCCGAAGATGTTTCATCCTCTGCTCCCTCTGCGATGGCAAGATAAGGTCCGCAACCTTACCCTTGTAACGTGGATCAAGGAGGGTTGCCAGCCAGTATTGGTCCTTCTCCTTGATACCACGAATACGAGGATCCTTACGCAGGCTTTGCAGGATCAGGGAGGCCATGCAGCGTAGGTTTGCTGAGGCATTCGGTCCGGAGTCCTCTGGGTCACTAAGGACGACATGGTCCGCAGCCACCTCCTCCCAGCCACGTACAAGTCCATGTGTTTCTTGGGACTGATCCCTTAAAGACTGCTGCTGATGCTGAGTGCCAGGCTCCACCTCCATACTGACACAATCTTCCTCCTCCTCCTCCTCCTCTTCCTCCTCGTCCTCTTCCTGTGTGATCGGTGGGCACGCAGGAACACTGTCTGGATAAAGGGGGCCTTGAGAGCTAAGGAAGTCCTCCTCTTCCTGCCTCTGTTCTGCCTCAAGTGCCCTGTCCATTATTCCACGCAGCGTGTGCTCCAACAGGTGGACAAGGGGGACAGTGTCACTGATGCATGCACTGTCACTGCTCACCATCCTCGTGGCCTCCTCAAATGGTGACAGGACAGTGCATGCATCCCTGATCATGGCCCACTGGCGTGGGGAAAAAAAACCAAGCTCCCCTGACCCTGTCCTGGTGCCATAGTCGCACAGGTACTCATTGATGGCCCTCTGCTGCGTGTGCAGCCGCTGCAGCATGGCCAACGTTGAGTTCCACCTGGTGGGCATGTCACAGATTAGGCGGTTCTTGGGCAGGTTAAACTCCTTTTGGAGGTCCGTCAGCCGAGCACTGGCATTATATGACCGGCGGAAATGCACACAGACTTTCCTGGCCTGCCTCAGGACATCCTGTAAGCCCGGGTACCTGCCCAAGAACCGCTGCACCACCAAGTTAAGGACGTGAGCCAAACAGGGCACATGGGTCATTTGTCCCTGTCGGAGGGCAGAGAGGAGGTTGGTGCCATTGTCGCAAACCACCATTCCTGCCTTAAGTTGGCGTGGTGTCAACCACCTCTGAACCTGCCCCTGCAGAGCTGACAGAACCTCTGCCCCAGTGTGGCTCCTGTCCCCCAAGCACACCAGCTCAAGCACCGCATGGCATCTTTTGGCCTGCGTACTTGCGTAGCCCCTTGAACGACTACGGAGCACCACTGGTTCCGAGGAAGAGGCCATGGAGGAAGAAGAAGAGGAGGGGGTGGAGGAGAGAGGTGTGTCACAATCATTAGCATTTTGGAGGCGTGGTGGCGGAACAACCTCCAACACTACTGCACCTTGTCCTGCATCCTTCCCAGCTGCCAGCAGAGTCACCCAATGCGCCGTGAAACTTAGGTAACGTCCCTGTCCATGCCTGCTGGACCATGAGTCAGCGGTAATATGCACCTTACCGCTGACCGCCCTGTCCAGCGAGGCATGGACATTGCCTTCCACATGCTGGTAGAGAGCCGGAATTGCCTTCCGTGAGAAAAAGTGGCGTTTGGGTACCTGCCACTGAGGAACCGCACATTCCACAAACTCACGGAAGGGGGCAGAGTCTACCAACTGAAAAGGCAGCAGTTGAAGTGCTAGCAATTTTGCCAAGCTAGCATTCAACCGTTGGGCATGTGGATGGCTGGGCGCAAACTTCTTTCGGCGGTGCAGCAGCTGGGGCAGGGAAATTTGCCTGGTACAATCTGACGTCGGTGTACCAAAATCAGATTGCCCACAAGTACGTGGCTGTGACACACCTAATTCTACACCTTCATTCCTCTCAGTGCAGGTCTCAGAGAGGACTGAAGGTCTAGTGGGGTTGGAAATCTCAGCTGATGAGGAGCAAGCAGAGGTCCTCTTTGTTCTTTGGTGTGGGTCTTTTAGATACACTTGCCAACGAACTGCATGGCAGGTCAACATATGTCTGGTCAAGCATGTGGTACCCAAGCGGGAGATGTTTTGGCCACGCGAGATACGCTTGAGACATATTTTGCAAATAGCAGCGGTGCAATCTGATGCACTCGTCTCAAAAAAGGCCCACACCAAAGAACTTTTTGAATAACGCGCAGAGACTGCAGCGCCCTGCACATGTGGAGCTTTGGGGTGTGATGCAGTCAATGTGCTGCCCTTAGGCTGGCCCCTGGAGGGCATCCTGCCTCGTTGGTGATGTGCCGCCTCCTCCTCTTCCTCCTCCTCCTCCTCCTCCTCTCTCCTATCAGGCACCCACGTTGAGTCAGTGACCTCATCATCCCCTCCCTCCTCATCACTGGAGCAAACCTGGCAGTATGCTGCAGCAGGGGGAGCATGACTGCCAGATTGCTGTCCTTCTTGGGCACCCCCTCTGTCCGTGCTCATGTTACTGCCTTCATCGAGCTCAGTATCATCATCAGAGCCTTCCAAACGCTGGGCATCCTCCTGGAGCATGTACCCAACACTGTGGTCAAACAGTTCGAGGGACTCCTCAGGAGGACATGGTGGGGCTAGGGAAGGAGTCACTGATGACATTGAGCCAAGGGAAGAGGCCGCTGCTTTGCCAGACAAAGTACCCTGGGCATGGGTGAGAGAGGATAAGGAGGATGAGGACGGCTTGGTCATCCACTCGACCAAGTCTTCCGCATGTTGCGGCTCAACACGGCCAGCTGCCGAAAAAAAGGCCAAGCGTGTCCCATGGCCACGTGCTGATGAGGATGCACCGTCTCCACGACCAGCACTAGACACAGAGCCTGCTTGCCCTCTCTTATTGGCTTGTGACTGTCTGCCTCTCCTTCTTGGCCTTCCAGACATACTAATGGCCTGTAGCTGCACTAAGCTGGGATATATATATATATATATATATATGTACTGATACTGCAGCTAGCAAAATCAACTGCCTGCCTGTAGTATGAGAACACCACCAACCTTCTACAGGTAGCTTTAGCTGAACACTGTGAGGTGGACGCACCCCACTAACTTGTAGGTTTAGCTGAACACTGTGAGCAGGGCGCACCCCACTAACTTGTAGGTTTAGCAGAACACTGTGAGCAGGACGCACTGCACTAACTGTAAATAGTCTAGCTGCCTGACTGTGGTACTAATAGGATCAAAAGAACACCAGCAATTTTCTTCAGGTAGCTGTATTTACTGTAACAAGACAAGCCTGCCTGTTAGTAAGAAGATAACAGAAACGGATCTAGCTGAACACTGTGAGCAGGACGCACCCCACTAGCTTGTAGGTTTAGCTAACAGGAACTACATAAAAATCAACTGGTAGACATCTGGAGGGTTATGAATGGTAAAATACGAGACTATACGTTCTACTCCCCTGTGCACCGGACGTACTCTAGGATTGACTACATATTAGTAGACCATAGACTTTTAGATAGGATAGTAGGTTCAAAAATAGGAATAATCACAATATCAGACCATGCCCCTATTGAGATGGAGATGCAGATTAATAGGGCACAAGGGGGGCAATCATTGTGGAGAATAAACGAAGATCTATTACAAAACGAAGAAATCTCCAAAAAAATAGAGAGAGAGCTAAAATACTATTTTGAAACAAATGAAACAGGAGATACATCGGGATCGGTGACTTGGGAAGCACATAAAGCCTACATAAGGGGAATAATAATAAAAGAGGGAGCAAGGAGAAAGAGGGAAAGGAAAAACAGGATGGGAAATGTTATAAAAGAAATTTTTAACTTAGAACAAGAACATAAAAAACACAGAGGACACCACCAAACAACATACCTCGCACTGATAAATAAACGGGATGAATTAAAAAAGCTGATGGAACAAGAAACAAAGGAAAAATTTAACCAAATAGCTAAAGAAAGATATCTGTATGGAAATAAGGCGGGAAAGCATTTAGCCAGAATGCTCAGGAAAAAAAAAAGCCCTTAACTTTATAGGAAAGATACAGGATAAACATGGGAAGATGGTGTATGAAACCAAAGAGATTGGGGAAGTATTTAAAAACTACTATAGTGAACTATATACGGAGGAGATTAAAGGAGACCAGATAATGGAGGAAAGCAAAAACAGGAAAATAGAGGAGTTCTTAAAAAGCACCAAATTAACTAAAATTACAAAAAATGCTAGAGAGGCTCTAGAGAAACCAATTACAGAGGAAGAGATATATAGAGCAATAGCAGATAGTACACAGGGGAAAAGCCCGGGTCCGGATGGGTTCACCACATATTACTACAAGAAATTTAAAGACATACTAGTTCCGAAAATGTGTAAGTACATGAACGGGGTGGGAAGTGAATATGAATTAAGTAATGAGGCGCTTTTCGCTACAATCACCGTAATCCCCAAAGAGGCCAAAGACGCAACTTTATGCGCGAGTTACAGACCGATATCACTGATTAATGTAGATACAAAAATATACTCAAAAGTATTGGCCACAAGGATAAAAGAACTGATGAATGGGGTGATTCATCCGGACCAAGTAGGCTTTATAGCGGGAAGGGAAGGAAGAGACAATGGGGTGAGAACCCTACTGTTGCTCCAGAAGAGAAGGGAGGAGGGACTCCCAGGTCTGCTCTTGTCAAGTGATGCCGAAAAGGCGTTTGACAGGATGGCCTGGGAGTTCCTGTTTAGAACCCTAGAAATAATTGGAATCGGCCCCAAGATGATAGGATGGATTAAAGCACTCTATAGGAAACCTAAGGCGGCCATTAAGATCAATGGAACCCTGTCATCACCTTTCGAGATGAAGAGAGGGACAAGACAGGGATGTCCCCTGTCCCCCCTTCTCTTCGTGCTGGCCCTAGAACCCCTCCTGTCAACAATTAGAAATAACCCTGATATTGAAGGATTCAAGGTGGGAAAAGAGGAGCACAAACTGGCTGCTTATGCGGACGACGTGCTCTTCTATATAAGTAACCCCGGAAATACACTACCAAGATTGGTCAAAATATTAAAACAATATGGAGAAATAACAAACTTTAAGATCAATATGGGGAAATCAGAAATTTTGAAGATAAAAGTGAGTAAAACAGAGGAGGAAAAACTGAAGAGAGATTTCCAATTTTGTTGGAAATAAGAGATTAAATACCTGGGAATAATGCTTTCGAACTCCCCGGAAAAGTTATATAGGAAAAACTATATCCATCTCTTAGAGGAAATAAGGAGGGAAGGGAAAAAACTTCAGATAAAACCTCTTTCATGGATGGGGCGTATTAACGCCATAAAGATGGTCCTCTTACCTAAGATCACGTATAAATTCCAAATGTTGCCCATTAGACTCCCACAGGAATATATTAGAAAGCTGAAATCAATAATCTCTAACATAATATGGAAGAACAAAAGATCAAGAATATCTCTCAAGACACTAAAACAAGATAGAGCCAAAGGAGGCCTCGCGGTCCCAGATATCCTAAAATATTACAAAGCAATAATTATGTCAAGAGCAATAGAATGGGCTAGGGATAACCAAGAAAAAAGATGGGTGAATATAGAGAATCACTACAGTAAAACACGCTTAGGATCTATAATTTGGAACCCTCCGAGTCACAGAACGGTAGATGAGGAAACACACGGTTTGACAAAAATAGTTTTAAAAACATGGGAGGTAGCATATAAACAGTTAGATAAGACTTTTAATTCTCCTCTGATAGAATTAAAGGAGAATGAATATTTTGCACCAGGGAAAAGAGATATAGGGGGGAACTGGATAAAAAAAGATAAAGTACAGCTTAGAGAAATACTTAAAAAAGGGAAAATAGTCACAATAGCTGAATTGAAAGAAAACACAGACACATGGGTGATAGATGAATGGAGGTACATGCAACTAGATCGCTTCGTGAAAAATTTACCTCAACCAATAAGATCTGGAGAAAACTTGACAGAACTAGAAAAATTATGTTGCGCGGAAAAGACAAAAAACACAATATCCAAGCTATATAAACTATTATTAAAAGTAGAAGAAGCAGAGGTACCCACATTCATCAGAAATTGGGAAAAGGAGTTGGGAACACAAAAAGACACGAACACGATTAATAAAATGCTCAGCCTAGCCCATAGCTCAGCGACAGATACAAAAACGGCCGAGATGAATTATAAATGCATGGCAAGGTGGCACGCAACGCCAGATAGGATGAGTAAATTCCAACAGGGGAAATCGGCAGAGTGCTGGCGGGGATGTGGAGAGATGGGCACTATGGCTCACTTATGGTGGAATTGCCCGGTAATTAGGAAATATTGGAAAAAAATTCTGAGTTTGATAAAGGAGATTACAAAAATAGAGGTGAAGGAGGACCCATGGGTGGTTCTCTTCCACGGCATAGAAGGAAGTGTGAAACAATATAAAACATCTCTGGTTCCACATCTATTGAATGCAGCAAAAAGATTAATCCCCAAAAACTGGTGGGGAAAAGAAAGTCCAGAGGTGTGGGACTGGATAAATGCCGTGGAGGAGACCCACACCATGGAGCAGTTTTCTTTGTATAAAGAGGAAAAGAGAGAAGTAGACAATTGGAAATGTTGGAAGGAGTTTAAAAAAACATGGAGTTATGCGGAAAAAATCAAGATGTAACTACCCACTAAATAAGACCATGGGCAGTGCACAGGGGTGGGGGGAGGGAGGGGAGGGGTTATATATATATATATATATATACGTGTACGGTTTCTTTGCCTTTTCTTTTTCTTTGCTTTTAGATAGGTGAAACAGAGAGTTTCATAAATAAAGATAAAATTTTAGATAAGGAGAATTAAGGGTTACGCCTTAATAGGTGAGGCTAAGTTTTATATAATTATCTATGTAAACCCCTGTCTTGACCCCCCGTGGGAAATAAAAATAAATACGCCACAGTGATGAAGAGATAAGAAGAGATACTTATGAGCGAGAAAGCTGAATTAGTCTCTCTAAGAATTTTCTGAAGTGGCAAAAAAAAAGAAAAAAAAAAAAAAAAAAAAAAAAAAGAACACCAGCAATTTTCTTTAAAATACTGTAACAAGACAAGCCTGCCTGTCAGTAAGAAGATAACAGGAACGGATCTAGCTGAACACTGTGAGCAGGACGCACCCCACTAGCTTGTAGGTTTAGCTGAACACTGTGAGGTGGACGCACCCCACTAACTTGTAGGTTTAGCTGAACACTGTGAGCAGGACGCACCCCACTAACTTGTAGGTTTAGCAGAACACTGTGAGCAGGACGCACTGCACTAACTGTAAATAGTCTAGCTGCCTGACTGTGGTACTAATAGGATCAAAAGAACACCAGCAATTTTCTTTAAAATACTGTAACAAGACAAGCCTGCCTGTCAGTAAGAAGATAACAGGAACGGATCTAGCTGAACACTGTGAGCAGGACGCACCCCACTAGCTTGTAGGTTTAGCTGAACACTGTGAGGTGGACGCACCCCACTAACTTGTAGGTTTAGCTGAACACTGTGAGCAGGACGCACCCCACTAACTTGTAGGTTTAGCAGAACACTGTGAGCAGGACGCACTGCACTAACTGTAAATAGTCTAGCTGCCTGACTGTGGTACTAATAGGATCAAAAGAACACCAGCAATTTTCTTTAAAATACTGTAACAAGACAAGCCTGCCTGTCAGTAAGAAGATAACAGGAACGGATCTAGCTGAACACTGTGAGCAGGACGCACCCCACTAGCTTGTAGGTTTAGCTGAACACTGTGAGGTGGACGCACCCCACTAACTTGTAGGTTTAGCTGAACACTGTGAGCAGGACGCACCCCACTAACTTGTAGGTTTAGCAGAACACTGTGAGCAGGACGCACTGCACTAACTGTAAATAGTCTAGCTGCCTGACTGTGGTACTAATAGGATCAAAAGAACACCAGCAATTTTCTTCAGGTAGCTGTATTTACTGTAACAAGACAAGCCTGCCTGTCAGTAAGAAGATAACAGGAACGGATCTAGCTGAACACTGTGAGCAGGACGCACCCCACTAGCTTGTAGGTTTAGCTGAACACTGTGAGGTGGACGCACCCCACTAACTTGTAGGTTTAGCTGAACACTGTGAGCAGGACGCACCCCACTAACTTGTAGGTTTAGCAGAACACTGTGAGCAGGACGCACTGCACTAACTGTAAATAGTCTAGCTGCCTGACTGTGGTACTAATAGGATCAAAAGAACACCAGCAATTTTCTTCAGGTAGCTGTATTTACTGTAACAAGACAAGCCTGCCTGTCAGTAAGAAGATAACAGGAACGGATCTAGCTGAACACTGTGAGCAGGACGCACCCCACTAGCTTGTAGGTTTAGCTGAACACTGTGAGGTGGACGCACCCCACTAACTTGTAGGTTTAGCTGAACACTGTGAGCAGGACGCACCCCACTAACTTGTAGGTTTAGCAGAACACTGTGAGCAGGACGCACTGCACTAACTGTAAATAGTCTAGCTGCCTGACTGTGGTACTAATAGGATCAAAAGAACACCAGCAATTTTCTTCAGGTAGCTGTATTTACTGTAACAAGACAAGCCTGCCTGTCAGTAAGAAGATAACAGAAACGGATCTAGCTGAACACTGTGAGCAGGACGCACCCCACTAGCTTGTAGGTTTAGCTGAACACTGTGAGGTGGACGCACCCCACTAACTTGTAGGTTTAGCTGAACACTGTGAGCAGGACGCACCCCACTAACTTGTAGGTTTAGCAGAACACTGTGAGCAGGACGCACTGCACTAACTGTAAATAGTCTAGCTGCCTGACTGTGGTACTAATAGGATCAAAAGAACACCAGCAATTTTCTTCAGGTAGCTGTATTTACTGTAACAAGACAAGCCTGCCTGTCAGTAAGAAGATAACAGAAACGGATCTAGCTGAACACTGTGAGCAGGACGCACCCCACTAGCTTGTAGGTTTAGCTGAACACTGTGAGGTGGACGCACCCCACTAACTTGTAGGTTTAGCTGAACGCTGTGAGAAGGACGCACCCCACTAACTTGTAGGTTTAGCAGAACACTGTGAGCAGGACGCACTGCACTAACTGTAAATAGTCTAGCTGCCTGACTGTGGTACTAATAGGATCAAAAGAACACCAGCAATTTTCTTTAAAATACTGTAACAAGACAAGCCTGCCTGTCAGTAAGAAGATAACAGGAACGGATCTAGCTGAACACTGTGAGCAGGACGCACCCCACTAGCTTGTAGGTTTAGCTGAACACTGTGAGGTGGACGCACCCCACTAACTTGTAGGTTTAGCTGAACACTGTGAGCAGGACGCACCCCACTAACTTGTAGGTTTAGCAGAACACTGTGAGCAGGACGCACTGCACTAACTGTAAATAGTCTAGCTGCCTGACTGTGGTACTAATAGGATCAAAAGAACACCAGCAATTTTCTTTAAAATACTGTAACAAGACAAGCCTGCCTGTCAGTAAGAAGATAACAGGAACGGATCTAGCTGAACACTGTGAGCAGGACGCACCCCACTAGCTTGTAGGTTTAGCTGAACACTGTGAGGTGGACGCACCCCACTAACTTGTAGGTTTAGCTGAACACTGTGAGCAGGACGCACCCCACTAACTTGTAGGTTTAGCAGAACACTGTGAGCAGGACGCACTGCACTAACTGTAAATAGTCTAGCTGCCTGACTGTGGTACTAATAGGATCAAAAGAACACCAGCAATTTTCTTCAGGTAGCTGTATTTACTGTAACAAGACAAGCCTGCCTGTCAGTAAGAAGATAACAGGAACGGATCTAGCTGAACACTGTGAGCAGGACGCACCCCACTAGCTTGTAGGTTTAGCTGAACACTGTGAGGTGGACGCACCCCACTAACTTGTAGGTTTAGCTGAACACTGTGAGCAGGACGCACCCCACTAACTTGTAGGTTTAGCAGAACACTGTGAGCAGGACGCACTGCACTAACTGTAAATAGTCTAGCTGCCTGACTGTGGTACTAATAGGATCAAAAGAACACCAGCAATTTTCTTCAGGTAGCTGTATTTACTGTAACAAGACAAGCCTGCCTGTCAGTAAGAAGATAACAGAAACGGATCTAGCTGAACACTGTGAGCAGGACGCACCCCACTAGCTTGTAGGTTTAGCTGAACACTGTGAGGTGGACGCACCCCACTAACTTGTAGGTTTAGCTGAACACTGTGAGCAGGACGCACCCCACTAACTTGTAGGTTTAGCAGAACACTGTGAGCAGGACGCACTGCACTAACTGTAAATAGTCTAGCTGCCTGACTGTGGTACTAATAGGATCAAAAGAACACCAGCAATTTTCTTCAGGTAGCTGTATTTACTGTAACAAGACAAGCCTGCCTGTCAGTAAGAAGATAACAGAAACGGATCTAGCTGAACACTGTGAGCAGGACGCACCCCACTAGCTTGTAGGTTTAGCTGAACACTGTGAGGTGGACGCACCCCACTAACTTGTAGGTTTAGCTGAACGCTGTGAGCAGGACGCACCCCACTAACTTGTAGGTTTAGCAGAACACTGTGAGCAGGACGCACTGCACTAACTGTAAATAGTCTAGCTGCCTGACTGTGGTACTAATAGGATCAAAAGAACACCAGCAATTTTCTTCAGGTAGCTGTATTTACTGTAACAAGACAAGCCTGCCTGTCAGTAAGAAGATAACAGAAACGGATCTAGCTGAACACTGTGAGCAGGACGCACCCCACTAGCTTGTAGGTTTAGCTGAACACTGTGAGGTGGACGCACCCCACTAACTTGTAGGTTTAGCTGAACACTGTGAGCAGGACGCACCCCACTAACTTGTAGGTTTAGCAGAACACTGTGAGCAGGACGCACTGCACTAACTGTAAATAGTCTAGCTGCCTGACTGTGGTACTAATAGGATCAAAAGAACACCAGCAATTTTCTTCAGGTAGCTGTATTTACTGTAACAAGACAAGCCTGCCTGTCAGTAAGAAGATAACAGAAACGGATCTAGCTGAACACTGTGAGCAGGACGCACCCCACTAGCTTGTAGGTTTAGCTGAACACTGTGAGGTGGACGCACCCCACTAACTTGTAGGTTTAGCTGAACACTGTGAGCAGGACGCACCCCACTAACTTGTAGGTTTAGCAGAACACTGTGAGCAGGACGCACTGCACTAACTGTAAATAGTCTAGCTGCCTGACTGTGGTACTAATAGGATCAAAAGAACACCAGCAATTTTCTTCAGGTAGCTGTATTTACTGTAACAAGACAAGCCTGCCTGTCAGTAAGAAGATAACAGAAACGGATCTAGCTGAACACTGTGAGCAGGACGCACCCCAGTAGCTTGTAGGTTTAGCTGAACACTGTGAGGTGGACGCACCCCACTAACTTGTAGGTTTAGCTGAACGCTGTGAGCAGGACGCACCCCACTAACTTGTAGGTTTAGCAGAACACTGTGAGCAGGACGCACTGCACTAACTGTAAATAGTCTAGCTGCCTGACTGTGGTACTAATAGGATCAAAAGAACACCAGCAATTTTCTTCAGGTAGCTGTATTTACTGTAACAAGACAAGCCTGCCTGTTAGTAAGAAGATAACAGAAACGGATCTAGCTGAACACTGTGAGCAGGATGCACCCCACTAGCTTGTAGGTTTAGCTGAACACTGTGAGGTGGACGCACCCCACTAACTTGTAGGTTTAGCTGAACACTGTGAGCAGGACGCACCCCACTTACTTGTAGGTTTAGCAGAACACTGTGGCCAGGACGCACTGCACTAACTGTAAATAGTCTAGCTGCCTGACTGTGGTACTAATAGGATCAAAAGAACACCAGTAATTTTCTTTAAAATACTGTAACAAGACAAGCCTGCCTGTCAGTAAGAAGATAACAGGAACGGATCTAGCTGAACACTGTGAGCAGGACGCACTGCACTAAATGTAAATAGTCTAGCTGCCTGACTGTGGTACTAATAGGATCAAAAGAACACCAGTAATTTTCTTCAAAATACTGTAACAAGACAAGCCTGCCTGTCAGTAGGAATATAACAGGAACGGATCTAGCTGAACACTGTGAGCAGGACGCACTGCACTAAATGTAAATAGTCTAGAAGATAACAGGAACGGATCTAGCTAAACTGAATACAGTGTATATATATATATATATATATATATATATATATATATGCAACACCTGGGATGCATATATATACACAATACACTTTAAGTGCAGCTAACTGACTGACTGTCCTGCCTAATCTAGCTAACTCAAATGAAATGACACTGTCTCTCTCTCTCTCTAAGCACACCGGAACACACTGCACAGGGCCGCCGTGCAGGCGGCCTTATATAGTGTGGGGCGTGTACTAAATCCCCTGAGCCATAATTGGCCAAAGCCTCCTTGGCTTTGGCCAATTATGGCTCTCTGTTAAGGCGGCGCTGTGATTGGTCAAGCATGCGGGTCATAGTGCATGCTTGGCCAATCATCAGCAAGCAATGCACTGCAATGCCGCAGTGAATTATGGGCCGTGACGCGCCACACGAATTTGGCGTGAACGGCCCATATCGTTCGCAATTCGGCGAACGATCGAACAGCCGATGTTCGAGTCGAACATGGGTTCGACTCGAACACGAAGCTCATCCCTAGTCAAGAGGTCTACGATGTCATGAACAAGCAGCGACAACTTTAGGCACAACTGAATTGTATTATATTAATCATCCCACGCAGTTGTAAAAGCACTTTTATTGCTCTTCTGTGCAGTAGTGTTTCAAAGAGTATCTTAATAAATAGATATTATGTTACCAAGTAGCAAAGGGCAGAGCAGAGTAACAAAGGGTGCAGCAACAATCTTTGGCAGTCAAAGGGGCCTAAAGTGATTGTAAAGGCTCAAGGTTTTTTAGCTTCATGCATTCAATGCATGAAGGTTAAAAACCTTCTGTGTTCAGCAGCACCCCCAGTCCCCCCTAAAACCTACCTGAACCTCATCTCGATCCAGAGACAGCAGCTCTAGCCAATGGTTCCCGCTACTGTCAATCCCATCCAGTGAACCAATGAGGAGACAGGAGACGGGGCCGAGCAATGCTCCATGTGTGAATGGACACACAGAGCAGTGGCTAATACAGCTACTAACCTGCAGGTAACCTCTCTGTGCTGAGTCAGACCAATAACTGTGCAATCAGCAGGGAGTGTAAGCTTTTCTGAAGGCACCATTCTCGTAGACAGACAAACAGATGCACACACACACACTTGACAAGTACTGAAAAAATGTTAAAGATTTTCTTGTAGTAATGGACTGCTCTACTGGTTATTTACAAGGCAATGAGGTATGTAGAAATATATTTAATCAGCAAACCTTTTTCATTCTTCTAACTGCTATAAAATAAGGACACATGAAATCCGATTGATTTTTATGCACTTCGCACTTCATCGTTTTTCTTTGTGCTTCCTTATTATCCCTCTATTGAATTGTAATTAGCCAAAGAAATCACACTGTACAAAGATCCCATGTTCACATTGTTACTCCTGCTCTAAAGTTCAAATTGATATTCTGTGGACCTGGTGGGTAAAAAGTAATCTCTGTGGCTTGACTGGAATTCCTCTATCAACATAATCACAAAAATCCTCACCTGTTTTCTCTGTAAGAAAGTTAATTATAGCGTGTTATGAAAAAAGAGGGTGCAGTGCTAAATAGGGATGAGCCGAACACCCCCCTGTTCGGTTCGCACCAGAACATGCGAACAGGCAACAAATGTATTTGAACACGCGAAAGTCATTAAAGTCTATGGGACACGAACATGAATAATCAAAAGTGCTAATTTTAAAGGCTTACATGCAAGTTATTGTCATAAAAAGTGTTTGGGGATCTGGGTCCTGCCCCAGGGGACATGGATCAATGCAAAAAAAAGTTTTAAAAACTGCCATTTTTTCGGGGGCAGTGATTTTAATAATGCTTAAAGTGAAACAATAAAAGTGTAATATTCCTTTAAATTTCGTACCTGGGGGGTGTCTATAGTATGCCTGTAAAGTGGCGCATGTTTCCCGTGTTTAGAACAGTCTGACAGCAAAATGACTGTTTGAAAATTTCAAAGGAAAAAAAGTCATTTAAAACTACTCGTGGCTATTAATGAATTGCCGGTCCGACAATACACATAAAAGTTCATTGATAAAAACGGCATGGGAATTCCCCACAGGGGAACCCCGAACCAAAATTTTAAAAGAAAATGACGTGGGGGTCCCCCTAAATTCCATACCAGGCCCTTCAGGTCTGGTACGGATATTAAGGGGAACCCCGGCCAAAATTACAAAAAAAATGGTGTGGGGTCCCCCTCAAAATCTATACCAGACCCTTCAAGTCTAGTATGGATTTTAAGGGGAACCCCGCGCCAAATTTTTTTTTTTAAATGGCGTGGGGTCCCCCCAAAAATCTATACCAGACTTATCTGAGCACGCAACCTGGCAGGCCGGAGGAAAAGAGGGGGGACGAGAGAGTGGCCCCCCTCCTGAACCGTACCAGGCCACATGCCCTCAACATTGGGAGGGTGCTTTGGGGTAGCCCCCCAAAACACCTTGTCCCCATGTTGATGGGGACAAGGGCCTCATCCCCACAACCCTTGTCCGGTGGTTGTGGGGGTCTGCGGGCAGGGGGCTTATCGGAATCTGGAAGCCTCCTTTAACAAGGGGACCCCCAGATCCCGGCCCTCCCCCCTGTGTGAAATGGTAAGGGGGTACAAAAGTACCCCTAACATTTCACAAAAAAAGTGTCAAAAATGTTAAAAATGACAAGAGACAGTTTTTGACAATTCCTTTATTTTAATGCTTCTTCTTTCTTCTATCTTCTATCTTCCTTCGGTTTCTTCCTCCATCTTCTTCTTCTTCTGGTTCTTCTGGTTCTTCCTCCGGTGTTCTCGTCCGGCATCTTCCTCTGCGGCGTCTTCTTCCCTTCTTCTTCTCGGGCCGCTCCGTATCCACCATGATGGGAGGCTCCCACTGTGTGATGCTTCTCCTCTTCTGACAGTTCTTAAATAACGGAGGGCGGGCCACCCGGTGACCCCGCCCCCCTCTGATGCACAGTAGTGACTTCCCTGTCCACACCCTCTGACGTCACGGGGAATGCCACAGGGAAGTCTCCATGCGTCAGAGGGGGCGGGGTCACCGGGTGGCCCCGTCCTCCGTTATTTAAGAACCGTCAGAAGAGGAGAAGCATCACACAGTGGGAGCCTCCCATCATGGTGGATGTGGAGTGACCCGAGAAGAAGAAGGGAAGAAGACGCCGCGGAGGAAGATGCCGGACGAGAACACCGGAGGAAGAACCAGAAGAACCAGAAGAACCAGGAGAAGAAGAAGATGGAGGAAGAAACCGAAGGAAGATAGAAGATAGAAGATAGAAGATAGAAGAAAGAAGATAGCAGATAAAAGATAGAAGAAAGAAGAAGCATTTAAATAAAGGAATTGTCAAAAACTGTCTCTTGTCATTTTTAACATTTTTGGCACTTTTTTGTGAAATGGTAGGGGTACATTTGTACCTCCTTACCATTTAACACAGGGGGGAGAGCCGGGATCTGGGGGTCCCCTTGTTAAAGGGGGCTTTCAGATTCCGATAAGCCCCCCACCCGCAGACCCCCACAACCACCGGGAAAGGGTTGTGGGGATGAGGCCCTTGTGCCCATCAACATGGGGACAAGGTGTTTTGGGACTACCCCAAAGCACCCTCCTAATGTTGAAGGCATGTGGCCTGGTACGGTTCGGGGGGGGGCGCTCTCTTGTCCCCCCCTCTTTTCCTTCTGGCCTGCCAGGTTGCGTGCTCGGATAAGGGTCTGGTATGGATTTTTGGGGGGACCCCATGCCATTTTTTTTTAATTTAGGTGCAGGATTCCCCTTAAAATCCATACCAGACCTCAAGGGTCTGGTATAGATTTTGAGGGGGACCCCACGCCATTTTTTTTTTTTTTTTTTTGACGCGGGGTTCCCATTAATATCCATACCAGACCTAAAGGGCCTGGTATGGAATTTAGGGGGACCCCCACGTCATTTTTTTTTTTTAAATTTTGGTTCGGGGTTCCCCTGTGGGGAATTCCCATGCCGTTTTTATCAATGAACTTTTATGTGTATTGTCGGACCGGCAATTCATTAATAGCCGCGAGTAGTTTTAAATTACTTTTTTTCCTTTGAAATGTCATCTTGCTGTCAGACTGTACTAAACACGGGAAACATGCACCCCTTTACATGCATAGTATAGACACCCCCCAGGTATGAAATTTTGAGAAATATTACACTTTTATTGTTTCACTTTAAGCATTATTAAAATCACTGCTCCCGAAAAAACGGCTGTTTTTAAAACTTTTTTTTGCATTGATCCATGTCCCCTGGGGCAGGACCCGGGTCCCCAAACACTTTTAATGACAATACCATGCATATAAGCCTTTAAAATTAGCACTTTTGATTTTTCCCATAGACTTTTAAAAGGTGTTCCGCGGCTTTTGAATTTGCTACGAACACCCCAAATTGTTCGCTGTTCTGCGAACTGGCAAACAGCCGATGTTCGAGTCGAACATAAGTTTGACTCGAACTTGAAGCTCATCCCTAGTGCTAAATATTGTGCACTGCACTATCATACTAAAATCAAAATGTAAATATTCTTCCTATTGATCATAAACAGCAGAAACATATAAATACTCACGTTTTTGAACAAATGTGCAATATGTGATAAAATTTAAATCTGTAGTGCTATTAAAGTGACCTCAAAATAATTAAGATCTCAATATCATGTCTAGTGGCCAATATATATACAGTATAAAGTGTTCCCAGTGCTGTAAAAAGTTCATCAAATCCTGCGTAGTTATATCCTAAGAAACCTTCTCAGCCCATGAAAAAATTCTGATATTGTTGTGTGAGTGTTTCTGCTGTTTATGATCGCTAGGAGGCGTATTTAAAGTGGAGGGCCACCCTGAAAAAAAAAAATTCACCAAAAATCCTAAAAAAAATTTTTAAAAATTTGAAAAAAAAATTTTTTAAACTTAACTAAACCCTTGTTGCTAGGCAGTCTTCCTAATCTGCCTCTTCCTTTTCCGCGGCATGTTCTGCTCCTCGGTGAGCGTTCCCAGAACACCACGGGACCATTCACAGAGCGCCGTGCCGCAGGAAACTGGCAGTGAAGCCGCAAGGCTCCACTGCCTTTTTCCCTTACCTAGGATGGCGGTGCTGGGACTCGAGAGCCGAGGGACGGGTCGGCCTCGGGCAGCCAACATTGCAGGCACCCAGGACAGGTAAGTACTTATTTAAAGTCAGCAGCTACAGTGTTTGTAGCTGCTGACTTTTAAATTTTTTTTTTTTAACGGCTGGAATCCCGCTTTAAATTTTTATTTTAGTATGATTTATGCACAGTATTTAGTGCTGCACCCACTTTTCTTTATAGCTATACTCACAAGTAACCCAATAAAGGGTGAACACAGCTTAGTGTACAGCATCAGGAAATAAGATTTCTCCATTGAACACAGGATATTATACACTGCAGCTCCGGAAAATTTTACCCCCTTCATGACCAGGCCATATTTTGCTATTTGCCACTGCGCTACTTTAGCTGGCAATTGCATGGTCATGCAATGCTCTATGCAAACAAAATGTATATAATTTTTTTTTGTACAAATAAAGATTTCTTTTGGTGGTATTCACCACTTTCAGAAGAGAGCTTTGTGTTGTTTATATACTCTTGTCTCATAAATCATTGGCCGGGAGCCGCTGATCGACATGTGCTAGAGCCAGTGACAGCACAGCCAAGTGGGCGGGCGTGCGCCTCCTACCCGGAAAATGCAAAATCATTTCTTTATACGTGATTCTGTGCAGCTGGCCGGCACTGTAGCAGCAAAACTACAGTGCATGGTCGGCAAGTGGTTATTATTATTATCAATTACAGCATGTGCATATGACTTTCCGAGTTAGGTCAAAGTTTAATAAAGTGCAAAAACTAATGAATAGTCACTGACAATCATTTAGAAATCAGCTTTTATTTGCTCAGAGCACTAATACTATTCAAACATGATTTCTGACTCGCTATGTGAGTTGCAGTGGTTCTAGTGTCAGAATCATATAAACGCTATATAGGAAACTACTCCATAGAATATAACTGTACTATGTATATTCTGGACAACCGTGAAGTAAGAATTTGACTGTGAAACTCTATGCAGTTGCATTTCATTCATATATCTCTGTTCACTTTTGAATTAAAGCTGAACTCCTAACAATTATATAGATATACAGTGCCTTGAAAAAGTATTCATACCCCCTTAAGATTTTCCATATTTTGTCATGTTATAACCAAAAACGTAAATATATTTTACTGGGAGGAAAACTTTTTCAAGGAACTGTGTGTGTAAATATATATATATATATATATATATATATATATATATATATATATATATATATATATATATATATATATAGTAGGTAAGGGTACCTTTATAATGTATTGCAGTTGCAGTTCAGCTTTCAACAAAATTAAAAGAGAATGGGTGGAAGACACCATTATTAATGCTGTAAACACCTGGTATAGCTTTACCATGTTGTGTGCTTTGCAAAAACTAGGCTTCATTAATGACATTTAATCAATTTGTATGTTTTTTAAAAAGCATTATGCTGCTCTCAAGCAGCCAATTTCATTAAAAGAGAAGTTTATTAGAAAGAAATAAACATTTATACTCACCTATGTAGATGCAGCTTAGAGAACTGAGTGATCAAAGAACGGCTGATCGCTCAGTTTTTGGGTCCAGTCTGAGCAGAGAACAGTGACTGTTATGCTGCATACACACGGACAGAATTTCTGTCAAACAAAGTGTGATGGGAGCTTTTGGTCGGATATTCAGACCTTGTTTATGCTCCATCCAAGTTTTTCTGTCTGAATTTCAGCCAGCAAAAGATTGAGAGCTGGTTCTCTATTTTTCCAACGGAAAAAAGTTCTTGACGGAAATTCCGTTTGTATTCAATTCCGTCGCGCTTAAAAAAACCATGCATGCTCGGAAACAATTGGACGCATGCTTGGAAGCATTGAACTTCATTTTCTCGGCTCGGGTAGTGTTGTACGTCACCGCGTTCTTGACGGTCGAAAGTTCAGAGAACTTTTGTGTGACCATGTATATGCAAGCCAAGCTTGAGCGGAATTCCATCGGAAAAACCATCCAAGATTTTTCCAACAGAAATTCCGCTCGTGTGTATGGGGCATTAGTCACTGCTCTGGGCTCTGCCCCTCCAGCCCTCACTGGAGGGGCAGAGCACAGAGTATTTTGGCCACAACTCCACCCAGACTGACAATGCTGCTGCTGTGCTATTTTATCCTTAATACAGGAGGCGTCTTACTGGCCAGATCACCAGGTGAAAGCAGAGGAGTGAAAAGCCTAAAAAAAATAAAATGAATGCAGCCACTACATCTATGGATCAGTAAGTTGCAATATTGTATATTACATCAATATCTTTGGGTTTAATATCGCTTTAACAGGCAGACAACATTAGCATGTACCTAAAGGCTTATACACAGTTCAATAAAAACTGTGCCAGTGTGTACAGCAGTCTGTCTGACAGAATCAGGCCTGACGTTCAGCTTTTGTCCAATAGGCATGCTGGAAAACCAGCCGTCAACCTGCATCCGATCACTGATGGCAGCTAATGGCAGTGTGTCCTGGCAGGGGAACAGTCCTACTGTCAGAACACAATAGCACAGCGGGGGAGAAAGCTGTGCAACATCACTTGTGTTAGTAGAACAGGAATCTGTCAGTTTTTTTTTCATTCAGCCCAGCAAAAAAAACGTATAGTATATACCCTGCATACATTTTTTCACTCACAACATTTTTTTAAATTGCACTTTGGTTTATGATGTGTAATCAATTCCCAAACTGTGTTTTTTTTTTTTTTACAGGGAATTTATAGCTTTTCCATTTATTTTATTATAAGGTAAAGCAGTAAAAGAGGTGAGCTTGATTTAGATATTCCAGCACACTCCAGTTTCTTCTGAGTCACATCTGTGTCTCTACAATCAACAAAAGTCATGTTCCCTGCTGAATGAAGATCCATAGCTTGGATTCAGCATGGGGCATGTCAGAGCACTGCAGATGGACCCATGCTTGTTCAAAGAGAGCTAGGATCCTTCTCTACAGCATTCTGGAAGAGACAGGCTTTTCTACACTAGGCAAGAAAATGTGAAAGTGGAGCTGGTACCTAAAGGTGCCCTCTCCCAGAAAAAAAAAAAAAAATTGTAGGGGCAGGGGAGGAGGTGGATGAGTGGAGCTTTCACTTTTAAATGAAGTTCTGCTTTAATCTGGTGTTACAAAAGAGAAAACAAATTTAAAAAAATGAAATACATACAGAATTCTGTAAAGTGATGATGCAGTTAATAAACACTAATCAGGATTAATAACAATTAATTAGGATTAACTACAAATTTAATTCTGTTACTTGGCCTTTTACAAAGGCATAAGCATCATGGTTGTGGTACAAAGCATTGTTTAATTTGGAGCTACAAAGATGAATGAACACACATTTTAAAAGTTTTCTTATGAACGACAAAAAAGAAAGTAAAGTAAAAGAAAACAATTGCTAAAGGAAGAAAAAGTCCATTAAACCTATTTACATATAAAGAAGGGTTAACAAGGGGCTAAAATGTTGTTTTTTTTTTTACATTTATACAACAGTAGCTTTCAATTATAAATAAATGCCAAGCAGGATCAAAATGCTAAACTGACAGCTCTGAATAAACATGAAGAACACAGCTTTTCATGCTATATTATCATAAATTTTGCACACTGAATTCAAGTTAAAAAAAATAAAAAACAAATAGCTACTACTACTAACTAAAAAAATTTAAAAAAAGCTCTTACTGCAATATTCACCTTCAGTTTGAAGTTGTCCTGGATTTCTTTTCAGCACAAGATGTCCTTAGTCCTTAGTCTCTGAAGTAAATGATGTTAAATCCTCTTTCTCCAGTCCAGGCCATCATGGGCTCATCCCAAGCCGTTAAGTGACTACCACTTAAAGCGTGCTTTCTTCTCCTATCAGCATGCTCCTTGTCAAAACCACTATCAAGTTACTCAGCTACAGTATCTTATTCATCACTCATGGAAATGTATGCATCTACCTTAATCCTAGAATCTAAATCAGGTGTTCTCCTTCCTTACTGTTCTGCAGCGGAGGACACTGGTACCTGCAAGGCCAGAATTTCATCAGGGACGTTGGCAGTAGGGATGAGCCCGAAGTTCGAGTCGAACGCAAGTTTGACTCGAACATCGGGTGTTAGCCTGTTCGCCGAATAGCGAACAATTTGGGGTGTTCCCGGCAAATTCGAATGCCGCAGAACACCCTTTAAAAGTCTATGGGAGAAATCAAAAGTGCTAATTTTAAAGGCCTATATGCATGGTATTGTCATAAAAAGTGTTTGGTGACCTGGGTCCTGCCCCAGGGGACATGTATCAATGCAAAAAAAAGTTTTAAAAACGGACGTTTTTTCGGGAGCAGTGATTATAATAATGCTTAAAGTGAAGCAATAAAAGTGAAATATTCCTTTAAATTTTGTACCTGGGGGGTGTCTATGGTATGCCTGTAAAGTGGCGCATGTTTCCCGTGTTTTGAACAGTCCGAGAGCAAAATGACATTTCTAAAGGAAAAAAAGTAATTTAAAAGTACTCGCGGCTATAATGAATGTTGGTCCCGCCAATACACATAAAAGTCATTGAAAAAAACGGCATGGGATTCCCCCACAGTCCATTACCAGGCCCTTTGGGTCTGGTATGAATATTAAGGGGAACCCCGAACCAAATTTTTTAAAAAAATTGCGAGGGGGTCCCCCCAAATTCCATACCAGGCCTGGATATTAAGGGGAACCCTGCGCCAAAATTTAAAAAAAAAGGCAGTGTAGGTCCCCCTTAAAATCCATACCCGACCCTTATCCGAGCACGCAACCTGGCAGGCCGCAGGAAAAGAGGGGGGGACAAGAGAGCGCCCCACCCCCCTCCTGAACCGTACCAGGCTACATGCCCTCAACATGGGGAGGGTGCTTTGGTGTATCCCCAAAACACTCCTCATGTTGATGGGGACAAGGGCCTCATCCCCACAACCCTTGCCCAGTGGTTGTGGGGGTCTGTGAGAGGGGGGCTTATTGGAATCTGGAAGCCCCCTTTAACAAGGGGACCCCCAGATCTTGGCCTCCCCCCCTGTGTGAAATGGTAACGGGGTATGCATGTAGGTATGAGTGTACCCCTACCATTTCACAAAAAAGTGTGAACATGGTAAAAATGACATGACACGGCTTGGGGACAAGTCCTTTATTAAAAAAATAAACAGATAAAACTGTCCCACGAAGTCTTCTTCTTCTCTTGCTCCACCGACGGACCAAAAAAGAAAAAAAAATGCGACCATGGGAGGCACCCGCCGTAATGACTGTCCTCTCAGGTGACAGCTCTTTTATAACTGAGGGCGGGGCCACACGGTGACGTCACCGGGTCACGCCGCCCCCTTTGATGCATAGGTACATCCCTATGGCTTTCCCATAGTGTCAGAGGGGGGGTGCCACCTGGTTATGTCACCGGGTGGCCCTGCCCCCTCTGATGCTACGGGAAAGCCATAGAGATGTCCCCAGTATGGATTTTTGGGGGATCCACACACCATTATTTTTTTTAATTTGGCGCGGGGTTCCCCTTAATATACATACCAGACCTGAAGGGCCTGGTATGGAATTTGGAGGGACACCCACGCAATTTTTTAAAAAAAATTTGGTGCAGGGTTTCCCTTAATATTCATACCAGACCCGAAGGTAATTGACTGTGTCGGGACCGACAAATAATTATAGCCATGAGTACTTTTAAATGACTTTTTTTCCTTTAGAAATGTCATTTTGCTCTCGGACTGTTCTAAACACGGGAAAGGTGGAGATTGAAATTCAAGTGAAATTATAAGATTGTTTATGGATAGCTGTGAAGGTCTACATACATTTTGTAGAAGAATCTGGGTATGAGTCACTGTGACAGTAAAGAGTCAGCCCACTAGTGCTGCCTGTATCTTTTTTCCTCCGACTACTTCAACCTTCTCCTTCACCTCATCAGCACGAGAAAGTAAAATGTGATTGATCAGATGAAGACTGTGGTTCTTTATATCTGACATCGCTAGATAATCAGTAGATAACCAACTATCACACCTCTCTCCAGATCAAGGAGCAGCAAGAGAAACAGAGCTATAAGAAGAAGAAGAAAAAATAAGAAGAATTGTACTGATCTAAATACAGTATGGACGCGAACACATCTGAACGTATCCACTGTATATGCAAGTGACTTAAGCATTTTTTTTCACGTATCATCTTTAATGGCAAGATCCTGCTTTTGTGCTCCAGATTTATACACACTTATATGAATGAAGCCTAAGGGGCTTATTTACAAAAGGCAAATCCACTTTGCACTACAAGTACACTGCAAGTGCACTTGAAAGTGCAGTCGCTGTAAATCTGAGGGGTACATCTGAAATTAGGGGAAGCTCTGCTGATTTTATCATCCAATCATGTGCAAGCTAAAATGCTGTTTTTTTTTCCTTGTGTAGCGCACTACTCCCTTGGGAGCTGCTGGGTGTGTTCATATCTTTCTGTTAACTGCATCCGTTCTTTTACCCCTGCACGAATCACATCAGCAGTTCAATAACTTTTTCACAACAGAACTTTATTTGCTTGCTTGCAGTATGTTACAGGATTGCTTAGGGAATATGAGCTGCCTCTTAGTTTCTGGTTCCTTAGTGTATTCAGTGTCCTTTCCTATACTGAACTGACCAATGCCCCTCTGAAAGACATTGTGGTATGTGGATGCTGGAAGCCCCAGGCCTTACCTGCCTATCTTGACTCCTGCAGTCCTCCCGCACAGTTCAGGAAAGTTCTGGATGAATGAGTACTGGTGGGTTGCACTCCCTTGCTCTCTCTCCCATCGACAGTCCATGATTGCCACAGAAAGCCAATCCCAGTCTACTCCATCCTTTTGGCAGCTACTTCCCGCTCTGCATGGTCAGGTGCATCCCAGCTTGAGATGCCCGGTTCACTTCTCCCAGAGTTACCCGAGGGCTTAGTCTTGAACCATCCAGCACTGGGGTCTCTGAACCCTCAGGCCTTCAGGTTTTGCACCTCCAGGCCTTCAAGCCTGCTCCTTGCTGGTTACATTTCTGCTGCTTCTCTGGATCCAACTCCTCCCATCTCCTCTCAGGAGCATGTGACCCCAGTTTATATGCGAGTCCTGCCCCTGCCAATACAAGTTAATGATTGGTCCAGGGCTCTCCATACAAACTGCCTGCACCCCAGTCCCCAGCCAGCCTTCCTTCCAGAACATTTCAATAGAAGGTAAGGGAGATCTTTCAGGGTAGAATGCAAGTGGCCACACCCTCCCCTATTCTATCACTCCTCCTCTCCCAAACAGACAGACAACCAGGCCTTAAAGTGCAAGGCCCTGGTTAACTTTACCTAACACTTACCTTAACTAAACTATTTAGCACCCACCTAAAGGTGGTGGGCGCTACACTTGCATGTCCCCCTCGGATATACAGCGACTGCACTTCCAAGTGCACTTTCAGTACACTTGTAGTGCAAAGTGGATTTGCCTTTAGTAAATAACCCCCAGAGTTATCAGAATAATGCTAGGAATATGCAGCGCTTGTAAAAACAACATATAAAGTCCTTGAATTGGTGAATCAATATAACAAGAAATTTGTGTAAAACAAAAATCCAACAAAAAAACATCCAGAAAATAGTTCATAAGGTTCAGAAATTATAAGTGAGTAAAATCCACCATGTGATCCACCACCCAGTGTAGGACTCTATTATGGAGTCAAATGCACTCAGTGTAATATATCAGCATGAATCCAGGACAGTGGCGGCTGGTAGGGTTTTTTTTTGGGGGGGGGGGGGGGGGCTGCGGCAAACAACCAAATAAATCATCTTCTTTTTCTATGACTACAGAATTCCTAAAGATTAAATATTTTGCTAAACTTGTGAATAGTCCAGAAAGGACTACATTTTGCATCATTGGTAAAATAAAATGTAAAGAGCATAGAGATCCTGATTCTGCATTGCTTACAAAATCCAATAAGTTTCTTGACATCTTTTTCACATAAGAGGAGTATCAGTGCTTATGGAAACATTCTGATCTGTGACCCGAGGACTAGCTTGACAATTTAAAAGTAATTTCAACTTTGTTTTGCTGCCACATCACTTTTTCTATGGCAAGTGCTTATTTTGATGGAAATGCTTGAACAGAAACGTTGATGGATAAAATATTAATACGGTACAGTTTTTTTTGCATATCCTTGAGTGACATATTACACCATACAAAGCTTAATCTGACACTTTGGGCACAATGTTTCACAAGTAGTGATCTAATAAATATTGTGTATCTAAATATACAAAAATAGCTAGACGTTAACTAGGTAGTCACTGGGTGGTCAAAAGGGGTCAAAACTAAATCAGTTTAGGTAATCACCTATTTCAAAGATGCCTGATAGGTAGATCATGTTAAGACAGCACGCATTTCTAATGCCTAGAATTAAAATTGTACCTATTTGTTAGGGTTAAGCAGAGCTGGCCCAAGACATTGCGCTGCCTGGGTTCCAAGGATGAAATGCTGCCCCTCCCCCCAAAAAAACACGCCCACCAAAAGGCCCCCACATCCAGTGCTGGGAGGGGGGATCAGTGGCAGTGCAGGGGTGCAAGTGCTGGGGGGTCAGTGGCAGTGCTGGGGGGGTCAGTGGCAGTGCTGGGGTGGAGGTCAGTGGCAGTGCTGGGGTGGCAGAGCTGGGAAGGGGGGTCAGTGGAAGTGCTGGGGGGGTCAGTGGCAGTGCTGGGGGGGTCAGTGGCAGTGCTGGGGTGGCAGCGCTGGGAGGGGGGTCAGTGGAAGTGCTGGAAGGGGGGTCAGTGGCAGTGCTGGGGTGGCAGTGCTGGGAGGGGGGTCAGTGGCAGTGCTGGGGTGGCAGAGCTGGAAAGGGGGGTCAGTGGCAGTGCTGGGGGGGGTCAGTGGCAGTGCTTGGGTGGCAGAGCTGGGAAGGAGGGTCAGTGGAAGTGCTGGGAGGGGGGGTCAGTGGCAGTGCTGGGAGGATACGATTACAGGCAGTTGTACTCACTGTGTCTTTAGCTGCGTGGTGTCTGGCGGCAGTGACACCTCTGTCGAGATAAGGAGATGGGGTCTACTCCAGCCCCTTCCACTTCAGTCGAGAGTCAGTTGACCTAGTCTCCGCCCCCTGCCATTCCGCAAACTGAATAAGCAGCCGCTGGCTCCAGGAACAGCCCAGCTGCTGCTTTGTGCGCCACATGCAGCCCTGAGGCTCTGCTGAAGGATGCACCATCTGCCCGCCAGGAAGGGGGAGACACGGAGCTTCTCGCGTTCGGAAATTTCCTTTCCTTCTGCTGTCCCCAACCCGCACAGCCGGCCATTGAGCTGCACAAAAAAATGTGGGCGTAAATGTGCCGCCCCTCACAAACGGCCACCTGGGACCACTGGACCCACCAGGACCTGGGGTTAAGAGTAATAGTACTGTGTTTGATCCGTTATTCTACTATGTCTTGAGATAAAAAAGTTCAACTACACAGCTAGGCTATATACCACATATAGAGTTAAAAGCTCACATATTTAAATATAGATAGACTAAGTAGATGTATATCCTTACTGAATGACATTTTGTTGATTAAAGCACTCTGCACGATAAACATTTGACACATTTTTCTATTAAATACTCCTTTTCACCTTTTTTTTATCCTTTGCAATGATGGCTGTATGGCATTTCTCAGGGTGGGTTTTCTGATGGACCATGTCTAAGTAATGTGCGTTGAAAAGATGAAACAAAATAAGGTAGTACTAAGTATTACCAAGAGGGCAGACTTTATAGGCTAAGAAACAATGGAGAAGAGACAAATTATAAACAATCAAACTTATTAAGGTTAACAATTACATAGAAAAATCAGATTAAGATAAAAAATGTAGCTTAAATGCATCTATATTTTTTTGTGCAGTGAGCCCTTGTACGTCTATGCGTTTCACCACTAGGCTTCTTCAGGACATGGCCAAGGTTCAAAGACAGGACAGATAAGAGAATATATTTCTCTATCTTAGTTTGGAATACAATGTCATATATAGCCACGATAAGATGAACGATGCATTTAGAAGTAGATCCAATACAGCTGAGTCTATAGGCAGGGGCAGATGAAATTTTAATATTGCTGGTCTAAAAGAGGCAGAAAAAGGAGGGCCAGAAGGCGTCCAAAAATAGGTCCTTAATTCGGTTTCAGCAGTGCTGGTGGCTGTATAAAGCCTGACAGCATATCGCTGTGTATCCAGGATTTTGGTAAAAGAATATGCCCCTGGGAGACAGCAATCCACTGCACACAAAATAGTATTGGATCTACTTCTAAATGCATCATTCATCTTATCGTGGCTATATATGACATTATATTCCAAACTAAGATAGAGAAACATATTCTCTTATCTGTCCCATCTTTGAACCTTGGCGTCCTGAAGAAGCCTAGCGTTGAATCGCGTAGACGTACAAGGGCTCACTGCACAAAAAAATATTGATGCATATATGTTACATTTTTCATCTAAATCTGATTTTTCACCTTAATAAACCTTAATAAATTTGATTGTTTGTCTCTTCTCCATTGTTTCTTAGCCTATAAAGTCCGCCCTCTTGGTAATACTTATTACTACCTTATTTTGTTTCTTCAATATTTACAGACGTGGCTGTTTGTTGTGCACTTTCCCTCTTTAGTTGTGTTGAAAAGATCTCTTGTAGTCTCCATCGGAAGCCTATGTGACAGGGTGCTAATGCAGGAGCAAAACTGGGAGACAGGAATTGAGCATTGGTCTATGCCAGGGGTGCCCAACCTTTTGAAGAGCTAGGGCCACTTAAGCGCCTTGGTAACCAGTCCTGGGCCACAATGAGTGGAGCGGACAGATGACAGATCAGTATCCACTCTGCAAATGCAGAGCAGACATGGACTCAGCCCACTCTACACTATTGGCCCTCCGATCCAATCCACTCAGATGGAATGGGATGGATCACCTTCTGTTTTTTTTGTTGTTACCGGATTGGAGGTAGGCAGGTGTAAATGGACACAAGTCCATTTATATCTGCGGCTCCATAGAGGTGAAAAGAGGGTCCGCCTGGAAAATGGTCAGGCAGAGCTGTTCGGACAGATTGTGTGAAAGAGGCCTGAAAGTTTCACACTGATGCACTACCGGTTTACCCTCACTGCACCGTAGACACTGCACCTGTGGCTTTACTGCAGGTTAGCTGCACTTTGCCATAGACTTCTATTATGTCCTGCAGGTGTGGTACACTTTCTGAAAGCACACCAAAACTCCTGCATTCAGGAGTTTTGGTGCGCTTTCAGAAAGCGCACCAAACCTGCAGGTAGTAACAGAAGTCTATGGCTTAGTGCAGGTAACACGCAGGTGCACTCTGGGATCAGTTTGAAAGCAGCCTGGTAACCACTGCAGAAGAGATATGCCCATATATACATTGTGATTTTATAATATAAACTGACCTTGAATAATAATCTTCCATTTAGGAATCTCCCTTGCTACAAGTATTGCTAGCTATTGCTGTCACAGGCGCAGTGCAATTTGTATCACTCCACCTGTGACAGGAGGCGGCGCTATACAGGAAGCATCGGCTTATGTGGTTCTGCTGCCTCCACAGTCATGCTTCCTCTAGCACTGGCTCCATTTAGAACACTGATGCCCTGGGATGGCGGGTCAGGAGCCCACAATCTGGGCTTACTATCCCAGAGCAGGAGGTCGCGGGCCACATCAGAGGGCTTTGTGGGCCACATGTGGCCCACAAGCCAGCGGTTGGGCACCCCTGGTCTATGCCAACTCAGTTATCATTGTTTCCATCTATTTATAAGGACTGCAAAACCTATGTTATTTTAACGGAGGAGAGGGAAAGGTGTGCTTTAGTCCTACCCTAAGGTAACAATGCTGCTCCTCCATAGCACTAGTCACTGTAGTGACTAATGAAGTGTGTTACTGGCAGGGTGAAAATAAAGAAAAGCAAAAAAATATACATATATATAACACAGACACCTCCTTGAAGGACTGATAAGCTGCAATATATTACAATTTTGTTGTCGGTTTAGGTATGCAATTTGAATGTTATATTTCAATATGTTCAATAAACTTGTTTGAAACCAACTCATTGTTTGAAACCAACCAAAATCAAGTTTTACTTTCCCAACAGTCTTGGACAAACTTTTTGATGATATGGAAGGACACACTCACACAACCAGATTATTGGCCTACAAACACCCTCATCAATTTATGCCTTTACAATAAAGACAGTTGCCTCAGTGAGGCATTTAAAACATCTTGATTTATATGAGATTAGCAACTATTTATCAACATTAGGATATAAGCATAATTTTGACTGTACATTTTCCAGTTTAGCGTTAAATATTGTTTTGAGCCTCCTTTTTTAGGACAGTTATTTTATTGCCTGGGAGATTGGATTGTCAGTACTATTAAAACGAATACATGGGAGAGCTCTCGTTATAGTGGGACATTTGGTGGATGGTTTTTATGGGGGCTGTTATAGCTTGGTATTTTTAAGCATTTTTGTACAATAAGGCCTCGTTCACACAGGTGTACACTGTAGTACATCCATAGACCTTATTGAACAAAAATTACAAAACAAAAAAATCAAAAAGAAAACATTTTGCTTTAGGGGTAGACCTGACCAGACATGAAAAATAAATTGCTGCTGAGCTAGGTACAGCAAAGTCAAAAACTACATTTATCCAGCCTAGGGCAGGGCACTACAAAAATAAAACATTTCAGTGGCCATGCCCTCTTACGGACCATTTAGGCATCATTCACACCAGCGTACTAAAGTCACTTAAATCCCCTTTCTTCCCCATTCTAATGCTTGGTTTGAACTTCAGCAAGTCGTCTTCACCACATCTTGATGGATTGAGTTGCTGTCATGTGATTGGCTGGTTAGCAATATTTGTTACCAAGCAATTAAACAGGTGTACCTAATAAAGTGGCCGCTTAGTGTATATATTGTAAGTAAAACCTGTAAAACAGCTGCTGTTTATTTTTAACATTTCTTGTTTGTCCATTTTTTTTCACAAAAAATTCTGGGAAAAAATAAAGAAAAACATGTCAACAGACAAATTAATTGAACTGCAAACTGTATATAAAAGGGAAGAACATGAATAAAATTATCACCGAATTTCAATCATATTAGCAGGGAATTTAAGCTCTCTTTAGTTTAATGAGTAGATTTATTAAACCCCAGCAGAAATAAGTTAAACATTGCTGAAGACAGCAGAAACAGGAAAATTATTGAAAACAGAGTGGGAAACACAAAGTTCAAAGAAACCGACTAACTAACTGCCCTTAATGAACAAAAAAATCAAAAACTCTAAATCTGCCTGAATGTTTGTTTAATGATCTCTCCAATACAGCTGCCGATATGCCAGTCTGAATGGTTCACTGGAAAATTCTTGATATCACAGATGTATGCTTCGGTTTCTGTAACCCATCTTCTGTATTATAGAAATGAATGAGTGGAGGAAGAAAACATTTCTGAGATAGGTCGTTTATTATTATAATAATTGTACAAAAGCCATTCTTTGCTGAGTCAGTTGCCCATTTGTTTATTGCATACATTACTACATTCATTAGTGTCTGAAAGAAAATGATTGTTCATTTTATACCCTTTACAAACCTTTTCTTTAATTGCACTTTCCAATGGGACTGGTGCATTTCAATAAAAATCTATGTATTATGCATGGAAAAATTGTGTCAACCATCTGGGTCTACATGTAAACACATTGTACAAATAGACTCAAATACATCAGAAACATAAGCCAAGTGATATTTTTCACGTGCTAATTCAGCCTGTTAGGCCCTGTATAACACATTGCTATTAACTTAAATAATTAAGGACTGATTTAGAACAGTTCCAGTAAAGGATAGGGATCAAAGAGATGTCCTTCTAATTAACTGTATGTCTCTAAGGCTTTGTTGTCATTATAATGGCATATTTTGAGGGTTACAATAAAACAGATTAGTAATACGTCCAGAAATGAACATCTGCTGATCTCTCTCATGTAGATTAAACCTTCTGTATATCTGCAAGCCCTATTAAGAATTCATCTGTCATATCTCACTAATGTATGAAAGATCAATGACATTCTATAGTCCACATTAATATTCTTTGAAAGATAGCTTATTATTAGAAACCTGGCTAACATTAATTGCATCCATTATGTGCATTGACAGTAAATACATGAAGGTAATTTGTTTCCACTACCATGTTACACTAACGTATCCATTCTAAACAGCAAAGGTGCGCATTCAGATATTATTATCAAAGCTGAAGCTAAGTCATAAATTGAGCATGTGTGATTATCTTATAGCCTGTTTCAAGATCATTTGTAGTTCTCAGTTTAAAATAAACTTTTCAGAAATCTAGGCAAACTGAGTATATGATGGAAACATGCAGATGCATGACAAAACCATCAGCAGATCCAGAGATATAAGCTGAAGTTATATGCAAGTGAGCATTTTTATGTAGAAACCAGATTTGTGTCTCCCATCACAAAAGTTATCTAACTGGTCAGTAAAATTGGTCAGTGAGATCTGTTGGCAGTTAACATGACCAATAATAACACTCAAGAGGAAAGTGGTGGAGTCAAGATTTACTTTTAAAATTAAAGTTTAGATTCTCATACAACTTTAGCTACCTCTTAATTAATTATTCATTTTGACATGCAGTTTTCCTTTCTGGATTCAGTGAATCAGCCACAACACCAGAATGTATCAGTGCCTCAAAATGGAGCCCATGTGGTTCACAGCAATGATAAAGAGCACATGTGCACAGTGGTATATTTTGATGACTGCATGTCTATCCAGTGCAAGAATTTGTGCACGTCTATGGGAGCATCGAAATACCGATGGTTTCACAATGCATGCTGTGAGTGTGTCGGCTCAGAGTGTATCGACTATGGAAGCAAAACAGTGAAGTGTATGAACTGCATGGTTTGAAGACCTGATCTTTCCCCATCACAGTGTTTCTACTGTATAAACCTCCTTCCCTTTTATTGAATTGAGATCTACAATGAAGAAAAAACTGTCTCACTACTGTCTACCCAGACAGTTAAACCTTGAGGGACATCAGCTACTACGTAGAGGAATACGACATTGAGTAGATTTTTTTTTTTTTTGGTTTGATATTTTATACTCTGTTTTTTTTTATGTGAAGATTTTAGATGTTCATTTCACATTCACAGAATGTATTTTTGTATGCAATGTCAAATTTAAGTTCCTGTTGTAGAGCAGTACACAAAATCATAAGGGTGAAGAAGAAGGTACACTCACATTGGCATTGATTTATTAAAGGCAATCCTGTGGGCTTTTATTTCCTTCCTTTCCATCACTTCCTGGCCCGCCTCCTAGTTTGCTTGCCTATATAAGACCTGGACAGTGTAACCCACCTTGCCTGAGCAACTTCACAGTTTTCTGAGCTCCTGTTCGCTTGTCTCTTGTGTATTCTGTGCCTGACTACCCATGTACTGACCCCGGCTTTGTTTACTGTCAATGCTTATTTGCTACCTGTCCTGACCTCGGCTTGTCTTCTGGATTTCCTGTTGTCTCCTGCTGCTCGTACTCTGCACACGCAAGTGGTCTCCGCATCCTCAGCTGGATGTACCTGGGGGCCGTGACCTGGTTTCAGCTTTCTGTAAGTTCACCCCCACCATTAGGGGCTCTTGCAAAGGAGCAGGCCGGGTCTTAGACTCTGTGCTCTAGGGAACCCCGAGTTGGCGATCTACAAGGGCTCACTACCACAGACGCTTGACAGGCAAAGTGAATAGGTGTCACAAAATTCCAGGAAGTAAATGTGTGGGGATCTTAATGTAGCACTACCCCCGAAGGAGCTGCTGATAAATGTTCAATTCTGCACCCTGCCTCTCAACCCCCAAGAACGGTCTCGACCCCTCTGGCACACCTGTATAGTGATATGAGTGTGGGACCCAGCAGTAAAGAGAACACAGTAATGATACACTATACTGTATATTTACCATAACCTTGGAACCTGTCACTTCACCAGCTGTGATAATAGATAGAGACTCACAGGATATCAATTAACCATTTAGAAAGTTTACTGAAATGGAAATTAAACACAGGGAACAGTTTGATAACTTAAAGGTAAAAAATGACAACAGATGGCAGTCAATGTATATGTGAAACCGTAGATCCAATGATCACCATAGAGAACATATGCAGAAAGGTGCACAGTGGGACAAGTGCCCAATATCCTCCAAAACTTATATTAAGCACCTTCCCACTGAAACCTCAAAGCACACACACCAGATCTGCAGTATAATGTCATGAACATGCAACAGTACAATGCAATGCATATATCCTGTACTCAAGGGCTCCCCCTAGGTTGTAATGCAATGTTCCAAATGCAAAGTAAACTGAGATGCTCTGTAGAAGATGAATACATTTCCTTGTCTTCAGAATCTTCAGCTAGCTTATGTATTAGACTGCAGTATTTGTAAATCCAAACAGGGAAACAAGTAGAAAGCAAACTGTAGAATAAGTAATGCGCTGGTAATTGTGTACTTGCAAATATAAGGCACTTATAATACTTCCTCCTTAGCAGTGGGTATAGTTCAGTATTGACTTTATAGCACAGAGAAACAAATCCTAAAGTTCCACTGTATGCAGCCTGTGAATAAGTGAGATCACTTCTGTGGGACAACAAGTCTCACCAGCAGTCTGTAGATAACACACTCAGTTAATAATGTACTCTACTGAAATAGGCATGTGCCCTTCTTACCAAGTAGACCCAGAGGCTGTGAGGCTCCATCCAGACTCTCCTCCTGGTGTCTCAGTCTGATGAAAGATGGCTCCGCCACGCTGTATCGCTCCTCCAGATAGCTGAAGTGCAGATGGCTTCAAATGCTCTGAAGTGCAGACCGATCTTCCTGTTCAATCAGCAGGGTCATTCATAAGGATCCTTCTGGGGCAGGCAATCCGCTCTCCAGGCGCAGGCTCTTCCAGCCTTGGGCACACATACACAGGCCTCCTGCTGTGTGTTGAATGGCGTCCGGGGAGACCGAAAACATGCCACACGTGTCCTTTTATCTGCTTACCCAGCAGGCTGTTTTGTGACTTGGCCAGGGCTTTTTTTCAGTGGGAAAGCAGGGGGGAACGCAGTTCCGGCACCTTCACCACTGACAGCAAGTAGTGCTGGGGTGTGCTGCAGGGTCTATTGATAATCACTGCTAGGCGATCTATTCTAGCTGGAGGGTATCTATTTTTGCATGGGGGTCTATTGTTTCTGAGGAAGTCTATTGTTGCTGGTGGAAGACCTACTGTTGCTGGGAGTGGGTCTTATATTGCTGGGGGGTCAGTTGTTGCTGGGAGAGATCTACTGTTGAGGGAGGGGTCTATTGTTGCTGGCTGCTGGAGAATCTATTGATGCTGGCTGTGGGGAGATCTACTGCTGCTGCTGGGAGTCTAATGTTGCTGGGAGGGATTTTTTGTGGTGGGGTGGTCTATTGTTGCTGGCGGGGGCTCTGTTGTTGCTGGCTGAGGCTCTATTGTTACTGGCTGCAGGGGTTCTATTTTACTGCTTTTCTTGTTATAATTACCAAATCCTTCACGGATTACTTAGCACCACAAATTGATACTTAGTTCCGTATTGTCTAAAAGGGCAGTACTGGGTACTGGGTAGGGGATGGAACCAAGGAATGGTGCTCGGAGGTGGGTAGGGGTGAAGAAAAGGGGTGGCTCAGAAAGGTGGAGTTCCTGCACCTATTCTCTGAGAAAAAAAGCCCTGGACTTGGCATTCTGGGTAGGTGAACTGGGCATTGTGGGTCAGTAGTTTCCAGATTAATTTTAGCACAAGAGTCACTTCTTCACTAAACTACATCTCCCACAATGCTTTGTAATGCTGCTTCACAGAAACTAAACAAAAGTCTTAATAGCAATAAAAGGACACTAGATGAAGCCAAACTCTTACTTAACCACTTCAATACAGGGCACTTATACACCTTTCTGCCCAGACCAATTTTCAGCTCTCAGCGCTGTCGCAGTTTGAATGACAATTGCGCGGTCATGCTACACTGTACCCAAACTAAATTTTTATCATTTTGTTCCCACAAACAGAGCTTTCTTTTGGTGGTATTTGATCACCTCCGTGGTTTTTATTTTTTGCTAAACAAATAAAAAAAGCCTGAAAATTTCGAAAAAAAATAAAAGTTTTGCTTTTGTTTCTGTTAAAAAAATTTGTAAATAAGTAAGTTATCTCTTTCACTGATGGGCACTGACAAGGCGGCACTGACAGGCACTGATACGGTGGCACCGATGAGGTGGCACCAATGAGCGGGCACTGACAATGGGCACTGACAATGGGCACTGATATGCGGCACTGATGGGCACTGGTGAGTGGCACTGATGGGTGGCACTGATATGCAGCACTGATGGGCATTGATAGGCGGCACTGATGGGCACTCATGGGTGGCACTGGGTGGCACTGGTTGGCACTGATGGGCACTGATAGGCGACACTGATGGGCACTGAAAGGTGACACTGCTGGGCACTGATGGGCACTGATAGGCAGCACTTATGGGCACTGATAGGTGGCACTGCTGGGCACTGATGGGCACTGATACGTGGCACTGATGGGCACTGATACGCGGCACTGATATGAGGCACTTATAGGCATCCCTGGTGGCACTGGTAGTGGTAGGCATTGGAGTGGGCACTGATTGGCAGCTGCCTGGGTACAGATTGGCAGCTGCCTGGGCACAGATTGGTATTTCCCTGGGGGTCTAGGGGACATACCTGGTGGTCCAGTGTGGTGGCCATCCTGGTGGTCCTGGGTGGCTTCCCTGGCGGGATCTGAGGGGGGGTTGTGCTGATAAACAATCAGCACAGACCCCCCCCCTGTCAAGAGAGTCTCTCCTCTACTCGCGTCTGTCAGATGCGAGTGAGGAAAAGCGATCACCGGCTCTTCCTATTTACATCGTGATCAGCCTTGATTGGACATGGCTGATCATGTGGTAAAGAGTCTCCGTCAGAGACTCTTTACCTAGATTGGAGTTGCGTTGTGTCAGACTGACACACCGCAACAACAATCGCTGCGATGCGTGCCCCCGTGGCCGCGCAGCGGCTTAATATCCTGATCACGTCATATGACGTCCGGTCAGGATATTAAAACCACTTTACCGCCGTCATTTTGCTATATGGCGGGCGGCAAGTGGTTAAAGGACATCACATTATTTAGCATGATAACTTGGTCACAACCCCTGCGCTATATTAACAAAGTAAGTTTATAAACTTTAAGATTGTTCAGATTACTAAGAGTGGGCTAGAAATATATACAATTCGAAATGGAATTTAATATATGATTTTACATAGATACTCTTTAAAATCATACATTAATTTCCACATTAAATTTTAATTAATTCTAGACTGATTGATTGATTTAACCAGTGGCGGCTCGTCCATACGGGGAGCAGGGGCACTGCCCCCCTAATCCATGCGCCGGTCCCTAATCCACATGCAGGACGCCAGACGCATGGATTCCAATTTTTTTTTTTTTAAGCACATGATTAGAGCCTGAGGCTCTAATTGGCTTCAAAAACTGCACCCTGAGCCCACCCACTTGTGTGACAATAGTAAATTAATATTCGCTATTGTCTTCCTGATTCTCCTCCCGGCCAATCAGGAAGCAGCTCCTAAGACCAGATTTGCCAGGGAGTCTTTGAACTCCCAGTCGTGTCTCAGGACACACTGGCCAATCGTGTCTCAGGACACACTTCCTGTTCAGCCCAGAGGAGAATAGAGAGGAGAATGGCCCGGCTCTTCATTCCCCCTGCCTCCTATGTTAAAGTTAGTCTCCGCTGCTGCTTTCTTGTACGTCTAACACCCGGGGGGGGGTCATTGGTGTGCTTGCGGCAAAAGCCACCTTCCCATCTGTCCTTAGAAGGCTTTATTTTCCATGACAGGACTGATAATAATGCTTGAAAATTCAGTGCAGCAGAGGTAGTAGTACACAAGACATTTGAAGCTTATTGGATTTCCAATAAGAAAAGCAGGTATTTTTCTGTACTGGCAATTTTTTGAATACATGTGCTAAATGCAATTTTTTTCATATTATTTTGCACATATATACACTTTAAGAGGTTAGTTCAAGGTGGTTTTATGTTAATAGTATCTATTCTTGGCAAGAATGCTTTATACTATAAAAGATACATTTTATTGCATATTGTCTGCTCACCAATGTAATTAATCAGAGCATTTGATTTTCAGACTTGTTCTGTGACTGCTATCAGAAGATATCTTTGAAGTACAGCATACAGATAATAAAACTGCCAAAAATTGTATAATCCTTTAGCTTTAATTTCTACAAAAGCAGAAGGGTCCTGAGGGAGCAAGGTCTGGGTCAATGATCTTGTACAATTTCACTGGCTTCAAACTAGGAGTGGCCCATACATTATATATTTCAGCTGACTGCATATGTTTTTTTTTAAATAAATGGAATAAATCATTTACACTGAAAAAGAGCCTTGTTAGATTCTGTTCTGCAAATAGGTCATATTGCCACAACTGATAATATAAGTTAAAAATTAGGAAAAATGTAAACAATTTTAAAAATGTAATTATATAAATATTTGATAACACACAGGCAGACATTATAAAATTTGTTCCATAGCTAGGAAATATTAAACAGGAGTAGCAATGGAGATCTAACACAGATTTAAAGTAACACTAAACTCCGGTTTTAAAAACTTTTATTAAAGTATGTATTCTTAACTCAAAAAAGTACATTCTATTGCTCAGCCTGCTCCAAATCTCCAAATTCATTTCTTTTTTTTGCTGTTTTGATCCAACTTCCCGTTGCAGGGTAGGTTTGTTTGTTCTGCATAGTCCCACTGTGTGTAGGAATTTAAACAAGCACTCTTGCTTGCTCCTGAGATGGACTAGGGCAGTGGTCATCAACCCTGTTCTCAAGGCCCACTAACAGGCCAGGTATTATGTATTACCTTAGGGAGATGCAGACTAGAATACTGCAATCACTGAGCAGCAAATGATATCACCTGTGATGTATTTCAGTTATCTTGCAAACCTGGCCTATTAGTGGGCCCTGAGGGTTGATGACCACTGGACTAGGGAATATGATCAATGGGATTTGTCATGTGCATAAAGCAGTATACATGATCGCAACTAATGTGCACTGTACCTATTTCAGACCTGTGGTTCGTCTTTCTCGAACCTGTTGAAATGTATTACAGTTGGTTGCCCAGGATTACAGACTCACAAATACACATAAAAACTGTTGCAGATATTTTTGTTAACTGACAGGCAGCCTGATTTGTGTCTAAATGTTTTGCTAATTTGCTTGATAAATGCCCTACAAAGTTATCACATACATGGTAGCAGAGCCTGATATGATGAGGAAGGTCTCTCTTACACCTCTGACTCGGGGGCCCCTGGTAGTGTAAACAGAAGGTGCGGGAGTGCAAAGTGGCACGAGTGCTTTTAAGTCTTGCTAGCAGAAGGTGAGACGTCAGGGGGTCTTCAGTAAAGTAGGCAGACTGGTAGTAGGGTTGCTACCTGTACGGGATTGTCCCGGACAGTCCGGGTTTTGACACTTATGCCTGGGTTTGCCTCCACCTCAAAACTGGACATACAGCATACGTCCAGTCCCAACAGTCACTGAAATCTGTTCTGGGGATGGAGCCAGTGCCGATTCAGAGAGAGCAATTGTCTGTCGGCTGCTTGTCTGTACTCTCTGCATTCTCCCCGGCCTAGCACCACCACCCCCCCCAGCCGCCACAATGATTGCCTTTGAATTCCGTGTCCTAACAACCGATGACACCTAAAAAGGCCGCTCCAGCTCCGCCCCCTAACTCTGGCTCCCAGTAAACTTCTTGCTTGCAGCGGCTGCGGCTTCTCTCCCGGTGGCACACACAATTCTCCCTGCTCCCCTGCATCTATAACAGAGGAGGAGAGAGAAGCAGGGGGCAGGGTATGCACAATCCAGCATCGCGCTCGCAGCATCTCCCGAAGCCAGCGCCAGCAGCATGACATGGTGTAAGGTACAGTACTTCTCTTCTGTGGGGTATAGGAGCGCTGTGCACTGGACAGAGAGGCAGAGAGGAGGGGAAAGGTCTGGAAGAGAAAGAGAGATGCACCCTGCACTTTTGGGACAGAAATGAATGTAACGCACTCCTGAACCCCGCCCTTTGAATGTAACACACTCCTGAACCCCACACTCCGAATGTAACACACTCCTGAACCCTGCACTCTGAATGTAACGCACGCCTAAACCCCACACTCCAAATGTAATGCATTCCTGAACCCCGCACTCTGAATGTGATGCACGCCTAAACCCCACACTCCAAATGTAACGCACTCATGAACCCCGCACTCTGAATGTAACACACTCCTGAACCCCGCACTCTGAATGTAACACAATTCTGAACCCCACACTCGGAATGTAACACACTCCTGAACCCCGCACTCTAAATGTACGCACTCCTAAACGCCGCACTCTGAATGTAACGTACTCCTGAACCCCCGCATTCTGAATGTAACACACTCCTGAACCCCACACTCAGAATGTAACGCAGTCCTGAACCCCACACTCTGAATGTAATGCACCCCTGAACCCCCACATTCTGAAAGTAATGCACTCCTGAACCCCACACTCTGAATGTAACTCAATTCTGAACCCCGCACTCTGAATGTAACACACTCCTGAACCCTGCACTCTGAATGTAACGCACTCCTGAACCCAGCACTCTGAATGTAACGCACTCCTGAACCCCGCACTCTGAATGTAACGCACTTCTGAACCTCGCACTCTGAATGTAACGCAATTCTGAACCCTGCAGTCTGAATATAATGCACTCCTGAACCCATCACTCTGAATGTAATGCACTCCTCAACCCTGCACTCTGTATGTAGCGCAGAGCTGAATTCTTCACTTTTTACGTAATGCACTCATCAACACTGTACTCTGTTCGCAGCGCACTGCTCAAACTCTGCAGTCTGTGTATAACACACTCCTCAACTCTATACTGTATACATAGCACACCCCTGAATTCTGCACTTTGTGTGTTTGAGAGCGGGGCCAGGGGTGAGGTCGAAGGGGCTTCATCAGGTAGGTTGAATGGGGCCGCATGGTTTTGAACAGCGGCCCTGCTAAGGGGGATCTCTCATCTAATGGAGGTCTCTATGGAAGGAGGGTGCACTGATAGAAGGGGACTATGAGCTAATAAGAGTCTGTAATGGATGCTGACTGCTGATTAGGGATGAGCTTCCAGTTCGAGTCGAGCTCATGTTCAACTCGAACATCGGCTGTTCGCCAGTTCGCCGAACAGCGAACAATTTGGGGTGTTCGCGGCAAATTCGAATGCCGCAGAACATCCTTTAAAAGTCTATGAGAGAAATCAAAAGTGCTAATTTTAAAGGCTTATATTCATGGTATTTTCATAAAAAGTGTTTGGGGACCTGGGTCCTGCCCCAGGGGACATGGATCAATGCAAAAAAAAGTTTTATAAACGGCCGTTTTTTTCGGGAGCAGTGATTTTAATAATGCTTAAAGTGAAACAATAATGCCGCGTACACACGGTCGGACTTTTCGTCTACAAAAGTCCAACGGACGCTGACGGACTAAAGCTGGCTGGTAATCCGATCGTGTGTGGGTTTCTCCGGACTTTCAACGGACTTTTTTAGCCTCAAATCCGACGGACTTTAGATTTGAAGCATGCTTCAAATCTTTACGTCGTAACTACGACGGACCCCGAAGTCCGCTCGTCTGTATGCTAGTCCGACGGACAAAAAAACGACGCATGCTCATAAGCAAAAACTAAACGGAAGCACTCGGTCTAGTAAAACTAGTGTTCGTATTGTAGGTAGCACATTCATCACGCTGCAAAATCTGTGATCGTTGAATGCAGCGCATTTTATTTCTTCTTTACGAATGCTCTAAAGAACGAAGGTGTTTTGCTGTTCATAATCAGAGTTCTCCCAAACTGATTTCTGGATTCTTTTTCTCTTTGATCTCATGAATGATATAGTATGCATTTTAAAAACAAGGTTTCCATACTAATAATACTTTTTCCCCTTTTTTTTTTTTTTTTTTTTTTTTTAGGTTTGTAAAGTTACCACAAAGAACCCATTATTCTTTTTTTTTTTAATAGTGATTATTTTTTAGTTTTTAGATAAAGTTAACCCAAAGCACCGTTTTTGGTTATGTAAATTTTTTGATTTTCAAGACTTACCACTTGAACATTATTAACATTAGTAATGTATTTTTGGTGTGTTTTTTCAAAACTCAATGAGATTGTTGTCCCTTGTTAATTTAACATTGTGTGTAAAATCAATGATTTCAAAGAAAACACATAAAGTCTTTTGCTAAACTCAAAAAAGATCCATTTATTCATGGTCAAAATAAAATAAAGAGGAAGTCAACGCTGGAAAAAGTCGGTGTACAAGAAAATTGGGATCTTGCGGAGTCCATATAAGAGGGAGCACAATCTGGTCCAAGAATCCCAGAGATCAACAGCACCAGCAGATGATCTAGATGTCCCCAGACTGTGGTCCTACAACAGCCTGCGTCTTCTGTCAGACCAGACTGAACCCAGGTCATCATTTTCTTCTCTTCCCTGCAGCCTTTCCTCCACGCTGCCCTGCAGCCTTCCCTGTAGCCTTCTTTTGAGGCTGTGGCTCTGGTGTTTCAGTTGTGGCAGGAGGAGGAGGAGGAGGAGGAGGAGGAGGAGGAGGGGGGGCTGCCTCATGTAGTTGGGTGTTTTGTGTTAGCGTGCCCTGCAGCCCCTTATGGATTGTTTCCCCAAATAGGCGCTCACAAATGAGGCGCTGCTCCCAATCCATCTGAAGAAGCCTGCTGGCTAAGTAGCAGCCATATGATTCTTCCGCTTCGGGGGGCTCGTTAAAAAACGGGTGGCCTCTTGCATGAGGCGCAGGGATGCGTCCTGTGTGACCATCCCCTTCCTGGCCCTTTTTTTGGGAAGGTGGAGGGGAGGCACTTGGGATTCGGTCAGGCTCCTACTGGGCCCAGCCACCTCACTTGGCCCAGCCACCTCACTTGGCCCAGCCACCTCACTGGGAGCAGCCACCTCACTGGGAGCAGCCACCTCCTGCCTGACACTGGGCCCAGCCTCCTCCAGGATGATGGTGAATCCGGCCTCCTCCAGGCTGTCCATGGGCCTGGTCTCCTCCTGCCTGCCACTTTCCCCACATTCCTCCTGGATGAACTCATCCTGTGTATAAAAAAAGGACAATAGTTTGAGTATATTTTTTTGGGTTCATCAATGACACACAGTTTGCTTCTCATGAATAGCAAATTCAATGTGAATACTTCTCTTTAATAAAAGAGTCTAATCAGACACCATAATTATTTCAAGCAGGTGCCAAACATATTTAGCCACTACTGTCAATTGATATGTATACACAATTTTGAGTGACAAATTATTTTAGACAATTATAACATCCAGTTAACATCATTAATATTAGTACAGTAAATATCTGTTAAAATAATTTACCTGACTCCAGATGGTCATATCTGGTTCATCCAGGATGGAAGACCCAGCTTGCTCCTCATCAGCCTCTGCTGGGGTGGAGGGAAGGGTGGAGGGAAGGGTTGAAAGTGATGGCCTGGCTTCATTCTGGTCATCCAGAAAACGGAGTTGATTGTAGTACCACAGCCTGGGTACATAAACATCATCTGCTGATGCTCCTGATCTCCTTGATTCCTGGATCTTCTTATGCTCCCTCTTATACATGTTCCTCAAGACCCCAATTTTCTTGAGCAATGTCTCCATTGTTGCTTCCGGGATGGTCGCCTGGACAAAGGCCAGAAGTCTCTCCAGCGTTGACTTCCTCACATGCTTAGCATAATACTGAGGGTGTTTCACCTCCCACAAATTCCTCATCTCTCGATATTTGGAAATAAAAGATGTAAGGAACTCTGGATCCTTAAATAGGGGATTCATTATATCTTGAAAAGATGAAGTCACAAGACAAAAAACACTTTTATTATAGGTTTCTGCTAACCCCTCATCATCTTCTCCCTATGTAGGCCTCATCAATCTATCAAGCCATATAGGCCGCTTGCTACAAAGTCATGACCATAAAAACCAAAAAAATATATATCTAAAATTACCTTCGTTTTGTAACGTCCTGGTCCACTATCACCTACCACAGAACGTACGTACGACACGTGCGCAAGGCCCCTCTTTATACACTACGCATGTGTGAAACTCCGCCTGCGTCGCCCGCCCCTGACGTTCGAAATTAACTCATGTTCTCCGCCCCCTAATTCGACGCACAGAACGTACGTACGACACGTGCGCAAGGCCCCTCTTTATACACTACGCATGTGTGAAACTCCGCCTGCGTCGCCCGCCCCTGACGTTCGAAATTAACTCATGTTCTCCGCCCCCTAATTCGACGCACAGAACGTACGTACGACACGTGCGCAAGGCCCCTCTTTATACACTACGCATGTGTGAAACTCCGCCTGCGTCGCCCGCCCCTGACGTTCGATTTTAACTCATGTTCTCCGCCCATTTTTTGTTACGGCGCGTAGTGGAGTTAAAGAATGGTGGAGACACCTGAAATGTTGATGACCTCAGGTAGTGGAGACAGCCCGGAGGCTGGAACATCAACGAAATCTATGAGGCCTAGATTTAAGGCCTCTAATATGAGTTTTAAAGAGATGGTGGAGATGGTGGCCATTCTTCACAAAGACGACTATGATGGCAATTATGGGCCGTACGCACGGCCAAATTTGCGCAAGGCCAAAATAATGGCGAAGGTCGTGGAGACTTTGAAGGCATCTTTTGGGGTCCAGCGCTCCAAAGATCAATTGAGAAAAAGATGGTCTGACCTGAAACTCAGGGAGCCGGATCAATACCGACGTATCCGGAAAGTTCTTAAAAAAAGTAAGTACTTGTCGTGTTTTTCTCTTGTGTTTATTACCTTGTATACTGCTCCATGTGCTTTTCCTTCCTATACGATTTTTGTTCATCGTTTTAAACGATCTTTTAATAAACCTCGTTACATATCTATAGATAGATCGATATATAGAGATATATATATAGATATATATATATATATATATAGAGATATATATATATATATATCTCTCTATATATATATATATATATATATATATATAGAGAGAGAGATATATATATATATAGAGAGAGAGATATATATATATATATATATATATATATATAGAGATAGAGATATATATATATATATATATATAGAGATATAGAGAGAGAGAGAGAGAGAGAGAAAAATATAGAGATAGGTAGATAGATAGATATAGAAATGTAAAACATTCTTTTTGAATATTTGAAGTTATCTTAATTTTTTTGCTTTACATTTAGTTAGATATTTAGAGATTTTGTTCCAGATATAGAGAGAGATCAAAAGATTATTAACTATATTTTGAGATATTGATATCTATCTATCCGATATGTCTTTATAATTTTAAATATTGAGGTAAAATAGGAACTCTACACAAACCACTTCATTACAAATGTTGGAAAATTACTATGTACTAAAATATCTGTGTGCTAATTAGATTAATAATTTTTTGTTTCACATAGGGATAAAAATCACTCAGCCAACACCAAGAAGACAGTCCACCCCAAGCAAAACATGATTGGGAAATCAGCCCAAGTCCCATTGAGGATGTGGAGGAAGGAGAGGTGGGCGACATGGGCACCCCACCAGGTGAGTGTCTGACACACCAGTTTACGTTAATCTATGCATGGCTGCCTTTTGTTTAATGTAATTTGTCTACTCTATTTTAGGGGATCTTGTTGTGCTTGATTCAAGCTACAGTGCCACCCCCGAGGATGTGGAGGAATTATGCTACATGGGCACCCCACCAGGTCAGTGTCTGAGACAACAGCTTTATTATGGTAAGGTAAACTATGTATGTGTGCATATTTCTAAAGACATTTTTTGGTTTCATTCCACTTTAGGTACAACAACAAGAAGTGACTATTTCACTTCTGAAAGTGCCCAACGGCTAATTGGTCAAATAATGGCCTGGAATAAAGACATGGATGAAATGCGGAATCAGCTGGATCGTATGCAGCAGGAAATGAAGGACATGATTGATGTTTTGGGTCGAATCTAAATCCCCTTTTTTAAACCCCAAAACATCAATCATGTCCTTCATTTCCTGTTTTGCTGACCCCATTCTGGGCCTTCTCTTTTTTTTTTTGGCAGAACATAAATGGCTGTTTAACCTAATGTAAAAAAGGAGGGCCGTTTCTCGTAAATACCTCAAAAATCCACAAAAAAATAAAACTTGATTTTCTAAAAAACACAAAAAAAAAAAATTAAAAGTGATTTTAAAAAACCAAAAAAATCAAAAAATTGATTTGAAAAACCAAAAAAAACTAAAAAACTTGATTTTAAAAAACCAAAAAAAACTAAAAAACTTGATTTTAAAAAACCAAAAAAAATAAAAAACTTGATTTTAAAAAACCAAAAAAAACTAAAAAACTTGATTTTAAAAAACCAAAAAAAACTAAAAAACTTGATTTTAAAAAACCAAAAAAAACTAAAAAACTTGATTTTAAAAAACCAAAAAAAAATAACAAACTTGATTTTCAAAAACCAAAAAAAAATAACAAACTTGATTTTCAAAAACCAAAAAAAAAAAAAAAACTTGATTTTAAAAAACCAAAAAAAAATAACAAACTTGATTTTCAAAAACCAAAAAAAAAAAAAAAAAACTTGATTTTAAAAAACCAAAAAAAAATAACAAACTTGATTTTCAAAAACCAAAAAAAAATAACAAACTTGATTTTCAAAAACCAAAAAAAAATACAAAACTTGATTTTAAAAAACCAAAAAAAAAAAAAAACTTTATTAAAAAAAAAAAGAAAAAAAAACTAACTTGATTAAAAAAAAAAAAAACATTAAAAAAAAAATTGCTTTTAAAAAAAATAAAAAAAACAAAACTTGATTTTCCAAAAACAAAAAATAAGCCTGTTTGCGAAAATCAAAAAGCCAAAAATATTTTTTTGTGGATTAGGTAGAAATATTTAAATATAATTATATTTTGCTACATTATTAAGATATCATTATATTTTTGTCTATGAACATTTTATACTAAATGCAGAACTGAATGCATAACAACCATTAATAAAAACATCTCCTTATAGGAATTAAATAAATGTGTGGTTTGTTATTTCAAGGCTCAGTATCATTTTGGTTATAATTGTAAAAAAGTGGTTTACAGTGGCAATGTAGCTTATTTAGACATTTAAAATTAAAATACAGTTGGCACTACAACTGCTCGACCATAACCTAGGAGACAGCCCAAAAGAAAGGCAAGCAATAAATATAATGCAAGATTTCATCAATATTTTTTTTATTGTCAAAAATTATATATCCTGGCCCATTGCAATGGCCCCCCTACCCATAAAATAATTAACATATTGCTGTCTAACTTGACGGGCACTTTGGGGGGCCAAGCCAGTACGGACAGTATCCAGGCCTGTAAGGTTGGCTTCTATTTGTCCGGCCTCAGGCCCAACTGTGCCTATATAATTGGGAGAATGCTTATTTAAAAAGTTGTGCAGAATGCAGCACAATAAAATGATAAAATTAAGTTTGTATTCCGCCAAATTAATGGCTGTTTGAAACAGGCGGAACCGGCTGGCCAGAATTCCAAACGCATTCTCAACCACTCTTCTAGCTCTGGCCAGCCGGTAATTAAAAACCCTCCTCTCCGGGGTGAGGGTTCTTTGGGGGAATGGCCTCATGAGGTGCTTGCTGAGAGCGAAGGCTTCATCGGCAATGAAGACAAAGGGGAGTCCTTCCACGTTATCCTCATCAGGTGGCAATCCCAGGCCACCACTCTGGAGACGCTGGCAGAACTCCGTCTGGGCAAATACTCCTCCATCCGACATCCGGCCATTCTTCCCCACGTCCACATATAAAAAATCATAGTGTGCCGACACCACCGCCATTAAAACAATACTGTGGAACCCCTTATAATTAAAATAATATGACCCCGAATGGGGTGGTGGCACAATGTGGACATGTTTCCCATCTATAGCCCCTCCACAATTGGGAAAGTCCCAACGGCTGTCAAAATGGGATGCCACAGTCTGCCATTCCTGTGGCGTTGAAGGAAACTGGGGAATCAAACAAGAAAACCAAAATCAATTAATTTGTAAGCTAACATTGCAAGAAAATTAGACAATTAAAAACATTATTCCCCAGCATCAGTATAACATTCAATAATTTAATTCTTCTGGAATAACTAATATGGAAAGGCACACTTATCAGATTGCTCACCCCCTCTGATGGAACATTGATTACATTTTAGGGGGTTGTGAAATCCCCAAAAAAAATTACTTTTAGGACACGCAGGAATTTAGGGACTAAAAAGGCTACAAGACTGCAGTTGTCGCACTCTGCAGGTGCAGTTGCTAACCAGCTTACAGTAAATGAGGTAATGTAAAAAGGCATTCATGTTGCAAGGAGTACACAATCACATGCAAGGGCAATTAATGAAAACACTTTGAGGCTTGCATATGATTTGATGATGGAAATCAGCAGAGCTTCTGCTCATTTACTAAAGCACTGGAACAAATGCACTTGTAGAGTGCACATGCATTTTGCAAACTGCAACATATATTTGCTTTAGACAAATCAACACCACAGAACATTCAAGCAAATTTTAACGAGGGTGGGGGTGGGGGGGTTGTGAAATCTAGATAATTGCTCATTAGCAGCACACTATTTGGAGTGAGTTTAGGTGGGGGTGGGTGGGGGGGTTGGGAAATCTAGATAATTGCTAATTAGCAGCACACTATTTGGACTGAGTTTAGGTGGGGGTGGGTGGGGGGGTTGGGAAATCTAGCTAATTGCTAATTATAAGCACACTAAATACACTCAAACAAAATACATTCAAAATGAGTAGACTAGGTGGATATGTTCCCATCACTTCATGCTGGGAAGGTTATTGAAGGAAAATATACATGCATGACAAAAAATAACAGGAAAAAAATCCAGCATGTGTGAGGATAAAAAAGGGGACATTCACACTATATTGCAATGATGGTAAGTAGTGTTTGAAGCAAGAAATACATTATATTATCAAAGATTACATAAAAGAACATGTGACGCTAATAAAAGAAAAATATCTTACCTTAATATAGTCCTTCTGCAGGACCTGTATGATGGCAGAACAGGTCTCTGGGATAATGATCCCCAGAGCCTGGGGGGAGATGCCTGTCGAGAACTTAAGGTCCTGCAGGCTTCTCCCTGTGGCCAAATACCGCAAGGTAGCGACCAGCCTCTGCTCCGGAGTGATGGCTTGCCTCATGCAGGTATCCTGCCTGCTGATATAGGGGGTCAGCAAAGCCAACAAACGGTCAAAAACGGGGTCCGTCATCCGGAGAAAGTTCCTGAAATCCTCAGGATTATTCTCACGGATCTCACGGAGCAAAGGCATGTGACAGAACTGGTCACGCTGAAGCAACCAATTCTTGGTCCATGAACTCCTCCTCGCCCTGTTCATGGACTGGTCTTGGGCTGAAGAATAAACTACAGCACCAAGCACATACAATGCACGAGCTCTACGACGAGTACGTACAGGTAACATGGCTTCAAAACGGTCGGCTGGTCAGAACGCACTAAACAGAACGCACTGAAGAACAGCAAGGCCTGTGAAGAACGACCTGAAAATCAGGAACGAGCGGCCAATAAAACAAAGATTTCTCAATGCCAACTGACCAAACGCACTGAAAAGCAGATACAAACCTCACAAGCACAGACTGAACAACAGTTAAAACGAACTGAAAAATACGAGTCTCACAAGCGCGAATCGTCTCTCACCAAACTTCTACTAACACGAGATAAACACGAGATTAGCAGAAGGAGCCCAAAGGGTGTCGTACGGGCTATTGAACTTCCGTTTTATAGTCTCGTCGGACTTGGTGTACGTCACCGCGTACTAGGCTGTCGTACTTTTGTGTGGTCGTGTGTAGGCAAGTCCGTTCGTAAGAAAGTCTGCCGCAAGTCCGCCGAAGGTACGTCGGAAGTATGTCGGACAGGCTGTCGGACTTTTGTAGACGAAAAGTCCGACCGTGTGTACGCGGCATAAAAGTGTAATATCCCTTCAAATTTTGTACCTGCGGGTGTCTATAGTATGCCTGTAAAGGGGCGCTTGATTCCCATGTTTAGAACAGTCTGACAGCAAAATGACATTTCAAAGGAAAAAAAGTAATTTAAAACTACTCGTGGCTATTAATGAATTGCCGGTCCGATAATACACATAAAAGTTCATTGATAAAAATGGCATGGGAATTCCCCACAAGGGAACCCCAAACCAAAATTTTTTTTAAAAATGGTGTGGGGGTCCCCCTAAATTCCATACCAGGCCCTTCAGGTCTGGTATGGATATTAAGGGGAACCTCGGCCAAAATTTAAAAAAAAAAATGGCGTGGGGTCCCCCTCAAAATCTATACCAGATCCTTCAGGTCTGGTATGAATTTTAAGGGGAACCCTGTGCCAAAATAAAAAAGAGATAAAAACGGCATGGGGTCCCCCCAAAAATCCATACCAGACCCTTATCCGAGCACGCAACCTGGCAGGCCGCAGGAAAAGAGGGGGGGATGAGAGAGCGCTCCCCCTCCTGAACCGTACCAGGCCACATGCCCTCAACATTGGGAGGGTGCTTTGGGGTAGCCCCCCAAAACACCTTGTCCCCATGTTGACGGGGACAAGGGCCTCATTCCCACAACCCTTGGCCGGTGGTTGTGGGGTCTGCGGGTGGGGGGGCTGCAATGATGACACTGTATGCCAGCACAGCAACCCGTGTCTCTGATCAATAGCCACAGCAGCACAGTATCACCATATTGATACTGCATTGCTCTGGTGACAGTATTTAAAAAATGGTTGCATTGTACTGCTGTACTGATGTGGTGATGATCATGAACAGTGGCTGGCTGCTCTAATATGACTGTATGCCAGTGTAGCCAGCCATTGTCTCTTATCATTGCCACAGCAGTCCAATGTTACCAGGCCAGTGCAGCTGGTCATAGTGTCCCCAATTACCACCACACTAGTCCTGGTGTCGCCATAAGGCCTCATTTACATGTGTGATGCTCTCTGAAAGACGATCCATGTTTGTATAGCTCTTCAGAGAGCATTTGACAGGCAGTGAGGAGGCATTGTATCACCTCCTCACCACCTGCTGTAACCCTTTGATCCCCAGACAAGCGCCCCCATTCACTTAAATGGGTCACAATTGGTGGACACTGTGCCTGACAAAAGCAACAGTGGGTATAATTCCTGCCATGGCTATTAAGCAAAGCATTCCAACTGCAGCATGTGTATATCCCATATGATTAAGCACTGTTTGTAGTGTGAAACGCGTCAGTTCTTCTGTCCATTCTGCTGTGGCATGTATTTTTGATGCTGTATGTTGAACACATTTTTTGGAGTGCGGCAGTCCAGAATTATCTTCTATCTATATGTGTATACCCCATACCTCTGCTTCTGCAGGTAAAGAGGGTAGCAGTTGGGGGAGGAAAAGCCCCAAACCATGAGGTTTCATGCCATCCAACCTCACATGGAAATGAGCCCTAATGGTGCAGCTAGTCACAGTATCTCTGAAAACTACCACACTAGTCACAGTGTCACCACAAAAATGTAGCTAGAAACAGTGTTTCTGATTGCTGCTACACAAAATCAGTAGAGTTTTCCTGATCACTGCCACACCAGTTACAGTGTCACCAGACCAATATATGCCTGCAACATTGTTCCTGATCACTGCCACAACAGTGCCAGTGTCACCAGACCAGTATAATGCAGCAACAGTGTCCCCCTTCACTGTCATTTCACTTCCAGTGCCACCAAAAACCAGTAGAAGCCAGCAACAGTGTTCCTGATTACCACCACACCAGTTCTGATTGCTGCTACACAAAACCAGTAGAGTTTTCCTGATCACTGCCACACCAGTCACAGTGTCACCAGACCAATATATGCCTGCAACAATGTTCCTGATCACTGCCACAACAGTGCCAGTGTCACCAGACCAGTGTAATCCAGCAACAGTGTCCCCCTTCACTGTCATTTCACTTCCAGTGCCACCAAAAACCAGTAGAAGCCAGCAACAGTGTTCCTGATTACCACCACACCAGTACCATTTTCACAAGACCAATGTGAGCCAGCAAAAGTGTTTCTGATTGCTGCACACTAGTCCCCAGTGTCACCAGACCATTCACTGTAAGCCAGAAACAGTGTTCCTGATCACCGCCACACTAGTTACAGTGTCCCCAGACCAGTGCAGCCAGCAACATTGTTCGTGATGGCCGCCACACCAGTCCCTGTGTTACTAGACAAGTCTAAGTCAGGAACAGTGTTCTTTATTACTGGTCACATCAGTCCCAGTGTCACCAGACCAGTGTCATACAGCAACAATGTTCCTGATGGCTGCCCCACCAGTGCCAGTGTTACCGGATAAATGCAACCATCAGTGTTGCTGATTGCTGTGTAACCAGTCTCAGTGTCACAAGACCAGTGCAGCCAGCAAAAAGTTCCTGTTTGCTAGCCACACCAGTGCCGGTGTCATTAGGGCTAGTGCAGCCATTAACAGTGTCCCTAATCACCACGACATCAGTACAGTGTCACCAGAACCAGTGCAGCCAGTAACAATGTTCAGGCATGTACTGGCCATCGGGACTACGGGAGTTTCCCAGTGGGCAGATGGCTCCGTGGGCTGGTCATGTGCAGTCCTGGAGCCACTCCTCTCTGACAGTGAGTGATTGCGATTTCACTCCTGTCAGGATGAGCAGCTTCCGTCACTTGCTGGAGAGAGCATTAGGCTTTCTGCTCCCTCCAGCCTGCAGGGAGACATAGACAGCCGGCAGACTTTCCTTCCTCTCTCCCCTTATCACTTGTTATCACATGACTGGAGAGTGGAACGAGAAGCTGCCTTTTAAACTGTGAGTACATGTGGGAGGGGGAGGACAGGGAGGACACCCTGATGTGAAGGGGGCTGCTGGTGGGGACTCTGATGTGAAGGGGGCTTCTGATGGGGACTCTCTGATGTGAAGGGGGCTTCTGATGGGGACTCTGATGTGAAGGGGGCTTCTGATGGGGACTCTCTGATGTGAAAGGGACTGCTGATGGGGACTCTCAGATGTAAAGGGGGCTGCTGATGGGGACTCTCTGATGTGAAGGGTGCTTCTGATGGGGACACACTGATGTGAAGGGGGCTGCTGGTGGGGACTCTGATGTAAAGGGGGCCGCTGATGGGGACTCTCTGATGTGAAGGGGGCTGCTGATGGAGACTCTCTGATGTAAAGGGGACTTCAGATGGGGATTCTCTGATGTGAAGGGGGCTTCTGATGGGGACACACTGATGTGAAGGGGGCTTCTGATGGGGACACACTGATATGAAGGGGGCCACTGATGGGGACTCTCTGATGTGAAGGGGACTGCTGATGGGGACTCTCTGATGTGAAGGGGGCTGCTGATGGGGATTCTCTGATGTGAAGGGGACTGCTGATGGGAACTCTCTGATGTGAAGGGGGCTTCTGATGGGGACTCTCTGATGTGAAAGGGGCTTCTGATGGGGACACACTGATGTGAAGGGGGCTACTGGTGGGGACTCTGATGTGAAGAGGGCTGCTGATGAAGACTCTCTGATGTGAAGGGGTTGTTGATGGGGACTCTCTGATGTGAAGGGGGCTTCTGATGGGGACTCTCTGATGTGAAGGGGGCTTCTGATGGGGACTCTCTGATGTGAAGGGGGCTTCTGATGGGGACACACTGATGTGAAGGGGGCTGCTGGTGGGGACTCTGATGTGAAGGGGGCCGCTGATGGGGACTCTCTGATGTGAAGGGGGCTGCTGATGGGGACTCTCTGATGTAAAGGGGGCTTCAGATGGGGATTCTCTGATGTGAAGGGGGCTTCTGATGGGGACACACTGATGTGAAGGGAACTTCTGATGGGGACACACTCATATGAAAGGGGCCGCTGATGGGGACTCTCTGATGTGAAGGGGGCTGCTGATGGGGACTCTCTGATGTGAAGGGGGCTGCTGATGGGGACTCTCTGATGTGAAGGGGATTGCTGATGGGGACTCTCTGATGTGAAGGGGGCTTCTGATGAGGACTCTCTGATGTGAAAGGGACTTCTGATGGGGACTCTGTGATGTGAAGGGGGCTTCTGATGGGGACACACTGATGTGAAGGGGGCTGCTGGTGGGGACTCTGATGTGAAGGGGGCTGCTGATGGGGACTCTCTGATGTGAAGGGGGTTGCTGATGGGGACTCTCTGATGTGAAGGGGGCTTCTGATGGGGACTCTCTGATGTGAAGGGGGCTTCTGATGGGGCCTCTGATGTGAAGGGGGCTGCTGATGGGGACTCTCTGATGTGAAGGGGCTTCTGATGGGGACTCTGATGTGAAGGGGGCTTCTGATGGGGACTCTCTGATGTGAAGGGGGCTTCTGATGGGGACTCTCTGATGTGAAGGGGGCTTCTGATGGGGACTCTGATGTAAGGGGGATGCTGTTGGGGACACTCAAAATTAAAGTGGGCCGGTCATGATGAAGTCCAGGGCCAAATTTTTGTCCCAGTCCAGCCCTGACAGTGTTCCTGATCATTGCCAAACCAGTTCAGAGTTGCCTATGCCTGTACTGTACTGACCCTGGCCTGTTATTGATCACATTTCTGTCTGCTGTTTGGACCAATCCTTTGCTGATCATGTCGCTGCCTGCCACCTGAATTGACCAATCTGTGTGTCCCACTGACTACGTTCCTGTGAGATACCAGTCTTTGCCATCCCCCCTGGACAACTACACTCCTGGATTCACAGAAACTCTTTTGTTCTTCCTTTCTTCAGCTTTATAGGAACAAGAACTGCTAAAGGTGATACTACACTAAGCTATATTCCCTGACCATTCATACAGAGGTAACCATTACAGTATACTGTTTTTGATACAATTGGTTGATTATTGTGATACACAAGATACAATGTCGGTACATAATCATTCCAAACATTGGAAAAAGTCTCACATTTTGGTATCCCCATACTTGGGAGGAGTAGCAGAATGTTTTTGGGGTGAAATTCTGCCTGTGTGTGAAAAATATATTAGCAAATTGATAATATATAATATATTTTTTTTCTTTTCACATTTTCCAAAAACTTGTGTCAAAAAATAGTCTTCAAAAGACTCACCTTACCTTGTAAAAATACCATGGGGTGTTTACCCTCCAAAATGTGAAAATTATGTAGCTGTTTATGCTGTTCTTTTGCTACAGGGAATACAAAATTGTGATGCATAATTAGGAAATCTGATGTGTAATTTATGCCACTAGAGAGCCTCAAGGTGCTCCTTTGATTTTGAGCCTCTCTATGTGGATAGACTGTGAAAAAGTCTCACATATGTGGTGTTGCTATAGCAGAATGTGTTTTGAGATTTAATTTTAAGAATGCCTATGCTATGTTAGACATATCTTATTAATTGACAATATTGTGAACAGATACATTTTAATTTTCTTTACATATTTTCCAAAAACTTGTGGCAAAAATGTAATTTTCAAAAGACTCACTGTGCCTTTTAGAAAATATTTTGGGGTGTTTGCTTTCCAAAATGTGGTCATTTTGTGAGTGTTTCCCCTGTCCTGGCACTTCAGGAATTCAAGAAATATGATAGGTATTCAGTAAATTAGATTTAAGAAAGAAATTATAAATTAGTTTATGGTCCTTCAAAGCTCAAAGGTGCTCATTGGATTTTTGGCCCCTCTATACATTTAAACTGTGAAAGGTTGGAAGGAGTAGCAGAATGTGTTTTATGGTGTAATTGTAAGCATTCCTATGCTGTGTGTGAGAAATAACTTGTTAAAATGACAACTTTGTGAAAAAAAATTCTATTTAATTTCTTAATTTTCCAAAAAATTGTGCCAAAAAAAAGCTCACCATGCCTTTTACTAAATACCTTGAAACGTCTACTTTCCAAAAAGGGGTCATTTGGGGGTATTTGTACTGTCCTGTTATTTTAGAGCCTCAAAAAATTAGGTAGTCAGAACATCAGGATTGATCATTTTTCAAATATATATATGGTTTGTAGACACTAAAGCTTTCACACAGACTAAATAACATATACCTATTTATTAAAAAAAAAAATCTGTCACCACTGAAATGTAGCAGAATACATTTTGGCCTAAATTTATAAGGAAAGATTATTTATTTGCAAAGTTTTGTAACAGAGACTAAGGAAAACTTTTTGGTCTGTTTTCCTTCATATAGCAAAAAAGAAAAAAAACAATGGCGATTAAATATCACCAAAATAAGGCTCTTTCTGTCTCAAATTATATAAACTTTAAGTGTTTACAATGTTGCATGCCTGAGCAATTGTCTTTTAACCACTTCAGCCCCGGAAAAGATTTGGCTTCTCATTTTTTGCGATTCTGCACTGCGTCACTTTAAATGACAACTGCGCGGTCGTGCGATGCTGTACCCAAACAAAATTGATGTCCTTTTTTTCTCCACAAATAAAGCTTTCTTTTGTTGGTATTTGATCGCCTCTGAGGTTTTTATTTTTTGCACTATTAACAAAAGAAGAGCGACAATTTTGAAAAAACACAGAGGGGGATATTTATCAAAGGCAAATCTACTTTGCACTACAAGTGCAAACTACAAGTGCAAAGTGCATTTGAAATTGCACTGAAAGTGTACTTGGAAGTGCAGTCACTGTGAGGGGTAGATCTGAAATGAGGGGAAGCTCTGCTGATTTTATTATCCAATCATGTGCAAGCTAAAATGCTGTTTTTTATTTTCCTTGCATGTCCCCCTCGGATCTACAGCGACTGCACTTCCAAGTGCACTTTCAGTGCAATTTCAAGTGCACTTTGCACTTGTAGTTTGCACTTGTAGTGCAAAGTGGATTTGTCTTTCGTAAATAGCCCCCAATATCTTTTACTTTTTGCTATAATAAATATCCCATATTTTTTATCAAAAAAAAAATTTTTTTCCTCAGTTTAGGCCGATGTGTATTCTTCTACATATTTTTGGTTAAAAAAATCGCAATAAGCGTATATTGATAGGGGATAGATTTATAGCATTTTTATTATTATTTTTTTTTACTAGTAATGGCGGTGATCTGCGATTTTTATTTGGACTGCGACATTATGGCGTACACTTTTAACACATTTTTGAAACCACTGACAATTATACAGGGATCAGTGCTATAAAAATGCACTGATTACTATGTAAATGTCACTGGCAGGGAAGGGGTTAACACTAGGGGGGATCAAGGGGTTAACTGTGTTCCCTATGTGTGTTTCTAACTGTGGGGGGATAGTACTGTCTAGGAGGAGAGAGAGATCGCTGTTCATACATAGTATGTGTGACGGATCCTATCCCACACTCCACTGAGTGCTTCCGTCAGTAACACCGCTTCCTCCAGTCTGACCATCAGAGAGATATATTATTATAGCTGCATTGAATACAAGTCTAGCCGAAAATAGCTTGTAGAATCTTGAATGCTTTATTGGACAGAATACAGCCTTTTTATACACATTTAACACAAGGGGTTAGATAACGAGGTAGGGCTGACTCATGGATACTCCCCCCCTCCCTCTAGCAAAAACTTAAAAGACAATAATATAATTAACATGTTAATTAACACAACATTTAAGGTAGACTTGGTGACCAGACAGTTCGTCTCCGCAGGTTAATGTGATCAGCTCTTTCAAGAATCGAGTGTTGTTCAGAATAAACAACCAAGAATAGTCTTTGGGCAAGTCCAAAAAAATAACAAAAAAAAGATTAATATAGAAATACCAAATAACAGGGTGAATGTGGACAGAAAAAGGTCCTTGCAGCCAGTGTCCACGACAGTATGAACACACAATCTGTCTCCTCTCCCCTGAAAGAACCGGGATCTGTGTGTTTATAGTATTGGCAACGGCCGATGTGCCTTCATTATATACTAATATAGATCATGATGGGGCTATACAGGCAGTCAAGTGGGCATTAAAAAGAAGCCAGAAGTATGTACGAAAGGAACGAAAGTTTATTCTGAAATGTTTGAAATTTTGTTTGACACATAATTATTTTTGGTACAGTAATATATATTATTTTCAAGTAAGGGGGGGGGTTGCAATGGGGGCAAAGTTTGCACCTAGTGTGGCTAACTTGTACATATCAAAGTGGGAAGAGGAGGGTGTTCTATTGAATCCAGACCCTAGAATCCTTTTGTACAAACGCTTCATTGCCGATTTGATCATCGTTTGGAAGGGGGAGATGAATGATGTGATATCTTTGTTAATAACGATGAATCAAAATGACCGTAATATAAGTCTTACATGGGAAACTAATGATCAAAAGATACTCTTTCTAGATTTATAAATTTGGAACACTCAATGTGGTTTTGAGACTATTACATACTTCAAGTAGAGACAGACCGCAACTCTTATATTCCCACGATGAGCTGCCATCACAGGCCCTGGATTGTTAATATCCCCATAGGTCAATACATGCAAATAAAAAGGAATTGTACTAAGATTGAAGATTTTGATACACAAACAGACAAATTAACTAAGATGTTTATGGATAAGGGTTATGATGCTAACTTTCTAGAGAGAGAACGGATAAAAATCAGGGACATGGATAGAGAAAGGTTACTGGAGGTAGGACAATTAGTTTGGGTAATGAGATTTGTTTAGTTTTGGATTATAATTTACAGAATAAGGATATAAAAAGAATAATTTCCAAATATTGGCTTGTGTTAAAGCAGGATATCACTATGCGATTCTATACCTGACAAACCAAAAATTATTTATAAAAGGGCCCCTAACCCAAGGGACAGAGTTGTGCATAATGTGATAGAACCTCCATCATCCAGGCCATTGATGTTTTGGTACATTAAGGGCTTTCACGAATATGGCCCTTGTTATACTTGCGTTAGAGTCACAAACAACATCAAGAAAATAATAACTTTCATGAATCCTAAAAATAACCATGCATATAACATCAGGGACTTTATTTCCTATGAAACAAAAGGGGTAGTCTATGCCATCAAATGCCCCTGTAACTTAATATATGTATATATGGAAGAACACGTAAGAAATATAAGAAACTGATTCGACAAACACCACCTGTCCATTCATTTTAGGGACAAACACAATAAGAATCCAGAAGGGATGCAATTTTGGGGGATAGAGGCCCCCAAATATCACTGAAGAGGATGTAAAAATATTAGAGAAATTAGCAAGCGTGAATACTGGTGGATACACCAATTATGGTCTTTGTCGCCGGGGGGGCCCTAAACAAAGAATTTGACTTCCAGTGTTTTCTCAATAATTATTAAAAGGAGAGATTTTCTTATGAGTTCATCTCCACATATATTTATAGGGTTCTTTTTTATTTCTTTTTTGTTGTTTTTTTGTCCTTAATATATGGGAATTGATTGTCATACTAGAGGGTCAGGAATGGGCCTTATTGACATACCCTCCTCTTCTTTCTTTCCTTTTTTTCTTTATCATTTTTAGTAATCTACCTGCCTTCTGTATTAGGTCACGTGATAGTATGTATGTTTGTTGTGATTGACCCTCCCAGGGGGTGTTCCAATTTTAATAAATTTTTATTAAATTAGTTTATTTTACATTATATATATATATATATATATATATATATACCACTCCCACATATACTCAGTGTAACTGATTTTGTGGGGTATATATATATATATATATATATATATATATATATATATATACTTTCATCATTGTATGGGCTATATTGTTTTTTAATAATATATACATTTTTACTCTCATTATATGTAAAAACATTTTTTATTGATTGTTTGCCCACCATTTATGTTGTGTCGGTAGTGGTTAATGTACTTGGTAGTTATATAACCCAGTTGTGTTATGGATTATGGGATCTTTAAGAGGAAGGATGGTTTTACGTTGAAGTACGATAGCAATAGTTTGCATTTCATTTGGGTGAATGCATCAACATAGGGTTAAGAACGTGATATTTCACCTGACTTTATATTTGCTTTATCCATATGCTTAAATGAACTCGTATTTTAGTCAATGGTTAATGAATTGGGATTGTTTTTTATTTCCTCCCTTAGGGGGGCTTCATTCTTGTGTGTCCTCCCCACTCTGTATATAAAGTAATTATCATATTAACTACATCTAATATTTGTGATCATGCCTAGAGTTATCACGCTTACCACTGTGGGTGCTATCTATAATTAATGGCGGTCAATATGATTGTCTGCGGCTACATAAACATGGCCGCGGTTGTGGTTTATCATTTGTATGGATCTACAACAAAATGGCGCTAATTGCGGCTTCACTTTAATGGCCGCCAACACAGTAAATATTCTTTCTAGCAAGCTCCACCATCTAATCAGATCCCCCTGAGGAAGACACGTGATTAGCCCTGTGTCGTCACCCATAGGGGAGGGGCCAGGACAGTGGAGGAAACTGTTTCATGCTCGTTTGAGCAAACTACTGGCACACACAAGATCTGAAGCCACTTGGGAGAGGATATTGCTACTTAATGTATTTTATAGTTTGGTGCGCTGGAAGCACAAATGAAATGTGAGTACCTTGATGTTTTTTACTCTAAATAAATTTACAAACAAAATGATGCACTATCCAGCCTCTTTCTTATCTTTAACATTGAGGATATCTTCTCTGGATTTTACCATGGCATCCTGCTGAAAATATCTTTACACAGAGCCCAGGAGTGGCTCAACAGTTTATGTGGACCAAACTTAGTTGTGCGGTCACACAGCTTGAGATGAGCACAGCTACTTGCTTGATACACAAATTTTTGTTTTATTGTTTTTTTTTTATATTATATCACGTATCATTGATGTTATAGCTTTAGTATCCTTGTACTATTAAGGATATAATTGCACAGCACTGCATTTCGTTTGTTATTTTAGTATATAAGTATATACCAGTGCACTATAGATGTGTAATGGGATGCAATTAACTCTAAATGGCAATACATCTCCACACACATATAAAGTGTGTTACGATAATGGGTGTCATGACAAATGTTGTAACATGTATTTTGGTGTGAATGAGCCATAAATCATATTTACATTATGCATATTCCATAGCAAACAAAGACAACCCCAACATGTTTCACATTTTACAATAGCTTCATCAAATATTATGTTCATAAGCAAAATAGTGAAATGCACACACCATTGGGAAAAAGCTGACAAGAACTTCTCTAAATTGGAAGTTGTTGCCCAGAAAGCAGCATGCTGCAATTTTTAACTGAAAGTGTTCATTTGCATACAACGCTCATCCCTCCAGAAATCAAGAACAGAAAAAGCAAATAAATCATTGTTCTTTGATCTGCACAGCATACACACGGGTTTTCTATTTGGAAAATTCCAACTCTGTTGGAACAATATTCCTGAACCATCTAAGGGTTTTATCAATGCCTATTGCAGAACCTTACTTGCATCTGCTCTGGAAATAAAATAAACATTATTTTACTATGGGATTCTGAAACTGTTCAGAATAGGAACAGCATAGGGAGGTGTGGGGGTAGGGTATCTTCAGAGGATCAGATCATCAAGCCAGTATTTTTCATCACATAGATGTTGAAAAGCAAATAGACTGTTCACTTTGCAAAGGAAGTTGCACTTTATAGGGTAATTTGCCCCAGAGGTAAGTAGTGGATGTGGTGAAGATTTGCTTTGCAAAAAATACCTAATCACCTGAAAGGAAAATACAGAAACAGATTTTTTTTTTCCTTGCGTATGATTGGATGACAGATATCAACAGAGCTTCACCTCATTCACTAAGCCCCTGGGAGAATTCTTTTGCAATGTGTAACTTCCCCTGCAAAGTAAACTGTCTATTCTTTTTCAGTAAATCAACCCCTATCTTTTGGTACTAACAGGTTTGCATTGTATGAAGCCTTAGTTCTAACTCAATGATCGCACGGTTTATCAATCTGTGTGGCAAATCACCCTCACTCCTTGAACACTTACACTATTTATTGCATGATTCTCAAATTTCAACTTAGAATTAGGTATGAGCCGAACACCCCCTGGTTCGGTTCGCACCAGAACCTGCGAACGGACCGAACATTTGCGCGAACTTTAGAACCCCATTGAAGTCTATGGGACTTGAACGTTTGAAATCAAAAGTGCTACATTTAAAGGCTAATTTGCATAGTATTGTCCTAAAAAGGGTTTGGGGACCCCGGTCCTGCCCCAGGGGACATGTATCAATGCAAAAAAACGTTTTAAAAACGGCCGTTTTTTCGGGAGCAGTGATTTTAATGATGCTTAAAGTGAAAAAAAAAAAGTGAAATATTCCTTTAAATATCGTACCTGGGGGGTGTCTATAGTATGCCTGTAAAGAGGCACGTGTTTCCCATGCTTAAAACAGTCCCTGCACAAAATTACATTTTTAAAGGAATAAAAGTCATTTAAAACTGCTTGCGGCTTTAATGTAATGTCGGGTCCCGGCAATATGGATGAAAATCAGTGAGACAAACGGCATGGGTACCCCCCCCCAGTCCATTACCAGGCCCTTTGGGTCTTGTATGGATATTAAGGGGAACCCCGCATCCAAATTAAAAAAAAAAAAGGCGTGGGGCCCCCCAGCCCTATATATACTGAACAGCAGTATACAGGCAGTGCAAACAAGACAGGGCCTATAGGTTTGTTGTTAAGTAGAATCTGTTTGTAATTTTGAACTGGTACATTTTTAAAGTGTAGCTCCAGCCAAAAAATCTATTTTTAAGCTTTTTGGAAAACATAGGGAAGGGTTATCACCCCTGTGACATTTGTTTTGCTGTCTGTGCACCTCTTCAGAAGATTTCACCTCACTTTCTGTCCCAATGACAAATGTGTTTTGACAATTTGGGGTTTTTAGTGAAACAAGGATTGGTGATAAAGCATCAGTGGAGAGGAGACACATTTTTCCCATATTAACTCTTACAGGAGAGAATTTCCCTTCCTAGGGGTAGATTTCATCTCACTTTCTGTTGTCTCCTTCCATTTGCAAGTAGGAGTCATTTGTAAGTTGGATGTTTGAAAGTAGGGGCCTGCCCTATATACTATGCAGAAATTGCGACCTTAGGTGTTGGTGTTGCCACAACACTGTAAGCCCTCACAGTTACTCTTGTTGGGCGCAGGAACAGGCTCTGCTGTGAAATATTAGATGAAGAATTGTAATTACATGCCCCTGTTGAACAGGGTCAGAAAAATTGGGCCTTTGGTGGTGGTGGTGCTGGTGCCACAGCACTGCAACCCCTCACAGATACTCTAGTTGGAGCGCAGGAACGAGCCCTGCTGTAAAGTATTGCATCAAAAATTGTAATTACATGCACCTGTTAAACAGGGGCTGAAAAATTGGGCCTTAGGCACTGGTGCTGGTGCCACAACACTGCAACCCCTCAAGATACTCTAGTTGGAGCGCAGGAACGAGCCCTGCTGCAAATTATTGTATCAAAAATTGTAATTACACGCCCCTGTTAAACAGGGGCTGAAAAATTGGGCCTTAGCCACCGGTGGCGGCGCCCAGAACCAAAAATATTTTTACAAGCTATCAGCATGATCATTGAGGAGGAAGAGGTAGTCACTCAGCATAACAGGATAGTCACTCAGCATCAGCATAGGGAGTCTTGAAGGAATCCGACATTTCAAAAAAAAATATTCGGTTACATTAGCATCAGGTGCTTGGTATTTGGTGGTGATCCAAGACTGATTAATTTTTATTACGGTCAGCCGATCGACCGAGTCGGTGGACAGATGCACCCTGTGATCGGTTTCAAAGCCTCCAGCAGAACAGAATGTGCGTTCCAAAAGAACGCTGGATGCAGGACAGGTCAGTAGCTCAATTGCATACTGTGCAAGCTCTGGCCAGTGATCCATCCTCAAAACCCAGTAACCCAGAGGATTTTCGGTGGGAAAGGTGTCCAAGTCAGATCTTGCCCCTAGGTATTCCTGCACCATGTAAAACAGATGCTTGCGATGGTTGCTGGAACCGATCATACCTTGGGGCTGCGGACTAAAAAATTGTCTGAACACATCGGTCAGATGGCCACCTTCTCCACCGCTCCTTCTTTGACTGACCGAAGCCTCAGCAACATGTTGTCCAGGAACAGGAGTTTGTAACCTCCCAGTCTCTGGGAATGCGTTGCACAGACCTTTCTGCAAGGCCTCCTGAAGATGTTTCATCCTCTGCTCCCTCTGCAACGGCAAGATAAGGTCTGCAACCTTACCCTTGTAACGTGGATCAAGGAGGGTTGCCAGCCAGTAACGATCCTTCTCCTTGATACCACAAATATGAGGATCCTTCTGCAGGCTTTGCAGAATCAGGGAGGCCATGCAGTGTAGGTTTGCTGAGGCATTCGGTCTGGAGTCCTCTGGGTCACTAAGGATGACATGATCCGCAGCCACCTCCTCCCAGCCACGTACAAGTCCATGGGTTTCTTGGGATTGTAAATGATCCCTTAAAGACTTCTGCTGATGCTGAGTGCCAGGCTCCACCTCCATGCTGACACAATCCTCCTCTTCCTCCTCGTCCTCTTCCTGTGTGATCGGCGGGCATGCAGGAACACTGTCTGGATAAAGGGGGCCTTGAGAGCTAAGGAAGACCTCCTCTTCCTGCCTCTGTTCTGCCTCAAGCGTCCTGTCCATTATTCCATGCAGTGGGGGACAGTGTCACTGATGCATGCACTGTCACTGCTCACCATCCTCGTGGCCTCCTCAAGTTGTGTCAGGACAGTGCATACATCCCTGATCATGGCCAACTGGCATGGGGAAAAAAAACAAGCTCCCCTGACCCTGTCCTGGTGCCATAGTCGCACAGGTACTCATTGATGGCCCTCTGCTGCATGTGCAGCCGCTGCAGCATGGCCAACGTTGAGTTCCACCTGGTGGGCATGTCACAGATTAGGCGGTTCTTGGGCAGGTTAAATTCCTTTTGGAGGTCAGCCAGCCGAGCACTGGCATTATATGACCTGCGGAAATGCACACAGACTTTCCTGACCTGCCTCAGGATATCCTATAAACCCGGGTACCTGCCCAAGAACCGCTCCACCACCAAGTTAAGGATGTGAGCCAAACAGGGCACATGGGTCAGTTGTCCCTCTCGGAGGGCAGAGAGGAGGTTGGTGCCATTGTCGCAAACCACCATACCTGCCTTAAGCTGGCATGGCATCCACCACCTCTGCACCTGCCCCTGCAGAGCTGACAGAATCTCTGCCCCAGTGTGGCTCCTGTCCCCCAAGCACACCAGCTCAAGCACCGCATGGCATCTTTTTACCTGCGTGCTTGCGTAGCCCCTTGAACGCCTACAGAGCACCGCTGGTTCTGAAGACAAATCAGCACTGGAAGAGGCCATGAAGGAAGAAGAAGAGGAGGGGGTGGAGAAGAGAGGTGTGGCAGAATCACCACTAGTAGTATTTTGGAGGCATGGTGGCGGAACAACCTCCAACACTACTGCACCCTGTCCTGCATCCTTCCCAGCTGCCAGAAGAGTCACCCAGTGCGCAGTGAAAGATAGGTAATGTCCCTGTCCATGCCTGCTGAACCATGAGTCAGCGGTAATATGCACCTTACCGCTGACCGCCCTGTCCAGTGAAGCAAAGACATTGCCTTCCACATGCCGGTAGAGAGCTGGAATCGCCTTCCGTGAAAAAAAGTGGTGTTTGGGAACCTGCCACTGAGGAACCGCACATTCCACAAACTCACGGAAGGGGGTAGAGTCTACCAACTAAAAAGGCAGCAGTTGAAGTGCTAGCAATTTAGCCAAGCTAGCATTCAACCGCTGGGCATGTGGATGGCTGGGAGTGAACTTCTTTCGGCGGTGCAGCAGCTGGGGCAGGGAAATTTGCCTGGTACAATCTGACGTTGGTGTACTAATAGCAGATTGCCCCCAAGTACTTGGCTGTGACACACCTAATTCTACACCTTCATTCCTCTCAGTGCAGGTCTCAGAGAGGACTGAAGGTATAGTGGGCTTGGAGATCCCAGCTGATGAGGAGCAAGGAGAGAGGTCCTCTTTGTTCTTTGGTGTGGGTCTTTTAGGTACGCTTGCCAACGAACTGCATGGCAGGTCGACATATGTCTGGTCAAGCATGTGGTGCCCAAGCGGGTGATGTTTTGTCCACGCGAGATACGCTTTAGACATATGTTGCAAATAGCGGCGGTGGGATCTGATGCACTCATCTCAAAATAGCCCACACCAAAGAACTTTTGGAATAACGCGCAGAGACAGCAGCGCCCTGCACATGCGGAGCTCTGCGGTGTGATGCAGTCAGTGTGCTGCCCTTAAGCTAGCCCCTGGAGGGCATCCTGCCTCGTTGGTGATGTGCCTCCTCCTCCTCTCTCCTATCAGGCACCCACGTGAAGTCAGTGACCTCATCATCCCCTCCCTCCTCATCACTTTAGCAAAGCTGGCAGTATGCTGCAGCTGGTGGAACATGACTGCCAGATTGCTGTCCTTCTTGGGCACCCCCTCTCTCTGGGCTCACGTTACTGCCTTCCTCTAGCTGGGTACCATCATCGGAGCCTTCAAAACGCCGGGCATCCTCCTGGAGCATGTACCCAACACTGTAGTCAAACAGTTCGGGGGACACCTCAGGAGGACATGGTGGGGCTAGGGAAGGAGTGACTGATGCCATTGAGCAGAGGGAAGAGGCCACATTGGCAGCTGCTTTGCCAGACAAAGTACCCTGAGCCTGGGTTAGAGAGGATGAGGAGGATGAGGACGGCTTGGTCATCCACTCTACCAAGTCTTCCGCATGTTGCGGCTCAACACGGCCAGCTGTTGAAAAAAAGGACAAGCGTGTCCTACGGCCACGTGCTGATGAGGATGCACCGTCTCCATGACCAGCACTGTTGCCTCTAGACACGGAGCCTGCTTCCCCCCTTTTATTGGCTTGTGACTGTCTGCCTCTCCTTGTTGGCCTTCCAGACATACTAATGGCCTGCAGTGAGATGTAGCTGCACAAAGCTGGGATGTATATATATACTGATCTTGCAGCTAGCCTGCCTGTAGTATTATTAGTATGAGAACACCAGCAATTGTCTTCAGGTAGCTTTAGGTGCACACTGTGCAGAGGACACAGTACACTAACTGTAAATACTGTAGCTGCCTGCCTGTGGTATTAATAGGAGCAGAACAAACAGCAATTGTCTTCAGGTAGCTTTAAGTGCACACTGTGCAGAGGACGCAGTACACTAACTTGTAAATACTACAGCTGCCTGCGGTACTAATAGGATCAGAAGAACACCACCAATTTTCTTCAGGTAGCTTTAGGTGCACGCTGTGCAGAGGACGCACTACACTAACTTGTAAATACTACAGCTGCCTGTGGTACTAATAGGATCAAAAGAACACCACCAATTTTCTTCAGGTAGCTTTAGGTGCAAACTGTGCAGAGGACGCACTACACTAATTTGTAAATACTGCAGCTGCCTGCGGTACTGTACTAAAAGGATCAGAAGAACACCACTAATTTTCTTCAGGTAGCTTTAGGTGCACACTGTGCAGAGGACTCACTACACTAACTTGTAAATACTGCAGCTGCCTGCGGTACTGTATTAATAGGAGCAGAAGAACACCACCAATTTTCTTCAGGTAGCTTTAGGTGCACACTGTGCAGAGGACGCACTACACTAATTTGTAAATACTGCAGCTGCCTGCGGTACTGTACTAATAGGATCAGAAGAACACCACTCATTTTCTTCAGGTAGCTTTAGGTGCACACTGTGCAGGGGACGCACTACACTAACTTGTAAATACTACAGCTGCCTGCAATACTAATAGGATCAGAAAAACACCACCAATTTTCTTCAGGTAGCTTTATGTGCACACTGTGCAGAGAACGCACTACACTAACTTGTAAATACTGCAGTTGCCTGCGGTACTGTACTAATAGGATCAGAAGAACACCACCAATTTTCTTCAGGTAGTTTTAGGTGAACACTGTGCAGAGGACGCACTACACTAACTTGTAAATACTACAGCTGCCTGCGATACTAATAGTATCAGAAGAACACCACCAATTTTCTTCAGGTAGCTTTAGATGCACACTGTGTAGAGGACGCACTACACTAACTTGTAAATACTACAGCTGCCTGTGGTACTGTACTAATAGGATCAGAAGAACACCACTAATTTTCTTCAGGTAGCTTTAGGTGCACACTGTGCAGAGGACGCGCTATACTAACTTGTAAATACTACAGCTGCCTGCGGTACTAATAGGATCAGAAGAACACCACCAATTTTCTTCAGGTAGCTTTAGGTGCACACTGTGCAGAGAACGCACTACAATAACTGTAAATACTGTAGCTAATAGGACTAATAGGATCAAAAGAACACCAGCAATTTTCTTTAGGTAGCTGTAAATACTGTAAAAACACCTGCCTGCCTGTCAGTAGGAAGAGAATGACAGGAACGGATCTAGTTAAACTGAATACAGTGTATATATATAAATATATATATATATATATATATATATATATATATATATATATATATATATATATATATACAACACCTAGGATGTATATATATACACAATACACTGTAAGTGCAGCTAACTGACTCGCCTGCCTACTCTATCTAACTTAAATCAAATGAAACTGTCTCTCTGTCTATCTATCTCTCTCTCAACGCCAGAACACAGTACACAGGGCCGCCGTGCAGGCGGCCTTATATAGTGTGGGGCATGTACTAAACCCCCTGAGCCATAATTGGTCAAAGCCACCCTGGCTTTGGCCAATTATGGCTCTCTGTACAGACGGCACTGTGATTGGCCAAGCAGGCGGGTCATAGTGCATGCTTGGCCAATCATCAGCCAGCAATGCACTGCGATGCCGCATTAAATTATGGGCCGTGATGCGCCACTCGAATTTGGCGCGAACGGCCCATATCATTCATAATTCAACAAATGGGTGAATATATATGCCCAATTATATCCTGGAAAATGGAAAGGCCAAACAGTTTATAAACTTCTAATAATGAATCAATTTTTTAAAGCATAAGTGTAGTTATTTTTATTTTTTTTTTATTGGGACAAGCAATGATACTTGAATTGAATGAGAGGTGTCCATTGTGCTGGTGGCTCAGTAGCTGTTCTCCTTGTTTAAAGTATAACTATAGCCAAAACTTTTTTTTAATTTGGATAGAGCAAGGGAAGGCTATAATCCCTGTCAGTATTTTTGCACCATCTGTGTCCCATTGCGGAGATTTCCCTTCACTTTCTGTCCCATAGCCAAACAAGAAGTGAAAGGAAATCCCTACAAGGGAATTCCTGGGGGACTACCCAGGTCACCAGAACTAATGTCCCCATTGGAAGATTTCTCCTCTATTACTTTTCTGGGGACAACCCAAAATTAGTTTTTTTTCTTTTACTTTTAATTGCAATGATAATGGTAAACATGGCAAATAGAGAGTGTGAATCTCCTCAACGGGGGCACAGACAGCAATAAAAACTGACAAGCGTTCTAATCCCTCTCAACTCCCTCTTCAATCTAAAACGAAAAAAAAGCTTTGCCTTTAGTTATACTTTAAAAATTCAGACCTCTGAGCCCCCCCCCCCATACCCCCACAGCTGTGATCTTTTGGTGCTGCGGGGGGGGGGGTTTAATATGAGTCGCTGGACCTGCCATGGCCACTCATGCTGACTATGACTTCTCTTTCTGCCCCACTCTTCTATTCATAGAAGCTGTACTACAGTTTTTAATCAATGAAAAGCATGGATGGTTGGATAGTTGGATAAATTAAATTCCTATCTCCTCCATCCATAGAGGGCTTTTCAATTTGGGAAGCTATAGTACAGCTTTAATTAATGAAAAAGGGGGGCACAAAGGGCAGGCATGATGAGTGCCTATGACCGGCCCAGCAACTCATATTAACCTCCACATTACTGGAAGATTATTGCTGCTGGGGTATGCAGGGGAGTCATAGGACTAAAGATTTAAATTAAAAAAGAAGCCAACATCACACGGCACACTTCTTATTCAAAGTAAGTACCTTGTGCTGATTAAAAAAATGTAACTAAGTTTAAGCTTTAAATTGAGTTTAAAAATTTGACATAAAGAACAATAGAAATACGCTGGAAAAGTTAAATGCATGTATATGGTAATGATTAATATCCCAGTAGTGGTTCTAAATACATTTTTTACCCAGAAGGTGGCACTTTAAATGTACTTTGTAAGTAGATTCTTGGATGTGTGAAATCTGTCCAGGGATTTAGTTTAGCACACACTTATGCATTTTAGCTTATTTTAGCTCTTCTATTTTGGGCAAATGTGATCACCTGAATTACATGTATCCATGGGATTACTAAATATCTGAATTGGAAAAAATAAAGTCCGCTTGAATGAATTTCACAGTTATCTTCAAGAAAAGTGCTTATTTTTTTCCAGAACTGTAGCATTATCTAAGTAGTGGGTTAACTCAAACTACAATTGAGTTTCTCTGTGATTGTAAATTGTGAATACAAATACAGTGAACTGTAAAGTAAGTAGATTGATTTGGAAAAGCAGCAATACAAGACTGTTAGAAGCTTCAGCAGTGCTTCTTCTCCAAAATCTCAGTCTTTTGCTGACTCGAATGATAATGAGCTGATATTAAAAAAAAAGTTTCTTACAAGCATTTATGTTTTAAATATATGTGCAGATAATATTGTTTGCTGTTGCTACAATTACCGTGGTGTACAAGTATTGAGAGAAGTAGAAATGAATTCTAGGAAGGTCAGAATGGTCTAGGATCACCTCTAATTCTATTTTGTTACATATACAGATTTTCAACTGATGTTTAATTTTTATTATATATAGTATTTTTTATTGTACCACGCATATTGTAGAGTATTCTGAGCATTCTAAAGAAAGAGCAGCAGTAGCTTCTCCCTGTACTTGGTGTATGTAACCGCATCATAGTCAAACGGTCTGCATTATGTAGTGTACAGAGCAAGGAAGAACATCTGCCAGCATTACAATAACTAAGGCTGAGAGGGTTTCACATCCTAGGACTGGAGTATATTTATAATTTGTATCATTCTCTCTTTAATACAAACTTTATGCAGAACCATAAAATGCAGGGAGGGAGGAGGGTGAATCACATTTCTGGCTTTTGTAGTTATTGATTTGTAACCTCTCTTCTGTTCTGATCTATTATTTTTTTTCAACAAAGCAGATAAAGTCCTTCAATAAGCATTTTTTTCTTATTGCCTCTACTTGGTTAGTCCTATGCTGTCAATCACAATGCCCAAGGGAGAAGATGGGCATTGCCAGAGCTGATTGGCATTACTCAAGATAGCAAAGATAACTTGCCACAAATCTGTGGCAGTGTTAAATTGTAAGTCTTGTTAACTTGCTGCACATTTTCACTGGCAAGTTGTACACTTGCAGAGCACTTGAAGCACAACTTCTAATGCCCCGTACACACGGTCGGACTTTGTTCGGACATTCCGACAACAAAATCCTCGGATTTTTTCCGACGGATGTTGGCTCAAACTTGTTTTGCCTACACACGGTCGCACAAAGTTGTCGGAATTTCCGATCGCCAAGAACGCGGTGACGTCAAGCACGTACGACGAGACTAGAAAAGGCCAGTTCAGAACCAAGCGCGGCACCCTTTGGGCTCCTTTTGCTAATCTCGTGTTAGTAAAAGTTTGGTGAGAGACGATTCGCGCTTTTTCAGACTCGTGGCTTTCAGATCGTTTTCTGCCGTTCAGTTTGTGCTTGTGGGTTTGTATCTTCTCTTCAGTGCGTGCAGTCAGTTCGTATTGGAGTTTTCTGTGCGATCTTGTCCGCTCGTTGCTGTTTTTCAGGTCGCTCTTCACAGGCCTTGCTGTTCTTCAGTGCGTTCTGTTACTTCGTTCTGAGCAGCCGACCGTTTTCTAGCCATGTTTCGTATGCGTACTCCTCGTAGAGTTTGTGCTGTGCGGGGGCTTGGTGTTGGGGTCCTGACCTTGACACAAGTCCAGTCCATGAACAGGGTGGGGAGGAGTTCATGGACCAAGAATTGGTTGCTTCAGCGTGACCAGTTCTGTCATATGCCTTTGCTCCGTGAGATCTGTGAGAATAATCCTGATGATTTCAGGAACTTTCTCAGGATGACGGACCCCGTATTTCACCGTTTGTTGGCTTATATACCCTATATCAGCAGGCAGGATACCTGCATGAGGCAAGCCATCACTCCGGAGCAGAGGTTGGTCACTTGCGGTATTTGGCCACAGGGAGAAGCCTGCAGGACTTGAAGTTCTCGACAGGCATCTCCCCCCAGGCTCTGGGTATCATTATCCCAGAGACCTGTTCTGCCATCATCCAGGTCCTGCAGAAGGAGTATATGAAGGTAAGATTTTTATCCTTTTATATCACATTTTATTGTATTGAATGTTTGATAATATATTGTATTTCTTCCCTCATTCCATAATTACCATGATTGTAATATGCTGTGAATGTCCCCTTTGTCCTCATGCATGCTGGATTTTTATGTAATTATTATTTTAGGTCCTTCATACATATTTGCCCTTCAATAACCTCCCCAGCATGGTGTCTCCTGCCCTATATTCACCTCATGTAGTCACTTAACAATGTATTTTATCAGCTCCATAGTAGTGCTTTACCCCAAACACCCCCTAAAATGTTTTGAAATGTTATTTTTGATTTAAATTCAGGCAGAGTGGCAGAGGCTTTTTTTTGTGGTGTCCCCAAATTTTTGGTAACCCTCCCTCCCCCAACTGCTAAGTCAGCTGATCCCAATTCTCTATCTTCAATCATCTATCTGCTGACTTTGCCAAACCCATACACACTATACCCATCTCTTTAGTGCTCAGATTTATGGATTAATTCCCCAAAGCATGTAGTGCAAGGGCCTGCCTGTATACTTTCCAATGGTACTGTTTAAAGTTCTTGTATCCTATTATGATCTTGATAGGTAATAGCAGAATGTCCAAATGTGCTCAAATGTGTACAGTGTGTATTTATATCTTTGTATTATGACACTTCTTACCTGTCCAGTGGGCTGCCAATAGTGTAACTAAGGAGGGGCTGTTCCAAGTAATACCCTGTATTTAGGCATTCATCTCTCAATGAAGTGAAGAGGGTTACCTGTCCAAGAGTTCCCCCCCCCCTATAATGTTAGAAATGGCCCATGAGGGGGGGAGGGGGAATATGATAGGTGTACCTTATACTTTGTTGTTGTTAAATTCCCCTTAATAAATGCTATCTGGAGGTTGACCCATAATGTTTGTGTCTAATCTGCTTGCCAGGTTTCTGTGAAAAAATAGTAATGTTTATTGTTTTTTCCTCAACAGTTTCCTTCCACGCCACAGGAATGGCAGACTGTGGCCTCCCACTTTGCCCAGCGGTGGGACTTTCCTAACTGCGGAGGGGCAATTGATGGGAAACACGTCCACATCGTCCCACCACCCAACTCGAGGTCGTACTATTATAATTACAAGGGGTTTAATAGTATAGTGATGTTGGCGGTGGTGTCGGCTAATTACGACTTCTTGTATGTGGACGTGGGGAAGAATGGCCGGATGTCCGATGGTGGAGTCATCGCCCAGACGGAGTTCTACAGGCGTCTCCAGAATGGCAGCTTGGACTTGCCACCTCCAGAGGACAATGTTGAAGGTCTCCCATTTGTGTTCGTTGCTGATGAAGCATTTGCGCTGGGGGACCACCTGATGCGGCCATTCCCGATGAGGACCCTCACCCCGGAACAGAGGGTTTTTAATTACCGGCTGGCCAGAGCCCGAAGAGTGGTGGAGAACACATTTGGAATCCTGGCCAGCCGGTTCCGATTATTTATGACACCCATCCATATGGCAGAGTATAAACTGAACCATATAATACTTGCCTGCTGTGTTCTCCATAATTTTCTACAAAAACATTCAGCCAACTATGCTGGCTCAGTTGGGCCTGAGGCTGGAATCCCAAATACATCAACAATGATGGCACTTGAAAGCGGCCGTCCTGGCTTGCCCTCCCTGAATGCCCGTGATGTCCGGTTACGATACCTGGAGTTCTTTGCGGGTAGGGGGGCTATCAATATGCCAGACAATCTGTGACATCTTTTTCAAATAAAAAACAACCAAAAGAAATTCTTGGTGGACATTTACTGCTTGTGTTTGTTTTAGCTGACCCTGACAGAAATGTGTTGAGTGCAGAAAATGTCGTGATTGGGTAACCTTATAAAAAACAGTGTTGGCTGGTACTTCCTAAATGCAAAAACACATTTCACTACAAGTGCACTTGCAACTGCACTGAACCTGCACTTGTAGTGCAAAGAGGATTTGCCCTTAGGAAATAACCCCCATTTGTGCATAAAACAACAATTACATCACCCCAAAAGTGTTGTAGTGTTGAGACAATAATCCACACATTCTTGAGTAAGGCACTTTTTTATACCTGCACAATCACATGCGCATTTACCAAAGGTTTTTAAAACAAACCAACATGTTTGTTGTATAACAATGTTTGCAGTAGCATTATGAAAAATCAAAATATCCATTTCAGATAAAACAGGCCTGTGTAAAACCAACAAGAAAGCCAAAAAACTTGAACTTACAAAGTTCACATTAGGTAAAACCTGAAGGCTAGATCAGACATCAGTATTTAGGAACTGGGTTTGATCTAGCGTTCAGATGGGGGGAAATCACCCCTGGAAAAGCCAAATTTGGAAGATGCACACCAATTTACGAATGGCAACATGTGCTATCTGCCATCAGGGGGGATCAAGGGACGTGTTTTGGGGGAGAAAGCCTTTCCTCAATGCGACTTTATAATTGAGGAAGGTGTTGCACCCCCAAAACGCGTCCATTGATCTCCCGTGATGGCAGATAGCACATGTTGGCACACTGTGTGCATCCTCCAAATTTGGCTTTTCTAAACATTTTAAAAATTTTGGGAAGATTGGACCACATTAATAAAACAGGTGATTTTGTGGGGTTTAAATTCGCCCCAAAACATCAATGATGTTATTATTTTTTTTAATAACATCACTGATTTGGTTCTGGATGTTTTGCAATTGGAGATTACACCCCATGATCTCCCCGATAAGTATCTGGGCACTTTCTGAAGTAAAGCGTTCAGGATCCCTCACATCACGATCACCTAAAAAGAGAAAAGAACAAAAAAAAGGTCTCAAAAATCTGCCACCATCCATCTCTTTTACCTGAGCCTGTGGTCGCAGACACTCACCTGTTGTGGTGCCAATCTCCACCACGTCTTCTTCTTCCTCCTGCTCTTCTTCTTCGTTTGGGGGTATTTCACCTTCTTCCATAGGTGGGGGGTCTGTGGTCTCCTCGGATGAGGGCTGTCCTCCGAGTCTTTTCTCCCCTATGTAAAACAAAAATGGTATAATTAGCACACAGATATTTGATGGCAGAACTAGAAATAGGAAACATTGCTTGGAAGTGGGGTACAATTGTCTATTTTAGCCGAGTTCCAAGATGTATATTTTTTTTATTGCCCTTTGTCAAGCTGCAATACTTTACATGTTTGGTACAAGCTTCACAGATGTAGCCCCCCCTATAGTATACACTGGAGCACCTGTGTGCCCCCCTAATAAAAATGGTGTTCTGGGGTCCCACACTAGTGCTCCAGTGTCCAGATGTGAAAACAGCTGCTCAGTGTCCTCTCCTTACACACAATCTAGTTGTCATTTCATTCTAGTAACAAACCCATCTACACAAACAAATCTTTGGCATCCAAGTAGGCCCCAAAAAATGTGTGAAAATGCATATGGCCTAAACAATGGTGTTCTAGAGGCCGAAATAAAAATGTTTGATACTAACGAATAATGGGCCCATGAACATTAAAGTTGCCCTTTTAAACGTTACAATTAATAAAAGCATATGGAGCAGAACGAACGTAATAAAGACAGAAAGAATAGGAACACAGCACAACTACTTACTTTTTTGCAGCACTCTCCGGATCTTTCGGTACTGCTCTGGCTCTCTCAACTTCAGGTCCGACCACCGCTTCCTGAGCTGATCTTTAGACCTTCGTACCCCGAAGACTCTAGACTCCTGACCACTTTACCAATGAATTTTGCCTTTCGGATGTTGGGGTTGGGGTAAGGCCCATATTTTCCGTCATAGTCGGACTTCCTCATGATGTGTACCATCTCCAACATCTCCCCAAACGTCATATTTGTGGCCTTAAAACGTCTCCTTCTGGATCGGGACGTGCCTGGATCCGGCCTTTCCTCCTCCTCCTCCTCGTTGCTATAATTAGCCCGCACCTGCTGTAACTCTGCCATCATGCTCTTCACCCACTGCGCCGAACGAAAAGGGGCGGGGAATACACTAGAAAGAACGTCAGGGGCGGGCGGAGTTACACGCATGCGCAGTGTGTATAAAGCGTAACACGCTTACGTATTACGTACGATCTGTGAGCGGAGGAAGGAGCATTGGACGCGCCGATCGTAAGAACGAAGGTAAGAGACAAACTTGTGCCTATACTGCTTCTAGATTGAGGCCTATATTGTAACAAGATTAGGAGAGTTTTGTCTGACATTAGGCTTTGTCTTGTGTTGTGTCTTGCAGTGAACATGGATATCTTAATGAGAGATACTGACTTCATGTCACTATTCATTGATATGCTAAGTGAGCTGCCCTGTCTGTGGGAGATTACCCACCCCCATTTCAAGAACCAAGCAAAGAGGAAGGCAGCACTGGAGCAATTGTGTGAAATTGTGAAGCAGGTGATCCCCACGGCAGACATCACTTATTTAAAGATTTTCATTGGTGGCCTGAGGAGCACATATCTGAGGGAGCGCAAGAAAGTCCTGGATTCACAGAGATCCGGAGCAGCAGGTGACATCTATGTCCCCAGGATGTTGTACTACGACAGGCTGCACTTTCTGGCAGGCCAGACTGAACCCAGGTCATCACTCTCCAGTCTTCCTTCCACGCTTCCTTCCCCCCTGGCTGAAGCTTCTGACGCCCAACCTGGGCCTTCCAGGCCGCATGTGGAGGAGCCCAGATTGAGCCAGGTATAGCATTCCTCTAAATATTTCTGCTTGTCCAATCAATGATGTTACCTAGATGTTAGTTTGGAGTACTAATTTAGGATTGTGATTGATGATGCAAAACATTACAACTATGTCCCTTTTTCATACACAGGGAAGTCTCAGCCAGGAGGTGGCCGGGCCGAGCCGGCTGGCTGATCTGCAGGTCCCTCTACCCCCCCTGAAAAGAGAAAGTGGCAGTAGGACGAGTGCCCTAGAGGAGGCGGCTATCAGATTCTTTTGGAGGGCTACAGAGGTCCTGGGAGCACCACACACCAGGCAGGAGAATATTGCTGCCTTCATAGCATATAAAATGCAGAGGATGGAGGAGGGCCAAAAAGCCATGTGTGAGGCCCTCATATCAGAGGCTCTGGAGAAAGGTATGAGGGGCCAAATTACACCTCACACACAGCTTTGGGATGGTCCTCCTCCTCCTCCCTCTCCTCCAGGTCCTCCCAGTCCTCCTCCAGGTCCTCCCAGTCCTCCTCCAGGTCCCCCCAGTCCTCCTCCTCCTCCAGGTCCTACTCCTCCTCCTGCCACATCTCCAACTGCACAGCCACAGCCCGGAAGGAAGTGTGAAAGGAAGACCAGACAGTGATTGCCCTGGGTCCAGTCTGGTCGGCCAAAAAATGCAGCCTCTTGTGGTATCACAGCCTGGGGACACAGATGTCATCTGCTGCTATCCGGATCTCTGCGAATCCCGGACCAGACTGCCCTCCCTTACATATGGACTCCTCAGGCCACCAATTTTGATGTTGAAGAATTGATGTCTGCCGTGGGGGTCCCAGGCTTCGCTAATTTCTCCTGTTGATCCAGTGTTGCCTCCCTCTTTGTTTGGTTCTGATCCCTTAATAAAGGATTTTTGTTTGGAATTATACTCTCCTATGTGTTTTACTTCAAAAATGACAGTTGGTTTGTGAGTGTTCAGGTACATTTCTAATATACAATGTGAAATGAACAAGGGACACCAACAACAAACAATCTCCTGGAGATTAAATAATAAAAGATATCAATGGTGTTGGGGTAACTTGCCACACAAAACACACACAAAAATATTCTGGAGTAAAAATAAAAATAACATTGAACAAAGATCAGCCTTGGAAAAAATCCAAACATTAAAGAAAAAAAAAAGGCTTAAAAACAAAATAAAACAAACATAAAATATATAAAACTGTCAGATGTGACAACTAATAACAATATATTGAGGGAATCCCACTAAAAAAACACATATAAAAGTTTGTGAGAAGTGTGTGTGAATATGAGCAGCAAAACTACTTAATTCTTGTCACATTATAAAGAAGAAGAGAGTGCGCTGTATTAAACCATTTTTTACATTGCAGCGTGACGAAAGTGCTGTATCCATTGCGAACGCTAAGTTTACCAGAACGAGCTGTCCCGTGTTGGAATTTCTTCTGACCATGCGTGGCACTTTGTGCGTCGGAACAGGCCACACACGGTCGGAATTGACGCGATCGGATTTTGTTGTCGGAAAATTTTATCTCCTGCTGTCCAACTTTGTGTGTCGGAAAATCCGATGGAAAATGTCCGATGGCGCCCACACATGGTCGGAATTTCCGACAACACGCTCCGATCGGACATTGTCCATCGGAAAATCCGACCGTGTGTACGAGGCATAACACTTTTCCAAATTCAGTCACAGTGACCCCTGTGGCGTGATGACTATTGCACAACATAACTGAACCAGAACTTGCAGAATGTCTTCAAAGAAAGTTGATCTGGAGTCATGCAATGCGGACTTGCTGGAATTGTGCAAATAACTTGTGAAGCCTGGCATGTCTAGCAATAGATTAGCAAGTAATTTTCAAACTTGCTGCTCAATTACTTGTTATCTGGGAAGGAGAAGGATTTTCAGCAGTAAAGATGTTAAGAATTCTCCTCTACCTGTGCAATGGTATAGCACTCAAAAGGGTGACAATGCTGTAATGATTTCACTGTAGGGGACTCAGCATTACCACTCTGTTGAAGGAAGTACCAAGCATTAGCAGAATCACCAGGTATTTACATGGGATAGAAAATGAAAATACCACTCAAAAGGAAAATATTCTGTTTGCTTCATTTCATTGAGATTCATTTGCAATGATTTTTTTACACCTCACTATAGTTCTGCTTTAGGGTAAATTTACACTTTAGCTGACTGTTGTAGTGTGTTAAAATGCGTTACTTCCTGCACCTACATTTGTTGTGTTAAGGTAGCCCGATTAATTATGAATGTCCTGCCAGAGAACCATAATGTATGAAAAAACACACATGACACTTTCTTTACAACAAAGCTCACCACAATACCATAGTAAATTCTCAGCTAAGCTGTGATGCATAGAAATGAATGAAATGTAATTTTGACATTTCAATAAAGTTGGAAGAAAAAAAAACTAAACAGTGCTTAAAGGCACATTGCACTACCAATTTCACAACTTTCCACTGCACAATAAAACCCTGTATGTTACTGCGCAGGTCAGTGGGAACAGACCCTCACACACTTATTTTTAAGCTGCCATCACAACTTACAGGCTTGTGAGAAGCCTTTCTCCTTAAACCTTCCGTCAGTACATTCTGCACTCAAGTGGACTGGCACAAAAGCTTTTACAGACCACACACACTGCTTTCACTATCAACTACAGGTTAGCAAAACCAGGCAATAACACAGAGTAAGTGCAAACACCCACTTGCAGTCTTTTCAGAAATATGCTTTCTTTAGAGCAGCCTTTTTCAGCCAGGGTGCCTTAAGGCTCCTTCAGGGGTGGCTTGGCAAAATGCCCAAAACTTGATCAAAAATTGTATACAAGCCAGCAGGTGGATGAAGCCTGCCTTTTAGTTACACAAAGCCACAGGTTTTCATTATGCAGAATTCCATCTTTCTAGACAGAAAGACTGACAACTTATGGGGCCCCTGGGCAATAGGAGATTATGGGGCCCTCGGGCAATATGAGAAGATTATGGGGCCCCCAGGCAATTGGAGATTATGGGGCCCCCAGGCAATAGATTATGGGGCCACACAGTACACACACACAGACACACAATATACACACACAGTATACGCACACAGAATACACATACACACACTGAAAAGGCACTGGACAGGCAGGGCAGCTATAATCTTGGGATTTTTTAAAAAACACAGATTTTTACATACTGTCGCTGGTTAGTGGCATTGGGCCCTCGGGGAGTGCCAGAGTGCCCGAATAGTCAGTCCGCCCCTGTTTATAGACACTGACATCCTAACAACTAATTACATCATCAGTTAATAAGGAGGATGTCTGTTGTCTCCACAGCATCCTTTTTTGACCCTCATGTGCCCCTCTCCCTGCACTGGGGTGACATTAGCTGACATTAGCCGACTGATGGAGAGAAATTGAGGGAGAAGAGAAACATCAGAATACTAGTCAGTACCAGTGTGCAAAAGTGTATTTACTTTGGAAGAATAAATTACCTTTAACGTTGGGTGTCCTACATGTGCATTTTGCTGCATTATGTAAAGCTATTAGAATTGTTTTTTAAATTTTAGAATAGGGTGCTTCGAGATAATTTTAAAGGGTGCCTTGAGATTGTCTATAATTTTAAAGGGTGCCTTAATTGAAAAAAGGTTGAGAAACACTATATTAGAGCAATCAAAAACAGTTATTAATTACACATGTCATTTCCTGCTCATGCAATGCATAGAAAGTTTCAAAAGTAACAAAAAACAGAAGCTAAAATAAAGTATCACATAAGCAAAGAGTACCAAAAATAAAAGGGATAAAACGTACAGGAAAACGTACAAAAAATGAATATGCAGATCATACCCCCAACATAGATGAGACCCCTCAGATTTGATTGCAGATCTCAACTTTGTAGTTTGGAGATGAGTTACCACCCTACTAACCTGTTTAATGGAAAGAAAGGGGCTTGCCGCTTGCTTCTTACCGAATTGGCACAGGTAAGATTTGGGTAACCTTCAAAAACCCATAACCAAGCTGGGTTATGAGTTTGAAACTCAAGTAGGAGTAATGCTCCCAATTGCCATTCTGTTATGCCAAGAAATCACTGATGCTTTACAGCTAGCAGAATCAGTACCAAAATATAAAAACCAGAGTCATTAATACTTTATGATATTCTCCCACAAAGCTGGCACATTTGTTTGGAGTCTAACATCTCATCTCAGCGCAACCAGGCTCTTGCAAAAGGTTTTATAATTGTGCACTGTACAGTAAGGGAGTTATGGATTATTAAACTTTTTAGAACCTTGTAGATATGAAATGCACACATTTGTCTACAAGATACCAATGCACAATCCCAACGCACCTATTCCTGGATAATAGCTGTGTATATAGACAGGTGCTGTAAGGGTTATCGGCTCGAACTGAAGATAGTCAAGGCAGAAGAATGTCAACAGCACACCGTGGATCTCCAATGTGGGACCAAAGCTTTATTCAGCAATCACATTGTTATAGCAAAAGCTATATTTGGGACCCTCGCAGGACCCCTTCATCAGGCATGTGACCTGATCCGAAACTTTTTTTTTTGTGATTCCTGAATAAAGCTTTGGACATTAGAGATCCATGGTGTGCTGGTGAGGTTCTTCTGTATTTGTCTAAGAGAACCACCTGTGCAATTTGCATGCAGATACATAGAGTGGTGATAAAGTTACCCCTTGCTGTAAAGTTATACAAACTAAACATCTGGCCTTCCTTCAACACTTTATTGTTAATATGTTTATCTATATTTGTATATGTTTTTATATATATATATATACACACACACACACACACACACACACACACACACACACACACTATATTGTCGAAAGTATTGGGACGCCTGCCTTTACATGCACATGAAATTTAATGGCATCCCAGTCTTCGTCCGGGTTCATTATTGAGTTGGCCCACCCTTTGCAGCTATAAGCTATATAATAAGCAATATATTTATTGGCATATAACACTCACTTTTATACCACGAAAATCGGGTGCAAATAGCGTGTGCGTGTTATACACCAATACTTCAATTTTAGCTGCCAAGGAGGGGACAAGGAGGGGGCCGGACGAGCGCTGTCAGATTACATACAGCGAGAATCTCCTGTTTACTTGGCAGCCTCTGTAATAGGAAGTCCTGTCTCCTGGGCCGCCATTGGACCACTGTTCTGTCTATCATAGGAGATTCTCTTTGTATGTAATCTGTCGGCGCTCGTCCCGCCCCCTCCCTGTCCCCTCTGGGCTGCAGGTGGACGTCAATCAGGCTGCACTGATGGCAATGGTGAGGCTGCTGCATTGAAGGCAATCGTGAGGCTGCATTGATGTGGATTGATGAGGCTGCAGATGGGCACTGACCTTTATTTTTCTCCAAAGTTCCTTATTTAAAATTTTTGTTTTTTTCCTGAAACTTCCCTCTTAAATTGAATGTGCGTGTTATACGTCTGTGCGTGTTATACGCCGATAAATACGGTATATATATATATATATATATATATATATATATATATATTCAGAATTAACTCTGCCCTGATTGGTTAATTACAGATTTGTACTCTGGTTTTAAAAAGGTGTTTATGAAAATGTGTTCACAGTCTATATACTCATGCCTTACAGCATGACATTCCAGGGCACAGTAAATACTATATCTGAACTCTAATGCCCCATACACACGGTCGGACTTTGTTCGGACATTCCGACAACAAAATCCTAGGATTTTTTCCGATGGATGTTGGCTCAAACTTGTCTTGCATACACACGGTCACACAAAGTTGTCGGAATTTCCGATCGACAACAACGCGGTGACGTACACCACGTACGACGAGACTAGAAAAGGCCGGTTCAGAACCAAGCGCGGCACCCTTTGGGCTCCTTTTGCTAATCTCGTGTTAGTAAAAGTTTGGTGAGAGACGATTCACGCTTTTTCAGACTCGTGGCTTTCAGATCGTTTTCTGACGTTCAGTTTGTGCTTGTGGGTTTGTATCTGCTCTTCAGTGCGTGCAGTCAGTTCGTATCGGAGTTTTCTGTGTGATCTTGCCTGCTCGTTGCTGTTTTTCAGGTCGCTCTTCACAGACCTTGCTGTTCTTCAGTGCGTTCTGTTACTTCGTTCTGAGCAGCCGACTGTTTTCTAGCCATGTTTCGTATACGTACTCCTCGTACAGTTCGTGCTGTGCGGGGGCTTGGTGTTGGGGTCCTGACCTTGACACAAGTCCAGTCCATGAACAGGGTGGGGAGGAGTTCATGGACCAAGAATTGGTTGCTTCAGCGTGACCAGTTCTCTCATATGCCTTTGCTCCGTGAGATCCGTGAGAATAATCCTGATGATTTCAGGAACTTTCTCAGGATGACGGACCCCGTGTTTCACCGTTTGTTGGCTTCGCTGACCCCCTATATCAGCAGGCAGGATACCTGCATGAGGCAAGCCATCACTCCGGAGCAGAGGTTGGTCGCTACCCTGCGGTATTTGGCGACAGGGAGAAGCCTGCAGGACCTCAAGTTCTCGACAGGCATCTCCCCCCAGGCTCTTCTTTGTGGACATTTACTGCTTGTGTTTGTTTTAGCTGACCCTGACAGAAATGTGTGGAGTGCAGAAAATGTCGTGATTGTGTAACCTTATACAAAGCACTGTTGGCTGTTATTTACTAAATGCAAAGACACTTTTCACTACAAGTGCACTTGCAACTGCACTGAAACTGCACTTGTAGTGCAAAGTGGATTTGCCCTTAGGAAATTACCCCCATTTTCTCATAAAACAACAATTACATCACCCCAAAAGTGTTGTAGTGTTGAGACAATAATCCACACATTCTTGATGAGCAATCTTTTTAATACCTGCACAATCACATGTGCACTTACCAAAGGTTTTTCTGACAAACCAACATGTTTGTTGTATAACAATTTTTGTGGTGTCATTATCCAAAATCAAAATGTCCATTTTATAGAAAACAGGCCTGTATAAAACCCACAAGAAAGACACAAATCTTGATCTTACAAAGTTCACATTTGGTAGAACTTGAAGGCAATATCAGACATGAGTATTTAGGAACTGTGTTTGATATTGTGTTCAGATGGGGGGAAATCACCCCTGGAAAAGCCAAATTTGGAAGATGCACACAAATTTCACAATGTCAACATGTGCGACCTGCCCTTCCTCAACGCGACTTTATAATTGAGGAAAGGGTTGCACCTCCAAAACGCGTCGATTGATCTCCCGTGATGGCAGATAGCACATGTTGACACATTGTGTGCATCCTCCAAATTTGGCTTTGGGAAAAATCACAAAAACATTTAGCACATTGTAGCAGACAAAAGAAGAAAGTGATTTGGAGGGGCTTTAAACTCGCCCCAAAACATCAATGATGTTTTTATATTTTGGAATAACATCATTGATGTTTTGCTTGATGTTTTCCAATTGTAAATTACACCCCATGATCTCCCCGATCACGATCTGGGCACTTTCTGATGTGAAAGGATCTTCATCAACAACCTCACGATCACCTAAAAAGAGAGGAAACCCAAAATAAATTAGTTCGAAAAAAAATGCCGCCATCCATCTCTTATCGGAGCCTGTGGTCGCAGACACTCACCTGTTGTGGTGACTACTTCCACCACGTCTTCTTCCTCCTGCTCATCTTGTGTTGGGTGGATTTCCCCTTCTTCCAGAGGGGGGGGGGTCTCTGGTCTCCTCAGATGAGGGGTGTCCTCCGAGTCTTTTCTCCCCTATGTAAAACAAAAATGGTATAATTAGCACACAGATATTTGATGGCAGAACTAGAAAGATGAAACATTGCTTGGAAGTGGGGTACAATGATCTATTTTAGCAGAGTTCCAAGATGTAGCTTTTTTAGTGTCCTTTGTCAACCTGCAATACTTTACCTGTTTGGTACAAGCTTCACAGATGTAGCCCCCCCTATAGTATACACTGGAGCACCTGTGTGGCCCCCCTAATAAAAAGGGTGTTCTGGGGTCCCACACTAGTGCTCCAGTGTCCAGATGTGAAAACAGCTGCTGAGTGTCCTCTCCTTACACAGAATCTAGTTTGCATTTCATTCTAGTAACCAAGCCATCTACACAACCCAATTCTTTGAAGACAAGTATAGGGCCTCAAAATGGTGGCCAAATGCATATGGCCTAAACAATGGTATTTTATAGTCCGAAATAAAAATGTGTGATCCGAACGAATAATGTGCCCATGAACATGAAAGTTGCCATTTTAAACTGTACAATAGTTCCTAAAAGCACATGGAGCAGCACGAACGTAATAAACCCAAAAAGAATAGGAACACAGCACAACTACTTACTTTTTTGCAGCACTCTCCGGATCTTTCTGTACTGCTCATGTTCTCGTAATTTCAGGTCCGACCACCGCTTCCTGAGCTGATCTTTCGATCGTCGTACCCTGAATTTCCGGTGCAGACTCCTGACCACTTTCGCCATGATCTTGGCCTTTCGGACATTGTGGTTGGGGTAAGGCCCATACTTTCCATCATAGTCGGCCTTCTTCAGGATGTCCACCATTTCCAACATCTCCCCAAAGGACATATTTGAGTCCTTTAATCTCCTTCTGGATTGGGACGTTTCAGGCTCCGGCCTTTCCTCCTCCTCCTCCTCCTCGTTGCTCCAATTATCAGGATCCTGCTGTCTCTCTGCCATGTGCTCTTCCCCCACTGCGCCGAACGAAAAGGGGCAGGGAATAGAATAGAAAGAACGCCAGGGGCGGGTGGAGTTATACGCATGCGCAGTGTGTATAAATCGTAACGCGCGCGTCTTACGTACGATCTGTGAGCGGAGGAAGGAGCATCGGAGACGCCGATCGTGCTAACGAAGGTAGGATCTAAACTTGGGCCTATACTGCTTCGAAATGGAAGCCTATATTGTAACAAGATTAGGGGAGTTTGGCCTGACATTAGGGTTTGTCTTGTGTTGTGTCTTGCAGAGAAAATGGATGGGTTCAACGACCACAATTTCCTGCCCCTGTTCATAGACAAGTACAGGGAGCTGCCCTGTCTGTGGCAGGTGAGACACCCCCACTATAATCACAAACAGAAGAGGCAGGCAGCGCTGGAGAAACTGCTGGAGCTGGTGAAGCCGGTGGTCCCCACAGCAACCATCCCTTATTTAAAAGCCAAAATTGGTGGCCTGAGGAGCACTTATCTTAGGGAGCGCAAGAAGGTCACAGATTCCCAGAGGTCCGGAGCTGCAGCAGATGACATTTATGTCCCCAGGCTGTGGTACTACGAGAGACTGCGATTTCTGTCAGACCACACTGAAGTCAGGGAATCCCTCTCTACTCTTCCTTCCACTCTTCCTTCCATCCCAGCTGAGGCTTCCGATGTCCAACCTGGGCCTTCCAGCCAGGAAGAAGTGGAGGAGCCCAGCTGGAGTCAGGTATAGCATTCTTCTACAGATTTCTGGGCAATAAATAAATGATGTTTACTAGATGTTAGTATTGATCACTAATTGCTGATTAAAAAAAGTGTTTTACATATCAATAGACAGTAGTGGGCACCAAAAATTGGGACAAGAATGCAAAATGCAGGGCTCAGAAGGATAGTCTGTTATATTTGTTAACATTGAATTTGCAGCAGTCTGGAGGTGAAAATTGTGTGTGATTGATGTAAAAAAAACTAAAACTATGTCCCTTTTTCATACACAGGAAGACCTCAGCCAGGAGGAGGCTGTGGAATGTGGCAGTCAGGAGGAGGCGGGGATTATTAGTGTCAGCCAGGAGGAGGCGGGGATTAGTGGCAGCCAGGAGGAGGCGGGGATAAGTGTCAGCCAAGAGAAGCCTGGGACAAGTCGCAGCCTGACTGAGTCTCATGTTCCTCCCCTCCGCCTTCCATACAAAAGGGCCAGGAAGGCCACTCCCAGTCCTGTGCAGGATTCAGCATACAGGCTGATCCAGGAGGCTTCTGCGTCCCTCAGAGCCTTCCCCAGTCCTGAAGAGGCCTTTGCCTGCATGGCTGCCACCAAATTGCTGGGCATGCAGGAGGGCCAACGCAAGATCTCTGAGGACCTGATTTATAAAGTCCTACATAAGGGGGAGAGTGGGGAACTGACACACAAGACTGATGTCATTTAGATCGACGATCCTCCTCCTCCTCCTCCTCCTGCTGCCACAACTCCACCACCACAGCCAAAGGCTGGAAGGAAGCGTGGAGGGAAGACCAAAGAGTGATGACCCTGGGTTCAGTCTGGTCTGACAAAAGCTGCAGTCTCTCGTATGACCACAGCCTGGGGACACAGATGTCATCTGCTGCTTTCCGGATCTCTGGGACTTCTGGACCAGACTGCCCTCCCTTAGATAAGGACTCCTCAGGCCACCAATTTTGCTTTTAAATAATTGATGGCTGCCCTGGGGGTCCAAGGCTTCGCCCACTTCTGCAGTTTCTCCAGCGTTGCCTCCCTCTTTGTTTATAGTTGTGAGCCCTTAATAAAATTTTTTAGGTAAATTCTACTCTCCTGTGTGTGTTTTCATCCAAAAAGGACAGTTTGTTGGTGACGATTCAGGTACATTTCTAAAGTACAATGTGAAATTAACAAGGGACAACAACACCAAACAATCTCCTACAGATTAAATAGAACAACATATCAATGGTGTTGTGGGAACTTGTCACAAAAAACACACAAACATTTTCGGGAGTACAAATCAAAATCACCAAAAAAAAAAATTAAAAAAGAGAAACACAAAAAAAGATTCTACATTAAAGTAACAAAAAAAAAAAAAAAATTATGTTGTCAGATGTGAGAAATCAAAATATATTGAGGGAATCCCGATAAATAGTAACGAAAGAAGTTTGTGAGAAGTGTGTGTGAATATGAGCATCAAAATGACTTAATTCTTGTCACATTATAAAGAAGAAGAGAGTGCGCTGTATTAAACCATTTTTAACATTGCAGCGTGACGAAAGTGCTGTATCCATTGCGAACGCTAAGTTTACCAGAACGAGCTGTCCCGTGTCGGAATTTCTTCTGAGCATGAGTGGCACTTTGTGCGTCGGAACAGGCCACACACGGTCGGAATTGACGCGATCGGATTTTGTTGTCGGAAAATTTTATCTCCTGCTGTCCAACTTTGTATGTCGGAAAATCCAATGGAAAATGTCCGATGGAGCCCACACACGGTCGGAATTTCCGACAACACGCTCCGATCGGACAATGTCCATCGGAAAATCCGACCGTGTGTACGGGGCATAAGTGATATTAATGAGAGCTGTGCAAGATTTTCTGCATTATATGCTAAATTATAAAACATGCCTAGGACAAATCGTAAAATAAAGTTAGCACAGTTGTAAACATAGAGAGTATTGACTACTGCATAAACAGAATATGATGTGCGTAGCTAAGACTATTAGTGATTTATTGTTCTGCATTTGGTACCTTTATCTAAAGAAACTGTGACCAAATCAGCCAGCAGGCATGAGTCATAACAAATCATTATACAGGAGCTAGCTCTTTGATGCACAAGCACATCTCTGGCAAAGCTGCCTGTTAGAAATAAGGCTGACCTGTACTGTAATAATTCTATATATGTTTGCTGAGAATAGTTCTCCTTGACCTCGTTTTTTGATCTTAAAATGTGAAAGGAAAGGGGATGCATGCAAGAGTAAATTAGAATCCCTCAGGACACAGGCAGGTGTATGCAAGTGAAGCAGCAGATGTAAACATTGTTATCGTACCAGTAGAACTAGTGGAAGGGGATAGTGTGGAATTGTAAAAAGGCAGCCATTTTCTATCAGATAAAATCAAATGAGTGGAAACTGACATGTTGACTAGTCTGCTGCATAAATCCAGTGAAGCATATGCTGCTTTTTCATCTGTCTGAGTTTTTTCCTTTAGTTATTTGACAGACCCCTTGGTAAGCTGGTGTTATTTGAAAAGCCAGACAATCCTGTCATTCTTTTCAAAGCTCTTAACAAATAGTGAAAAACAATTTATAGAAAATATTTCACATTTATACAAAATATTTGCTATAATAAAAGGTTAAAAATACACATTTGGAGAGTGCTCTACCATTTATACATAATTAGTTGGCCCTGGTTATAGTCAGGGTTCACTGGCTTATTACCAATGAAGAAACACTTCTCAATATAGACTTTTTCCCATTGTCCAACCCACAAGGAAAATTATTATAACAATCAAGGGTGGGTAGTATAGGTAATATAAACATATAGAACTTTTCCAGGACCTAGGTTTGAGATAAATTGAGATGTTATGCTTTGCTGAAAATTTTGCAAAAAAAGTAATTTCATTAAAAATTCCACTTTAGCTAAATGCATTAGGGTTAATGGGAAAGACAAATTTAAAGTGGTATTAAACTGAAAAACAAAAATTTACAACTTACCAATGCTTTTTTCCTTAATTTTTATATTGTGATCTTGCCAGTAACAAACATCCGGTCTTGGAGTATTTTCACTCCACTGAAAAAGTCACAGAAAAACGTTTGGATTGCAGCATTGTCAATTTGGGGAGAGGGTAGTGTTGAGCTGAACTTACATGGACCAAATTTTGCTCAGTGGGTCACCTCCTGCCCAATATCCCTCGATAAAAAAATAGAAGGAGCTGGGTGGGAAGTTGGCGGCCGAACAGTGCTTGCATCTAATCAGATGCTGGCACTGTATTAAAATTTTGAACACTGACAGAGGCTGGCTGTCAAATTACTATACCTTCAGCTGGAGAACTGTCCATCTCCGCCGTGTAGTATGAATGAAGAAATCTATTGGCTGAACAGAAAATACTGTTTCTGTGTGTGGCCAGGTATAGATGGACTAGTCAAGGATTTGACTAACAAATTTAAAATGAACTTCAGCTAACAAGGTGTAAGCAGTTACAGCAACAGCTCTGTGTCTAATTAGGGAGATGTCTCTTTCAAGTCCTGTCTTGTAGACTTAGTAGAGGATATCTTAATAAAGTGAGAGGTTATCTTTGTAATGTGAGGGAAATCCCCTTAGTCTAGGATCTCACCTAGACGGTTGCAGTTGATGTGTTTTTCAGGCACATTTTGTGGTGTGTTTTTGTTTTTTAAACCCATTTTTTAATGCGTTTTTGCATGCATTTTTCATGCGTTTTGCATTTTGTGTGTTTTTTTTTTAAGTCCCTTTAAAAACACTGTATATAGCTAATTGCTAAAGGGCAGGCCAGGAAGCCAGCCACTGTGTCCTTAACAACTGATGAGTCATCAGCTAAAGAAATTGAGAAAAAAAAGGGTGTGGGGTCTCCCCCCAAATCCATACCAGGCCCTTTGGGTCTGGTATGGAATTGGAGGGGTCCCCCTATGCCAAAATAAAAAAATGTCATGGGGTTCCCACCCACAAATCCATACCAGACTCTTATCTGAGCATGCAGCTCCTCCTGAACCATACCAGGCCACATGCCCTCAACATGGGGGGGGTGCTTTGGGGCAGGGGGGACTCTGCACCCCCACCCCAAAGCACCTTGTCTCCACCCTGGCCAGTGGTTGTGCGGGTCTGCAGGCATGCGGTATAACGAAACCTGGAAGCCCCCTTTAATAAAAGGGGGCCGTCAGGTCCCAGCCCCCCTACGTAAATGAGGATAGGGTACATTGTACCCCTACACACTTACCAAAAAAAAAAAAGCAGTGTAGTGTTACAAAAAAACAAGAGATGGTCCTTTACTAAATGTCGTAGCTCCCTGGAATGCGGATATTTCTGAGGATGGGCCATTAAATTGCTAAAGCCCTCCAAGGCCCCTGGATCGGATGGATTTTCTGGACTCTATTATAAGAAGTTTGCTACCCTCCTGACCCCTCATCTCACTGCATATTTTAACTAATTAAAACAAGGTTCTCAGCCCTCCTCCAAATCCCTTAAAACTTATATCTCTATGATTCCTAAAACAACCAACGAGGTCTCTGAGCCTCAGGTGTTCAGACCCATCTCTTTGTTGAACGTGGATCTGAAGATTCTGGGGAAGGTCCTGAGCACCCGTGTCAAAAAATATCTCCAAACTCTCATACACAGAGACCAGGTGGGCTTCGTCCCACGCAGGTGGGCAGGAGACAATATCCACAAAGTTAATAATTGAATCCATATTTCACGTCAACGTAAGATACCAGGCTTTTTATTGTCTCTTGACATATACAAGATGCTTTCCTGGGATTATTTAGAATTTACACTTACACAGTGGGGATTTGGCAGTGACTTTCTGGCCTGGATTAAAACCCTATATTCGTCCCCCACGGCTTCTGTTAAATATGCCGGGTTCCTCTCCTCGCCTTTTTGGTTTTTCTGGGGTATGCGACAGGGCCATCCACTGTCACCAGCACTCTTCAGTCTTGTATTAGAACCATTGGCCATGGCCCTCCAGGATAATCCCGATATATCTGGTGTTCCTTATGCAGGCAATCATTACAAGGCAAATTTTTATGCGGACCATGCCCTCCTGGTCCTCACTAATCTTATTACTACTCTTCTCAACTTGCAGGCAATATTGGATAATTTCTCAGCCATCTCTGGACTCCATATCAATCTATCCAAAACTACCACCCTCCCTGCTCACCTGGTCACTCATTTACAGACACAATTTCCCTATTGCTGGGCACCCCACTCAATAGATTACTTGGGGATTAAACTTACTTCCTCCTATTCCACCTTGTTTTCGGCAAACTACTATCCCTCGTTGCGCTCCTTGACCTCTTTTCTTCGTTCTTGGCAATTCTCCTCTCTTTCTTGGATAGGCCGTATCCATGCAGTCAAGATGACTATCTTGCCAAAAGTTCTTTATTTTTTTGGGACCCTCCCTACACATGTCCCATCTTTTTATCTCTATCTTTTACAGAACAGAGTCCTTCTGTTCATATGGGCTCATAAACGCCCCCAGAGTACCTAGATCAACGCTCTATACCCATATGTTGCAAGGTGGCCTGGGAGCCCCTAACCTGGCTAAATAGTATTTGGCAGCCCAGATTTCTCAATTATCTATGTTACATGCCACTTCTGACATCCTGTTGTGGGTGCTCCTGGAACTACCTAACTGTGCTCCGATTTCTCTACAAGTGTTGCTTTGGCTTCCTTATAATTTACACCCCCTGACACTAAGCCCTATTATGCTTCATGGCTTGAAATTGTGGGACTTTGTAGGATATTCATCCCTTATTTACCGATCGTTAACAGCCCTCTTTTCCTGCTGGGGCTGGAAAGACCTCGTTCCTTCTCTTTATACAAATAAGTAGGAAAAATGCCTAATTCCTCTTACGCAAGTGCTTGTGGATTGGGTGAAAAAACAAATTAAAATGCTCCTTATTGTATGATATTAAAATATCAAAATAACACTAATACTCCACAGTGATAAAAGCAGTGCAGAAAACAGCCCATAGTCTATTGCAGTACATTATTCGTGAAAGTCATCCAAGGTAAGATCAGGTCCTGCTTGAGTGATAATAAGCCGTCGCCAACACCACCACTCATGACAAAAAAATTTAAAAAAATATTAATTGAAATCCACAATACACCTCCTTTAGGAATTGCACTTACAGAAAATCACATATAAACACGCATATCAACACCAAGCCCCGTTTGCAGACCGCAGCATGGATAGCACGACGTCTCCTACCACAGTCATATGTCTTTTTCCAGCTGTAGCAGGCTCCGTGTCCCCGAATGGTGTTGCTTCCTGAACGTCGTTTAAGCCATGCCCTAAGCAATTTTTTTTTTTTTTTCCATAAAGATTTTATTGTGAAGAGAAAAATATATCACATACAGAAATCGTACATAGAATCTTGTACAAAAGTCATTTAGCTTAAAGAACAAATAACATTAGATTCATATGTTTTCCAACAAAATGTTAGTAGGCGGTTGATCTGGAGAGAGATTTATGTTAATGTTGGAAGCAAAAACGTGGAATTTCTCAACAAGATGTTATATTCCAGCGCCGAGCTCCCCCCACTCACATCATCATTCGGCGAGTATTAAGGGGAGAGCCGAGCACCGGGCCAGTCCCGGGTAAGGGTTCAGAGAACGTCGAGACCCCTCCGGGCATAAATGTTAAATGTCTCGAAGTTCCCGGATCGACAAGTGGGTGCCCTCATCAAAGGGCCTAGTATACATAAGACCACTGTACAATGGTTGCAAACTAAAGAAGGGAGAATAGAATAGTCTAAAAAGAAAAGAGAAGAGGAAAGGAGAGGAGAAAAGGGAAAGGGGGTAGTGAAGGAGGGGGAAGAGGGAAGAGGGAGGGAAAAAAAAAAAGAAAAGCGGGGAAAGAAGGGATGGGGGGAGTACTCAAGAGAATAAGGGTGGAGTTCTTTGAGGTGAAAGAGTAAAATAGTAAAGAGGGGACAGGATGAAAAGGTGGGTAGACCCCCAGGATTGTAGATGTGGGAGCCTAAAGTGAATCATGGGTTAAAGAGAGTCGTATTAGGTAGGAAGGAAAGGGGAAAGGGTTTAGTGTGATGAATGAGGTGTATATTAAAGAAAAGAGGGGGTAGAGAGGGTTACGTTTGGAAGTAAGGCAAATGACAATAGAAGAGGGTGGCTCCGGGGTGTAACCAAGTCCTCCCCCCCCAAACCCTACAGGAGAGGCACCAGCAGGGGTGCCTTCCTGAATGAACACGGTTATGTTTGTGTGGAGGCTCGTGGAAGGTATTGGCGGTATCTCTCAGTGGTCGTGAAGTGTATCCAACAGGACCATGTGGCCGTGAACTTCTGAGTCCTATCCTGAGAAACGTGAATGAGCTCTTCCATGTCTTTCGTTTTGGAAATTCTTGTACACCATTCACCAATTGATGGAACCGATGTCGATTGCCAGTGTTTAGGGATGCATAATCTAGCAGCATTCACCAGATGCATCGCTAGGGATTTGAAGTAGTTTCGTTTGGATAATGAGGTATGGTGTAGAAGGTATTGGGCTGGGGTATAGTCAAGAGTAAATGTGGTAATTTGTGTTATTAATTTGTGAACCTCCTTCCAAAAGGGCTGGAGGATTGCGCAGTCCCACCATATGTGGAGCATTGTACCCACCTCCACTCCACAACGCCAGCAAGTGTTGGGGATAGTGGATTTGAATTTGTGAAGTCTGGAGGGGGTTCTATACCACCTAGTAGCTATCTTGTATCCATTTTCTTGTGTAGTTACATTCAGAGAACCTTTGTGTATGTACTCATGGACCTTATTCCATTCCTCATTAGTTAAGGGTGTCGGAAGGTCTCTGTTCCATGCACTCTGAGAAGGTGAGATTGTGGGTGTCAAGGGGTCATTTAGCAGAGTGTACAGAAGAGAGATGAGGTGTCTTTGTGGGATTTTACGGTGACACAGGGTTTCAAACTGAGTGAGCTGTTTAATCCCGTGGGTTTGATTGGCGTGGGATTCCAGAAAGTGTCTGATTTGCCTGTAAGTCCAGAAGGAAAATGCAGAGGTTTTGGATATTTCTATAAGTTTTTCATGGGGCATGATTTTCCCATCCTGATAGAAGTGCATGATTAGAACGTCTTCATGTGGCCATTCTTTCTGTAGAAAGTTAGTGTGGGAGCCTGGGGGGAAATCAGGATTTCCTCTCAAGGAAGTTAAGGGGCCCGGGATTGAGGCTAAGTTCCCCTTAAGTGATGCTTTTTTGAATGCTAATAGGGATGGATAGATTAGTGGGTGTGTCATTATTGATTGTGGCCAGTGCTTAGGGGGTAACCATGGGATTAAGTGTAAAGGAAGATGTGACACAGCATTTTCTAGGGGAATCCAGGATTTCTTAAGGGAGTGGATATTCCAATCCGCTATCCTCGTGAGATGGCTTGCACTATAGTATTTGTTCAGATCCGGCAGTCCTATTCCGCCCCTGGATTTGGGTAAGGTGAGTCTAGAATATTTAATGCGGGGGGGGAGTCCCTCCATAAAAAAGTTGAGCATATTTTTTGATATGTTGTGAAAAAGTTAATTGGTAGGGCTATAGGTATTGTTTGTATGAGGTAAAGAAGGCGCGGTAAGATAAGCATTTTAATTAAAGCTGCTCGTCCAAACCAGGAAACATTTAACGTCTTCCATTCCTTAAGGAAATTTTGGGCTTTAAGAAGAGCTACCTGGAAGTTCAGTGTGTATAGGTTTGATAAAATGGGTGGGATTTGTATTCCCAGGTAGGTGAGGGCATTTTTTTGCCATTGAAACGGAAAGGATTCCTGGCAGCTTGTCACTTCTTGGGGGGGAAGTGAGATATTCAGGGCCTGTGATTTAGTGTGGTTGATCTTTAAGTTGGATATTTTGTTAAAGAGATCGATTTCCTGTAGAAGATTTGGGAGAGAGACACGGGGAGCTTGTAGTGAGAGTAAAATGTCGTCGGCGAATGCCGCAACCTTGTACTCTCTCCCTTTTACCACAATACCCCGAATATCAGGATTGTTTCTTAGTTTGTTGAGGAAGGGCTCTAAAGTGAGGATATATAGAAGTGGTGATAGGGGGCATCCCTGACGTGTCCCGTTCTTGACCGAGAAGGCGCCTGACAGGAGGCCGTTGACTCTAACTGCAGCGGAGGGACCAGAGTACAGGGCCATAATAGAGGAAAGCATACGGTTTCCGATCCCAATCGCCGAGAGAGTTTCGTACATGTAGTCCCAGGCCACCCTGTCAAACGCCTTCTCGGCGTCTAGAGAGAGAAGAAAGCCCTGGGTTTTAGTGGCCGTAATCCAGTGGTGTAAGTTTAACGTGCGGATTACGTTGTCTCGGGCTTCTCTACCCGGGACAAACCCTACCTGGTCCAGGGATATAAGGTTTGGTATTAAGGGGAGTAGTCTAATAGCAAGGATTTTTGCGTACAATTTGATGTCTACGTTTAATAGGGATATTGGCCTGTAGTTCGCGACTAATGAAGGATCTTTACCCTCTTTTGGTATGACCGTGATATGGGCCATTAGCATTCTGGAGGGATCAAATTGGGCATCAGCTAATGTGTTGAATGTGGCTAAGAGTGTAGGGGAAAGAATGTCTGCGAATGTTTTATAGTATTGGAGAGTGTATCCGTCGGGACCAGGGCTTTTGCCAAGTTTCATTTGTTTAATTGCCACAGCAATTTCAGTTAAAGATATGGGTTTATCAAGTTCTAGTTTAAGTTGGGGTGATATAGGCTTGGGGCTATATTTGGAGAGGAAGGATTTAATGAGGTCAGATCGGGTTTTCTGTGCGTTTTGAGACCTTTGATCAGGACATAAGTTATATAGTTTTGAGTAAAAAGTCTCAAATTCTCTAGCTATTTCCTCGTTCTTGACCATGAGATCCCCCTTGGAATTGCGTAGGTGATGTATTCTGGTAGAGGTTTTAGAAGATTGGACCGAACGTGCCAGCAGGCGACCACACTTGTTCCCTTGCTCGTAAAAGATTCTCTGGGAGAGAATGTAGCGTCTACTAGAGCGTCTGTCCAGTTCTATTTTTAAGAGAGAGCGTGCGTGGGATAGTTCTTGTAAAGTGGCGGCTGCTTGTGTCTGTTTGTGTGCTCTTTCCAGGGATTTAATAGTTCCGATAAGTGAGTTAATAAGTTCTTGGTTCCGTTTTTTGGTTTTAGCTGCCAGTGACATCAGCTCCCCCCGGACCACACACTTATGAGCTTCCCATAGGGAGATAGGAGATATTTCAGGTGACGCATTCTCAGCAAAGTAGTTGAGGATGCATGTGCGTATGTGATCTAGGGAGACCGGATCCCCCAGCAGTGAAGGGTTAAATCGCCATACTTTAGTTCGGGGGTGGATTTCAGGGAAGGTTAAAGTGACCGTGATGGGGTGGTGGTCTGATAAAAACATGGGTTCTATCGTAGACTGATTTAAAAAAGAGAGATCGGATTGGGAGAGGAAAAAATAGTCTATTCTGGAATATTTTTGGTGTGGGGCAGAGAAAAATGTGTAATCTTTTACTGTGGGTGATAGTGTGCGCCATGTGTCATGAAGAGTCAGGTTTTGCAATTGGGTTTTGATCTGGCGTAGGGCCTTGTATGTTAGGGCAGAAGAGCCTGATGATGAGTCCATTAGTGGATTTAGGGGTACGTTGAAATCTCCTCCAAGGAGAACTAATCCTTCCTGGAAGGTTGTCAGTCGGTCGCAGATGTCTCTGAAGAAGGAGACTTGATGTTCATTGGGACAATAGACGTTTGCCAATGTGATTGGTTTATTTGCGTATTTCCCTTTAAGGAAGATATATCTACCCGCCGGGTCAATTAATGAGTCTGAGAGTAAAAAGTTTGCGTGTTTGGAGATTAATATTGAGACACCTTTCGTTTTGGCATCTGGGTTAGTGGCGTGGTGAGCTATACGATATGTATTGTTGGTAAGCTTAGGTATTGTGTCGGAGCGGAAGTGGGTCTCTTGCAAAAAAATAAAATGGGCTTTATGTTTAGAGAGGGATGTCAAGACCTGGGAGCGTTTCTCAGGAAGGTTAAGACCTTTCACGTTGAGGGATATACATTTTAGCGTTAATGAAAGATCAGGTAATGATTGTGAGTGCATGGTTATACACTTGTTTGCTTCTGGGGGTCAGGCCCCACCAAAGTGCAATTCGGTAAGTCGTGGAGGATAATGTGGGAGGGTTGTCAGGGGGGGGGCTGAACAGGGTTAGTGAACCCCCGGAGCCAAGAAGCCGAACAAAAAAGAGAGAAAAATAGCAAAGGGAGGGAGAAGAAAAAGGAGGGGGAAGAGAAGAGAAGAGAGGGAGAGGAGGGATGCAGAGAAATAAAGTAAAAGTTGGTTTAGAGTGTAGGGAGCAACGAAGGAAGGGAACGAGAAAAGGAAGTGGTAAGAAGAGGAGGAGAGAAAAAAGAGGAGTAAGTAGGGTAAAATAAGACAAGGGAGAAGGTAGGAATCGAGTAGGGAGGATACACCAGAGGCGAGGTTTAGAAAATCTGCCTCGCCTAGGGGGAGAAAAAAGGAGTTCTGGAGTATCAGCTGGTGTCCTTAGGGACTTGCTGTGTGGGGGAGCGAGAAAAGACGGGGAACCTCGATCGGGTGTGGATCGGGGGACAGATCCGCCTCTCTGCTTAAGTGGAGAAATATAAGTTGAAGGTTTATAGTTTTGTGTTTATGTGATTTTAAGGGGGAGCCCACTTAACATTATATTCTACTATTGAACCACCGGTGTCACGGTAAAGTGATCCGTGAATAGAAACATAATACAATCCTCAGAAAAACAAAAACTTAATACAACATAGTAGAGGTAACCTATAGGTTGTATCCGTTACCTAATCAGCCATGTATTGAGCTTATCCAACATAGAGGAGAAAATAACAGTGTAATCCCCCTAGAACAGACCTAAAAATAATAACAAGAATACTGATAACCGCTATCCGGTGCACATTGTGGGAGATATATCGAACATAAATTTTTCCCTGCTAGGCGGAGAGCTAATCACTATCTTTAGAGGTGAAAGCTAGAATGGCAGTTCTCGTGAGGGGGGTCAAGGGTGAGGGTGGAGGAGGGGAGGGCTGGATGGGTGGGGGGAATATGATGTAGGGGGCGTTGGGAGGAAGAGGGAAGGAAGGAAGGAGGGAAAGGGAGGATGGATGGTGTGGGACAGGGGATACTAAAAAGAAAGAAGAAAAAAAAATTTTTATCCACATTTGAACGTCAGGATCATAATGCGCGATCAAGAGGTTGTAAGGTTATAGCTTATTAGATACCCCCTATGGGGAACCCATTCATCAGGTAGAGCTTATTGTATGTGTTCTAGTTCCTGTGATAGGTGGATAGCTCACTGAGGACCAGGGACGTCCGGGTTAGTGAAAACTCTCCTACCCACTACAAGTGTAGGTTGCGTGGGAAGTGGTTAAAATCAAAGTGAAAGGTTGGAACCCCCCTAAGGGGCTCTTCGGATCGGGTAAGGACCCCGTCCCTGGTGGTCAGGATAGTCATGCGTTTACCTTTGCTAAATACATAAAATCGTTTACCTTAATGATATCGCTCTTTAACCATTGTTTTTAACTGTTAATGATATACATGCTTTATCTTCTATTGTGGATAATGAAGGAGTACTCAACCTTATCTTATGGAGGTAGAGGGAAGGCAGACCCCAGTCTGTTCTGTAGGCTATTCGAGTTAAGTGATTCTGGGGTGTGTGCATTTGTGGAAAAGATCGGTAAGGTCTGCTGTACCTCCACCCCCGGCAAGATTACTCAAGGCCTAAAAAGAACAGAAAAAAAAAAAAAGGGGGGAGGGGGGGAGGGGGGGATTTGAAGATCTGATCTTCTGAGTCCTGAATGTCATTTTCCAGAGGGAGACTTGACCAGTTTGTGAGGCGTGAGAAAGTGCCTGTATCTCATACAAGGGAAAAGTCGGGTAGGGGCGAATCGGGTGAGAAATGTCAGGGGATAACAAGTAGTTGCATTCCTGATGTATAGCTTAAAGCACGATAAGAGATCAGGGGGAAGTGTTCATCGGGGGTTAAGACAGTAACTCACTGTTGCTGCGGCATGGCTGGGCGGGTGACGTCAGTCCTCCGGATGATTGCGTCCCGGGGGGGACAACGGAGCACAAGCAGGGCTTCGTTGGTAGAGATCTCGACGAGATGAGTGTGCTTTCGGGGATGCCGATCCTGCCTTGCGTCTGCGTGTTCTCTGGCGTGGTGCTTTCGGGGATGGGTTGAGGGTAACCGGATGCCATGGTTCCGAGGGGAAGAAGAGGTCATACCATTCCGGAAGTTCAATCCGTGGGATATCGAGTTGATCGCAGAAGTTCTTCAGGTCCTCTGGTGTGCGGAGAATGGCAGAGCGTCCCCTGGTGGACGCAGTTAGGGCAAAGGGAAATTTCCAGCGATACTGGATGTTCCTGGCGCGTAGTGCATCTAATAAAGGTCTTAGGGCTCTTCTGTTTTGTAGTGTAATCTGTGATAAGTCCTGAAAAAGCTTTACTTCGGTCCCATTAAAGATTACTCGGCCTCTTTCCCTGGCTTTCCGTAGGATTTCCTCTTTAAGGGGAAAGTTAACCAGACAACACACAATATCTCTGGGTGGTTCATTCTCCCTGGGCTGGGGGCGTAGAGCACGGTGGGCCCTCTCCATATCTATGGGTGAGTCTGCTGGTCGTCCTATTAGGTCATTGAATAGAGTACACAGGGTTTGCTGTATTGAGTTTGGATCAATACTTTCAGGTATCCCCCTTACTCTTATGTTATGGCGTCAGCCGCGATTATCGAGGTCCTCGACGTGCCTATGGAGTTCGAACATTTGGGAGAGTTGTGAGTCATAGGCAGATTGGACCTGGCGGATGGCTGCTGCGTGAGTCACGGTTGTTTGTTCTACCGTGTCAATGCGGTGTGCGATCGCCTGCATGTCCGACTTTAAGTCAGCAATAGCTGCCGTCACCGTGCTTTTAATGTCCGATGCTACTTTTTCCAGGTCGAACAGGTTTAGCATGTGTGCTCGTCCGGCATCGGTTGTGGGAGTGACAGAACTCATGGTCTGCATGTCGGATAGCTCAGTAGGAGAGGCCGGAGCCTGGGCCTGTGAGGCCGCGTGTGCGGACAGTCTTTGGGTGCGAAATATGTCAGGGATGTTTCTGCTCAGCTGCGTACCTGGATCTAATGTGATCCGAGACGATGAGGAACTCCGGGTGGATCTGCTCATGCTGAATTCAGGGTGTGGGCTCCCCTTCAAGCTAAGATCTGTCCCCGGATCGCAGGAGCTCTTGGCTTATGCTGCCATCTCGGTCTCCGTCCAGGCCACGCCCCCTAAGCAATTTTTTTACTGGTTTACACTATGGAGGATATCTTTTTCTTTTCCATGCGGTTTGAAATGAGCCTGCCATAGTGATTCCCACCCCTTCTGATGCAGTTCAAGGGAGATTCGTCATAAAGAGATACATAATTTCTGCCTATATTTAAATTTGATCCGGTAAGAGTTTAATACTAAGGGGGACGTGAGTGCCCCCCTGCTTTGTCACGAGTTTTGGTGTTGGTGACGGCTAGGGATGAGCCGAACACTCCCCGTTTGGTTCGCACCAGAACCTGCAAACGGACCGAAAATTCGCACGAACGTTAGAACCCCATTGACGTCTATGGGACTCGAACGTTTGAAATCAAAAGTGCTAATTTTAAAGGCTAATTTGCATGGTATTGTCCTAAAAAGGGTTTGGGGACCCGGGTCCTGCCCCAGGGGACATGTATCAATGCAAAAAAACTTTTAAAAACGTCCGTTTTTTCGGGAGCAGTGATTTTAATGATGCTTAAAGTTAAAAAAAAAAAAAGTGAAATATTCCTTTAAATATCGTACCTGGGGGGTGTCTATAGTATGCCTGTAAAGTGGCACGTGTTTCCCGTGCTTAGAACAGTCCCTGCACAAAATGTCATTTTTAAAGGAAAAAAAGTCATTTAAAACTGCTTGTGGCTTTAATGTAATGTCGGGTCCTGGCAATATGGATAAAAATCAGTGAGACAAACAGCATGGGTACCCCCCAGTCCATTACCAGGCCTTTGGGTCATGTATGGATATTAAGGGGAACCCCGCATCTAAATTAAAAAAAGGAAAGGCGTGGGGCCACCAGGCCCTATATACTACTACAGGCGGTGCAAACAAGACAGGGACTGTAGGTTTGTTGTTAAGTAGAATCTGTTTGTAATTTTGAACTGGTACATTTTTAACGTGTTTAGCTCCAGCCAAAAAATCTATTTTAAGCTTTTTGGAAAACATAGGGAAGGGTTATCACCCCTGTGACATTTGTTTTGCTGTCTGTGCTCCTCTTCAGAAGATTTCACCTCATTTTTTGTCCCAATGACAAATGTTTTTTGAAAATTTGGGTTTTTTTGTGAAACAAGGATTGGTGATAAAGCATCAGTGGAAAGGAGAAACGTTTTTCCCATATTAACTCTTACAGGAGAGAATTTCCCTTCCTACTGGTAGATTTCATCTCACTTCCTGTTGTCTCCTTCCGTTTGCAAGTAGGAGTCGTTTGTAAGTTGGATGTTTGAAAGTAGGGGCCTGTCCTATATACTCAGCAGAAATGTGGACCTTAGGTGTTGTTGTGGCCACAACACTGTAAGCCCTCACAGGGCCCTGCTGTAAAATATTAGATCAAGAATTGTAATTACATGCCCCTGTTGAAGAGGGGCAGAAAAATTGGGCCTTTGGTGGTGGTGGTGGTGCTGGTGCCACAACACTGTAAGTCCTCACTCTCTCTTGGTGGGCGCAGAAATGGGCCCTGCTGTGAAATATTAGATCAAAAATTGTAATTACACGCCCCTGTTAAACAGGGGCTGAAAAATTGGGCCTTAGGCACTGGTGCTGGTGCCACAACACTGCATCTCCTCACAGATACTCTAGTTGGAACGCAGAAATAAGCCCTGCTGCAAAGTATTGCATCAAAAATTGTAATTACACGCCCCTGTTAAACAGGGGCTGAAAAATTGGGCCTTAGGCACTGGTGGCGGCGCCCGGAACAAAAAATGTTCTTACAAGCTATCAGCGTGATCATTGAGGAGGAAGAGGATAATTACTCAGGATAGTCACTCAGCATCAGCATTGGCAGTCTTTGAAGGGATCTGAGATTTCGAAAAAAATTATTCGGTTACATCAGCATCAGGTGCTTGGTAGCTGGTGGTGATCCAAGACTGATTCATTTTTATGAAGGTCAGTCGATCGACCGAGTCGGTGGACAGACGCACCCTGTGATCGGTTACAAAGCCTCCATCAGCACTGAATGTGCGTTCCGAAAGAACGCTGGATGCAGGACAGGCCAGTAGCTCAATTGCATACTGTGCAAGCTCTGGCCAGTGATCCATCCTCAAGACCCAGTAACCCAGAGGATTTTCGGTGGGAAAGGTGTCCAAGTCAGATCTTGCCCCTAGGTATTCCTGCACCATGTAAAACAGACGCTGGTGATGGTTGCTGGAACTAATCATACCTTGGGGCTGCGGACCAAAAAATTGTCTGAACGCATCGGTCAGACGGTCACCTTCTCCACCGCTCCTTCTTTTACTGACCGAAGCCTCAGCAACACGTTGTCCAGAAACAGGAGTTTGTAACCTCCCAGTCTCTGGGAACACGTTGCACAGACCTTTCTGCAAGGTCTCCTGAAGATGTTGCATCCTCTGTTCCCTCTGCGATGGCAAGATAAGGTCCGCAACCTTACCCTTGTAACGTGGATCAATGAGGGTTGCCAGCCAGTATTGGTCCTTCTCCTTGATCCCACGAATACGAGGATCCTTACGCAGGCTTTGCAGGATCAGGGAGGCCATGCAGCGAGAGTCCTCTGGGTCACTAAGGACGACATGGTTCGCAGCCACCTCCTCCCAGCCACGTACAAGTCCATGTGTTTCTTGGGACTGATCCCTTAAAGACTGCTGCTGATGCTGAGTGCCAGGCTCCACCTCCATACTGACACAATCCTCCTCCTCCTCATCCTCGTCCTCTTCCTGTGTGATCGGAGGGCACGCAGGAACACTGTCTGGATAAAGGGGGCCTTGAGAGCTAAGGAAGTCCTCCTCTTCCTGCCTCTGTTCTGCCTCAAGTGCCCTGTCCATTATTCCACGCAGCGTGTGCTCCAGCAGCTGGACAAGGGGGACAGTGTCACTGATGCATGCACTGTCACTGCTCACCATCCTAGTGTCCTCCTCAAATTGTGACACGACAGTGCATGCATCCCTGATCATGGCCCACTGGCGTGGGGAAAAAAAACAAGCTCCTCTGACCCTGTACTGGTGCCATAGTCGCACAGGTACTCATTAATTGCCCTCTGCTGCGTGTGCAGCTGCTGCAGCATGGCCAACGTTGAGTTCCACCTGGTGGGCATGTCACAGATTAGGCAGTTCTTGGGCAGGTTAAACTCCTTTTGGAGGTCTGCCAGCCGAGCACTGGCATTATATGACCGGTGGAAATACACACAGGCTTTCCTGGCCTGCCTCAGGACATCCTGTAAGCCCGGGTACCTGCCCAAGAACCGCTGCATCACCAAGTTAAGGATGTGAGCCAAACAGGGCACATGGGTCATTTGTCCCTGTCGGAGGGCAGAGAGGAGGTTGGTGCCATTGTCGCAAACCACCATTCCTGCCTTAAGTTGGCGTGGCGTCAACCACTTCTGAACCTGCCCCTGCAGAGCTGACAGAACCTCTGCCCCAGTGTGGTTCCTGTCCCCCAAGCACACCAGCTCAAGCACCGCATGGCATCTTTTGGCCTGCATACTCCAACACTACTGTACCTTGTCCTGCATCCTTCCCAGCTGCCAGCAGAGTCACCCAATGCACGGTGAAACTTAGGTAACGTCTCTGTCCATGCCTGCTGGACCATGATTCAGCAGTAATATGCACCTTACCGCTGACGGCCCTGTCCAGCAAGGCCAAGACATTGCCTTCCACATGCCGGTAGAGAGCCGGAATCGCCTTCCGTGAGAAAAAGTGGCATTTGGGTACTTGCCACTGAGGAACCGCACATTCCACAAACTCACAGAAGGGGACAGAGTCTACCAACTGAAAAGGCAGCAGTTGAAGTGCTAGCAATTTTGTCAAGCTAGCATTCAACCGCTGGGCATGTGGATGGCTGGGAGCCAACTTCTTTCGGCGGTGCAGCAGCTGGGGCAGGGAAATTTGCCTGGTACAATCTGACGTCGGTGTACCGAAAGCAGATTGCCCACAAGTACTTGGCTGTGACACACCTAATTCTACACCTTCATTCCTCTCAGTGCAGGTCTCAGAGAGGACTGAAGGTATAGTGGGGTTGGAGATCTCAGCTGATGAGGACCAAGGAGAGGTCCTCTTTGTTCTTTGTTGTGGGTCTTTTAAATATGCTTGCCAACGAACTGCATAGCAGGTCAACATATGTCTGGTCAAGCATGTGGTGCCCAAGCGGGAGATGTTTTGGCCATGCGAGATACGCTTGAGACATATTTTGCAAATAGCAGCGGTGTGATCTGATGCACTCGTCTCAAAAAGGCCCACACCAAAGATCTTTTGGAATAATGCGCAGAGACAGCAGCGCCCTGCACATGCGGAGCTTTGGGGTGTGATGCAGTCAGTGTGCTGCCCTTAGGCTGGCCCCTGGAGGGCATCCTGCCTCATTGGTGATGTGCCGCCTCCTCCTCCTCTCTCCTATCAGGCACCCGCGTTGAGTCAGTGACCTCATCATCCCCTCCCTCCTCAGCACTGGAGCAAACCTGGCAGTATGCTGCAGCAGGGGGAGCATGACTGCCAGATTGTTGTCCTTCTTGGGCACCCCCTCTGTCCGTGCTCATGTTATTGCCTTCATCTAGCTCAGTATCATCATCGGAGCCTTCCTCCTGGAGCATGTACCCAACACTGTGGTCAAACAGTTCAAGGGACTCCTCAGGAGGACATGGTGGGGCTAGGGAAGGAGTCACTGATGACATTGAGCCGAGGGAAGAGGCCGCTGCTTTGCCAGACAAAGTACCCTGAGCATGGGTGAGAGAGGATGAGGAGGATGAGGACGGCTTGGTCATCCACTCGACCAAGTCTTCCGCATGTTGCGGCTGAACACGGCCAGCTGCCGAAAAAAAGGCCAAGCGTGTCCCACGGCCACGTGCTGATGAGGATGCACCGTCTTCACGACCAGCACTGTTGCCTCTAGACACAGAGCCTGCTTGCCCTCTTTTATTGGCTTGTGACTGTCTGCCTCTCCTTGTTGGCCTTCCAGACATACTAATGGCCTGTAGCTGCACTAAGCTGGGATATATATATATATATATATATATATATATGCATGTATATATGTGTATATATATATTGATACTGCAGCTAGCAAAATCAACTGCCTGCCTGTAGTATGAGAACACCACCAACCTTCTACAGGTAGCTTTAGCTGAACACTGTGCAGAGCTCGCAAAAAACTAACTTGTAGCTTATTTAGCTGCCTGCGATAGTGATAGGATCAGGAAAACACCACCAACCTTCTACAGGTAGCTTTACCTGAACACTGCAGAGCTCGCAAAAAAATAACTTGTAGGTTTAGCTGAACACTGTGAGGAGGACGCACTACACTAACTTGTAGCTTTAGCTGAACACTGTGCAGAGGTCGCACTACACTAACTTGTAGTTTTAGCTGAACACTGTGAGGAGGACGCACTACCCTAACTTGTAGCTTTAGCTGAACACTGTCCAAAAGGTCACACTAAACTAACTTGTAGCTTTAGCTGAACACTGTGAGGAGGATGCACTACACTAACTGTAAATAGTCTAGCTGCCCGTCAGATCTAACCCTTTGCTTCATAATAACCTCAGGACTATTTATGTGTTTAGTGGCAGATAAATGTGGTTATAATCTTTGTGGCTGCATTTTCTGTTTGGTATTATATTGTGCTAATTGTTATTGATTATCTCAGTGCAAGTCTTCAGTTGAAACCCATGATTCACTTGAAGCCCAACTGCACCCTGATATTTATTACTGTATTATAGTCGGGTTGCATATACAGTAATAAATCTGATTTGCTACTCTTTATTTAATTAATAGGTGCTGCAGCAAGGGTTAAAAGGCCCTGTGCATCGGACTGTGGCTCTCTCACACAAAACAGCAACTCGACTGACCCATGATCCAATACCCACTGAACATGGCAACAATCAACAGCTCTCTCACTACTTGAGCAATGCTGTTGATTTGTGCACTGTTCGGGGGGGAGATGTGTCAGACCACTGAAGAGCTGGACCACAGCTTTATATGAGCCGAAGTCAGGCTTTGCAGAATGCTGTGGTATTAGATATTTTAACCATTGGTGCAGCACATACCAGTTAAAAACAGAGTACATGAAGTTCCGATTTACTACTGTATATGCAACCTGACTGTTTTTCAGTAATACAATGTGAGGGTTAAATTGGGCTTTAACACAGCACCCTTCCCATGTTAAGGGCAAGCCGCCTGGTATGGTTCGGGGGGGGGGGGGGCGCTCGCTCATCCCCCCTATCCTGACCTGCCAGATTGCATACTCAGATAAGGGTCTGGTATGGAGTTTGGGGCAACCCCCACATCATTTTTTTTTTTTTGGCGTGGGGTTCCCCTTAACCACTTCAGTACACTGTGTTATATATATATTACACTGCCTGCACCAACTGAATATAGAGTCTACACTGAATATCTAGTCTACACTAAATGCTGAGTATATATATATATATATATATATATATATATATATATATATATATATATATACACACTAGACTGTATATATATATATTATAAATTAAATACATTGCCTGCACGCGACTAACTAACCTGCCTTCCTACCTAATCTAGCTCAATCTATCTCTGTCCATACACTATACACGGCTGCTATGTAAGCAGCCTTATATAGTGTGGGGCCATGATTGGCCAATCATCAGGTGTCAATGCACTGCGATCTCGCAGTGCATTATGGGGCGCTCCGCTCGAATTTCCCATGAACGCCCCATATGTTGGGTTTGTTTGCGATCAAACGAACACCCAATATTCGAGTCGAACTTACGTTCGACTCAACCGCGGGCTCATCCCTAGCAGTAGCCTCTGCTTTTGGTTTCTGGTCATGTATTATGTCACAAGACAAGGGGAGGTAGTAAGAAGGGCAGTCTGCAGATGCCTGTGCGCCCGTCTGTGTTCTTAGCCTGCCTGCTCTCCTGCCCACATTACCCTGCTCCTGGTGGGGGGGGGAGATCAAATATTTCCCTCCAGAAGACAGAAAGGCCCTAGTGCCCCATTCTCCATACCCTTTTGATCCCCCACACACACACACAGCCTGTTTTGGCCTCAACCTCATTATATAACTAAGCAGACAGAATCTGGAACAGTTGTGCTTCTTGGCAACCAATCAGCATTTATCTTTCATTTTCAAAGCTTAACTGAACAAACTGAAGGTAGAAACTGATTAGCTGCCAAGATTCTATCTGCTCCAGTTTTGATAAATTCCCTCCTTCACAGTTTCCATTTAAAATATATTATAATTAAAGTTAGAATAGTATAGAGCAAGACAGTAATGCTATTTAGCACAGCATTAGAATAGTGAATTAAAAGTAAATAATTTTGCCTCTACAGTGCTAAATAGGAAAAAGTACATCAGTAAAAATCTATAAACAATATAATGTTGTCACTGATTTTAACTGGGCATGACATGAATTCCGCACAATTGTATTTTTTTGTGCAGAACTGCCTTTTGACGAGCAGAAGAAAATGATCTCATATTCGCATGCTTAGAAATTTTCGTAGACACTTAAATTTCAGAGATGCTGGATTCTGGAACATGAAAGAACGGCTTTGTTCTTGAGTTTTGACCCAGAAAAATAGTGTCAACAATTCTGTAAATACACAGGATATTTAATAGTCTGCATTATTTAAAATATGCCTATCCCATAAATCTAGATTAGTTCTGGCAGAGTACGTTTAGTAAAGATAATTCACATGAATTTATCTTAGCAGCAAAATTTATATAAGATAATTAGAGCAAGTCAGTTGATGCTTCTATGACAAATTAGCATGAAAATAGTTATGAATATCTGCTTCACTTAATCCAAAAATATATGTATTGTGTTTAAACCATGAAAAATAATTACTTTACTCATAGTAACTCTGGTGCTTAGAGAAACCATGCTCTTCCTATCCACTTACAGCGCTTATGTTGTTCCTGCTATAAGTAAATAATATACAGGGTTTGATTTACTAAACACTTTTCATTTTGCAAGGGAATTCTTTCCATACCTTTGTAAATGTGATGAAATTTCACTTTGCAAAGAATAATCTCATGCAGGAAAAAAAAACAACAAATAATTGTTGCTTGTACATGATTGAATGATGGAAGCCAATAGAGCTTCACCTCATTCACTAAGCTCTGGCAAATGCAAATGCAATTTGAACAGCTTTATGTGCCTTTAGTAAATCAACCCCATAGCTGATCCAAGGCCAGAAAGACTAGACAGGCCATTTACGAAGCATCGTCTTATCCAACATGCTTTGTAGAAAGCAGTATAGTGTGAAAAAGCATAAAAAACAGAAGCATAAAAACAAAACTGGTCAATAGGCCACTGTAGAAGCCAAACATATAGCCATGTAATCAATGTTAGGGACCCCAGAATTATTATGATGCTGATTTTAAGAAAAGCCAGGCTGTTTTGGGACCTCAGGAATATGTAACAGAGTTCAAAAATAAATATGTAGCGACCCTGCCCTGAGTGGGAGTGCCCCTATATTTTAAATTTAGCGTTGAAATGCCGTGATCAGCCTAGGCCTGAATTTATCGTTTTCTTTCTGTATTTTTTCCCCTAAATTCAGGTTATTGTTTGCTTCTGTTTGCTGTTGCAGAGTTTCTCTGGCAATAGCATAAGAAGATCCAATAGCCTCAGTTATATTTATTTCTCCCTGGCCAACCATTAGAATCTTTATTGTCAGTGGTGCATGTTGGGAAATGGCATATATTTTTGGGGGAACTTTCTGGAATATGTTTTGCCTTTCAGGCTTTGCCTGGAGAGGATGTGTGTGCAGTGTGAAGACGGGATATCAAGGCCTGAAATCAAAGGTGTGGGTGAGGAACTAATGACATGACAAGAAATCTTCTCCCAATGTGAAGTTTCCAATTGTAGCTGGAAAGGGTTAGTGGCCCATAGCACTTGGTTTTGTGAGAGAGGCTGATTATCCACAGAAATCAAGTGGACAGTACACTCTAGAGCATGAGTTTTCAGAGACAAGCAAGTGACCAGTGCTTTTTCAAGAAATTTTCCAGTGGCTTCGAAATCCACAAAGGCCAGTGGCTCATGAGACCCAGTCCTATAGTAGATAACTGCAGGGATCTTTAAGCGCTTGTCTGTCCTTTTCATGACCTAGGGAGGGTGACTTTTTCACAATTGTCCAGGGTCCTGGAATAGGGCAAGAGCCAAGCACATGACCCCTAGGGCTACAATAGAAACAAAGTCCCATGTCACAAAGGTGAGTAGATAAATGGATTAAACCTAGTTGTATAAGTTCCTTCTCAGACATGGCATTGGAAGTGGAGGAATTGGGTGTCAGGGAAAGCACAGGTTATACCTCAGCTGTGCCACATTTCTGTCTCCTCCCCTGTTGATGGCAGTCATTTCTGATGGATAATTTCATGGTTTCCTCTAGTGAGGCTGAGCAGGGATAGATGACTAAAGCATCTTTAATAGCCTCAGAAAGACCAATTCAGAATTGGCTGCAGGGTGTTACATGATTTCAGACAGATTCTGGGGCTCACCTGCAAAACTCTAAACAGTATACCTCAGCGAAGTTGGCCCCTTGCTGTAAGATACGCAGGGCTGATTCAGCAGCAACATAATCTAGTGCTTCACATAGCAAGGCCAGGGCTTCAAAGAAGGCATCTGCTATTAGCAGGCCTGGATAGTTTAGTTCCAGGCTAAAGGCCCAGGCCTGGGGGTCACCTGCAATTACGAAATTATGATTTTCACCCTCTGTGTTTCAGAGCCAGACAAGAATGGTTTTAACTTGAAATATAATTTGTAGCTGTTTTCAAAGTTACAGAACCCCCTACAGTTGCCAAAAATATATCAAGGAAAGGATTCTGTGGTTCAGGTGGCAGAGTATTGGCAGTGGTTGTAGTAGGAGGAGATTGGCGTGATAACCTTTCAGCCGAGGAAGTGAGAGAGTCAACAGTCGTATACTGTGGATAAGGATTTCCTGATACAGCAATCAATCTCCCAGTGTGGCATAGAGCCCAATGAGTGCGAAGTCTGAGAGTTTGGTAAGCACACTCTACAGCTGTGGTGGGTTATCACCTTTCGTTTTAAGTGCACAATAGGGTGTTGGTCTCAGGTGCATGCCTATACATGATTGTAAAGCAATACTACACTATGGCCAGCCTTTTTGTCTTTTTTTCGGTATCGAACTGAGGGAACTACGCCTGTATTTTGATAGAGCTTTTGATCGGTCCCTATCCTAAAGGCCCCAGCTGGGTTTAAGCCATCCGCTTACTATATCTGGCTTTCTGGTAAGGGCAATTCATTGTCGTGGTCTCTGGATCGTGAATCATTTCTGTGCATATTGTAGCATTTGGATGACCCAGAGTGCTTTTTTCTTGCCAAAAGGGATATTTGGACTATTTGGACTATAGCATTGAACATTCATTTCAGACGTATATGTCACTAATGATTGATAAAGTAAAGGACACTTAGCGCAGTTTATTTTTATTATTGTTATCTTGTGTTGTCACACTGTCTACTGCTGCTTTATTATATCGTTCCAGCGCGGCATTGTTTTACTGTATACCGTTAGTAGATCGTTTGTTAGTTTTAGGAGAGCAGTTTCTATGGAATGTTGAGGACAAAATCCTGACTGAAGGGGATCAAGTAGGCTATTATCAGCAAGATGGACCCTCAGTCGGTTGTAGACTAGTCGTTCAAGGAGTTTGGATAAAAAGGGGAGCAAGGAGATGGGGCGTAGGTTTTTAAGATTGCATGGGTCCAGTGAGGGCTTTTTAAGTATTGGTTGGACAAGTGCATGTTTTAAAGAATTGGGGAAGATGCCAGAAGAGAGGGAGAGATTGAAGATGTAGGTTAGAGAGTGTAGAATAGAGCCCGTAGCATTTGCGAGGGAACAGGATCCAGAGGGCAGGTGGTAAGATGGAAGTTAGCAAGTAATTTAGCAACCTCTTCTATAGTGGTGGGATTGAAAGAGGGAAGTAATGATTGTACCTGTGGACATGAGGTGTAAGGCATGGAGGGTGTCAGAACAGTAGAGATCTCCTCGCGAATTGTATCAATCTTCTCTTTGAAGTGATTGGCGATCTTCTGAGCAGTGAGTGAGTTAGTGGGTGGAGGCAGTGGGGGGCGAAGTAGAGAGTTGAAGTTAGAGAAGAGTTGACGGGGACAGGATGATAAGTTTTTAATGAGGGTGATGAAATAGGTCTACTTGGCAGTGAGGAGGCTGGAATTGTATTTTTGGAGGGCAGATTTATACTGGCTGAAATCTTTCTGGGACTTCGTCTTACGCCACAGGCGCTTGAGAGCACGGCTGTGTTTTTTCAGACTTCTAGTGTGATCTGTTTGTCAGGTTTGAAAGGGCAGGGCCTGACTCTGTGTGTAGTGAGGGGGGCCAGTGTGTCCAGTGAGGCTAGAAGTGAAGTGTTATAGATAGAAGTGGCTAGGTTGGTGCAGGACAGAGGTGCGATTTTGTCATAGAGGACATCAGTAGCAGAGTAGAGAAGAGAAGGGTTGAGATGACGAAGGTTTCTATGGGTAACCGTTAGGTGTATGAAGGGTGAAGGGGCAGAGGTGAGGGAGAGAGTGAAGTTAATAAGGTAGTGATCAGAGAGAGGGTAAGGATAGTTGGAGAGGTTGCATGGAGTGCATAGGTGGGAAAAGACGAGGTCAAAGGTGTTGCCTTCAGAGTGAGTAGGAGCATGTATCCATTGCTTCAGGTCAAAGGAGGAGGTTAGACTGATAAGTTTGGAAGTTGCAGGAATATTAGTATTAGTAGGGATGTTGAAGTCCCCAAGAATGATTGTGGGGATTTCAGAAGAGAGAAAGTAGGGTAGCCAGGCAGAGAAGTCATCAAGAATGGATGATACTGGACCAGGGGGCCGGTAAATCACAGCTATCCTTAGAGAAACTGGGGAGAAGAGACAAATGCAGTGCGCCTCAAATGAAGAGAGTGACAGAGAGGGAGGTGGGTGAAGTACTTGGAAGGTGCTATGTGGGTCTAAAAGGATTCCAACACGCCCCCCTTTGCGTCCACTGTGTCTGGGGGAGTGAGTCCAAAGAAGACCACCGTGGGATAGAGCAGCAGAAGACGCAGTGTCTGATTCGTGAAGCCAGGTTTCCGTAATGGCAAGTAGATTAAATGAGTTAGCGATAAAGAGATCGTGGAGGGAGGTGAGTTTGTAACAGACAGAGCGAGCATTCCAAAGGGCACAAGAGAAAGGGCATCTGGTCTTGGGAAGAAGAGGAATGGGAACTAGATTGTGTGCATTGCGGCTGCAGCCAGAGGGTGTACGATAATGGGCGTGTTGAGCACAGTTAGATGAAGGAGGCCCAGGGTTTGGGGAAACATCACCAGAAGATAGGAGAAGCAGAAGGGTGAGGGAGGTAATGTGGGAGTGTGATTTATATGAGGGGATATGCCCCAGTGGTTTGGAGTATTGGGCGTGTGGATTTAGAATTAGCCAGAGTTAGTGAGTGCAGTAATATGGAGAGGACAGAAGTGAGGGTGATATATATAAGGTGTGGGGTGGAGAAGAGGGGTGCAGGAGAGATAGTTTAAGGATAGAAGATACAGCTGTCAGAAGGAGTGATAGACATTGCATTTTAGAAGGGGGAGGAAGAGCTGAAAATGTAAACAAGGTCACCTGTATTGTATTTTTCAAGGTGTTTTCTTGTGTTCCTTCGCTTTGTGCATTCGGGGAAGTGCAGAGTCAGAAGTGCTCCCACTTAGAGAAATGCCCCCACCTTGAGAAAGAACCCCATCTGCAAATGTGCCACCCCTTGGCAAACGTGCCTTTCCCAAGAGATGCTTAGTTATATACTGCTAGCAATGGGAGTAGGGTGCTTCTAATTGCTAATCAGGGAGTTAATAAAACAAATCTGGCTATGCCGAGAAAAATTCTCACTTCAGAAACAGACTTGTAGGTGCATAGCTAATAAAGTTAAGGAGGCCATAATTTAAAGGAAAGGCATGGGGGGAAACAAAAACAGTGTGGACAATCTACAGATGTTTATATGTGCTTTAGCAATATGTGCTATAGTTAAAGTGTCACTAAACCCACATCACAAAAAAAAAAAATCAATAAATGCTGTATTACATGCTGTTCATACTCACTCACGCGCTATGAAATTTGTTTTCTGTATTCTGCAAAAGACCCGGTTGATCCTGCTGCTCTCTATCTCCACCTTCTGTTCATGTCCCCACAGTTGTGAGTCACAAATGTGGGTGTATACACAGTGGTAAATGACAGCCCACTCCCTCCCTCCTCCTCCATGCCCACTAACCAGCTAAACACAATGGGGGTGGGATATTACATGTAGATAAATGGAGGCTTCTCCCCCCTCTTATTCTAAGACACAGGCTGGAGGGGCATGACACAGTCTGTAACTGCCAGAAATCTGCCTACACCATGTTATTTCCACAAAATAATAAAGCTAAAAATTTCAAAAATATATTTGTATGCCAATTTAAAACAATGTATTGAAATTGTTTATTTATTTGTACTCTGTATTCCAAAGGCTGTTTTTCTTTTTAACATGTGACCAGCAGCAGAGGATTAGAAGCTCCTCCTGCTCATGTTTCCCTATAGACAGGCTGGGAAAGAGCTTGGTCATGTGGCAGCTGTATATTGATTAGGACAACTTAGATTTTTTTTTAAATTAAAATAATTACAGTGCCATCATCCACATACAGAAATAGAAGGGACAATGTAAATCAAACAGTGTGTGTTTAGTATCACTTTAAAGTGTGCACTATATGTACAGTGGTTGGGTCATACAAAGGCTTTAACAGTATAATAGTATATATTCTAAATTTTCACAATGGTATACAAGTAAAACAGAAGTACTCTTAGAAATAGTTAAGTACCGTATATAAAATGAAAAAAAAAAAGATTTTGAATATCTGAGTAGTTTAATAATAAACGGATTGTTATTTATTTTTTATAAGAGGTAATCTTATTTAGGGCATAAGGTTACTTTATTTGTTTTTTTTGTGCTATCTGACACAGATTTTTTACATAAGCCAAACACTATTATTTTTCAATTGTGCCAGCAATTCTTACTTATTTTAAAATAAAATCTGCTCACTTTGATATTTCCATGTTTGTAGGTTGCTTACCAGTGCTATCTTCAATTTTTAATATGCCAATAATAGCTGTTCTACATCAGCAAATTCAGTTTCAGCTTATGTACCGTGCCAATAAGTTTCCATTTTCTGTACTACCTATAATACCAACAAATTGTCTCTGTCTGTGTTAGTTATATGTATAGTCCTTCAGCCAGAGATACGGCAAGATATGTTTGTGATGTGTACAGAAACCTTTCTTGGGGCTGTTTATTGTAGGAACATTTTGCACAAACATGGAAATGTATTTTATGCATTGAAGTGTACCCAGGACCTACCTAGAAGAAACACCATCATAGTTGATCTGAGATCCACTGAGCAAATTTACATATAATCTTAATATTTAAAAGTGACTGGAATCCTGTGTTGATACACACAATAGAGCTTTTAAATACAAGAAACATTGAAGAGAACCGCAATGGGGCTTTCTCTTGAATCTGTATATTCAGGTTTTAAGTGAACCTGGTGTTTGCCCATACGTGGCAAAGCAAAACGTTTACTTTAATAGTGCAATTAGTACATACACACTTTTTCCTTGCTCCTAAGTCCTAAGTCACTCGGGTCTGCTGCTGGGAGAAAGGAAAAATGCCTTGTGGTTCTGGGTAGAAAGGTGATCATTTCACTTACTTCTACATAATAGTACTGGTGATTGGTAACTGGTCACTCAGAAACTCAGTACTTACGTGTGAAGTTTAAGAAAGAATTCCCTCTCTTCTCTGCTGATCCAACCAGCTAAACAGAACTGCAGAAGAATGGTAAGTATGCGTAGCACTAAAGTAATCCTATTGCTTTGCTCTTCATGGGCAGAACAAAAGTCCACTTTATACTATTACAATTTTTCAGAGTTGCCAAGTAAAGAATTATACTTACCACTTTTAACTTACTTTGGTATGTCTTGGCTAACAATCAAAGCTGTCTATAAGAGGATACACATAAATATCTCACAAGCAAGTCTCCACGTTTCTAAATAAAAAAACTAAATATACAGGTTCTTTCATAAGCTAAGCTACCTCTTGAGATAATTCCAACTCAGTATTTTTTCTGAAAGCCTTCCAGACCCACTGCAACATTTAGACATTTCCGTCCAATAGAAAATATATTCTTACCTACCACTGGGTCCTACCAGGGTATCTTATTACTTTACAAAGCTTTTACTTGCAACGGCTCATGTTAATCCACCCGAATAAATGCAGCTCCAAAATGTTTTTCTTCACCCACACCTCTCTTATCAGCAGTAATATTACAGACAGTAATTTTAAGCACCTAGACCAATGGTACTGAGACCATGTATGACCAAGTAGATGGGACTTTTTTGGCCTCTTTATTGTGCTTGTGCTGTGTGCTGGCCCAGGGCACTAAAAAATACTTTTTGGGTGCAGATTGTTCATTTAATATCAAAGATTACTGCCATAACTTATCTGCAGGATATCTGAGTTCTATTATTCTACAATACATCCTTGCCCATTCCTGAATATAAGAAATCAGTTATATCCCACCCCCTAAATGTAGCAAATAGTCTGACCCCGTAATAGTGAAGAACCCCTATAATACAATCAGTGGATCTCTGGGTTCCTAGACATGCCCATGGAATTTAAATTTCTCAGCTTCCCTCCATAAACAGCTCAAGGAGGACACACCTGATTGGGCAAAGGTGGTTGGGCAAATGATCTACAGCCAAGTGTGAGACCTTCTGTATTGTCAGAACTGGTGTGTGGGCAGCTGAACCTGAACCTAATAGCTTATCCAGGAGACCTAACTAGTGTTGGGAGCCCCTCCCAGATTGCTAGCAAAGTACTCCAGTTACTTTCTTCTTTGGCCTTGGCTCCCTCAGATTGTTCACCTGTGTAACTAGGGCTACCTTGGACTTCATTGTGAGGGACACTGTTTATAAGGATAAATGCACATGGCTGTGTTCTGAACTGTTTTACTCAGCTTGACTCTCTGTTGTTATAGAGTCATAAAGAACTATGCTATGCAGCCAATGATTACCCTGATTGTCACCGAGATGTCGCTATAAGGAGCCCATGTTTGTGCAGCTTTTAGAATCTGATTCTGAAGTGTCTTTGCTGTCCTAAAACCTTATTTTTATTATATTGCATTGTATGCATGTTTTTTGCCATTCTGGACCTGTTTTGCATTATTGCTTCTAACATTGCACCTGTTTAGTAAACTGCAAGTTACAGGTACTCTCTGTCTGATCACTTTACCTATCCTGCTAATCACTAGACATGTGCATTCGTTTTCATCCGAATGCATTTTCGTCCGAATTTCAGGTATTTTCATTATCGTTTTAACAAACGATAACAAAAGTGCAGAATCCGAAAATCGAAAAAGCCGACATAAACAAATGCTTTATTTTCGTTTTTGTTGCTACAACAGTTCGATATAGATAGGAGATTCGACATGATGATGACAATAACAATCTGTGTTCATCAAACCTGTGGTCGAATGTGCCTAACCTTAACTCTATTAGTCCAAGATTATTCTACATAGAGAGAAAAGATTTGACATAGAGAGAAAAGATTTGACGTAGGGGAGAAAAGATTCGACGTAGGGGAAAAAGATTCGATGTAGGGGAGAAAAGATAGATAAAAATAATGATGATGATGAATGTTATTGGCTGATTGTAACCAAAGAGGAGGAGCAGTAAAATAGCTAGAACTAAGTACACACGTACTTTGGCTTATGGTGTCCGTTGAAACTTCTAAGAAGATTCGACGGAGCAGGTAAACTATACGGCGTCGTACAGTTTAGCTGCTCCGTCAAATCTTCTTTGAACATTCGACAGACACCATAAGCCTTCAATGACAGATTCGACCTTAATTTGGATTTTCGGACGAATGCAATTTTTAACGAAAAACGAAATAAATAAAAACGAATTTCGGGAGTAACCAAATAAATGTATTTTTCGGACGAAAACAAAATTCCGAAATGAAATATTTCAGTGTGCACATGTCTACTAATCACTTATTATAAAATCTGGGCAAGCTGGCTACATTTTAAAAACTCAGATTCTTGTAGATCCCTACTAGAGACAGCCTCAGATCTTACCTGACAGAAAAACATAATGTATTATCTCACTTCACAAATACTGATAATTTAGCCCAATTTTCAAGGGCCAAAACATGACTGATGACAGCATAGCACTGCACAGGTTAATGCATGACTTCTGTCTGTAGTATAAGAGCTGACACTTCCTGTGAAAAAACTACATATCCCACAGTCCCCAGTTCTCTCAGTCTAGCAATGGTGCATGTGCAGAAACTAGATCTGACACAACCCGCAACAGACAGAGTATTCAAGGCAAGATCAACATGCTGGAAGAGATGTATTTTCATCACATTAGCACTCCCACATTTGTGATGCAACACCAGGAAATGGGGAGGCATAGATTGGATGCTACATGGCCCGGAACAAAATGTTGCTTGTCCCTGTAGTAAACAGGGACAAGCTTGGTGGATTATTTCATGGACATAGGGGAATTGATCAGCCATAACACTACAAACTACAGTCACCACATGTGAGCCCTTCTTTATAAGTTAAAGCAAACAAACAATACAGGAAATATAACTACACTTATACCTAGGTATTTGTCCATCACTGCACCACTCTCTTGCTGGTTACAACCATCCATGTTTATGTGAATGTTGGGCAATGAAAAAACAGGAGAGACTTAATGAAAGCTATAGTTGTTATGGCATGTCTGTAAAGTCCAGCAGACAGAGGGCAGTTGGCACTCAGTGTCTGCCTACTGATTTATTCAGGCTGCAATTGTATTTAGTTAAACCTATAAAATATATTTGATATAATGCATTATTTCTTACCAGCTAACCACTATCTAATGTCTGTGACTAGCGATTCCTACCTTAAGTGTTCAAATGCTAAGGTCTTTTTGATCCTTGGCAGATGTTAACCATCTCTTTAGACATGAGACGATTCAGATGTGACAGCCAATATACAGTAGTGTCTTTCAGGATTGAAACTACAAGGCTGAGATAAAAATGTTGTACTGCTCATTACATCAAAGTGCGTGACTCTATTGCATAGTATACAAGTGTGCGCTCTATTGCACAGAATTGCAGCTAACAAAAGAGAAATTACAGAGTACTCAACACATCAATTGTATTAAATCAATGTGGCATTTCTTAACTATTTTTCACACTTAACACAGAAAGTAAAAATTAACTAGCGAAATGATTTCCAACATGTAAACACAAAGTTAAAGTGGCATTAAATGAAACCATAAATGTATTATATTGCAGCTTACTAATCATTAGATGTAGTGACGGCATTATTTTTTTAGACTTTTACCTTCTGTTTTCACCTGGTGATTTGGCCAAGCAGAAACATATTTGGACAGCAGCATTGTAATTCTGGAGGAAGAGGAATTTGGTGTACTAGAAGATTTAGATACTCCAACAAATTGAAGCCTAACTCCATCTAATACTTTATAAGCAGTTACAGCAACAGTTTTTTTTTACTTTTGAGATAAAGGTTTTACATACATAAATAAAAGCTGACCATAATAACCACTTGCCGATCGCCTAACTGTAAATTTACATCATTACTTTGACGTTAAATACAGGGGTTATGGCAGCAGCTAGCTGCCATAAACCTGTTATCTTTATTGAGATTAGACAATTTTCATATAAAAGTGGTCCCAGTGGCAGATTCACCGCAAGATCACTTTTATAGGCCGCAGGAGAGGTATCCCCCCTCCCACCCCTTCCCGGTGGTTCTTGGGCTTACCGGAGCCATCGGTAACCCGGGTAAAGATTTGGTGCAGCTGATAGCTAGTCAGGAAGCCAGGTGAGAGCAAGATAGCCCCTACTTGGCTCTATGCCTTTGGAGGATCGGAGCAATGTCTGAAGTCACTTACACCTTTCGGGCTTCAAGGGATGATTTATTTTTTCCTTGAAGGCCAAATTTTTTGCTTTTAAAGGTAAATGAGAGGTCTTTTTGACCCCAGATCTCTCAATAAAGAGGACCTGTCATGCTTAGTTCTATTAGGCTGGATTCACACCTATGCATTGTTAGTGCTTTTTGAATTTTGCAGATTTGCACTACAGAGCGTGTTCCATAGGAAACCACGTTAAATGGACTGTAATGCAAATCTGAAAAATGCAAAATGCACTAAAAATGCATAGGTGTGAATCCAGCCTCACAAGGGATGTTTACATTCCCTGTTATAGGAATGAAAGTGTTAAAAAATAATGCAAAGGGACAGTGTAAAAATGAAAAATCTCTCCGAGAAGTGAACGCACACGTAAGTCACGCCTGCATATGTAAATGGTGTTCAAACCACACATGTGAGGTATTGCCATGGTCATTAGGGCGAGAACAATAATTCTAGCACTAGACCTCCTCTGTAACTCTAAACTGGTAACCTGTAAAAATGTTTAAAGCGTCGCCTATAGAGATTTTTAACTACTGTAGTTTGTTGCCATTCCATGAGCGGGCGCAATTCTAAAGCATGTTAGGTATTTATTTGCTCACAGTAAATTAAAGTGGGCTAACTTTAATGTTTTGTTTTTTTTAAAAATTCATTAAAGTGTATTTTTTGCAAAAAAATTGCGTTTGAAAGACCACTGTACAAATACAGTGTGACATAAAATATTTCAATGACTGCCATTTTAATCTCTTGGGTCTCTGCTAAAAAATATATATAATGTTTGAGACTTCTTAGTGATTTTCTAACAAAAAATACAGATTTTTATTTGTAAACAACAAATGTCAGAAAAAGTCCTGGTCTTAAAGTGGATAAGCACCCCTGTCAGTGTTAAATGGTTTGTCTAAACCCAAAGGCCACATTTGCAGGATAGGTTGTTCTATTGAAAGACAAAAGGCTTACTGGACAGGAGAAAATAAAAAAGTGAAAAATAAAAGAAAGAATGCTTAAAAAACAAAACTAATGCAGCCATCACATCCAAGAATTTGTGAGCTGTTTCTTTTTTGGGCTGGCCTCTCACTCATATATCTTCCATTTGAGCTTCAGAATCATGAAGACGTCAGTGGTTCAGACTGCATGATATTGCCTTGATTGCCTGAATGTTGTTCATTTGCCATTTCCCGTGAACAAATTAACCTTATGTCTTAGATGCCCAACTTATTATTACAAATTGATGTCTTGTATGTCCTGCCTTATCCATGACCTGTTATGCTGCGTACACACGAGCGGACTTCTCATCAGACTGAACTCCGAAGGACTTTTCGACGGAGTTCCGACGGAGTTCCAACGAAACGGACTTGCCTACACAGGATCACACCAAAGTTCGATCGTTTCGAATGTAATGACGACTAGAATAAAGAAGTTCATAGCCAGTAGCCAATAGCTGCCCTTGCGTCGTTTTTGGTCCGTTGGACTAGCATACAGACGAACTGATTTTTCGATAGGAATTGAGTCCGTCGGAAAGATTTGAAAATTGTTCTATTTCTAAGGTCTGTCAGATTTTTAGACAGAAAAGGTCCGATGAAGCCCACACACGATTGGAATGTCTGACGGATTAGTTCCGTCGGACCTTTGATGCCGAAAAGTCCGGTCGTGTGTACGTGGCATTACAGTATCAGATTGTTGCTGCTCTCATTTTGCTTTTGCAGAGCAATACTTGTACAAAGTGTACTGCTATTTTATGGGTACACTTCATTTCTGTACTGCCTTATTTCTCTTGGTATACTGAAAAGCGTTAATAAAATCTCAGTAAAAAACTATTTGTAAGCTGCAGTCTAATAAATGTTTTCTTTTGGGTTTAATAAACTTCACATTTGAGAAAATGCAGCACCATATCCTATTATAACTAATCAGCCACATTTTGTTCAAAAGGAATCTGTTACCAGGCTATTGAAATCCAGATATTGAAATATTTTGAATAAAGCAGCAGATTAGCATTACAGCTTGTTTCCAGGATAAGCAAATATTGTCTAGATAGAAGCAGCATGTGTATTCTCAGGGCTCTTGTACATGGGTACATTCGCCTGTACAGCATAAACAAACAGGTGTATTGTAATAGCCAGCAGTAATGGCCAGAATCCAGGTTATCCATGTTTGGGGCATTACATCTGTGCCCATGGATCACTTTACACAAGTAGTAGCACATTGCTGTGTACAGCCACTTTTAACCATTTATGTGTATGGGCAGCTGTATGCAGCACCAGGGACTCCTGGACACTAAAATACAATTGTTTGTTTATGCTGTGTGAGTGAATGAGCCTTTCATGAATTTTAAGGTGCTTTGTGTATTTCTTCCAGATTTGTGCAATAATTCAGTGTGAAACTTTGCCTCTGTGCAGGAGCTTCCTGTAATAAAGATTGATCACTGCTGCTTGTGCAGGGTGACTAGTCTTGTATCCCACCCCCCCATCACTGTCTGGAACAAGCCTACAATGGGTGGATTTTCTGGTTCCCTCCTACAGCTCTGCTTTCTACACACGCTATGTGCAGCACAAGACAATAGGGCAGCAAATTAGGGTTGCCACCTGTTCAGGATTCGGGTTTTGAATCATGAGTCCAGGTTTCAGTCGACCTAAAACCTGGACACATTATTCAGACTGGGCTGTGGCTCCCCAAGTGTCGTCCGGGAGTTGCGGGTGTCAGTCTGGGGGCAGGTTTGGTATCACTGTGGCGCGTGGCGATGATGTCATCAAGAGCAGTTTGGCCTCACCCACTGTTCACTGCAGCGCGCATAGTTACTACTCTCCTTGGGGCATGCAAATGTGTCCCAGGTCTTTTATATTCCTATAGTGTATACTATGGAAAAAATAATTGTCCCTGTGCCACTATAGCAGGGGTAGGCAACCTGGGGCCCTCCAGCTGTTGTGGAACTACATTTCTCACCAGGCATTGCAAGGCTGGAAGTTACAATTACTCCCAGAGGTATGATGGGACTTGTAGTTCTGAAACAGCTGGAGGACCCCAGGTTGCCTACCCCTGCACTATAGTGTTTGGGTTTGGCTTGAAGAAAAGGTGGCAAGCCTACAGTGATTTACAAGGTATTAGATAAAAAAGCACAGATCACAAGGGTAACAGGACACAGATTAAAGGGCATAGACCACAGGGCAACAACATAATAGGGGTTAAGTAAATCTCATTACTACTACTGCCAATCCTGCACAACTGGTCCAGGTGCTGTCCTCCCCGAAGAGGTCCCTTTGGTAAACAGACAGAGCCCTGCTTAGGTTTCTGTCACTCTTTCTGTAGATCTCTCTGTCCAGCCCTCTTACAGTCCTTAAAATATCAACAAAAAGCACAGGCACAAGAGAAGAAACAGGGGGTGGGTGCAGGCCATGGTAAAGCAAATAGCCCTGCTTTTTAATGGGCGCATGATTCCTCAAAATTGCAGCCATTGTCTCTGGCAGAAATTGGGACTAGTACATGGGGGGCATAAATTGAGACTATTACACTCAGGCAAGCACAACTGTTTCCCCAATCCCATCAAAATCTACTGGATTGGAGGACTTTTCTCTTTTACTTTTTAATAGGCTGAGTGCAGTAATTAGAAATGGGCTGCCAAATGCTACCACATGTTACATTTTCTCATTACTCTTTGTACTGTCTTACAAAATCAGCATTTTATTTTTTCAGTAAAATGCACTCTATGACTTCTTTCAAGACTGGGAAGAAATAGAAAACATATTCTGCATAGTTTATACTACACATGAACAGATATTTGAGTCTATTGGGACATTTGATAAGGTAAAATGATTGTCATACCTGTGAACTTTTAGAGCCTGAAATCTAGTAGGAGGTGACATATTGGTCCTTTAAAGCTGAACCCCAGCCAAACAGCTAAACAGGCAGATGAAATACATGTAGGGAAGCAGTTTTATGTCCCAAAGGATTTGTTTTTCTTACCATTAAATTCTCAGATTTGCACAACTTTGGCACTTAGCACAGCCCTGCGTAGCAGGAAATAAGACCTGATTTTTCTCTTCTGGAGAAGAGAAAAGTAATGTTTACAGTAAAGTTTGCAGGCCTTGCACCTGCCTCCACCCTGTTAATGGACAATAGGGATGAGCCGTTCGCCGAATTGCGAACGATATGGGCCATTCGCGCCAAATTCGTGTGGCGCGTCACGGCCCATAATTCACTGCAGCATCGCAGTGCATTGTTGGCTGATGATTGGCCAAGCATGCACTATGACCCGCATGCTTGGCCAATCACAGTGCCATCTGAAGAGAGAGCCATAATTGGCCAAAGCCAAGGAGGCTTTGGCCAATTATGGCTTAGGGGATTTAGTACAAGCCCCACACTATATAAGGCCGCCTGCACAGCGGCCCTGTGTAGTGTGTGTTCCGGCGTTCAAAGAGATAAACAGAGAGACAGTGTCATTTGATTTAAGTTAGATAGATTAGGCAGGACAGTCAGTGAGTTAGCTGCACTTACAGTGTATTGTATATATATATATATATATATATATATATATGCATCCAAGGTGATATATATATATATATATATATATATATATATATATATATATATATATATATACACTGTATTCAGTTTAGGTAGATCCGTTCCTGATATCTTCCTAGTGACAGGCAGGCTTTTCTTGTTACAGTATTTACAGCTACCTGAAGAAAATTGCTGGTGTTCTTTTGATCCTATTAGTACCACAGTCAGGCAGCCAGACTATTTACAGTTAGTGTAGTGCGTCCTCCTCACAGTGTTCAGTTAAAGCTACAAGTTAGTTTAGTGTGACCTCTGCACAGTGTTCAGCTAAAACTACAAGTTAGTGTAGTGCGTCCTCCTCACAGTGTTCAGCTAAAGCTACAAGTTAGTTTAGTGTGACCTCTGCACAGTGTTCAGCTAAAGCTACAAGTTAGGGTAGTGCATCCTCTGAACAGTGTTCAGCTAAAGCTACAAGTTAGTGTAGTGGGTCCTCCTCACAGTGTTCAGCTAAAACTACAAGTTAGTGTAGTACGACCTCTGCACAGTGTTCAGCTAAAGCTACAAGTTAGTGTAGTGCGTCCTCTGAACAGTGTTCAGCTAAAACTACAAGTTAGTGTAGTGCGGCCTCTGCACAGTGTTCAGCTAAAGCTACAAGTTAGTGTAGTGCGTCCTCTGAACAGTGCTCAGCTAAAGCTACAAGTTACTTTAGTGCGTCCTCCTCACAGTGTTCAGCTAAAGCTACAAGTTAGTGTAGTGCGTCCTCCTCACAGTGTTCAGCTAAAACTACAAGTTAGTGTAGTGCGACCTCTGCACAGTGTTCAGCTAAAGCTACAAGTTAGTGTAATGCGTCCTCTGAACAGTGTTCAGCTAAAGCTACAAGTTAGTGTAGTGTGTCCTCCTCACAGTGTTCAGCTAAAACCACAAGTTAGTGTAGTGCAACCTCTGCACAGTGTTCAGCTAAAGCTACAAGTTAGTGTAGTGCGTCCTCCTCACAGTGTTCAGCTAAAACTACAAGTTAGTGTAGTGCGAGCTCTGCACAGTGTTCAGCTAAAGCTACCTGTAGAAGGTTGGTGGTGTTTTCTTAATCCTAAATAAGCTAAATAAGCTAAATAAGCTAAATAAAGCTACAAGTTAGTGTAGTGCGTCCTATGAACAGTGTTCAGCTAAAGCTACAAGTTAGTGTAGTGCGTCCTCCTCACAGTGTTCAGCTAAAACTACAAGTTAGTGTAGTGCGAGCTCTGCACAGTGTTCAGCTAAAGCTACCTGTAGAAGGTTGGTGGTGTTTTCCTGATCCTAAATAAGCTAAATAAGCTAAATAAGCTACAAGTTATTTTTTTGCGAGCTCTGCACAGTGTGCACCTAAAGCTACCTGTAGAAGATTGGTGGTCTTTTCCTGATCCTATCACTACTGCAGGCAGCTAAATAAGCTACAAGTTAGTGTAGTGCGAGCTCTGCACAGTGTTCACCTAAAGCTACCTGTAGAAGGTTTTTGGTGTTTTCCTGATCCTATCACTACAGGAGCAGCTAAATAAGCTACAAGTTAGTGTAGTGCGAGCTTTGCACAGTGTTCAGCTAAAGCTACCTGTAGAAGGTTGGTGGTGTTTTCCTGATCTTATCACTACCGCAGGCAGCTAAATAAACTACAAGTTCGTTTTTTGCGAGCTCTGCACAGTGTTCACCTAAAGCTACCTGTAGAAGGTTGGTGGTGTTCTCATACTACAGGCAGGCAGCTGATTTTGCTAGCTGCAGTATCAGTATATATATACACATATATACATACATATATATATATATATATATATATATATATATATATATATATACATATATATATATATCCCAGCTTAGTGCAGCTACAGGCCATTAGTATGTCTGGAAGGCCAACAAGGAGAGGCAGACAGTCACAAGCCAATAAAAGAGGGCAAGCAGGCTCTGTGTCTAGAGGCAACAGTGCTGGTCATGGAGACGATGCATCCTCATCAGCACGTGGCCGTGGGACACGCTTGGCCTTTTTTTCGGCAGCTGGCCGTGTTGAGCCGCAACATGCGGAAGACTTGGTCGAGTGGATGACCAAGCTGTCCTCATCCTCCTCATCCTCTCTCACCCATGCTCAGGGTACTTTGTCTGGCAAAGCAGCTGCCAACGCGGACTCCTCCTCAATGGCATCAGTGACTCCTTCCCTAGCCCCAACATGTCCTCCTGAGGAGTCCCTCAAACTGTTTGACCACAGTGTTGGGTACATGCTCCAGGAGGATGCCCAGCGTTTAGAAGGCTCTGATGATGATACTGAGCTAGAAGAAGGCAGTAATGTGAGCACGGACAGAGGGGGTGCCCAAGAAGGACAGCAATCTGGCAGTCATGCTCCCCCTGCTGCAGCATACTGCCAAGTTTGCTCCAGTGATGAGGAGGGAGGGGATGATGAGGTCACTGACTCATGTGGGTGCCTGATAGGAGAGAGGAGGAGGAGACACATCACCAACGAGGCAGGATGCCTTCCAGGGGCCAGCCTAAGGGCAGCACACTGACTGCATCACATCCCAAAGCTCTGCATGTGCAGGGCGCTGCTGTCTCTGCACGTTATTCCAAAAGTTCTTTGGTGTGGGCCTTTTTTGAGACGAGTGCATCAGATCGCACCGCTGCTATTTGCAACATATATCTCAAGCGTATCTCGCGTGGCCAAAACATCTCCCGCTTAGGCACCACGTGCTTGACCAGACATATGTTGACCTGCCATGCAGTTCGTTGGCAAGCGTATCTAAAAGACCCACACCAAAGAACAAAGAGGACCTCTCCTTGCTCCTCATCAGCTGAGATCTCCAACCCCACTATACGTTCAGTCCTCTCTGAGACCTGCACTGAGAGGAATGAAGGTGTAGAATTAGGTGTGTCACAGCCAAGTACTTGTGGGCAATCTGCTTTCGGTACACCGACGTCAGATTGTACCAGGCGAATTTCCCTGCCCCAGCTGCTGCACCGCCGAAAGAAGTTCGCTCCCAGCCATCCACATGCCCAGCAGTTGAATGCTAGCTTGGTAAAATTGCTAGCACTTCAACTTCAACTGCTGCCTTTTCAGTTGGTAGACTCTGCCCCCTTCCGTGAGTTTGTGGAATGTGCGGTTCCTCAGTGGCAGGTTCCCAAACACCACTTTTTCTCATGGAAGGCGATTCCGGCTCTTCACCGGCATGTGGAAGGCAATGTCCATGCCTCGCTGGACAGGGCGGTCAGCGGTAAGGTGCATATTACCGCTGACTCATGGTCCAGCAGGCATGGACAGGGATGTTACCTAAGTTTCACCGCGCATTGGGTGACTCTGCTGGCAGCTGGGAAGGATGCAGGACAAGGTGCAGTAGTGTTGGAGGTTGTTCCACGCCTCCAAAATGCCACTACTAATGATTGTGACACACCTCTCTCCTCCACCCCCTCCTCTTCTTCTTCCTCCATGGCCTCTTCCTGTGCTTTGTCCTCGGAACCAGTGGTGCTCCGTAGCCGTTCAAGGGGCTACACAAGTATGCAGGCCAAAAGATGCCATGCGGTGCTTGAGCTTGTGTGCTTGGGGGACAGGAGCCACACTGGGGCAGAGGTTCTGTCAGCTCTGCAGGGGCAGGTTCAGAGGTGGTTGATGCCACGCCAACTTAAGGCAGGAATGGTGGTTTGCGACAATGGCACCAACCTCCTCTCTGCCCTCCAACAGGGACAAATGACCCATGTGCCCTGTTTGGCTCACATCCTTAAGTTGGTGGTGCAGCGGTTCTTGGGCAGGTACCCGGGCCAGGATACAGGATGTCCTGAGGCAGGCCAGGAAAGTCTGTGTGCATTTCCGCTGGTCATATAATGCCAGTGCTCAGCTGGCAGACCTCCAAAAGGAGTTTAACCTGCCCAAGAACCGCCTAATCTGTGACATGCCCACCAGGTGGAACTCAACGTTGGCCATGCTGCAGCGGCTGCACACGCAGCAGAGGGCCATCAATGAGTACCTGTGCGACTATGGCACGAGGACAGGGTCAGGGGAGCTTGTTTTTTTTCCCATGCCAGTGGGCCATGATCAGGGATGCATGCACTGCCTTGTCACCATTTGAGGAGGCCACAAGGATGGTGAGCAGTGACAGTGTATGCATCAGTGACACTGTCCCCCTTGTCCACCTGTTGGAGCACACGCTGCGTGGAATAATGGACAGGGCACTTGAGGCAGAACAGAGGCAGGAAGAGGAGGACTTCCTTAGCTCTCAAGGCCCCCTTTATCCAGACAGTGTTCCTGCGTGCCCGCCAATCACACAGGAAGAGGACGAGGAGGATTGTGTCAGTATGGAGGTGGAGCCTGGCACTCAGCATCATCAGCAGTCTTTAAGGGATCAGTCCCAAGAAACACATGGACTTGTACGTGGCTGGGAGGAGGTGGCTGCGGACCATGTCGTCCTTAGTGACCCAGAGGACTCCGGACTGAATGCCTCAGCAAACCTACGCTGCATGGCCTCCCTGATCCTGCAAAGCCTGCGTAAGGATCCTCGTATTCGTGGTATCAAGGAGAAGGACCAATACTGGCTGACAACCCTCCTTGATCCACGTTACAAGGGTAAGGTTGCGGACCTTATCTTGCCACCGCAGAGGGAGCAGAGGATGAAACATCTTCGGGAGGCCTTGCAGAAAGGTCTGTGCAACGAGTTCCCAGAGACTGGGAGGTTACAAACTCCTGTTTCTGGACAACGTGTTGCTGAGGCTTCGGTCAGTCAAAGAAGGAGCGGTGGAGAAGGTGGCTGTCTAACCGAGGTGTTCAGACAATTTTTTAGTCCGCAGCCCCAAGGTATGATCGGTTCCAGCAACCATCGCCAGCGTCTGTTTTACATGGTGCAGGAATACCTAGGGGCAAGATCTGACTTGGACACCTTTCCCACCGAATATCCTCTGGGTCACTGGGTCTTGAGGATGGATCAGTGGCCAGAGCTTGCACAATATACAATTGAGCTACTGGCCTGTCCTGCATCCAGCGCTCTTTCGGAACGCACATTCAGTGCTGCTGGAGGCTTTGTAACCGATCACAGGGTGCATCTGTCCACCGACTCGGTCGATCGACTGACCTTCATAAAAATGAATCAGTCTTGGATCACCACCAAATACCAAGCACCTGATGCTGATGTAACCGAATAATTTTTTTTAAAATCTCAGATTCCTTCAAAGACTGCCTATGCTGATGCTGAGTGACTATCCTGAGTAATTATCCTCTTCCTCCTCAATGATCACGCTGATAGCTTGTAAGAACATTTTTGGTTCTGGGCATCGCCACCAGTGCCTGAGGCCCAATTTTTCAGCCCCTGTTTAACAGGGGCGTGTAATTACAATTTTTGATGCAATACTTTGCAGCAGGGCTCGTTCCTGCGTTCCAGCTAGAGTATCTGTGAGGGGTTGCAGTGTTGTGGCACCAGCACCAGTGCCTAAGGCCCAATTTTTCAGCCCCTGTTTAACAGGGGCGTGTAATTACAATTTTTGATGCAATACTTTGCAGCAGGGCTTGTTCCTGCGTTCCAACTAGAGTATCTGTGAGGGGTTGCAGTGTTGTGGCACCAGCACCAGTGCCTAAGGCCCAATTTTTCAGCCCCTGTTCAACAGGGGCATGTAATTACAACTCTTGATCTAATATTTCACAGCACGGTCCGTTTCTGCGCCTACCAAGAGCGAGTGAGGACTTACAGTGTTGTGGCACCAGCACCACCACCACCACCAAAGGCCCAATTTTTCTGCCCTTGTTCAACAGGGGCATGTAATTACAATTCTTGATCTAATATTTCACAGCAAGGCCCTGTGAGGGCTTACAGTGTTGTAGCCACAACAACACCTAAGGCCCACATTTCTGCTTTTTATATAGGGCAGGCCCCTACTTTCAAACATCCAACTTACAAACGACTCCTACTTGCAAACGGAAGGAGACAACAGGAAGTGAGATGAAATCTACCCCTAGGAAGGGAAATTCTCTCCTGTAAGAGTTAATATGGGAAAAACATTTTTCCTTTCCACTGATGCTTTATCACCAATCCTTGTTTCACAAAAAAACTCAAATTTTCAAAAAACATTTGTCATTGGGACAAAAAGTGAGGTGAAACCTTCTGAAGAGGAGCACAGACAGCAAAACAAATGTCACAGGGGTGATAACCCTTCCCTATGTTTTCCAAAAAGCTTAAAATAGATTTTTTGGCTGGAGCTAAACACATTAAAAATGTACCAGTTCAAAATTACAAACAGATTCTACTTAACAACAAACCTACAGTCCCTGTCTTGTTTGCCCCAACTGTATACTGCTGTTCAGAGTACAGAGCCTGTATACTGCTGTTTTCTTTTTTAATTTGGGTGCGGGGTTCCCCTTAATATCCATACAAGACCCAAAGGGCCTGGTAGTTGACTGGGGGGTACCCATGCTGTTTGTCTCACTGATTTTCATCCATATTGCCAGGACCCGACATTACATTAAAGCCGCAAGCAGTTTTAAATGACTTTTTTTCCTTTAAAAATGACTTTTTTTGCAGGGACTGTTCTAAGCACGGGAAACACACGCCATTTTACAGGCATATTATAGACATCCCCCAGGTACGATATTTAAAGGAATATTTCACTTTTTTTTTTTACTTTAAGCATCATTAAAATCACTGCTCCCGATAAAACGGCCGGTTTTAAAAGTTTTTTTTGCATTGACACATGTCCCCTGGGGCAGGACCCGGGTCCCCAAACCCTTTTTAGGACAATACCATGCAAATTAGCCTTTAAAATGAGCCCTTTTGATTTCGAACGTTCGAGTCCCATAGACGTCAATGGGGTTCTAACGTTCCTGCGAATTTTCGGTCCGTTCGCAGGTTCTGGTGCGAACCGAACCGGGGGGTGTTCGGATCATCCCTAATGGACAATAAGAAATCACACACACAGCCATACCTAGCCATATAGTGTAAACACCAGGGAGCCCACAGGTGTTGTGTACAGTCCCTATTGAAGTCCATAGACATACACTGGTTATCTTATCACTCACTTTACTGTCACTTCCTCCTATTAGCAAACACCTTGCACTGCAACACATTTGATTGGGTCATTGTGCTGTTTTTTCTTCCTGTGGTGACCACCTGTGTTAATAATGCTGCAAGACAGCCATTTAGCACAGGACGAAGCTAATGGCGTTCACTGGAGTAGTGGTACCTAATACACTGAATTCCAGTTTTTTGAGGGATCCCACAAGTAAAGTATATGCTCAAGTATAGGTTCAAGCTTGACCAATGTAATTATGAAAAATATCCATACCTGGATGGATCTTTAAAGAGATCCTGTCACCAACTTAAAAAATGCAGGTAAAAGCACAGAAAAAATCAAGAATTTTACATGCATACTCACAAAACTTTTCCTTTCCAAAAACAATATTTTAATTCACTTGCAATTCTCCTTTTCTAGACTTCTTCTCTTCTGGGCTGGGAGTGTCCAATTAATTATTGTGTTGTGCTAGCCCAAAATAAATCTTTTAATTGTCAACACATCCTCATTTTCATAAAACAGCACAACAGTTTTGAGCCTCCGAACTCTTCACTGGGGACAATAATAATTAAAATGGTTCTAAAGGCAGAAGGTTTTTTTTATCTTAATGCATTCTGTGTGTGCACTGCCCCCCTCAGCCCCCCTAACATTTACCTGAGCCCCATCTCAAACCAGCGATGTTGCATGAGAGCCTCGGCTGTCCTGGACTCTCTCTCCTCAATGGCTAAGACAGCAGCGGGCACCATTGGTGCCCGCTGCTGTCAATCATAGTCAGTGAGCCAATGAGGAGAGAGAGGGGGCAGGGCAAAGCTGCGAATGGCTGCTTGCTGTAGGGGAACTTGGCAGGAGGGAGGGGACAGGAGCGCCAATGGGGACCCGATAAGAGGAGGATCTGGGCTGCTCTGTGCAAAACCACTACACAGAGCATGTAAGTATAACATGGTTTGTTATTTTTAAACAAAAAAAAAAAACAAGACTTTAATATCACTTTAAGCCAAACAAGCAGCTCAATTAAATACAACTGCACAATGTAAGTCATTTATGAAACAGCACTGACTCAACCTCCAGCTAGTGTTCATATAGGAATAGTAACAAAAATAGGACTCAAAGTATCTCACCCCTGTACAACACAGGTTAATTGTATCAAGACGTTTCAACTTTGGTGATATATTGTATTAATGTATCTATACATCAATCAAAACCAAAGAATCAGGAACAATGTATCTCAGGAATAATCTGTAGCCGCTGAAATTCCCTAAAAAAAGATACAGAAATACTCATTGTCATAAAACTAGATGTAAATCACAATCTTTGCTTACCCTGTCAGGATGTAATGATTTGAATCTTTTTATCCACCACACTTCCCATTCGTCAAAGTGAAAATGGGGTTATCTAATATGGGAAAAATAAGGAAAATGACCCAAAAAAAGTTAAGGACATAACTGCCCAACATAGGCATTTAATCTGTAAAATGAATGCAACATTTCCTGACTCTGGCATTTTTCAGGGTCATTCTGAAACAGATCTCCGTTTCATGATTTTGGGTGAAGCGCCCAGACTGAGAAGAAGGGGTGACCGCATTTTTACATTGAAAGAAAAAAATGGAAAGTGTGAGAGATAAAAAGATTAAAATCATCTCTGCTTCCTTGGTTGCCGGGTGATGTAAGTCAACTAAAACTGAAATAAGGAACAATGGAATTAATTTTAGGAAACCATTATTTTTTTACATGGGTCTACATAACCCCTCTTATGAAACAGTGAGTGATTTAGAGATTTTTTGGAAAATGATAAAAATACACCAAGACCTTCTCACTTTTGACAATTTAGACTTTGTAAAATGTTCTCTCAACAGTTACTCTATGACCTTCAATTGCCTTTGTCAGTCCAGCTGTGTCATGTTCTTGTAATCATATCTGTACAGTGCATAGGTCTTTCTTTACACCATTTTTTTGACAAACCATTGCAGTTTCTGTTTTGCTCTTTCAGTGAGACATTATCAAAACCCTCACTGGCATCTGGCATCAAGTACTGCAGAACTCTATGGAGATTTTTACTACCAACTGTTCTGCACATAGAAATATTTGTCATCAACAAAACATTTGTGTATGTAAATAAACCGAGGTGCGAACTTCAGAGACGGAACACAAAGTCGGCGGTTGCGAGATGACAGCCAGACTCTGTCCCCAACCTGGTTTGAAGGCGCAGGCAGGCGTCTGCAGTCAGCATGGAGTCTGTACCTATCATTAGCATGTTGTAAAGCCTCCTGGACTTGTGCCCAAGTGGAACGAAGACCATGGAGATGCTCCTCTAACGCAGGATTACTCTGCAGAATAAATGAGTCAGGCAACATGGAAGCTTGGAAACCATAGTTCACCATAAACTGGGACAATCGGGAAGCAGAATTCAAGGCACTATTGTGAGCAAACTCCGCCCACGGTAAGAGGTCTGACCAGTCGTTATGATGGTCAGAAATATAGCAACATAGGAATTGTTTCAAGGACTGATTGGCTCATTCTGTGGCCCCATTAGACTGCGGGGGATACGCAGAGGAGAAAGCAAGCTGAATTCCTAACTGTGCACAAAAGGCTCGCCAGAACTAGGACACAGCCTGACTACCCCTGTCCGCGACAATCACTTTAGGTAGCCCATGTAAGCGAAAGATCTCCCGAGCAAAAATGGAAGCTAGTTCCTTAGAAGTGGGCAATTTCTTAAGTGGAATACAATGGGACATTTGCAAGAACCAGTCAACCACTGTCACGCCTTCGGCCTATAAAGAAAAAATAATATCTTCTGGACTTGCAATATCAACATTGCCCACTAGATGCCACTCTCAACAAAGGACTATTGATGGGTAGTATTCTATGGTTAACCACTTGACCACTGGGCACTTAAACCCCCTTAATAACCATACCAATTTTCAGCTTTCGGTGCTCTCACACTTTGAATGACAATTACTCAGTCATGCAACACTGAACCCAAATGAAATTTTTGTCCTTTTTTTCACACAAATAGAGCTCTTTTGGTGGTTTTTAATCACCGCTGGGTTCTTTATTTTTGTGGTATAAAAGAAAAAAGACCGAAAATTCTGTAAAAAAATGCATTTTTCTTCGTTTCTGTTATAAAATTTTGCAAATTAGTAATTTTTTCTTCATATATTTTGGCCAAAATTTATACCGCTACATATCTTTGGTAAAAATAACCCAAATCGGTGTATATTATTTGGTCTTTGTGAAAGTTATAGAGTCCACAAGCTATGGTGCCAGTCTCTGAAAATTGATCACACCTGAATTACTGATGGCCTATCTCATTTCTTGAGACCCTAACATGCCAGAAAAGTACAAATACCCCCCAAATGACCCCTTTTTGGAAAGAAGACATTCCAAGGTATTTAGAAAGATGCATGATGAGTTTTTTGAAGTTGTAATTTTTTCCCACAATTCCTTTTTTTTTTTTCACAAAATTGTCATATTAGCAGGTTATTTCTCACACACAGCATATGCATACCACAAATTACACCCCAAAACACATTCTGCTATTACTCCCGAGTATGGTGATACCACATGTGTGAGTCTTTTACACAGCGTGGCCACATACAGAGGCTCAACATGCACGGAGCACCATCAGGCATTCTAGGAGCACCCAGGCCAATTCTGACATTTCTCTCCTACATGTAAAAATCATAATTTATTTGCTAGAAAATTACATAGAACCCCAAAACATTATATATATTTTTTTAGCAGAGACCCTAGAGAATACAATGGTGGTTGTTGCAACTTTTTATCTCGCACGGTATTTGCGCAGCAATTTTTCGAATGCTTTTTTTTAAAAAAAAAAACAGTTTTGTGCTTTAAAAGAAAACAAAACAGTAAAGTTAGCCCAATGTTTTTGCATAATGTGAAAGATGAAGTTATGCTGAGTAAATAGATACCTAACATGTCACCCTTCAAAATTTCACACACTCGTGGAATGGCGCCAAACTTCGCTACTTAAAAATCCCCATAGGAGACGATTTAAATTTTTTTACTGGTTACATGTTGTAAGTTACAGAGGAGGTCTAAGGCCAAAATTATTGCTCTTGCTCTACCGATCGCAGCAATACCTCACATGTGTGGTTTGAACACCATTTTCATATGTGGGCGCAACTTATGTATGCGTTCACTTCTGCATGCGAGCACACGGGGACATGGGGAAATTTTTTTTTTATTGTTCATTTTACTTTATTTATTTTAGTTTGAGGCTTTTTTCCAAAAAATACATTTTTTGATCACTTTTATTTCTATTACAAGGAATGTAAACATCCCCTGTAATAGGAATATGGCATGACAGGTCCTCTTTACAGTGAGACATGGGGTCAATAAGACCCCACATCTCACCTCTAGGCTGGGAAGCCTGAAAATGAAAAAAAAAAAAAAAAAGATCCTGGATTCGAACGTATCGGTGAGTCGGTAGAAGCACCTGAATGCGGCGAGGGGGGGGACACATCTCCTCTCGCCTCCCGTAAGAACAATCAAGCAGTGGAACAGCTGCTATGATCATTCTCATGATGTAGGGAATTGCCGGCTGAAAAAGCTGATATCTGAATGATGCCTGTAGCTGCAACCATCATTCAGATATCCCCGCACAAAGTCAAGGATGTCATATGATGGCTGGCGGGCGGGAAGTGGTTAAAACACATTTTTTTTAACACAAAGTTGTCCATTTATACAATGTTTCTAACACATAGCATGTACACACCAAAAATGACACCCCAAAATAGATTCTCCTACTCCTCCGGAGTACGGCGATACCACATGTGTGAGACTTCCACAGCCTGGCCACATACAGAGTACAGCCGAGTATGGCTGAGCATGGCCGAGTATAGCCGAGCATGGCTGAGCATGGCTGGGTATCACCGAGTATTGCAGAGTATGGCTGGGTATTGCAGAGTATTGCAGGGTATTGCAGAGTATTGCGGGGTATTGTGGGGTATTGTGGGGTATTGCGGGGTATTGCAGAGTATTGCGGGGTATTGCAGGGCATTGCAGAGTATTGCGGGGTATTGCAGAGTATTGCAGGGCATTGCAGAGTATTGCGGGGCATTGCAGAATATTGCGGGGCATTGAAGAGTATTGCAGACTATTGCGGAGCATTGCAGATTATTGCGGGACATTGCAGAGTATTGCAGGGCATTGCAGAGTATTGCGGGGCATTGCAGAGTATTGCAGAGTATTGTGGGGCATTGTAGCGTATTGCTGGGTATTGCAGAGTATTGCGGGGTATTGCAGAGTATTGCACAGGGTATTGCAGAGTATTGCACAGAGAATTGCAGAGTATTGCACAGGGAATTGCAGTGTATTGCACAGGGAATTGCAGAGCATGGGGGGATGGCTGAGCATGGAGGGATGGATGGATGTGACTGCACATGTCACAGAGCAGCGCTGTGGGCACTACACATCCAGCCCACAGCGCGGCTCCCATCCGATCTCTCCCCCTCTGTACCGATCGGTATGACGTGACGCCGGTTTGTTTACATGTGATCGCTCCATCATTTGATGGAGCGATCACATGGTAAACAGCCGTGATGCGCCGGGTCCTCTGGACCCGGCGGTTACGGATGTTCCCGTGTGCGCACCTCAGTGGGCACACGGGAGCAGTTTTCTGGAATCACATCATATGACGTGATCCCAGAGTTATCCAACCGCCCTGCAGCCTTCATTTGGCTATGGGCCGGTTGGCAACTGGTTGATAGACATTTCCTGTCATAATACTAAGAACTAGCCCACTTCCTATGCAACTCTTTCATCTTTTCCATGAGGAGGACAGAATGCAATGGAGCCAGCTAAGCCTGCACTGCATGTTCTTAGGAATTCCTAACCCTCTAGGGCCACATCGCTGTTTCACCACGTGTGTACCACATGTGTACATCCTATCTTATATGACCACCACCTGTTCATCGTAATAAAGATCCAAAGTTACAGACAGTCTGGTTATTGTAGGATTCAAGGTTTAAACTGTATGTTGTACTACATACACACCAGGGGCAAACGTGTAGCGAGAACAGAACAGTAAAACAGCGGCTATCCAGCAAGTGGGATTTAGGACAGTGACTACACAGAGGCCTGCTACCCTGTCAGTGCAGTCACCTGCATACGGCAATACAGCAGTCTCTACACAGTCAAGCATTCCTACAGCAACATGCCACATAGCCAGGCATCCTCACTCAAGACAAGGTCCCAAGTTTTCGGCTCCTCTAGATCTTCCTCTGTAAGCAATGCACTCGCTATCGCACGAGCAAAAGCTGAAGCCACCAAGGCCCGAACAGCCTTTGCTGAGCAAGAAATGCAGATTAAAAAGGAGAAAGTGAGGCTATAGGCACAGTTAGAAGCCGAGGAAGCCCTCCTAGAAGTAATCCTAGAGAAACTCACTGTAGTGAAGGAAGCAGCAGCCACCATAGCCGAAGTAGAGGCCATAGAATTAGCTGTATACCCGAGAAGTGAATGCAGCAGACGCAGCAATATTCTCGACCCAGAAGCTGAAACTCAAGATTCTCTACAACAAACTTCAGATTACATCAATCAACATTTTAAGCCAAGCAGGGACAAAGATGACGTCAAAGAGGCAAGCCAAACGTGAGATAACAGAGCCTTCTAATCGTCCTCCAGAACCAACGTCCAAGTCAGAACGGTATGATAGAGGTCGGCTCGACATCCTCAAAAGGTATGACTACACACAGCCATCTCACCATGGCAACACACAGCAAGCCACCATAGAATTTGCAAGGTTCTTTGCACGACATGAGTTAGTCACCAAGGACTTGAAAAATTTAATGACTGCCCTGAAAGCTACAGAGCCTGGCGGTCTTCCTTTCAAAATGCCATCAGAGACTTAGATCTGTCTTGCAGTGAAGAGATAGACCTCCTGATCAAATGGCTTTGAAACAAGTCTGCCGAGCACGCCGGGCGAATCAGGACAATAAATATAAACCACCCAGACACTGGTCTTAAAATGATTTGGGATAGACTTGATAAGTGTTATGGTTCAGCAGAAGCAGTAGAAAGCGCACTATTTAAAAGACTTGATAACTCCCCCAAAATACCTAACAAAGCCTACCAGAAACTTAGGGAGCTAAGGGACTTGTTAATGGAACTTCAAGTAGCTAAATCCAAGGGGGACTTACAAGGACTTGCATTCCTTGACACAGCCAGAGGTGTCAACCACATTGTACAAAAGCTACCCTATAACTTGCAAGAGCAGTGGATTACACATGGATCCCAATTTAAAAGACAGCATGATGTTTCATTCCCTCCTTTTTCTGTTTTTGTGGACTTTGTGTGTCAGCAAGCTAAAACAAGAAATGATCCAAGTTTTGATTTGACATTGTCATGTGCTGCTCCTTCAGGACTTAATCCTTATAAACCTCCAGTAGCAGTACACAAAACTAATGCGACTCCTCCAGATTCTTTTTACAGGTCTGCCAGCTTCTCAAACTCAGAGACAAAGGTCAAAGATCCTGGTAAAGATCCCGGCCTATAAAGAAAAAATAATATCTTCTGGACTTGCAATATCAACATTGCCCACTGGATGCCACTCTCAACAAAGGACTATTGATGTGTAGTGTTCTATGGTTAATAGACATTTCCTGTCATAATACTAAGAACTAGCCCACTTCCTATGCAACTCTTTCATCTTTTCCATGAGGAGTAGGGATGAGCTTCGTGTTCGAGTCGAACCCATGTTCGACTCGAACATCGGCTGTTCGATCGTTCGCCGAATTGCGAACGTTATGGGCCGTTCGCGCTAAATTCGTGTGGCGCGTCACGGCCCATAATTCACTGCGGCATCGCAGTGCATTGCTGGCTGATGATTGGCCAAGCATGCACTATGACCCGCATGCTTGGCCAATCACAGCGCTGTCAGTAGAGAGAGCTGTAATTGGCCAAAGCCAGGGTGGCTTTGGCCAATTATGGCTCAGGGGATTTAGTACACACCCCACACTATATAAGGCCGCCTGCACGGCGGCCCTGTGTAGTGTGTGTTCCGGTGTGCTGAGAGATAGAGAGAGAGAGAGACAGTGTCATTTGATTTGAGTTAGATAGATTAGGCAGAACAGTCAGTCAGTTAGCTGCACTTACAGTGTATTGTGTATATATATGCATCCCAGGTGTTGCATATATATATATACACTGTATTCAGTTTAGCTAGATCTGTTCCTGTTATCTTCTATCTAGACTATTTACATTTAATGCAGTGCGTCCTGCTCACAGTGTTCAGCTAGATCCGTTCCTGTTAAATTCCTACTGACCGGCAGGCTTGTCTGGTTACAGTATATAAAGCTACCTGAAGAAAATTACAGGTGTTCTATTTGATCCTATTAGTACCACGGTCAGGCAGCTAGACTATTTACATTTAGTACAGTGCGTCCTGCTCACAGTGTTCAGCTAGATCCGTTCCTGTTATCTTCCTACTGACAGGCAGGCTTGTCTGGTTACAGTATATAAAGCTACCTGAAGAAAATTACAGGTGTTCTATTTGATCCTATTAGTACCACGGTCAGGCAGCTAGACTATTTACATTTAGTACAGTGCGTCCTGCTCACAGTGTACAGCTAGATCCGTTCCTGTTATCTTCCTACTGACAGGCAGGCTTGTCTGGTTACAGTATATAAAGCTACCTGAAGAAAATTACAGGTGTTCTATTTGATCCTATTAGTACCACGGTCAGGCAGCTAGACTATTTACATTTAGTACAGTGCGTCCTGCTCACAGTGTACAGCTAGATCCGTTCCTGTTATCTTCCTACTGACAGGCAGGCTTGTCTGGTTACAGTATATAAAGCTACCTGAAGAAAATTACAGGTGTTCTATTTGATCCTATTAGTACCACGGTCAGGCAGCTAGACTATTTACATTTAGTACAGTGCGTCCTGCTCACAGTGTTCAGCTAGATCCGTTCCTCTTATCTTCCTACTGACAGGCAGGCTTGTCTGGTTACAGTATATAAAGCTACTTGAAGAAAATTACAGGTGTTCTATCCCAGCTTAGTGCAGCTACAGGCCATTAGTATGTCTGGAAGGCCAAGAAGGAGAGGCAGACAGTCACAAGCCAATAAGAGAGGGCAAGCAGGCTCTGTGTCTAGTGCTGGTCGTGGAGACGGTGCATCCTCATCAGCACGTGGCCATGGGACACGCTTGGCCTTTTTTTCGGCAGCTGGCCATGTTGAGCCGCAACATGCGGAAGACTTGGTCGAGTGGATGACCAAGCCGTCCTCATCCTCCTCATCCTCTCTCACCCATGCCCAGGGTGCTTTGTCTGGCAAAGCAGCGGCCTCTTCCCTCAGCTCAATGTCATCAGTGACTCCTTCCCTAGCTCCACCATGTCCTCATGAGGATTCCCTCGAACTGTTTGACCACAGTGTTGGGTACATGCTCCAGGAGGATGCCCAGCGTTTGGAAGGCTCTGATGACGATACTGAGCTCGATGAAGGCAGTAACATGAGCGCGGACAGAGGGGGTGCCCAAGAAGGACAGCAATCTGGCAGTCATGCTCCCCCTGCTGCAGCATACTGCCAGGTTTGCTCCAGTGATGAGGAGGGAGGGGATGATGAGGTCACTGACTCAACGTGGGTGCCTGATAGGAGAGAGGAGGAGGAGGAGGAGGAGGAGGAGGAGGAGGAGGCGGCAGCACATCACCAACGAGGCAGGATGCCCTCCAGGGGCCAGCCTAAGGGCAGCACATTGACTGCATCACACCCCAAAGCTCCACATGTGCAGGGCGCTGCAGTCTCTGCGCGTTATTCAAAAAGTTCTTTGGTGTGGGCCTTTTTTGAGACGAGTGCATCAGATCGCACCGCTGCTATTTGCAACATATGTCTCAAGCGTATCTCGCGTGGCCAAAATATCTCCCGCTTGGGTACCACATGCTTGACCAGACATATGTTGACCTGCCATGCAGTTCGTTGGCAAGCGTATCTAAAAGACCCACACCAAAGAACAAAGAGGATCTCTCCTTGCTCCTCATCAGCTGAGATTTCCAACCCCACTAGACCTTCAGTCCTCTCTGAGACCTGCAGTGAGAGGAATGAAGGTGTAGAATTAGGTGTGTCACAGCCAAGTACTTGTGGGCAATCTGCTTTTGGTACACCGACGTCAGATTGTACCAGGCAAATTTCCCTGCCCCAGCTGCTGCACCGCCGAAAGAAGTTTGCTCCCAGCCATCCACATGCCCAGCGGTTGAATGCTAGCTTGGCAAAATTGCTAGCACTTCAACTGCTGCCTTTTCAGTTGGTAGACTCTGCCCCCTTCCGTGAGTTTGTGGAATGTGCGGTTCCTCAGTGGCAGGTACCCAAACGCCACTTTTTCTCACGGAAGGCGATTCCGGCTCTCTACCGGCATGTGGAAGGCAATGTCCATGCCTCGCTGGACAGGGCGGTCAGCGGTAAGGTGCATATTACCGCTGACTCATGGTCCAGCAGGCATGGACAGGGACGTTACCTAAGTTTCACGGCGCATTGGGTGACTCTGCTGGCAGCTGGGAAGGATGCAGGACAAGGTGCAGTAGTGTTGGAGGTTGTTCCGCCACCACGCCTCCAAAATGCTGATTGTGACACACCTCTCTCCTCCACCCCCTCCTCTTCTTCTTCCTCCATGGCCTCTTCCTCGGAACCAGCGGTGCTCCGTAGGCGTTCAAGGGGCTACGCAAGTACGCAGGCCAAAAGATGCCATGCGGTGCTTGAGCTGGTGTGCTTGGGGGACAGGAGCCACACTGGGGCAGAGGTTCTGTCAGCTCTGCAGGGGCAGGTTCAGAGGTGGTTGACGCCACGCCAACTTAAGGCAGGAATGGTGGTTTGCGACAATGGCACCAACCTCCTCTCTGCCCTCCGACAGGGACAAATGACCCATGTGCCCTGTTTGGCTCACGTCCTTAACTTGGTGGTGCAGCGGTTCTTGGGCAGGTACCCGGGCTTACAGGATGTCCTGAGGCAGGCCAGGAAAGTCTGTGTGCATTTCCGCCGGTCATATAATGCCAGTGCTCGGCTGACGGACCTCCAAAAGGAGTTTAACCTGCCCAAGAACCGCCTAATCTGTGACATGCCCACCAGGTGGAACTCAACGTTGGCCATGCTGCAGCGGCTGCACACGCAGCAGAGGGCCATAAATGAGTACCTGTGCGACTATGGCACCAGGACAGGGTCAGGGGAGCTTGGTTTTTTTTCCCCACGCCAGTGGGCCATGATCAGGGATGCATGCACTGTCCTGTCACCATTCGAGGAGGCCACGAGGATGGTGAGCAGTGACAGTGCATGCATCAGTGACACTGTCCCCCTTGTCCACCTGTTGGAGCACACGCTGCGTGGAATAATGGACAGGGCACTTGAGGCAGAACAGAGGCAGGAAGAGGAGGACTTCCTTAGCTCTCAAGGCCCCCTTTATCCAGACAGTGTTCCTGCGTGCCCGCCGATCACACAGGAAGAGGACGAGGAGGAAGAGGAGGAGGAGGAAGATTGTGTCAGTATGGAGGTGGAGCCTGGCACTCAGCATCAGCAGCAGTCTTTAAGGGATCAGTCCCAAGAAACACATGGACTTGTACGTGGCTGGGAGGAGGTGGCTGCGGACCATGTCGTTCTTAGTGACCCAGAGGACTCCGGACCGAATGCCTCAGCAAACCTACGCTGCATGGCCTCCCTGATCCTGCAAAGCCTGCGTAAGGATCCTCGTATTCGTGGTATCAAGGAGAAGGACCAATACTGGCTGGCAACCCTCCTTGATCCACGTTACAAGGGTAAGGTTGCGGACCTTATCTTGCCATCGCAGAGGGAGCAGAGGATGAAACATCTTCGGGAGGCCTTGGAGAAAGGTCTGTGCAACGCGTTCCCAGAGACTGGGAGGTTACAAACTCCTGTTTCTGGACAACGTGTTGCTGAGGCTTCGGTCAGTCAAAGAAGGAGCGGTGGAGAAGGTGGCCGTCTGACCGATGCGTTCAGACAATTTTTTGGTCCGCAGCCCCAAGGTATGATCGGTTCCAGCAACCATCGCCAGCGTCTGTTTTACATGGTGCAGGAATACCTAGGGGCAAGATCAGACTTGGACACCTTTCCCACCGAAAATCCTCTGGGTTACTGGGTCTTGAGGATGGATCACTGGCCAGAGCTTGCACAGTATGCAATTGAGCTACTGGCCTGTCCTGCATCCAGCGTTCTTTCGGAACGCACATTCAGTGCTGCTGGAGGCGTGGTAACCGATCACAGGGTGCGTCTGTCCACCGACTCGGTCGATCGGCTGACCTTCATAAAAATGAATGAGTCTTGGATCACCACCAGCTACCAAGCACCTGATGCTGATGTAACCGAATAATTTTTTTTGAAATCTCAGATCCCTTCAAAGACTGCCTATGCTGATGCTGAGTGACTATCCCTGAGTAATTATCCTCTTCCTCCTCAATCATCACGCTGATAGCTTGTTGCAGTGTTGTGGCACCAGCACCAGTGCCTAAGGCCCAATTTTTCTGCCCCTGTCTAACAGGGGCGTGTAATTACAATTTTTGATGCAATACTTTGCAGCAGGGCTCGTTCCTGCGTTCCAACTAGAGTGTCTGTGAGGGGTTGCAGTGTTGTGGCACCAGCACCAGTGCCTAAGGCCCAATTTTTCTGCCCCTGTCTAACAGGGGCGTGTAATTACAATTTTTGAAGCAATAATTTGCAGCAGGGCTCGTTCCTGCGTTCCAACTAGAGTGTCTGTGAGGGGTTGCAGTGTTGTGGCACCAGCACCAGTGCCTAAGGCCCAATTTTTCTGCCCCTGTCTAACAGGGGCGTGTAATTACAATTTTTGAAGCAATAATTTGCAGCAGGGCTCGTTCCTGCGTTCCAACTAGAGTGTCTGTGAGGGGTTGCAGTGTTGTGGCACCAGCACCAGTGCCTAAGGCCTAATTTTTCAGCTCCTGTTCAACAGGGGCATGTAATTACAATTCTTGATCTAATATTTCACAGCAGGGCCCTGTGAGGGCTTACAGTGTTGTGGCCACAGCAACACCTAAGGCCCAAATTTCTGCTGAGTATATAGGGCAGGACCCTACTTTCAAACATCTAACTTACAAACGACTCCTACTTGCAAACGGAAGGAGACAACAGGAAGTGAGATGAAATCTACCCCTAGGAAGGGAAATTCTCTCCTGTAAGAGTTAATATGGGAAAACAAGTTCTCCTTTCCACTGATGCTTTCCAATCCTTGTTCCACAAAAAAACCCAAATTTTCAAAAAACATTTTTCATTGGGACAAAAAAGTGAGGTGAAATCTTCTGAAGAGGAGGAAAGACAGCAAAACAAATGTCACAGGGGTGATAACCCTTCCCTATGTTTTCCAAAAAGCTTAGAAAAGATTTTTTGGCTGGAGCTAAACACGTTAAAAATGTTCAAAATTACAAACAGATTCTACTTAACAACAAACCTACAGTCCCTGTCTTGTTTGCACCGCCTGTATACTGCTGTTCAGAGTATATAGGGCCTGGTGGCCCCACACCTTTCCTTATTTTAATTTGGGTGCGGGGTTCCCCTTAATATCCATACAAGACCCAAAGGGACTGGTAATGGACTGGGGGGTACCCATGCCGTTTGTCTCACTGATTTTCATCCATATTGCCATGACCCGACATGACATTAAACCCGCAAGCAGTTTTAAATGAGATTTTTTCCTTTAAAAATGACATTTGGTGCAGGGACTGTTCTAAACATGGGAAACACGCGTCACTTTACAGGCATACTATAGACACCCCCCAGGTACGATATTTAAAGGAATATTTCACTTTTTTTTTTTTACTTTAAGCATCATTAAAATCACTGCTCCCGAAAAAACGGCCGTTTTTAAAAGTTTTTTTTGCATTGATACATGTCCCCTGGGGTAGGACCCGGGTCCCCAAACCCTTTTTAGGACAATACCATGCAAATTAGCCTTTAAAATGAGCACTTTTGATTTCGAACGTTCGAGTCCCATAGACGTCAATGGGGTTCTAACGTTCGTGCGAACTTTCGGTCCGTTCGCGGGTTCTGGTGCGAACCGAACCGGGGGGTGTTCGGCTCATCCCTAATGAGGAGGACAGAATGCAATGGAGCCAGCTAAGCCTGTACTGCATGTTCTTAGGAATTCCTAACCCTCTAGGGCCGCATCACTGTTTCACCGCATGTGTACCGCATGTGTACATCCTATCTTATATGACCACCACCTGTTCATTGTAATAAAGATCCAAAGTTACAGACAGTCGGGTTATTGTAGGATTCAAGGTTTAAACTGTATGTTGAGCTACATACACGCCAGGGGCAAACGTGTAGTGAGAACAGAGCAACCACCATAAGGATAACTGTGTTTCCCTGGGAGTTGGGTAACGCCACAATGAAATACATAGACAGGTGGGTCCAGGGCCTCTCTCCATTGGGTATGGGTTGTAGGAGGCCCACTGGAAGGTGTCGTGGAGTCTTACTCTGAGCACGCACGGAACAGGCAGCTACGAAGGCGGTTACATCAGCACGTAGACTAGGCCACCAGAATTGTTGGGAAATGGCCCAAAAGAGTTGACTCTTTCCAGGGTGGCCAGCAGCCTTGGGAGAATGGTAAGTCTGGAGCACGGCAGTACGGAGACTCTCTTGGACAAAGCAGTGGTTACAAGGTTTCTCAGGAGGAGCATGGACCTGAGCATCAAGAATTTTGTCCCCCAAAGGATAAGTGAGACTGGTGCGAACCGTAGCCAGAATGCAATCAGGAGGAATCACAGGAACTGGAACCGACTCCATTTTGGAAGTGGAGCAAAATTGTCATGACAAAGCGTCAGCCCTTACATTCTTAGTACCGGGTAAGAATGCGACAATGTAATTGGAACTAGACAAGAAAAGAGACCATTGTGCCCTTTTGGGAGAGAGGTGTTTAGCCTTAGACAAGAATGTGAGATTCTTATGGCCAGTAAGTATGAGAACTGGCACAGTGGTACCTTCGAGGAGATGTCTCCATTCTTTCAAGGCTAAAATAATCGCTAACAGCTCTCTGTCACCAATCTCGTAATTGCACTCCGCAGGTGACAATCTCTTGGAAAAGTAGCCACAAGGATGCATATCGCTCTCAGAGTTAGGATGCTGAGCCAGAAGGTTGCCAACTCCAGTCTCAGAAGCATCAACCTCAAGGATAAAAGGTAACGTAGGATCAGGATGTACCAACACAGGAGCAGAAACAAAGGCAGCCTTGAGACTCACAAAGGCCTTAAGGGACTCCGGAGACCAACTCTGTGGGTTACCGTCCTTTCTGGTCATATCAGTCAGGGGCTTGACCAGAGACGAGAAGTTATGAATAAACTAAAAAAAAAACAATAGTTGGCAAAGCCAAGAAAACTCTGCAGAGGATGTAAACACATGGCTCCATGGAAAAAACAGCAGTGGAAATGACATAACCCAGGAATTTAACCTGTTCACGATGGAATTCGCACTTCTCCAATTTACAATAGAGATCGTTCTCTCTTAGTTTTTTGAAGCACACGACAGACATCCAGGGACTTAGAAAATATGAGGATATCTTTGAGATAAACCACCACACATAACTGCAACAAATCTCAGAGGACATCGTTAATAAATTCCTGCAATACTGCAGGGGCGTTACAAAGGTCAAAAGGCATTACAAAAAGGCATTACAAGGTATTCATAATGGACTGTTTAAATGTATTAAATGCAGTTTTCCACTCATCACCCTCCTTAATCCTCATGAGATTGTATGCCCCTCTCAAATCAAGCTTTGTGAAAACCATTGCTCCCTTGAAGCGGTCAAATAATGCCATAATCAATGGAAACATTCTTAATCGTGAAACGATTGAGATCCCTATAATCAATACAAGGTCTCAGTTCACCACTCTTCTTTTTCACAAAGAAGAAACCAGCACCAGCAGGAGATGAGGATTTGCAGATGAAACCTCGAGAAAGTGCGTCTGCAACATACTCCTCCATGGCCTTATCCTTCAAGACTGACAAAGGGTAAACCCGGCCACATGGAGGTATGGTACCAGGTTGAACGTCAATCGCACAATCATATGACCGGTGTGAAGGCAAACTACCAGCTTGACCTTTGACAATGATATCGCTAAAATTGCGGTACTCCTCTGGCAGGGAGGAGAGTGAAGAGGTGCACAGGACCTTGGCTACCTTCTGGAAGCATGTCTTACTGCATTGTGGTGACCAGGAGAGAACCTCAGCACGGAGCCAATTAAAAGACGACAAAGGACAACAGAACAGTCTCATGAGTCACATGGGCAGGCTGTAGAAGTCGTCCGTCAAGAGCCTCAATGGCAAGTGGAGTGTCACACAGCTGCAGCGGAATTGAGTGCTTCGATACAAAGGCACCATCAATGAACAGGCCTGCAGCCCCAGAGTTGATTAGAGCTTGTATCTCGATGGACGACTCAGGCCAAGAAAGGGTAACCAAAACCAGGGGCTTATCCTTCTGGATAACTGAGGATGAAACAACGCCACCTAAGGTCTGTCCGTGACAGGACCTCAAGATTCGGGCGTTCCCTGGACGGGTAGGATAAGACTTCAAAAAGTGACCTGCCTGGCCACAATAAAGGCACAATCTCTCCCTCCTCCTAAGGGTTCTCTCATAAGCAGAGAGATGCATGAAGCCCAAGTGCATGGGTTCATCTCCACAGACCGACTCAGTACCAGGAGGCATGGGAGGTGAGGGAGGCAAGGGTGGGACTGAAAAGTTTGAAAACAAATGTACAGGAGGCTTCCACAAGCACTCTTTAAAAAGGAGTCTTTCTCTGAGTCTGATGTCAATGAGGATGTCAAATGTGATCAACCTCTCCAGCTCAGTGGGTATATCTCGGGCTGCTATCTCATCTTTGATGGCACCCGAGAGACCATGAGAAAAAGCAGCCATGAGGGCTTCATTGTTCCAAGCAACCTCTGCTGCCAGAGTACGGAATTCAATGGCGTAATCGGCAACAGTTCTCGCACTCTGTTTGATGGACATGAGGCATTTGACAGCAGAAGCAGAACATCAAATACCCTTTTAAAAGAAGTCACAAACTCAGAGTAACTCAAAACAACAGGTTTTTGCATCTCCCATAGAGGGTTTGCCCAGGCCAAGGCTCTGTCAGAAAGCAAAGATATTACGAAACCTACTTTGCTTCTGTCTTTGGGAAACTCCTGGGGCATCAACTCAAAGTATATCTCAACCTGGTTGAGAAACCCTCTGCATTGGACTGGATCGCCCCAAAATCACTGGGGAAGTGGAGCAGAACCAGACATACCTCTTATAGAGGTAACACTTGAGGCGGGTGCCTGCACAGAGACTGGAGCAGCAGCAGGGACAGCCTGCAACACGGGTTGTACTGGAGCAGCCACAGTGGGAGATTCCAGATGAGTCATGCATCTCAGAAGCATTTGTAACGCCATGGCAAACTGATCCCAGTCTAGAGATGTGACCAAGGCGAAGGCAGATATTATCTGGACTGGACGGCTTAAGTAGGCAGGACTGATGGGCAGGATATCATCAACAGGTGAGTCACTCTGGAGAGATAGAAGCTGGCAATTAGCCGACAGCTGAGCAGCCAGCTTTGAGAAGGAAGGGCTGAGCCCAGCCCAGCCCAGACAATGCTGCACTGATGGCCAATGATATGCTGCAGGTATGGGCAATGATACCCTGCACTGATGGGCAATGATAATCTGCACTTATGGGCAATGATACGCTGCACTTCAGGGCAATGATATGCTGCACTGATGGGCAATGGTATGCTGCACTGATGGGCAATGATATGCTGCACTGATGGCCAATGATATGCTGCTGGTATTGGCAATGATATGCTGCACTGATGGCCAATGATGGGCTATGATATGCTGCACTAATGGGAAATGATACACTGCACTGGTGGGCACTGATGGGCAATTATTACGCTGCAGTGATGGATAATGATACGCTGCACTGCTGGGCAATAATACGCTGTACTGATGGGCACTGATATGCTGCACTGATGGGCAATGGTAAGCTGCAGTGATGGACACTGATAGGCTGCACTGATGGGCAATGATAGGCTAAACTGATGGGCACTGATATGCTGCACTGATGGGCAATGATAGACTGCACTGATGGCCACTGATGAGGCGGCACCGATGGTCACTGATGAGGCGGAACTGATAAGCTGCACTGATGGGGCTGCACTGATAAGGCGGAACTGATAAGCTGCACTGATGGGGCTACACTGATGAGCATTGATGAGGCTGCACTGATGGCCACTGATGTGATGCACTTATGAGACTGTACTGATGGGCACTGATCAGCTACACTGATGAGCACCGATGAGGCTGCACTGATGGGCACTAATAGGCTGCACTGATGGGCACTGATATGCTTTATGTTAATACTGTTAAAAATGTTGTTAATATTTATTTTTGGAACTAAATTCTGCATAAAACATTTAACAGTGTAATTTCATGAGATAATTTACGAGGGTGTGTTTAGGGGAGGACTTAGGGGTGGGATGGGGTAGTGTAGGGGTTAAAACAGATTAGAAATTGCTAATCAGACAATGGCAGCTTGATCCTTCTATTAATCTTTTGCATCAGGTTTCTCAAACCTTTGCATGCCTGCGCTCTATATGATGACTAGGCCCCTCCCCTTCATGACATTGTCGCAAAGGGGCGGAGCATGGGTAACCTTAAAATGATGCCTCCCTTCTGAAAAAAGTTCTGCGGACATTCATGACTGAAGAGTACCTGGTGGAAGTTGAGGGAAGAAGTTCCAGCTGTCCTATGGTAGTGTGAGTCTGTGTCTCCCTCGCTGAAGAGTGCTCAGTGGATATTGGAAGTAGGCAGCTGATGATCCTGTGGTATTGTGAGTAAATAACCAAAGTACTGTGCCTTAGTGACTGTGTGCAGTTCTCAGTTCTTTAAAGGAAGTCATAGGCACCTTTCAGCCAGTAGAGAGTCATGTGGGACTTTTTTTTGTATAGATCAGTATGAAGAGAAGGGTCCTCAAAGAAGTCAGTTCAGACAATGCTCCCATCCAAATTATATCTGAAATAAAGCATAAAGTGGTGGAATTTGCAATTTTCTATATCACGTGGTATTTGCGCAGTAGTTTTTTTAAACCCAATTTTTTGGGGGAAAAAATACACTTTAACGACTTTTAGTGCACATAAGTGCACATGAACACAATTTAATACCCATCTTTGATAAAATATAAAATATGATGTTGTGCTAAACAAATAGATACCCAACATGTCACACTTAAAATTGCGTACACCCGTGGAATGGCGCAGAACTACAGTACATAAAAGTTTCCATAGGCGACTTTACAGGTTACTAATTTAGGGTTATATTAGGTCTGGTACTAGAATTATTGTTCTCACTCTGTCATTTGCTGCGATACCTTACATGTATGCTGCAAACACCGTTTACATATGCGTGTGGGACTTACATTTGCATTCGTCTTTGTGTGCGAGCCCCGGGGGGGGGGGGGATGGGACTTTAATTTTCTTAAAATATATATTTTACATTTTTTTCTTTACACATTTTTTTTTTTTTAAACATTTGTAGTCCTATCGCAATGCATAGACAATATAGAATCCCTTGTGATAGCATGGGTAGTGACAGGTCCTCTTTACGGTGACATCTGGGGATAAGCATCTGATCAAACCAAGATCGGTTAGTGTTGGTGTCAGTGTCAGTGTCAGCGTGTTTCTTGGCCCTACTATGAGTGAAAAGAACAAATCTGTCAGAAACCATGAATCAGACTGAGACAGAAGTACAGTTAAATCACACTTGTTTAATAATAATAAAAAGAGGTAAACTGAGTAAACGTAGTCAAAACATAGCCAGAGTTCAGGAACCGGAAAGGATAGTCAGACAAGCCAAAACGTCAGGGAGCCAGAGCTGAGCGTAGTAGAACAGCAAGCAGGATCTGGAGCCAGAAGGAATGTCAGCCAAGCAACTCTTTAACAGGAACACAGGAGAGCGTCTCTAGAGATGTGACCAAGGCGAAGGCAGAGATCATCTGGACTGGATGGCTTAAGTAGGCAGGACTGATGAGCAGGATATCATCAACAGGTGAGTCACTGTGGAGATATAGGAGCTGGCAATTAGCTGACAGTTGAGCGGCCAGCTTAGAGAAGGAAGGGCTGAGCCCAGCTCTGACAAAATCACATACACATATGTGGTGATTGTCAGGAGTTTTAGAATTTATTTTGAAGGTTTTTTGGTGGTGGGTCATGGTAATTGAACTAAAATGATAAAAAATGATTTTATGTTTACTATTTTGGTTTTCCTTTCATAATAGGAAAAAAAAATCTGGAAATATCCAATAACATTTCCCACCAAGTGAAAACCCAATCTGTCCAGAAAAAAAAAACAAGTACATTATAATCTACCTAGACACACTAAGTAGTTGCAATGATAGCAATGATATGTACAGTTTTACCAACATACACTATATTGTCAAAAGTATTAGGATGCCTTCCTTTACAAACACATGAACTCACTAATCTATGTCTTTATGGACCTTGCTTTGTGCACTGGTCCAATTCATTTGGTGGATGGGGGATTTTGGTATGGGGTTGTTTTTCAGGGGTTGGGCTTTGCCCCTTAACTCTTAAGGCAGATTAGTGCTGTCACTGGCAGACTACAGTTCCCAATGTGTAAAGAAAAGGGGTAATGCCCCCCAATTTCCATCAGTATGCGACCCACTCCAGTTAACAGAGGTAAATTATTTAATTGACTTCTGTTGAAAAAAACGGTTTGAAAATTTTCAGATGATCAGTGGCTGCAGCAAATCAGCTGCCACTAATCAGTGTATTCTGACAGTGGTGGATGCTGCTGTCAGAATACAATGTCTGGGAGGCAAAGATTCCTTTATCCACCTTGTTTGTGTGATGATGTAAGAATTTGCTAGTTTTTGTTTTACACTAGGTATAAAGTACACATTTTTTTTTTTCATTCAATCTGTGTGCTGGGCAAAAACAATCTAACAGATTCCTCTATTGATGCTAAACAGTGCAGATGAACAAATCCACCATTCCTGGATGCAGCCACACTTCCTCTGATAATTTTAGACCTGGCTGTGAGGGGGCCAACAGGGTTTCCCACTAAGTGAATTTAGGCTGGTTTATCAGGAACGGCCCAAAATTCGTAAAGTGTATGGCCAGCAAGCATTATGCTAATATTAGGACTTGAACAACCATTCTCTTATGAACACCAAGTGTAAAAACAACTGCGTCAGGAATTTAATGCATATCCTAACTTATACCCTGAATTGTTTCCAAAGAATTAACCTTTTTACTGCAAGACCTGCATTACCCTAACTCATTTTAACCAGTTCCTGCCCAGCCTATGGACAAATGACAGCCTGGGTGGGACCGCTCTAGTTTTGGGTCGACGCCACATGACTGGACACAGTTGGTGACAGATCACTATAGTGGGTCACTGCCAGTACCAAGTGATCACTGTGACGAATAACAGCAGATCACATGACAATTGTACACAATGGATGGCTTCCATTCATGCCATTAATTGTCTGTCTACTATTGTGTTGTTCGCTGTGATTGGTCACAGTGATCACATGGTACAGACAGGGCCAATCACAGCCCATTTGTACCATATGATTAGCTGTGGCCAATTACAGCAAGTTACAACAACACACACTAAATGAATTGATTTCTTTTGGTAAAAACGAATCGCTTAGAATAGTTAATATCACTTTCATAAGCGATCATAATGTAAAAAAATCCTGATTACCCCCCCAGAGTAGTGCAGTGTTCCTATGGTAACATTGTACGGTATTGTTCTGTTCACAGTGTGTAAAAAAAAATAAAAAATATAATAAAACGGAAATGTAACCACTCGCTTAGGGGGGACTTCCTGCCCAGGCCAATTTTCAGTTTTCAGCGCTGTCACTCTTTGCATAACAATTGCAATAGAGCTTTCTTTTGGTGATATTTATTCACTGCTGGGGTTTTTATTTTTTGTTAAACAAACAAAAAAAAAAAAAAAATTTCGAAAAAAAAAATAGTTTGTTATAAAATTTTGCAAACAGGAAATTTTTCTCCTTCATTGGTGGCACTGGTGGGCACTGATCAGGAGACACTGATGAGGCTGCACTGATAGGTGCCACTAATGGGCACTTACAGGCAGCACTGAAGGACACTGATAGGTAGCACAGATGGGCACTGATAGGTGGCACTAATAGGTGGCACAGATTGGCATTGATAGGTGACACTGATGGGCAGCATTGATAGGTGGCACTGATGATGAGGCACTGATAATGAGGAACTGATAGGCAGCATTGATAGGTGGCACTGATGATGAGGCACTGATAATGAGGAACTGATAGGCACTGATAGGTGACACTGGTGGGTATTTATAGGTGACACTGGTAGGTGGCACTGGTGGGCACTGCTTAGCAATGCTGATATGCACTGGTAGGTTGCACTGGCGGGCACTGGTAGGAGGCACTGGTAGGCACTGCTTATCAGCAGTGGGTCTGGAGTGTGCGGGACAGATGTCCTTTTTACTCCAGACGATAATCTGCTTTTTTTTTCTCCTCACACTGTCAGCGTGAGAAAAAAAAGATTACCGGGTCCTATTTACATCACGTGATCAGCTGTCATTGGCTGACAGCTGATCACGTGGTAAGGGCCCGTGATCGGCCCCTTACTCTGATCTGTGATCAGCTGAGTCTCATGGACTTGCTGATCACAGAGCGAGCTGCATGTGCCCCGCAGGGGTGCGCAGGCTTTACATGCACGGGAGGATATACATGGACGCCCTTCTGGCAATTTAGGCCCGTGCTGGGCTATAGCGCGGGCATGAAGAGGTTAAAGAAAAACTGAAAAAAATTAACATTTTTTATTTTTGCTTTTTTTTTACATGCTGTCACCATCACCAGTCAGTGTCCCTAATCACCACCACACCAGTTATATGATGACACTGAGCTGCACTGGTAACAGTATGTAAAAGCAACATTTTTAAAAAAACTATATTTATTTCTTCATTTTCCAGAAAAATTGTGACGATAAATTGCAAATTAAAAAAACTTGCCATGCCTCTTACTAAATACATTGGACTACCTACTTTCCAAAAGGGGGTAATTCGGGGGATATTTGTACTGTCCTGACATTTTTGGGCCTCAAGAAATAAGTTAGGCCATCAGTACAATAGGACTGATCAATTTTCATATATATAAATACAGTATCTCACAAAAGTGAGTACACCCCTCACATTTTTGTAAATATTTTATTATATCTTTTCATGTGACAACACTGAAGAAATGACACTTTGCTACAATGTAAAGTAGTGAGTGTACAGCTTGTATAACAGTGTAAATATGCTGTCCCCTCAAACTAAACTCAACACACAGCCATTAATGTCTAAACTGCTGGCAACAAAAGTGAGTACACCCCTAAGTGAAAATCTCCAAATTATTTTCCAGCACTGCCTTAGCCCTCTTGGGCATGGAGTTCACCAGAGCTTCACAGGTTGCCACTGGAGTCCTCTTCCACTCCTTTGTGACGACATCACAGAGCTGGTGGAAGTTAGAGACCCACAGATGCTCAATAGGGTTTAGGTCTGGAAACATGCTTGACCAGTCCATCGCCTTTACCCTCAGCTTCTTTAGCAAGGCAGTAATCATCTTGGAGGTGTGTTTGGTGTCATTACCATGTTGGAATGCTGCCCTGCGGCACTATCTCTGAAGGGAGGGGCTTATGCTCTGCTTCAGTATGTCACAGTACATGTTGGCATTCAATGTTCCCTCAATGAACTGTAGCTCCCCAGTGCCGGCAGCACTCATGCAGCCCCAGACCATGACACTTCCACCACCATGCTTGATTGTAGGCAAGACACACTTGTCTTTGTAAATCTATCAATGGGTCCGCGCTTCAGACTTTTAAACACTGCTGCCCCCCTATGTAGGTAGGGAACACCTCAGTGTTACCCCAAAGAGGTTGAAATCAGAATATAGGGGATGGCGCTGTGTAAAACAAAGAATGTGAAAGTGAGTGTTTTTAAAGTGACAAGTGTTTTGGTGCGTGATACAATCCTACATAAATAGAAAATTAAATAATAAAAATAATAAATAATAAATAAAAATAAATGTTATGAAATGACAGAAATAAATTATATCAAAGAAATGTGAATGGACCAAAAACTAATATATATTGTAAAATGATAAATCCTTATAGAAGTTCAAATACATCAATATATATATATTGAGCAACCACAATCCTTATTTTTCTAAATAGTAAATCATGTGTTAATCAACTGCAAAGTGACAGGTGTTAAAGCTGAAAAGGTTTAGTAGTGCACCACATACACTACAATTATGTGAAAAAACGTTGAAAATTAAACCCAGTCCATAAAGGTGAGTGTATAAAAAAAAATGTGTATCAGGAATATATCCAAAATATATATATATAAAAATATAAAAATATAAAAATGTGTATCAAAAATTATGTAAAAAATATATGCAGTCCCAAATAGTTCATCTAGTGATACAAAATACAGTGCAATAGCGCATTTCCCAAAAGATTCTTCTTTATCAATGGAGATCCATGCAATACTTTTTTAGCAATTTTACCCCCAATCTGATTGCACTCACCGGAGCTCCCTGCCCCTGCAGGGGTATGAGCGTGTGATGTCTGCCTTTAATCGCTCCGATCCCACCGGTGCCAGTATCCTTCCACTTATCCCAGTTCAGGTGAACCTCTCGTTGAGGAGGGGAGGGGGACTCACTGCCCCTAACTGCAGCACATATCCCAACCAGGCATCCACTTGCATGTGTTAGATAAAAAATAAAAATAGCTTCATAGCGTAACTTTGTTGGTAATTATAATTTTTATTCTATAATACAGTCCAACAATATGACTGAATTCACTTTAGCCAAATAAAAGGTTTTAGAAATAAACGTTTAAATAAAAGGAGAGGGAGCTCACAGGCTCACTAACTCTCCACACCGTCCGGGGACGCAGCGCTGTTGAAAAACTACCGCTTGCGTTCCACCCGTCTGGTTCCCGGAACCACGATACGCGGAAGTGACGTTGTACGTGCCAAGATAGTCCCGCCTTACGTGTTTCATCATACGGACGTCATCGGAGGCGCTGCCATCTTGGCACTCCCAACGTCTTTTATTCAAGGTGTAGTCATCGCTGTGGCCAATCACCTCCCGGATGCTCCACTAACAATCCAGCGGTGTAAATTAGCACATTTGTTGCTAGGTAGATTAGAATCTAGGTCAAATAGGTAAAAATCCCCATAAAGGGCCCTCTAGTGGTAAACAGCCTTTTTTGCAGCAGCAGCGATGGCGAACTCCTAACATTACAACCAATTTGTGGCACCAATAAATATCATACAATTTATTTCAGTTGTAATATAAATAACTATAAAAAAATCTATAAAAATCTTCCATCTAAACATGTATTTTTTAGTAGTAATCTCAGGAGAAATAGAATAAATTAAATTAAAAATTAAATAAGGAAAAAGAAAAATTATGTCATAATAATTAAAAATATTAATGAAAAAATAATAATAAAAAAAATATTGTAATGAAATAAATGAGGAAAATACTTTTTATTGAAAACAAATGTTTAAAAATAAAATAAAAAATGAAAAAATTAAAAAATGTAAATATATGTAAAATTAAAATAAAAATTAAAATGAATATAAAAATGAATATGAAAAATTTTTTTAATAATAATAATAATAATCATAACTTGGGTATAAGTGAACCATTAAAACTTAAATCAGAAAAAATGCATATGAATAAAGTGACCTTAAATTAAAATAAAAAGGAGTGTATGGATAAATTAACCCCTTATTTTATAAATTACTAAAAAATGCCCTCTTGTTATGGGACACAATTCTAATATAAAAAATCCCATATAATAAAAGACATTACCGAGGGGTAATGGAATCATTTTTATTATAAGGACATGAGAACATAATTTTACATTTTAAATTTCTTATATGGTATGTTGAGGAGATTAAAGGGAAATACTGACATTCTATATCTTTATAGATATAAATATATAGTAGTTTTTCAACAGCGCTGCGTCCCCGGACGGTGTGGAGAGTTAGTGAGCCTGTGAGTTCCCTCTCCTTTTATTTAAACGTTTATTTCTAAAACCTTTTATTTGGCTAAAGTGAATTCAGTCATATTGTTGGACTGTATTACAGAATAAAAATTATAATTACCAACAAAGTTACGCTATGAAGCTATTTTTATTTTTTATCTAACACATGCAAGTGGATGCCTGGTTGGGATATGTGCTGCAGTTAGGGGCAGTGAGTCCCCCTCCCCTCCTCAACGAGAGGCTCACCTGAACTGGGCTAAGTGGAAGGATACTGGCACCGGTGGGATCGGAGCGATTAAAGGCAGACATCACACGCTCATACCCCTGCAGGGGCAGGGAGCTCCGGTGAGTGCAATCAGATTGGGGGTAAAATTGCTAAAAAAGTATTGCATGGATCTCCATTGATAAAGAAGAATCTTTTGGGAAATGCGCTATTGCACTGTATTTTGTATCACTAGATGAACTATTTGGGACTGCATATATTTTTTACATAATTTTTGATACACATTTTTATATTTTTATATTTTTATATATATATATATATATTTTGGATATATTCCTGATACACATTTTTTTTGATACACTCGCCTTTATGGATTGGGTTTAATTTTCAACGTTTTTTCACATAATTGTAGTGTATGTGGTGCACTACTAAACCTTTTCAGCTTTAACACCTGTCACTTTGCAGTTGATTAACACATGCCTTACTATTTAGAAAAATAAGGATTGTGGTTGCTCAATATATATATTGATGTATTTGAACTTCTATAAGGATTTATCATTTTACAATATATATTAGTTTTTGGTCCATTCACATTTCTTTGATATAATTTATTTCTGTCATTTCATAACATTTATTTTTATTTATTATTTATTATTTTTATTATTTAATTTTCTATTTATGTAGGATTGTATCACGCACCAAAACACTTGTCTTTGTACAACCCACCTGGTTGCCACCACACATGCTTGACACCATCTGAACCAAATAAGTTTATCTTGGTCTCAGACCACAGGACATGGTTCCAGTAATCCATGTCCTTAGTCTGCTTGTCTTCGGCAAACTTTTTGCGGGCTTCCTTGTGCATCATCTTTAAAAGAGGCTTCCTTCTGGGATGACAGCCATGCAGACCAATTTGATGCAGTGTGTGGAATATGGTCTGAGCACTGGCAGGCTGACCACCCCCCCCCACCACCACCCTTTCAACCTCTGCAGCAATGCTGGCAGCACTCATACATCTATTTCCCAAAGAGAACCTCTGGATATGACACTGAGCACGTGCACTCAACTACTTTGGTCGATCATGGCGAGGCCTGTTTTGAGTGGAACCTGTCCTGTTAAATCACTGTATGGTCTTGGCCACCGTGCTGCAGCTCAGTTTCAAGGTCTTGGCAATCTTCTTATAGCCTAGGCCATCTTAATGTAGAGCAACAATTCTTTTTTTTAGATCCTCAGAGAGTTCTTTGCCATGAGGTGCCATGTTGAACTTCCAGTGACCAGTATGAGAGAGTGAGAGCGATAACCCCAAATTTAACACACCTGCTCCTCATTCACACCTCAGACCTTGTAACAATAATGAGTCACATGACACAGGGGAGGGATAATGGCTAATTGGGCCCAATTACAAAGTGTAATTTCTTCAGTGTTCTTCAATCTTTTCACATGAAAAGATATAATAAAATATTTACAAACATAGTTTTCTACAGACTAAATAATATGCACTGATTTGGGTTATTTTTACCAAAGAAATGTAGAATACATTTGGGCTTAAATTTATGAAGAAAGATTATTTATTTGCAAAATTGTATAACAGAAACAAACAAAGAAAATATTTGGTCTTTTTTCATTATTTTAGCAAAAGATAAAAGACACATTGGTTATTAAAAAGAAAGCTCTATTTATGTGAACAAAATGATAAAAATTTTTATATGGGTACAGTGTTGCATGACCGTACAATTGTCATTCAAAGTGCGACAGCACTAAAAACTGGCCTGGACAGGAAGGGGGTGAAAGGGTCTGGTATTTTAAGTAGTTAAAGTAGTTAAAATACTATACAATATACAAATTCATAGGGCAGCTCACGTCAGACATTTGGGTTAGTTCTTAGAGGTTAAAATACCTCGACTTTATGAGTTCTTTATAATGCCTTTATCTGTTTTTTTATTGAATTTTTATTAGAAGGATGGTGACATCTTTGTTAAGACAAACCCTTAGAGCTTACAAATTCATGTAAATCCTGGCATCTCCTGTCATCTGTGCAGTTCTTAGCTAGGTTTGAAAATAAATTATCTAACAAAGATCGACTTGTGTCCAACCAGCCTGCCCAAACATGGATCAAAATTAATCCGGTTCCTGCTAAACTGGCAGAATTTTGATCTATGTATGGCCAGATTTACAAAGTTACTTACAGGTCCACTAAAAGTGTTGGCTTCATAAGAAAGATATATTAGAGAAAGTGTACACCCTTTCCTTAAGTGTCTCAAATCTCAACTAAAAATACTTTGCAATAATGCCCTTTTTTTGAAAAAAAAAGGTGAAAAACCTGAAAACATAAGCGCACATAAAAGATTTAGTACTGTGTCAACTTATTTTAGTTGGTAGTTAACATTTAATTAGTGGTCATATTACAAACAAATGTTGCTTTTAGGAATAAAGAAACAAAAATGATAAAACTTAACTATTTGTGCAATATACAGCTCTACCTTTTGGGCCCTTTCACACTACTGCTTTTGATGCACTTTTGATGCATTCCCATTGACTTACAATAGAAGGTCCCTTTTGGAGCGCTTTCGAAAAACTGCACCAAAAGACTTTTTAAAGTGCAGCATACCTGCAGTGTGAACAGTTACATGGGATTTAATGGGGAACAGTTATCATGCACTTTTGTCACACTGGAAAAGCACGGCAAAAATGCACCAGTGTAAAAGGGGCCTTTGAGAAGTGAGATGTAATCCAAGCAGTAAACTTGCAAGTCAACCAGAAGACACACATGCAATGCTAAATCATTTTAAAATATAGATCACCTAAATGAAAAAGCATCACTCAATTCGGAGACTGTTCCCTAAACTCCAAAACTTCATGATAAAGTGTAACAACTGTTTCAGTTGTATGACTAATTTAAATATTTATTGTATTAGTTAACAACTACAAACATTTATTTGTCTCAGGGTACATCAATAACGTTTTGTTTAAAAAGCATGCCAGGCTTGGTAATAGGAAAGCCTAGCACCACCATCATGTTTTCTGGGCAGAAACTCCACAGTTTAAGCTACAGGTTGGGGAGAAGGGATGGCATATTCCCCCTCTCAAGCATCCAGATTTCTGTCTAGCAATACAAACTGGTATTATAACTATAGCTGCTATTGGACACTTGCTTATAATAGCACCACCTCTTTGTTGCAACTTTTCAAATTTACTTAAAGCGGCGTTCCACCCACTTTTACAACTTTATCTTAAAGAGGTTGTACCTGCACTAAAATGTTTTATTTTTTTTTTAAACAAAAAAGCCTGTAAGGCAAAGGCATAATGAGCTAGTATGCAGTGCATACTAGCTCATTATGAAATACTCACCTTAGAATGAGGCCTTGGCATCTGATCCCAGTCCACGACGAGGGAGCTGACATGTTCCCTCAGCGTTTCTTCCGGGTTCGCGGCTCCAGCGCTTTGAGTGGCCGGAGCAGCAAATATGTTACTCCCGCGCATGGGTGTGGGAGTCTTCTTCCCGGCAAGGTCTGGCAGCGTCTGCCAGACCTTCAGCCGGACGTTCACAGAGCATGCGCCGCTGACTTCAGCGGCTGCATGCAAAGTGAATATCTCCTAAACTGTACAGGTTTAGGAGATGTTCATTTTACCAACAGGTAAGCCTAATTATAAGCAAAATAAAACAAATAATTCTGAGCTGTCCTAGACAGTAAGCAGCTAACACGGCCAGTAGGATATGTGCATAAATCAAAAAACAAAATAGGTGTAGCGCTAATATCAGAATGGATAAAAATAGTCTGAGAAGACCATTACATCATCAAAGTGAATTCAAAAACAGATTGTCAGCAAAAACATAATTCATCCAACAAAATAAAAGTCCTCAGTGGATATGTGACTCCTATAGATAAATGACAGTCCTCAATACAAATATGGCTTCATAAGTGTATTTAATGTGAACGTGACGTCTATGATGAAAGGAACACCACCACCGATAATGGAGAGGCTCACCGGAACGTTTGGACCCAAAAGAGTGTACGCTCGATCGGGTCAAATGGGCTTGGATAGAAGACAAAAAATTGATTTCCGTAGAGACTGTGGGAAAATCCTAAGATGGTCTTTACACTGGTATGTCCCTCAGGCGTGATGTTAAATTATAATATGCTCAGATGTGTTCTGGTTTTCCATGAACCTCTGTGAACACAGTTGAGAATTATTTTCACCTTATTGCTTGCACATATTGTATCAAGTCATGTAAGAACCAAAGAGTTAATCCACCTCTCTGCACATCACTCCCAAATTATAGGCTTACCTGTAGGTAAAATAACAAAAAAGGGTATACAACCGCTTTAACCACTTCAGACCCGAGCCTCTTTTTTACACTTGTTGTTTACAAGTTAAAATTATTTTTTTTTTGCTAGAAAATTACTTAGAGCCCATAAAACATTATATATATTTTTTCTAACACCCTAGAGAATAAAATGGCGGTCGTTGTAATACTTTCTGTCACACCGTATTTGCGCAGCGGTCTTACAAGCGCACTTTTTTTGAAAAAAATACACTTTTTTGAATTAAAAAATACGACAACAGTAAAGTTAGCCCAATTTTTTTTTATATTGTGAAAGATAATGTTATGCCGAGTAAATTGATACCCAACATGTCACACTTCAAAATTTAAGCCCACTCGTGGAATGGCGACACACTTTTACCCTTAAAAATCTCCATAGACAATGTTTAAAAATTTCTACAGGTTACCAGTTTTGAGTTAAATAATGGAAAAAATGTAGCGCATAGTATATGTGTGTATAAACTAAAAATAAAAAGAGTGTAGCTCAATTGCATTTCAGTCCAGACAATATTGGTGAATCATAGACCCAATATCCTATAATCAACACAAAGTCAGTAAACCAATGAGTGGTAGGTAAGGGGTGTTATGTCCCGCTGCATGGAAATATGGATGTGATCCAAAAAGGGAGATGATACTCCAACAGTAGAATGCTATATGGATCCGTGAAGAGAAGGCACATCAACCAAAGAAGGACATCATGGGAAAGGTGGTATATATAGACTCTTACCAGATCCTATGGACTCCCTTGTCAGCGACAGGGAGTCTGGAAAGCAGTGTACCACCCAGGGCGTAAGAAGGATATCCCAATGGTCGAATCCTCTCAGCTGGACTCTGCGTAGATTTCTGGGTGTCACCAGGCAAGTCAGAGCAGTAGATGGCCAAAATATGAATCTGGAAGGTAGAATATCCCTCATGGAACTGGAGTAAACACTCATAGCAGCCACTGCTCCAACTCCACCTTCCTTCCTTCCTACTATGCGCTACATTTTTTCCATTATTTATCCATTGTATTTGTCATACCATATGTAGCTGCTCCCCTTCCCCTTTTTTTCACACCAGTTAGCGCAGTGTTTTTCTGTTTACCAGTTTTGAGTTACAGAGGAGGTCTAGGGCTAGAATTATTGCTCTCGCTCTAATGCCCTGTACACACGGTCGGACATTGATTGGACATTCCGACAACAATATCCATGGATTTTTTCCGACGGATGTTGGCTCAAACTTGTTTTGCATATACACGGTCACACAAAGTTGTCGGAATTTCCGAACGCCAAGAACGCGGTGACGTACACCACGTACGACGAGACTATAAAAGGGCAGTTCAATACCAAGCGCGGCACCCTTTGGACTGCTTTTGCTAATCTCGTGTTAGTAAAAGTTTGGTGAGAGGCGATTCGCGCTTTTTCAGACTTGTGGTTTTCAGATCATATTTCTGATGTTCAGTTTGTACTTGTGGGTTTATATCTGGTCTTCAGTGCGTGCAGTGAGTTCCCATTGACTTGTCATTGTGTTCTTGTCCGTTTGTTACTGATTTTCAGGTCGCTCTTCACAGGCCTTGCTGTTCTTCAGTGCGTTCTGTTACTTCGTTCTGACCAGCCGACCGTTTTCTAGCCATGTTGCATGTACGTACTCATCGTAGAGTTCGTGCTGTGCGGGGGCTTGGTGTTGGGATCCTTAGTTTGACACAAGCCCATCCATGAACAGGGCTAGGAGGAGTTCATGAACCAAGAATTAGTAGCTCCAGCGTGACCAATTCTGTCACATGCCTTTGCTCCGTGAGATCTGTGAGAATAATCCTGACGATTTCAGGAACTTTCTCAGGATGACGGACCCCGTTTTTCACCATTTGTTGGCTTTGCTGACCCCTTATATCAGCAAGCCATCACTCTGGAGCAGAGGCTAGTCACCACCCTGCGGTACTTGGTGACTGGGAGAAGCCTGCAGGACCTCAAGTTCTCAACAGGCATCTCCCCCCAGGCTCTGGGGATCATTATCCCAGAGACCTTTTCTGCCATCATCCAGGTCTTGCAGAAGGAGTATATTAAGGTAAGATTTTTATCCTTTAACATCACATTTTATTGTATTTAATGTTTGATAATATATTGTATTTCTTTCCTCATTCCCAAATTACCATGATTGTAATATGCTGTGAATGTCCCCTTTGTCCTCATGCATGCTGGATTTTTTTTTTTTAAATGTTTGTTCTTCATACATATTTGCCTCCACTTACCTCCCCAGCATGCTCTCTTGGGCCTATATCCACCTCGTCTACTCAATTAACAATATATTTTGTCAGCTCCATAGTAGTGCTTTACCCTAAATAGCCCCTAAAATGTGTAAAATTGTGATTTTTACTTTATATTCTGGTAGAGTGCCAGAGGTTTTTTTTTATTGGGTCCAAAATAATTTGGAACCCTCCCTCCCCCCCAACTGCTAACTCAGCTGGTACCAATCCTCTATCTGCTGACTTTGCCAAACCCATACACACTATACCCACCTCTTTTGTGGTCAGATTTATGGATGAATTCACCAAAGCATGTAGTGCAAGGGCCTGCCTGAATACTTTCAAATGGTACTGTTTAAAGTTTTTGTATCCTATTATTATCTTGATAGGTAATAGAATGTAAAAATGTGCTAAAAAGGGTATAATATGTATTTATATCTTTGTATCATGACACTTCTTACCTGTCCAGCGGGCTGACAATAGTGTAAGTAAGGAGGGGCTGGCCAAAGTAATACACATTATTTAGGCATTCATCTCTGAATGAAATGGAGAGGGTTACCTGGCCAAAACATCTCCCCCCTAAAATTTTTTAAATGACCCATGAGAGGGGGTGAGGAATCTGATAGGTGGATCTTATACCTTTGTCTTTAAAAACTCCCTAAAATAAATGTTATACTGATGTTGGCCAAGAATGTTTGTGTCTAATCTGCTTTCCATGTTTATGTGCAAAATTATTAATTTATTTTTCTTGTTTGACTCCACAGTTCCCTTCCAACCCACAGGAATGGCAGACTGTGGCATCCCACTTTGCCCAGCGGTGGGACTTTCCTAACTGTGTCGGGGCAATTGATGGGAAACACGTCCACATCGTCCCACCTCCCAACTTGAGTCATACTATTACAACTACAAGGGGTTCAGTAGTATTGTGATGTTGCCGGTGGTGTCGGCTACTTACGAGTTCCTGTATGTGGACGTAGGAAAGAATGGCTGGATGTCAGATGGTGGAGTCATCGCCCACACGGAGTTCTACAGGTGTCTCCAGAATGGCAGCTTGGGCTTGCCACCTCCGGAAGACAATGCGAAAGGACTCCCATTCGTCTTTGTTGCGGATAAAGCGTTTGCGCTGGGGGACCATCTTATGCGGCCATCCCCTATGAAGATCCTCACGCCAAACTAGAGGGTTTTTAATTACCAGCTGGCCAGAGCCAGAAGAGTGGTGGAGAACACCTTTGGAATAATGGCCAGCCGGTTCCGTCTATTTCTTACACCGATACACATGGCGGAATATAAACTCAATCACATCATCCTGTCTTGCTGTGTTCTCCACAACTTTTTAAGGATAAATTCTTGGAACTATGCTGGCTCAGTTGGGCCTGAGACCGGAATTCATATTAATGAACCAACCCTGAAGGCGCTTAAAGCTGGCCGTCCTGGCTTGCCCCCCAGAGTGCCCGCGAGGTCTAAGATACATGGAATACTTTGCGGGTAGGGGGGGACATTGATATGCCAGACAATGTCTGAGACATATTTTAAATAAAAATATATTTTAAACTGAACAAATATTTTCTTTGATTTACTGCTTGGCTTTCTTTTAGCTGACCATGACTGAAATTTGGGGAGTCCTGAAAATGGCGTGATTGTGTAAAATTAGAAAGCTCTGTTGTGTGTTATTTACTAAAGGAAAATACACTTTGCACTACAAGTGCACTTGAGAGACTGCACTGAAACTGCACTTGTAGTGCAGAGTGGATTTGCCTTTAGTAAATAACCCCCATTGTCACTGAAAACACCAACTTTATTACAAAAAATGCTTGAAAGAAGAAGCCACACATTGTTGATTGTCAATCTTTTTAATCAAAGCACAATCACAAGTTCATTTATAAAAGGTTTTTAGAACAAACCAACATGTTTGTTGCACAACAATTTTTTAGGTCACATTAAAAGTAGAAATTGCCTTTTAAGGTAAAACAGGCATGTTTAAAACCAAAAAGAAATACACAACTCTGGAACTTACAAAGTTCAACTTTTATAGAAAGTGAAGGCAATATCAGACATGAGTATTTATAAACTGTGTTTGATATTGCGTTCAGCAGATGGGGTGAAGTCACCCCTGGAAAAGCCAAATTTTGAAAATGCACACAAATTGCCTAATGTCAACATGTGCTAGCTGCCATCATGGGGGATCAATGGACGTGTTTTATGGGGGTGCAACCCCTTCCTCTCAGCTACTTTATTATTGAGGAAGGGGTTGCACCCCCAAAATGCGTACATTGATCTCCCGTGATGGCAGATAGCACATGTTGACACAGTGTGTGCATCTTCAAAATTTGGCTTTTCTATAATATGTCACAAAATTGTCTCTAAATTGTCAGAAAAAAAAACCACAAAGCAGAAATAAGTTAGGGATTTCTAGGGGTTTTAAATTCTCCCTAAAACATCAATGATGTTCTTCATTTTGTTTTGAACATCATTGATGTTTTGCTTGATGTTTTCCAAGTCCCTATTACACCTCATTATCTCCCCGATGAGGATCTGGGCACTTTCACTGGTGAAATGACCTTCTTCCACAACATCACGATCACATAAAATATAAAAAAAAACACACCATGTGTTATAAATATGCACGTATCCATCTCTTACCTGAAGCTGTGGTCGCAGACACTCACCTGTTGGGGGACTATTTCCACAACATCTCCCTCCTCCTCCCCTGGTTGGGTTTGGGGGATTTCCACTTCTTCATGAGGTGGGGGGTCTATTGTCTCCTCTGATGAGTGTTGTCCTCCGAGTCTTTTCTCCCCTATGTTAAAAAAAATAGGTATACTTAGCACACAGATATTTGATGGCAGAAATAGGAATATGAAACATTGCTTGGAAGTGGGGTACAATTGTCTGTTTTGGCAGAGTTCCAAGATGAAGAGATATTTTTGTCCTTTGTCAAGCTTGAATACTTACCTGTTTTGTACAAGCTTCACAGATGGAGACACCCCTATAGTATACACTGGAGCACCTGTGTGGGGCCTCTAATAAAAAGGGTGTTCTGGTGTCCCACACTAGTGCTCCAGCATCCAGATGTGTAAACAGCTGCTGATTATCCTCTCCTTACACAGAATCTAGTTTGCATTTCATTCTAGTTACTAACCCATCTAGGCAACAGAATTATTTTAAGAGAAGTAGGCCATAAAAAATGTATTGAACTGCATCTTGACAAAACATGGTGTTTTATTGGCCGAACAAACAATGTTTCCTACGAATGAATAATGTGTCCATGAACATGAAAGTTGCCATTTTAAACTGTACAACAGTAAAGAAAAGCACATGGAGCAGCATGAACGTTATAAAAATAATGAATAGGAACACAGCACAACTACTTACTTTTTTGCAGCACTCTCCTGATCCTTCTATACTGATCGTGCTCCCTGATTTTGAGGTCCGACCACCGTTTCCTCACTTGATCCTTGGATCGACGTACCCCAAAATTACGGTGCAGACTCTTCTTAACTTTCGCCATGATCTTGGCCTTTCTGAAATTTGGGTTGGGGTAAGGTCCATACTTCCCATCATAGTCGGCCCTCTTCAGTATGGCCACCATCTCCACCATCTCAACAAAGGACTTATTTGAGGCCTTAAATTGCCTCCTCCGGGATGTTTCTGGCTCTGGCCTTTCCTCCTCCTCCTCCTCCTCCTCGTTGCTGTAATTAGCACGCACCTGTTGTGTCTCCGCCATGTGCTCTTCCTCACTGCGTCGAGCAGGAAGGGGCGGGGAAAAGACTAGAAAGAACGTCAGGGGCAGGCGGAGTTTCATGCACGCGCAGTGTATATAAAGCGTAACACACATGCGTCGTGCGTACGATGTGTGAGCGGAGGAAGGAGTATAGGAAGCGCCGATCGTGATAACGAAGGTAACATTTAAATTTCGGCCTATACTGCTTAGAGATTGAGGCCTATATTGGGACAAGATTAGGAGACTTTAGCTTGACATTAGGGTTTGTCTTGTGCATTGCAGATAAAATGGATGGCTTCAATAATGACCACAACTTCCTCCCCCTGTTCATAAACAAATACAGGGAGCTGCCCTGTCTGTGGCAGGTGAAACAATCATACAACAATCATATAATCATAAACAAAAGAGGCAGGCAGCCCTGGAGAAAATGCTGGAGTTGGTGAAGCCGGTGGTCTCCACGGCAACCATCCACTATTTAAAAGCCAAAATTGGTGGCCTGAGGAGCACTTATCTTAGGGAGTGCAAGAAGGTCCAGGATTCCAAGAGATCCGGAGCTGCAGCAGATGACATTTATGTACCCAGGCTGTGGAACTATGAGAGACTGCGATTTCTGACAGACCAGACTGAAGTCAGGGAATCCCTCTCAACCCTTCCTTCCACTCTTCCTTCCACCCTATCTTCCACCCCAGCTGAGGCTTCCGACGTCCAACCTGGGACTTCCAGCCAGAAAGAAGTGGAGGAGCCCAGCTTGAGCCAGGTATAGTATTGTTCTACAGATTTCTGGTCAATAAATTAATGATGTTTACTAGATGTTATTATTGATCACTAATTGCTGATTTAATAAAGTGTTTCACATATCAATAGACAGTAGTGGGCAAAAATAATTGGGACAAGAATGAAAAATGCTGGGCTCAGAATGATAATCTTTTCTATTTGTTAACATTCAATTTGCAACAGTCATGAGATGAAAATTGTGTGTGATTGATGAGGAAAGAACTAAAACTATGTCCCTTTTTCATACACAGGAAGACCTCAGCCAGGAGGAGGCTGTGGAATGTGGCACACAGGAGGAGGCTGTGGAATGTGGCACACAGGAGGAAGCGGGGGTTAGTGGCAGCCAGGAGGAGGCGGGGGTTAGTGGCAGCCAGGAGGAGGCGAGGGTAAGTGGCAGCCAGGAGAAGGTCGGGCCCAGTAGGAGCCTCACAGAATTGCAGGTCCCTCCGCCTTCCAAACAAAAGACCCAGGAAGGGGAGTAACGTGGAGGATTCAGCACTCAGGCTGATTCAGGAGGCTTCTGCGTCCCTCAGAGCCACCCCCACTCGTGAAGAGGCCTTTGCAGGCATGGCTGCCACCAAACTGCAGGACATGCAGGAGGGTCAACGCCTCATGTGTGAGGACATCCATTATAAAACATTAACTAAGGGGGTGAAGGGCAAAATCACACCCAATACCCACCTGTGTGAGTTACATCATCCTCCTCCTCCTCCTGCCACAACTCCACCACCACAGACACAGCATGGAAGGAAGAGTGGAAGGAAGACAAGAAAGTGATGACCTGAGTTCAGTCTGGTCTGACAAAAGATGCAGGCTCTTGTATGACCAAAGCCTGGGGACAATACATGTCATCTGCTGCTGTTCATGATCTCTTGGACTTCTGGACTAGATTGTACTCCCTTATATATGGACTCCTCAGGCCACCAATTTTGCAGTAAAATAGTTGATGTGTGCCCTGGGGGCAAAAGGCTTCGTAATTTCTGCTGTTTCTCCAGCGTGCCTCCCTCTTTCTTTGGTTAGGACCCCGTAATACATTTTTGGTTTGTTTTATTATACTCGCCTATGTGTGTTTTCCTTCATAAAGGACAGTTTGTGAGGAGGCAGGTACATTTCAAAACTACAATGTGAAATTAACAAGAGACACCAACACCAAGCAATCTCCTCGAGATTAAATAACACAAGATAATAATCGTGTTGTGGTAACTTGACACACAAAACACACCCAAAACTATTCTGGAGTTAAAAAAAAAATATACAAAAAATAACATGAGATCAGGATTTTTACAAAAATCTAAAAACATCAAAAAAATTTAATTTTTTTCGGTAGATGTGACAAATAAAAATATTATATTTATGAAATCACGATAAATAATAAAGAAAGAAGTTTGTGAGAACTCTGTGTGAATATGAGCAGCAAAACAACTTCATTCTTCTAGCATTATAAAGAAGAAGAGAGTACGCTGCTTTAAACAATTTAAAACATTGCAGCGTGACGAAAGTGCTATATCTAATCCGAACGCTAATTTTACCAGACCAAGCAGTTCCATTTCGGAATTTATTCTGAGCATGCGTGGCACTTTGTGCATCGGAATTGTCCACACACGGTCGGAATTGACGCAAACAGATTTTGTTGTCGGAAAGTTTTATAGCCTGCTCTCAAACTTTGTGTGTCGGAAATTCTGTAGGAAAAATTCCGATGGAGCCCACACACGGTCAGAATTTCCGACAACAAGCTCTGATCGCACATTTTCCGTCAGAAAATCCGACCGTGTGTACAGGGCATAACGATCACGGAGATACCTCCCATGTGTGGTTTGAACACCATTTTCATATGCGGGCGTTACTCACGTATGCGTTTAGTTCTGCGCGAGTGCTTGTGTGCTTTTTTCCTATTTGTTTTACTTTTAGTTTTTTATTTTGACACAGTTTTTTTTTTAAATAAATTTTGGGTCACTTTTTCCCTATTACAAGGATTGTAAACATTCCTTGTAATAAAAAAAAAGCATGACAGGACCTCTTAAATATGAGATCTAGGGTCAAAAAGACCTCAGATCTCATATTTACACTAAAATGCAATAAAAAAAAAAAATTATTGAAAAAAATGTTTTTTTTTCCCTTTAAGAGCTATGGGCGGAAGCTATGTCGCTTCTGCCCTCCCATGCCATGGAGCCGAGCAGGGGTCATCTTCCCCTCAGTCTGCGAGCCAAGCATCCAAGGGAGAGGACACAATTGTCTCCGTCGCTAACGGCGGGTCTGGTAAACGGCGAAGACATCTGGTAAGTGGCGGGAGGGGGGTGGGCACCTTTCCCGCTGCAGATAAAAGCGATCTCGTGGTGAATTCACCACAGAGACCACTTTTATCATAAAAAGAAATGCACGCTGTTTTCGAAAATACCGGGGTTATGGCAGCTAGCTGCTGGTTAAAGAAAAAGACCACCCCTCCACCACTCATTTTTGGATCATTATTATTTATTCATTTTTTTGTTTCTTACCGTTTCTGAAGTACTGAGTGTACTTCCGTCCTATCTCAGCTGCGGCCCAGGGCGTCATTTCCTCTTGCTCCCCCGCTGCCTTCTGAGACCTGTGTGTGTCCCAGAAATCAATGGGGCAATTCAGAAAGCGTTGTGCAACTCACACATGTGCAGTAGGAAATCGGCCGTGAAGCCTGAAGGCTCCACTGCTGGTTTCCCTTAGTTACAATGGCGGCATCTGCCCCCGACATCGCGGGCTCCCATGACAGGTAAGTGTCCTTATTAAAAAGTCAGCAGCTACAGTGTTTGTAGTTGCTGACTTTTAAAAAAAAAAATTTCTGGCTGGAACACCACTTTAATAAATAAGAAAAAAAATATTCTAATATTCTATACTCTAGACGATAAAAATATAAGTCTAGAATAGTGCTTAAATTTCTTTATTTTTCTGAAAAACATGACTCCAACACCATTATCACAGCTTTCCCAAAGCTTTTTAGAAGAGGTTCACAATGTCACTTTCTGCTGACCCAATTATTTGCAAAACTTATGGCTTAGACTTCTGAACTGTTTTAGAAACTTTACTCTTTCAATTGTAAGCTGTTTATTTCCATCTTCTAAAAGCTTTGGAGCTTTTATAACTTTAAACTTAGGCCTTTGCTGACTCTCATGTGTGGGCCAACATTCAGAATGTGGCAAATACACTTCTGTTTCTCTCCTCGCAGTTCTATATTGAGGGTGTTTATCCTTAAAACTGTGCTTCTTACTGTGAGATGAGTGGCGAGCTCATACAATTTCGTTTTACCACACATATAAAACTTAATCTTATCAAATATTTTGCAGGAATGCTTAAATAAAAGAAGCAGTTTTGGTCTGACAATACACCTTAAAATTAGGTTTGTCTTGTAGTTTGGGGGCCACACAAGCTATTTCCAAAAAACTCTTTCTTTGGTTCTAAGATTCAACATTTACAACCACAAACTTTCCAGTGTCACACATTAGACCTGGAAACATTGAAAGCCAGTAAAACACTCTTTGTTAAATTTAGAGAATAAGAAGCCTCTTCCTTGCTGAAGGATGTAGACAGATGCACAGACTTCTCTGCAGCTTATCTCCAGCTCCTCATTTTTATACATTATATGAATTTGTAAAACTGCATAATCTGAAATGCATAACAGTGAATGAAACAGAATGTTCTATAATGCTCCAGTAAGTACAGCAGCAGCAATGATGGGCACAAAAAATTCTGTTAAAATTATATATATATATATATATATAGCCATGACCCATAGCAGCATGGATGCCACTAGACCTCTTAAGGTATACTGTGGTTTCTGGCACCAAGCCATCTGTAGCAGATCCTTTAAATCCTGTAAGGTGCAAGGGGGCATCTGTCTACTGTCAGGTCACTGTCATCAGGGAATATTGTTTCTAGGGATGGGCGAACGGTTCGGCCCGAGCATAAGTTTGGGCCAAACTCTGGTTGTTCGGCGAACACCAAACAATATGCGGTGTTCGGGGCAAATTTGAAAGCCGCAAAACACCGTTAAAGTCTATGGGACACTAACATGAAAAATCAAAAGTGCTCATTTTAAAGGCTTATATGCAAGTTATTGTCATAAAAAGTGTTTGGGGACCTGAGTTCTGCCGACATGTATCAATGCAAAAAAAGTTTTAAAAACGGCCATTTTTTCGGGAGCAGTGGTTTTAATAATGCCTTAAGTGAAACAATAAAAATGAAATATTCCTTTAAATATCGTGCCTGGGGGTGTCTATAGTATCCCTGTAAAGTGACGCAGTTTTCCCATATTTAGAACAGTACCACAGCAAAATGACATTTCTAAAGGAAAAATGTCATTTCAAACTGATCACGGCTGTAATGAATTGTCAGGTCTCGGCAATATAGATAAAACTCATGGAAAAAAAAAGGGCATGGGTTTCCCCCCAGTCCATTACCAGGCCCTTTGGGTCTGGTATGAATATTAAGAGGAACCCCGAACCAAAGATGTAAAAAAAATTGCATGTGGGTCCCCCCAAAATCCATACTAGGCCACAGGAAAAGAGGGGGGACAGACCCCCTCCTGAACAGTACCAGGCCACATGCCCTCAACATGGGGAGGGTGCTTTGGAGTAGCCCCCCAAAACACCTTGTCCCCATGTCCCCTCATGTCGGAATCTGTAACCCCTTTTAACAAGGGGACCCCCAGATCCTGGTCCCCCCATGTGAATTGGTAAGGGGTACCCCCTACCATTTCACAAAAGAAAGTGTCAAAAATAGTAAAAGACAGGAGACACTTAGGGACAAGTCCTTTATTAAAGAATAAAAAAATGAAAAAGCCACGCGATGTCCATTCATCTTCTATAACGCTGCCGACGAGTCGAAAAAAGAAAAAAAAAAAGCAACATCGCCGCCTCCATGGGAGGTTCCCGCAGAGTGCTGCTTCTTCTTGGTGACAGCTGTTATATAGCTGAGGGTGGGGCCACACTGTGACATAAAAGGGTGACCCTGCCTTCCTCTGACGTCACGAGGTGACCCTTTGGGGACTCTGGAGCAGGATCCGGGTCTCCAAACACTTTTTATGACAATAACTTGCATATAAACCTTTAAATTTAGCACTTTTGATTTTTCATGTTCATGTCTCATAGACTTTAACGGTGTTCGTTTGTTCATCCGGATTTTTTGCCTGTTGGGATGTTCTGGTGCGAAACGATGGGGGGATGTTTGGCTCATCCTTAATTGTTTCCATTAAGGTATGTACTTAGTCAACAGGACCAAGGTTTCCCCGCAGAACATTGTCCAAAGCACAACACTTCCTCTACTGGCTTGCCTTCTTCCCTTACTGCACCCTGGTGCATCTCTTTCCCAGGTAAGCAAGACACACAAGCCTGGTCATCCACACGATGTAAAAGTGGCCTCACACTGCCCCCTGTGCTTTGGGCAGGGCTTGGCTCAGCTTGCCCTTCTTAGTGCTCAGCTGTCGGTTCGTTCCACAGTTCCTCACCTGGTGATCATTTCCTGCTCGTCAGCCAGTCCCTTCTGGCTTTTTAACCACTTCAGCCCCGGAAGGATTTACCCCCTTCCTGACCAGAGCACTTTTTACAATTTGGCTCTGCGTCGCTTTAACTGCTAATTGCGCGGTCATGCAATGCTGTAACCAAACGAAATTTGCGTCCTTTTCTTCCCACAAATAGAGCTTTCTTTTGATGGTATTTGATCACCTCTGCTATTTTTATTTTTTGCGCTATAAACGGAAAAAGACCGAAAATTTTGAAAAAAAATGATATTTTCTACTTTTTGTTATAAAAAAAATCCAAAAAAATGATGGGCATACATGCACCGTTTTATATATGCCGAAGCATGGAGGCATCCTCCCACAAAAGGCAGGAGCAAATCGCTCCTCCACCCACTGCTGCCCCCACGCTTCGGCATATATGCTGAAGTATGTAACTGTGGTGGTGAAATCACCTCCGACAGCGCTGGAGTCACGGCTTTATGTATCGTGGGAGCAAACGCTGTTGCTGTCAAGATAAATAAATCCGCGCTGCAACTGAATGGCGTACCTGGTAAGCAAATGATGGTAAACAAAGTAACATTACAGTATAACAGTAATACTTACCATACCTGCAAAGCAAATACAAAAAAAAAAACATAGTAAAAAATAAAACATTTAAAGCAACCTGTGCCTACCTAAAATATATATATGCCGAAGCATGGGGGCATCCTCCCACAAAAGGCAGGAGCAAATCGCTCCTCCACCCACTGCTGCCCCCACGCTTCGGCATATATGCTGAAGTATGTAACTGTGGTGGTGAAATCACCTCCAACAGCGCTGGAGTCACAGCTTTATGTATCGTGGGAGCAAACGCTGTTGCTGTCAAGATAAATAAATCCGCGCTGCAACTGAATGGCGTACCTGCTAAGCAAATGATGGTTAACAAAAAACAAAGTAACATTACAGTATAACAGTAATACTTACCATACCTGCAAAGCAAATACAAAAAAAAAAACATAGTAAAAAATAAAACTTTTAACGCAACCTGTGCCTACCTAAAATATATATATGCCGAAGCATGGGGGCATCCTCCCACAAAAGGCAGAAGCAAATCGCTCCTCCACCCACTGCTGCCCCCACGCTTCGGCATATATGCTGAAGTATGTAACTGTGGTGGTGAAATCACCTCCGACAGCGCTGGAGTCACGGCTTTATGTATCGTGGGAGCAAACGCTGTTGCTGTCAAGATAAATAAATCCGCGCTGCAGCTGAATGGCGTACCTGAAAACAAAAAAATGGTTAAAACACATTAAACTATAAAAAAATTACATACCTGAAAAGCAAACATGATAAAACATAACAATAAAACATTGCAGAATAGAATACAGTAAAAAAGAGCAGAACAATAGAGAGAAAATAGAGAGAGAGAGAACAATAAAACGACAACTATTTTTGGTTTTTTTATTTTATATTTTTTTTGTGTATTTTTTTTTTTTTGTACTTTTTTTTTTTTTTTACATTTTTTTTTTATAACTGTAACTTTTAAAACTGTAACGGTTCCAGGTTTGGGTCTCTCAAAATGCGATGGCATCTTGGGAGACCCTGTGAAAGTGTGTCCTAGTCTGTGCAGTGCTGTACCCTACGCTAAAACTCAACTAGTGTATGGTAGCGTTCAAAACATTCACCAATGCAAAGACCAGGATTGCCAGGACAGGAGGGACAATAATACCGGGTGTCACGCCTAAATCCGCGCTTGCTGCAGACACGACATTTTCTTTGGGGGGCTCGTTGGGTAGGGGTACTCGGGATGGCATAAGGAAAATGCCTCTCATGCAGCCGGCCTACTGCATTTGGTTGGGGAAGGTGAGGTGGAGCACTGTCTGGAAACAGAAGGGCTCTGACGATCTCTTCCTGGAATTTAAGGAAGGATCCAGTCTGTCCTGAAGCTCTGTATAGCACATGAGCGTTCAGCAAAGCCAATTGAAATAAGTATACAGACACTTTTTTGTACCAGCGTCTGGCCTTACGGGCAATTAGGTACGGCGCCAACAACTGGTCGTTGAGGTCCACCCCTCCCATATTTTGGTTATATTCGTGGACACAGAGGGGTTTCTCCACAACACCAGTCGCCGTAGTAATTTGGGTCGTCGTGTCTGCATGAAGGGAGGTAAGAACGAAAACATTCTTATTGTCCCTCCACTTCATAGCGAGCAAGTTATTACACTGCAAGCAGGCTCTCTCCCCCAGCCTAAGACGGGAATCTACAAGCCGCTGAGGAAAGCCCCGGCGATTAGGTCGCACGGTGCCACATGCTCCAATCTGATGATCAAACAAGTGACTAAAAAGTGGCACGCTCGTGTAATAATTGTCCACGTACAAGTGGTACCCCTTTCCGAATAAGGGTGACACCAAGTCCCACACTATCTTGCCAGCGCTTCCTATGTAGTCAGGGCAGTTTGTCAGCTCTATGTGACTATCTTTGCCCTCGTAAACCATAAATCTACATGTATAGCCTGTGGCCCTGTCACAGAGCTTATACATCTTGACCCCGTATCTGGCACGCTTGCTGGGAAGGTACTGTTTGAATGACAAGCGGCCAGAAAATTTAATCAGGGACTCATCAACGCAGACAACTTGATGGGGAGTAAACAAGTCTGCAAAACGTTGGTTGAAGTGGTTTACGAGGGGCCGAATTTTGTAGAGCCGATCGTATTCAGGGTCTCCACGAGGACGACAGAGTTCATTGTCATTGAAGTGCATGAACCGCAAAATCTGCTCGTATCGTGCTCTGGTCATGGAGGCAGAGAACACGGGCATATGGTGAATTGGGTCAGTGGACCAATATGACCGCAACTCACTCTTTTTGGTTATGCCCATGTTGAGGGAAAGGCCCAGAAAGATCTTAAATTTGGAGACCGTAATTGGTCTCCAATCTCTGGCAAGGGAGGACTGGGGAATAGTGGCGATGTGTTGACCAGCGTATAAATTGCTTTGGTCCACAATAGATCTATAGAGATCTTCGGTGAAAAACAGTGAATAAAAATCCAGTGGCGTAAAATCAACTGTTTCCACCTGAATTCCGGGTTGGCCAGTGAATGGGGGCAATACGGGTGCTGCAGAAGTGGTGGGTACCCAATTCGGATTGGCGAATGCAGCAGGAAGGGCACTATGGGCACGACGGGCCTGTGTTCGTCTTCTTGGTGGCAGCAGGACCCTACTAGTGCTTGCCACCTCACCAGCTTGAACTGCACTTATGGGACTCGCCACGTCACCACGTGATACTGCAGTGCTGGATGTACGACCAGGGTGTACTAGGCCGCTGGTGCTTGCCAGTTCACCAGAAGGAATAGCGGCACTAGTACTGCTCTGCTCCATACGAGGGACCTGCGGTTCTTGCACTTCAAGGACAGAAGAAGAAGTTCGGGGTCTGGTACGCCTGACCCTAGCAGGGACCACAACTCCGTCGTCAGAGCTATCTGTCATGGAGCCGCTGTCCTCTACAGGATCGTATTCTGAGCCTGAACTTGACAGATGAGTGACTTCCTCTTCACTATCTGTCATGCTCAGAAACGTGTAGGCCTCTTCACTAGTGTACCTTCGATTTGCCATTTTGGGCTCTAAATTTAGGGGTACACTAGTGAGACTCACAGGCAAAAAAGCTCCTGACTGTCAGCGACTGATTCAAAACGCTACCAAAAAACTGTTAGCGATCGCAGCGATCAGGCCTGACTCTGCGAACGCTGCAGTTATGTGTGCTTAGTGTTTTGTGACAGTTATCGATCGATACTGCACTTGGGTGGGCTGGGCTGGGCCGAGGAGCAAAACGCAGGTGCTAGCAGGTATCTGGGCTGATCCCGCTAACACTGTGTTTTTTTGGGGGACCCTAAACTGCTGGGGAGTATAGATCTGATCGGATCAGATATCGATCCATTCAGATACTATAGCACTAAGGGAGGTGTATGCTGCGTGCGTGGGTGTTAGCGGTACTGGCGCTAACCTGACGCTGCCTGGGGCGACGCAGACCTTATCTGACCCTAAAAACTTAACTTATATCACCGCCGGGCAATTAGGGGGTTAAACCTTTATAAGGAAATAAACGGCGGGTGCCCTAAAACTATAATAAACTATAAAAAACTACAAAAAACAAACCAACTAACCAGCGTCACCCGTAACAATTATATGGTGATCACTGGTGAAAGGGTTAACTAGGGGGCAATCAAGGGGTTAAAACCTTTAGAAGGTAGTATATGGGGGTCCCTGTCGCTATAAAAAACACTGACAGCGAACCTATATACTTACCTCCCTAACTAGCGTCACCTGTGTCACTAATACAGCGATCAGAAAAACGATCGCTTAGTGACACTGGCGATGGGGGGTGATCACGGGGTTAAAACTTTATTAGGGGGGGTTAGGGGGGTACCCTGGACCTAAGGGGGGTACCCTAGACCTAAAGGGGGCTAACCTAACTGCCCTAACACTTGTAACTGACACAAACTGACACCAATGCAATAATCAGAAAAAAAAACTGCTTTGGTGTCAGTGTGACAGGGGGTACAGGGGGGAGATCAGGGGGTGACTGGGGGGTGATGGGGGGGTGACAAGTGTGCCTGCGTGTTCTACTGTTAGTGTAGTGTTGGTGCAAACTTACTTGGATGTCTTCTCTCCTCGGCGCCGGAACGAAAAGACCGGCTCAAGGAGAGATGACATCACTTCCTCCGCTTCTGTTTACATTACAGAAGCCGAGGAAGCATCTCATTCGCCAGGAGTGATTGCGAGGGGGGAGCCACGAATGAGTGGCCTCCCCCTCACCTTCGATCGACCCTGACCTCGATCCGACCGCTGCTGGCACCGGGGGGTCCGATCGGACCCCCCACCCGCGGGCAAGCAAGGACGTACCTGTAAGTCCTTTTGCCTGCCCGTGCCATTCTGCCGACGTATATAGTCGTGCGGCGGTCGGCAAGTGGTTAAACTGCCTGGTTAATTTCTTCTATATGTTCGCCTTGGTCAACATATCTGAAGCTTCTCTGCTGTGTTCCTGTTAAAGACTTGCCTGGCTGATGTCCCTTCTGGTTCCTGATCCTGTTTGCTGTCTCCGACTAAGCTGATCTCTGGCTTCCTGATTTACTGGCTTGCACTGACTACCGAACCCTGGCTATGTTTAGACTATGTTTACTATTTGTACCATTTTTACCACTATATTAAAAGGTGTTATTTTTACTACCTTTTCTGTCTCCATCTGATTCATGGTTCCTGACAGTAGGCAAAGGCAGAAAATGCAGGCTATCCACCTAGTGGTAATATTTTTTCCGGATTAAATGAGCAGGATCACTGGATGGATCAGTTTGTCATAGCGTTACAGACGCTCCTGATTCACACTGCTCACCTGGATCCTTTCACTGTGGTTGTTCCGGTACAACAGGTGGGGCAGGCCGTCCCTGCTGCTGCTCCAGTCTCTGTGCAGGCACCTGTCTTGAATATTACCTCTGTAAGAGGTATGTCTGGTTCTGCTCTGCTTCCCCAGCAATTTGGGAGGCGATCCAGTTCAATGCAGAGGGTTTCTCAACCAGGTTGGGATATACTTTGAGATACTGCCCCAGGCATTCCCCATGGACAGAAGCAAAGTAGGCTTTGCTTTCTGATAGACCCTTGGCTTGGGCAAACCCTCTATGGGAGATGCTCGCTCTACTTCTGCTGCCAGGAGCCTCCTGTCCATCAAACAGAGTACAACAACTGTTGCTGATTGCACAATTGAATTCCGTACTCTGGCAGCCAAGTCATTTGGAACAATGAGGCCCTCATGGCTGCTTTTTCTCATGGTCTCTTGGATAACATCAAAGATGAGATAGCAGCCCGAGGCATACCTACAGATCTGGAGAAGTTGATCACGTTTGCCATTCTGATTGGCTCCAGACTCCGAGAGAGACCTTCCTTTAAGGAGCACTTGGGAAAGACTCAAGTAGGTTTGGCTTCAAGCTTTGCAGTTCCACCCTTGCCTCCCTCACCTCCTATGCCTCCTGGTACCAAGTCTGCCAGTGAAGTAGAACCCATGCATTTGGGCTTCACGCATCTCTCTGTGGAGGAGAGGACCTTTAGGAGGAGAGAGAGATTGTGCCCTTATTGTGGCCAGGCAGGTCTCTTGTTGAAGTCCTGTCCTACCCATCCAGGTACAGACCTTAGGTGGCGTTGTTACTTTCCCAGTTATACTGAAGGATAAGCCTTTTGTTTCGGTTACCAGTTCTTGGTCTGAGTCGTCCATCGAGACACAGGCTCTAATCGACTCCAGGGCTGCAGGCCTGTTCATAGATAGTGCCTTTGTGTCTAAGCACTCGATTCCGCTGCAGCTTCATGCCACTCTACTTGCCATTGAGCCTATTACATAGTTACATAGTAAGTGAGGTCGAAAAAAGACACAAGTCTGTCAAGTCCAACCTATGTGTTAGGTACCTGGTAGTTGAGGGCAAGTCAATTTAATGTTATTGGTAGACAGCCATACCTTATCGCCAAGCTGAAGGTCCAGATCCCCTCTTCTTTTCTGATCAAAGATTCTCTTACTGTCTGCTTGCGCCTTGGATACCACTTCCTGTAATATCTGATTATTGTGGCTGAGGAACTGCAAGGTGTCCTGGACCGCTGGAACTGAGGATTCTGGAAGAAAATCAGGTAAAAAGGATAAATGAAAAACGTAATTGGCAAAGAAGGCAAAGAAGGGGGACTGACCGGTGGCAGAGTGCCTAGCATTATTATAAGCGAATTCTGCTAGGGGCAGCAGGGACACCCAATCATCCTGTACAAAAGATGTAAAACACCTAATGTATTGTTCTAAAGTCTGATTTGTCCTTTCCGTTTGCCCGTTAGTTTGGGGATGATATGCTGAGGACAGAGCTAGTTCAATTTTCAGGATCTCACACAGGGCCTTCCAGAATCGTGAAGTGAACTGCACCCCCCTGTCAGACACTATATTTGCAGGAACTCTGTGTAGCCTGACGATTTCCTTGATAAACACACAGGTCATCACCACAGCAGAAGGTGTTCCTTTTAGGGGTACAAAATGGGCCATCTTAGACAGGCGGTCGACGATCACAAAGATCGCTGAACACCCCTCTGACCATGGTAGTTCAACTATGAAGTCCATTGCTATCATCCTCCAGGGCCTGTCTGGTACTGGTAAGGGTCTCAGCAGTCACCAGTCTCGGTTCCTTGTGGTCTTGTTCTGGATGCAGACAGGGCAAGAGCTGACATACTTCCTGCAGAATTCCTTCAGATTAGGCCACCAGAACGTGCGCTGCACGAGTTCCAGAGTTTTACGGACCCCAAAATGTCCTGCAAGTGGATGGTCGTGAAGTAGAGTTAGCACCTTGACTCAAACATTCTCTGGAACAAAGATTTGGCTTCCTCTCCACAATAATCCATCTCGAGGTGTTAAGGTGAACCCCTGGAGACTTGAAGATTCTGGAGATGCCTCTCTGATCAGGGACAGAAGATCCGTCTGCTGGAGTAAAAAGTTGTTTGCAGGCAGAATGGTATCAGGTACAGATAAGTCTTTAGGGTTATCGAACATGCGCGAAAGCGCGTCTGGCTTAACATTCTTGGTTCCTGGCCAGTATGTGATATGGAAACAAAAAACGTGTAAAGAATAAGGCCCAACGGGCTTGTCGAGGTTTCAATCGTTTGGCAGATCTTAAATATTCTAAATTTTTGTGATCAGTATATATTAATACCGGATGGGCTGCGCCCTCTAACAGATACCTCCACTCTTCCAATGCTGTCTTAATAGCGAGTAGTTCCCAATCACCCACGTCATAATTCCGTTCAGCCGGAGAGAGTTTTCGAGAGAAAAATCCCACGGGATGCATTAGATCCTTGTTGCCCTGCCGTTGAGAGATGACTGCTCCCACTGCCACTTCGGAAGCATCAACTTCCAGGATAAAAGGTAAAGATGGGTCAGGATGACTGAGAATCGGGGCTGAAGTGAAGCGCCTCTTTAGTCTTTCAAAGGCGTCCTGAGCCTCCGGGCTCCAGTGAAAGCGACAGTTCTGTTTGGTTAGTTGCGTGATAGGTGCGATGATGGCGGAAAACCCCTTGATGAATTTCCTGTAAAAGTTTGCGAACCCAATGAAGCATTGCACGCCCTTCTTATGCAGGGAAATAGGCCAGTCTAGCACGGCGGAAACCTTCTGAGGATCCATTTTGATACCAGTTTGGGGAGATCACTAACCCCAAAAACTGGATGTCCTTCTGTTCAAATTCGCATTTTTCTGCTTTGGCATATAGCCCGTGCAGACGAAGATGGCCCAAGACTCTGCGAACATGTTCCCGGTGCTGATTAAGTGAGTCAGAGAAAATCAAAATATCGTCCAGATAGACGAATACAAAGATGTCCAGAAAGTCTCTGAATACATCGTTGATAAGATGCTGAAATGTGGCAGGAGCATTACATTACAAAAGGCATGACAAAATACTCATAATGCCCAAAACGAGTCGGGAAAGCCGTCTTCCATTCATCCCCGGCCCGGATGCGGACCAGATTGTAGGCTCCCCTTAAATCCAACTTGGTAAAGATGACGGCAGATCTCAACTTCTGAAACAGTTCAGGTATCAAGGGCAACAGGTAGCGGTTCTTAACCGTGACTTTGTTTAGCTCCCGATAGTCCACACATGGACGAAGAGTCTGATCTTCTTTGGAAACGAAAAATATTCTGGCACCAGCTGGGGAAGTAGAATGTCGAATGAATCCTTTTTCTAAATTCTCGCTGATGTATAATTTAAGTGCTTCTTGCTCTTTTTCGGATTACGGAAAGATGCACCCAAAAGGAATCTCGGCCCCAGGAAGAAGCTCAATTGGACAGTCGTAAGGGCGATGGGGAGGCAGGGAGTCAGCTCCCTTCTTACTGAACACGTCCGCAAACTCCCGATAGGCCTCCGGTATGGTTGGAAGTAGATCCTGATCAGTGTCCATACACAGTAAGGTGGCAGAAGACCTGGAGGGTTCATGCAAGCAATGTTCCTAACAGTAGGATGACAAGAACTTGACTTCACCGGTAGTCCATTTGATGTGGGGATTATGGGCCTGGAGCCAGGGCATGCCCAAAATGATCGGAAACAGCGGAGAGGAGATAACGTCCAAGGTTAGAATTTCCTTATGCTGAGATAAACTAATGACAGGCAGAGGAAGGGTTTCCTGAGAGACTTGTCCAGACTTTATGTGGGACCCATCAGCCAGGAAAATTGAAAGTTTATGCGTTTTGTCTTTTAGGGGAAGATTTTGTTGAGTGGCAAAAACAGAGTCAATAAAGCAACTACATGCCCCGGAGTCAATGATGGCGTTGACTTGTATTGTCCTTCTCTGGAGCTGTAACGAGAGAGGGAGAGCAAGTTGAGTTGCATTAGCGGTCAAAGCAGACAAACTAGTCGGAGCAGAAGGGGCACACTTACGGTTCTTGGCCGGGCAGTTGTGCACGTAATGGCCTGCTTCACCACAGTAAAGGCAAAGGTTTAGCTGGCGTGCCCGTTCTTCTGGAGACAGAGTAGTTCGCATTAGTCCTAGCTGCATGGGTTCAGGCACATCAGGTGTTGGAGTGACCGAGTTTGAACAGGTGGGAGGTGAGTAACGGGAAGCAGGAGCTGGAACTCTTGTGGTCATCCACACTGGGCGTGCTTGTTGGGAAGAACATTCAGACCGACGTTCACAGAGGCGTTGATCAATCTGAATTGTTAGGGTGATAAGCTCCTCAAGGGTATCGGGCATACCAACCCGAGCAAGCTCATCCTTCAGGCCCTCGGACAAACCCATGCGGAATTGGTGGCGTAAGGCCGCGTTGTTCCATTGAGTGTCCCCGCTCCAGCGCCTGAAGTCCGTGACATAGTCCTCGGCCGGTCTGCGACTTTGCTGGAGCGCGAACAGAGCTGACTCAGCTGTGGCAGTCCGCTGAGGATCTTCGTACAGCTGGGCCATAGCCTCGAAGAAGGAAGGTAAGGACTGGATCTGCACAGAGTCTGTTTCAAGTAAACGGTGAGCCCAAGTCTGGGGTTCTCCTTGTAGGAGGGATATAACAAACCCCACTTTAGTAGCCTCAAGAGAAAAGGTTCATGGCTGCAGGGCAAAGTAAAGCTGACAAGCGCTGCGGAAGGCCCGGAACTTGGTTAGGTCCCCAGAAAACCTTTCAGGGATGGGGACCCTTGGCTCAGGTGGAAGCATTACCACAGAGGGAGATGAAACAGTCTGTATTGGGGCAGCCGCAGGGGCAGAGGCCACGCTTCCAGGACCAGCGAGGTTCAGGACTTGTCCCTCCGGTCTGGTGTAGCTATCCTGCAAAGGTGCATGCAGATCTCCTTAAAGGGAGAGGTCTCTCCTGCAGGCTCGGTCATGGCTGTTCATACTGTTAGGTACCTGGTAGTTGAGCCCGACTGGTAGGAGAAGACCCCTCTTACAGCGCTGGTTCAGGAGCCACTGGAGTGGGGACAGTGGTCTCGTGAGCACAGTGGGTAGGAGTGCCTGGTGAAGGTTCTTGTAGAGGCCAGCACAGGAGCTGGGAAGGAGTCCTTCAGGGATGGCTGAGCTGCGAATGCAGGCAGGCAGAAGTGGATTAGCAGGCAGGCAAGTAGATGGTGTAGCAGCAGCAGAACCTAGAGCTGGATGAGAGGGCTGGAATGCAGCAATACAGGACACAGGCAAAAGCAGAGTCAGACAATCCGGCTGGCAGGAGATCAGGCAGGTACTGGCAAATGGATAATCACAGAGTAGTCAGGCAGGCAGGAGTTCGGCAACGGGTCACAAGAAGATAGCAGTGTCAGGCAAGCCAGGTCAGATTGGAGATAGGAGAAGGGTCAGATGTAGCCAGGTCGATAAACAGCAATGACAATCAGCAGACAGATTCAGGAACTCAGGTGCAGAGCTGCAGACGAACAGCACCACATGAGTGCAGCTGACATTCTTTTAAAGGGCCCTTGGCACCAAACAGCGCTAGCGCGCACGAGCGCGCGCTCGGTCGCGCGCAGGGGCACGGGACGCGCGCGGGAGTGCGCCGGCGCCCACCAGTGGGGGAATTCAACTGTGTTGCCCTGGACAGTCCCCGCGTGCGCATGCGCGCACGCATATTCACCTGACGGGCACCGGCACGTCCCTGACACTATGTGTGTGATTATATGTCAGTATTACCTTGTATATCCCTGTATGTTGTGGTTGTTCTGTTGCTCATCTAATAGTTTCTTGAAACTATCAATGCCCCCCACTGAGGCCACCGCCTGTGGAGGGGAAATCCACATCCTTGCCACTCTTGCAGTAAAGAACCCTCTTCGTAGTTTAATGTTAAACCTCTTTTCTTCTAATTTTAATGAGTGGCCACGAGTCTTGTTAAACTCCCTTCCACAAAAAAGTTTTATCTCAGTGGGGTCACCAGTATGGTATTTAAATTGAAATCATATCCTCTCTCAAGAGTCTCTTCTCTAGAGAGAATAAGTTCAGTGCTCCTAACTTTTCCTCATAACTAATATCCTCCAGACCCTTTATTAGCTTTGTTGCCCTTCTTTGTACTCGCTCCATTTCCAGTACATCCTTCTTGAGGACTGATGCCCAGAACTGGACAGCATACTCTAGGTGCGGCCGGACCAGAGTCTTTTAGAGAGGGAGAATTATCATTTTATGTCTGGAATTAATCCACTTTTAAATGCATGTAAATTTTTTGTTTGCTTTGTTAGCAGCAGCTTGGCATTACATGCCATTCCTGAGCCTATCATCTACTAGGACCCCCAGATCCTTTTCCATCCTAGATTCCCCCAGAGGTTCTCCCCCTAGTGTATAGATTGCATTCATATTTTTGCCACCCAAATACATTATTTTACATTTTTCTACAGTAGTAGTGTAGTTGCCCACCCCATTAATTTGTTCAGATCTTTTTGAAAGGGTTCCACATCCTGCAAAGAAGTTATTGCCCTGCTTAGCTTAGTATCATCCGCAAATACAAAGATTGAACTGTTTACCCCATCTTCCAGGTCATTTATGAACAGATTAAACAGGATTGGTCCCAGCACAGAACCCTGGGGAACTCCACTACCCACCATTCAAAGTACTCCCCATTTATCACCACCCTCTGAACTCTCCCTTGTAGCCAGTTTTCAATCCATGTAATCACCCTATGGTCCAAGCCAACTGACCTTATTTTGTGCAGTAAATGATTGTGGGGAACTGTGTCAAATGCCTTTGCAAAATCCAGATACACCACATCTACGGGCATTCCTTTATCTAGATCAGTGGTTCTCAACCTTGGGGTCAGGACCCCCTCGGGGGTCGAATAATGATTTGCCAGAGGTCACAGAATCCTGGGTTGTTCCTGAAGCCCGCACTGCTCTCCCAGCCTTTTCCCAGCAGGGCTGTCCCTGGAGCCTGTGGCCACCCAGCTTGTCTGTTCCTGGAGACAGCAGCAACCCACTCAGCCTCTTTGCAGCCGCCCATTCAGTTCACGGCATGACTGGGGGGCAGGGACTAGAGGTCAGCTGACTGGTGAGGAATGTGAAGTGGGAGGGGCTAGAGGAGACCCTATCTCCTAATTTCCGTATTGGTGTCACTGCCTCTAGACACCACAGAGCTGGAGTCAAAGTGAAGTCGCAAACATAGTGAGTAACACTACCTGTGATTAGAGTTGCCTTTAAAAGTCCCTACTACAGTTCTTAGATCAGCAGATGACCTTGATCAAGAGCACCTAAGTTGGCTGATCAGAACTTCCCCAGTACTGCCACTCATCCCAACTTCCTGCCAGCACTGCCACTCATCCCATTCCCCCCCCCCACCACCACCACCACCACCAAGGAGTAAGAGTAGGAAAAAATAGAGAATACATGTAAGGGAGAAGAAAAGAGGGGGAGGAACAAAGAAAAAGGGAGAGAAAGAATAAGATAAAGAACAAGAAGGATGGCTAGAGAGAGGGATGGGGGAAAAAAAACAAGACATTTGCATAAATAAAAGGTAAAGAAAGGAGAACAAAGAGAGAGTGGTACATCCTAAAATGTACCATATAGGGATGGGCCGAACACCCCCCCCCGTGAACATGCGAACAGGCAAAAAATTTGTTCGAACACGCGCACACCGTTAAAGTCTATGGGACACGAACATGAAAAATCAAAAGTGCTAATTTTAAAGGTTTATATGCATGGTATTGTCTTAAAAGGTGTTTGGGGATCTGGGTCCTGCCACAGGGGACATGTATCAATGCAAAAAAAAGTTTTAAAATGGATGTTTTTTCAGGAGCAGTGATTTTAATAATGCCTAAAGTGAAACAATAAAATAATAAATAGTGTAATATTCCTTTAAATTTCATACCTGGGGGGTGTCTATAGTATGCCTGTAAAGTGGTGCATGTTTCCCATGTTTAGAACAGTCTGACAGCAAAATGACATTTCTAAAGGAAAAAAGTCATTTAAATCTACTCGCCGCTATAATGAATTGTCAGTCCGGCAATACACATGAAAGTTCATTGATAAAAACGGCATGGGATTCCCCCACAGGGGAACCCTGAACTAAAATTTAAAAAAAAAATGCGTGGGGGTCCCCCTAAATTCCATACCAGGCCCTTCAGGTCTGGTATGGATTTTAAGGGGAACCCTGCGCCAAAATTAAAAAAAAAATGGTGTGGGGGTCCCCCTCAAAATTTATACCAAACCCTTCAGGTCTGGTATGGATTTTAAGGGGAACCCTGCGCCCAAATTTAGAAAAAAATTGTGTGGGGTCCGCCCAAAAATCCATACCAGACCCTTATCCAAGCATGCAACCTGGCAGGCTGCAGGAGAGGGGGAATGAGAGAGCGCCCCCCTCCTGAACCGTACCAGGCCACATGCCCTCAACATTGGGAGGGTAGCCCCCCAAAGCACCTTGTCCCCATGTTGATGGGGAGAAGGGCCTCATCCCCCACAACCCTTGCCGGTGGTTGTGGGGGTCTGTGGGCGGGGGGCTTATCGGAATCTGGGAGCCCCCTTTAACAAGGGGACCCCCAGATCCCGCCCCCCCTCTTTGAAATGGTATAGGGTACATTGTACCCATACCATTTCACAAAAAAAGTGTGAAAAAAAAAAAAAAACATTTAATTGTTTATTAATTTGATTTATTAATGTTAAGATTCCCAAGTCTAATTTTAATTCTGTCCTCTGTTAACCATGCAGGTGCTTCCTGTGATGTGTCATGAGGATAAACACTGAAGTTTTGGTTACTGAAGGCCCCCGATTCCCTCATGAAGACTGAGGAGAAGAAGAAATTCAATACCTTCGCCATCTCCCCATCCTTTGTAACAAGATGTCCTTCCTCGTTCTTTATGGGGCCAATATGGTCTGTCCTCCCTTTTTTACTGTTTACCTACTTAAAGAATTTATTGGGATTTTTTGCTCTCCTCCACCATGTGTCTTTCATGTTCTATCTTAGCTGTCCTTATTGCACCCTTACATTTTTTGTTGCATTCTTTATAAAGTCTGAATGCTGATGATGATCCCTCAACCTTGTATTTTTTGTATTCCTTTGCTTTTATATGCATTTTTACATTGGAGTTAAGCCATCCAGGACTTTTGTTCGCTCTTTTAAATATATTACCCAATGGGATGCATTGGCTAATGCCCTTATTTAATATGCTCATAAAGCAAACCCATCTCTACTCCGTGTTCTTTGTTCCTAAGATTTTATCCCAATTCATGCCTTCTAGCAAGGTTCACAGTTTAGGGAAGTTGGCTCTTTCAAATTCAGTGTCTTTATCTTTATCAGTTTCCTATTTGTGTGATTTATACTGAAGCCAATCGACCTGTGATCACTGTTCCCTAAATTGCTCCGTATTTCCACATCCATGATCAGGTCTGTATTGTTGGTAATCAGTAGATCCAGTAACGCTTTATTTCTAGTTGGTGTGTTTACCATCTGACCCATAAAATTGTCCTACTATAGTTGTTGATGACTAGGCTGAGGAGGGGGGTAGAACGCTGTTTGTATTGTTAATTGTAATTAGCTCCTGCTATTGTGAAAATGTCCTGTGGTTGTACTTATGATAATGTATAATGTATTGTGTGAAGAAGAGTTCTGTGTTGATTTGTGATAATGTTGATTGTGTTTTCTGAGCTACAAGACGGCTAGTCTGGCCTAAAGGTCATGACTGAGTCATCTAGGCTGTCTAAAGGGATTAGTTAATTAGCCCATGTTAATTAGGTTTCTGGTCACAGGTGTATATTCAGAGTAATATGAGCAGGAGGTATGCACCTCCTCTTTTACTGTATAAAAGAGCCTTTATTCCTTTCAATAAAGAGAGATTCCTGGTTGAACTTACATACAGCCTGCCTGGTGTTTGTTCTGAGCTATCACAACTGGATTTGAACGGCACATAGCTGTAGTTCAATTCCCGGAGCATTGGATGACCTAACCATCAGACGTTGCAATCTGATTCAATAGCCACAGAGGAGTGTCGGGAGAGTGGAACCGAGCGAGCAGGGGCTCGTTACAGCAACGCTCCTGCGTTTTCTCAGGAATTTATCAACGTTGTCCTCCGAGATATGTGGTGGCTAATCTCGACAATATTCTCATATATTCTAAATCCCTAGAGAGCCACCACACAGATGTCTCCCTTGTGCTACGGAGACTGAGAGATAATAACCTGTATTGCAAGTTGGAAAAGTGTGAGTTCCATCGTGAACAGGTTAAATTTCTGGGTATGATATTTCTACTGCTGGTTTTTGGATGGACCCAGATAAACTATCTGCAGTTCTACAGTGGCCTTGACCCGTGGGTCTACAACGTTTTCTTGGCTTTGACAATTATTATCGGAAGTTTATTCGTAACTTCTCTTCTCTGGTCAAAGCCTGACTGATATGACCAGAAAGAACGGTAACTCACAGAATTGGTCTCCGGATTCCATTAAAGCCTTTGAGTCTCTCAAGGCTGCCTTTGTTTCAGCTCCTGTGTTGGCACATCCTGATCCCATGTTATCCTTAATTCTTGAGGTTGATGCATCTGAGAGTGAAGTTGGGGCCCCTCTGTCTCAACGTCCTACCTCTGAGAGCACTATGCATCTTTGTGGCTACATTTTCAAGAAATTTTCTCCTGCCAAATGCAATCATGAGATTGGGGACAGAGAGCTGTTAGCGATCATTTTAGCTCTCGAAGAATGGAGGCACTTTCTCGAACGAAGGTACCACTGTGCCGTTTCCCATTTTGACTAACCACAAGAATCTCACTTTCTTGGTTGAGGCAAAATGTTTGTCTCCCAGAAGGGTGCGATGGGATCTTTTCCTGTCAAGCTTCAATTACATCCTCTCATTCTCACCCAATCCCAAGAATGTAAGGGCTGATGCATTGTCTCCAAGATGGAGTCGGTTCCTGTTCCTGTGATACCTCCTGATCATATTCTGGCCACTGTTCGTACCAGTCTGACTTCACCCTTGGGTGACAGAATTCTTGCAGCTCAGATCCACTCTCCTCCCAAGAAACCTTTTGACCGCTGCTTTGTCCCTGAGAGTCTTTGCACTGCTTTGCTCCAGACTTACCATTCTCCCAAGGCAGCTGGCCACCCAGGGAAGAATCAACTCATTTGGGCCATGTCCCAACAATTCAGGTGGCCTAGTTACTGCACAGATTTAGCCAACTTAATAGCCGTTTGTTCTGTGTGTGCTCAGTGTAAGACACCACAACACCTTCCAGTGGGTCTCCTACAACCCATACACAATGGAGAGAGGCCTTGGACCCACCTGTCTATGGATTTTATTGTGGAGTTACCCAACTCCCAGGGCAACACAGTTATTCTTATAGTGGTTGACAGCTTCTCAAAAATGTCACATTGTATTCCACTTAAGAAGTTGCCCACATCCAAAGGACTAGTGTCTATTTTCGCTCAGGAGATCTTTCGATTACATGGGCTACCCAAGGTTATCATCTCGGACAGAGGTAGCCAGTTTGTTTCCAGATTTTGGCAAGCCTTTTGTGCACAGTTGGGAATTCAGCTTTCCTTCTCCTCTGTGTATCACCCACAGTCCAATCGGGCCTGCAAAAAGAGCCAACAAAGCCTTGGAGCAGTTTCTACGTCGCTATATTTCTGACCACCATAACAACTGGTCAGACCTCTTACACTGGGCAGAGTTTGCTCACAATAGTGCCATCAATACCGCTTCCTGATTGTCTCTGTTTTTGGTGAATTATGGTTTTTAGCCATCCATGTTGCCTGACTCATTTGCTCCTCAAAGAATTCCTACATTAGAGGAGCATCTCTGTGGTCTTTGTTCCACTTGGGTACAGGTCCAAGAGTCCTTGCAATGTGCCAATGATAGGTATACGCTCCATGCTGACCACAGATGCCTACCTGTGCCTTCCTATCAGGTTGTGGAGAGGGTCTATACAAAAAAGAAAAAAAACGCGCTAAAGAACAAACCACTGTGTAAACACTAAACTGCAGCTGCAACAAAAAAACACAAATATCAGTGTAATAAGAATAAAAAAGATAAAATAAGTGCACTTGCAATCAAGTGACCAAATATATAGAATTGAATAATAATAAAAATTCATAAATTGCCTTTAAATAAATAGTAAAAAATAAAAACCAATGATGAATTATGTGCATTTACAACCAAGTGACCCCAAAAAATTAATAAATCATGATTAAAGTTCATAAATTGCTTGTGAATAAATAATTTGTGGAGAGGGTCTGGCTGTCATCTCGCAACCTCCGACTCTGTGTTCCCTCACTGAAACTGGCACCACGGTTTATTGGGCCTTTCTGTATTCTCCGTAAGATCAACCCAGTGGCTAACACATTAGACCTTCCTTCTAACATGCGCATTTCTAATGTATTTCATGTCTCCTTATTAAAACCCTTGGTGTGCAACGGCTTCACCACCTCGGTACCACGCCCTCACCCGATTTAGGTGGAGAACCATGAGGAGTATGAGATACAATCAGTCATTGACTCCTGTAGGTTCCGTGGGGGCATACAGTACCTGTTTCATTGGAAAGGGTACAGCCCAGAGGAGCGCTCTTGGGTATCATCCTCGGACATACATGTCCTCCTCAGTGCTATCCATAGACATTTTTCCCTCAAACATGGTGGCCCACCGAGGGGGAGGGGTCGTTGAGGAGGGGGTACTGTCAGGGCTGGCCTTAGCCCTCCCTGGGTTAGCTGCACTTTCCCATAGGCTTAAATTATGTCCCGTAGTTTTAGTATGCTTTCAGGAAACACACCAAAACTCCTGCATTAACCCTATTTCTAAATACAGACTGAACACTGGAATATGGTAAAAAAGAAAGTTGTTCTGTTCACCATGTGGGAAGGAAATGTTTTGCTGGAAAACATAATGAAAGTTTTAATTTATTTAACCTAAGTCCATTACCATATTTGTGGAGTAAAGACTGAGATTTATTTATCTAATCCCAACTGGGCATTCTTTATTATGTGCTGACATGATGAAGAGAGATGTTTAGCTTCTGATAGGGCTCTGTTTGTGCAGTGAGTGTTGATACACCTGCTGTCTGCAGGAATCAGAAGAACTATGAACTAAGAAGGCCTTGGCTACTTATAACTGGGCAGAACCCTGTGATGAACGTCATGGTATTTTCTATCCTAAACACAAGAAGCAAACACACTGACATTTCGGTGTTCAGATACAGTATAAAAAACTGTATAGATTATTTGGTGCTACTTGTGTTCCCCTCGCATTTTATGGTGTCAGAGGTATGTATAATTGTCCTGCCTTACTTCTATTTAGTTAATAATAATAATAACAATTTCAAATGGCTACTCCAAATTGCAGCAATTATGTATATTACCATTACCAGTTTTATATTTTTTTACTTGACAACCTAATGGCATAGTGACAAACAAAAGGCAATGACTGAAGCTTTGCCAATGCTTGACAAGCTCTGTCAGAGAAATTTTCTCTTCAATAAAATCCTACTAGAAGATTACTTTGATGTTAGGCCAACTTTGGAAACAAAAAATAAACAACAGTGAACAACAACAACAACAAGTACTTATTATACTTTTTTATTGGTTTTAACAGGTGCAAATGGTAACAAAACATCATCAATACATGACATGCAGTAAATACATGTATTAAACCTACATGCATAATTAACCTGTGCAACATATTCAGCAAGTCATCCATAATTTGTATTTCAAGTGTTTCTATCAAAGGAATCTATCAATTATTTAGTCTACCCCAAAGGACATATCTTGTGTCATTTACAATGCCTTGAATAAGTATTCATACCCCTTGACATTTTCCACATTTTGTGATGTTAAAACCAAAAACGTAAATGTATTTAATTGGCATTGTATGTGATAGACTAACACAAAGTGGCACATAATTGTGAAGTGGAAGGAAAATGATAAATGGTTTTCAAATTTTTTTACAAATAAATATGTGAAAAGTGTGGCGTGCATTTGTATTCAGCCCCCCTGAGTCAATACTTTGTAGAACCACCTTTCACTGCAATTACAGCTGCAAGTCCTTTTGAGGATATCTCTACCAGCTTTGCACATCTAGAGAGTGAAATTTTATCCCATTCTTCTTTGCAAAATAGCTCAAGCTCTGTTAGACTAGATGGAAAGCGTCTGTGAACAGCAATTTTCAGGTCTTGCCACAGATTGGATTTAAGTCTGGACTTTGACCGGGTCATTCTAATACATAAATATGATTTGATCTAAACCATTCCTTTGTAGCTCTGGCTGTATGTTTAGGGTCATTGTCCTGCTGGAAGGTGAACCTCCGCCCCAGTCTCATGTCTTTTGCAGACTCTAACAGGTTTTCTTCTAAGATTGTCCTGTATTTGGCTCCATCCATCTTCCCATCAACTCTGACCACCTTCCCTGCCCCTGCTGAGGAAAAGCATCCCCACAACTTGATGGTGCCACCATGATGTTTCATGGTGGGGATGGTGTGTTCAGGATGATGTGCAGTGTTAGTTTTCCGCCACACATAGCATTTTGCTTTTAGGCCAAAAAGTTCAATTGTGGTCTTATCTGACCAGAGCACCTTCTTCCACATGTTTGCTGTGTCCCCTTCATGGCTTCTCGCAAACTGCAAATGTGACTTCTTATGGCTTTTTTTCAACAATGGCTTTCTTCTTGCCGCTCTTCCATAAAGGCCAGATTTGTGAAGTGCACAAATAGCTGTCCTGTGGACAGATTCTCCATCCTGAGCTGTGGATCTCTGCAGGTCCTCCAGAGTTACCATGGGCCTCTTGGCTGCTTCTCTGAATAATACTCTCCTTGCCCAGCCTGTCAGTTCAGGTGGACGGACATGTCTTGATAGGTTTGCAGTTGTGCCATACTCTTTGTATTTTCGGATGATGGATTGAACAGTGCTCTGTGAGATGTTCAAAGCTTGGGATATTTTTTTATAACCTAACCCTGCTTTAAACTTCTTCACAACTTTATCCCTGACCTGTCTGGTGTGTTCCTTGGCCTTCGTGATGCTGTTTGTTAACTAAGGTTCTCTAACAAACCTCTGAGGGCTTCACAGAACAGTTGTATTTATACTGAGTTTAAATTACACACAGGTGGACTCTATTTACTAATTAGGTGACTTTTGAAGTAAATCGGTTCCACTAGATTTTAGTTAGGGGTATCAGAGTAAAGGGGGCTGAATACAAATGCACGCCACACTTTTTACATATTTATTTGTAAAAAAATTTAAAAACCATTTATCATTTTCCTTTCACTTCACAATTATGTGCCACTTTGTGTTGGTCTCTCACATAAAGTCCCAATAAAATACATTTACGTTTTTTGTTGTAACATGACAAAATGTGGAAAATATCAAGGGGTATGAATACTTTTTCAAGGCACTGTATTACCTGTACTGTGGTTCAGCCTAGTGGCCATCACCTAAACCTATGTCATGATCCACTGTTGTGTTGCTGCCTGTAAACAATTTTCTATCAAGATTAATGGTTGATAAATAACAAGGAGAGGAGAAGCATGGGGGGAGAAAACAGATGAGAAAAGTTAAAGTGTATGTATAATTAGGGTAGGATGTATCACAGTTGTTATCAAAACAGGAGTGAAATGAAATCTTTTTCATATGGTGATAACTGCAAAAGAGAGAAATTTACTTTACTTTGAAGAGATTTCTTCTCATTTTCTCTTGTGTCTCATGGACAGGAAGTGGGGAAAAATCTCCCCAATAGGACACACAAAGATCACAAAAAAACTGACATGGGTTTTATCTATACCACGCTATACCCCAGAGTAAAAAAAATTGCTAGAGATACACTTTAGGAAGAAGAAAGAGAAAAGCCAGCATATTTTTCATTTTTCTATTCTCAAGAATAAGTCTGAATTTAATCATCAACAGTGCAGAGCTGTGCCCCGATGACATCACATATGACAAAACGCATTACACGGAGTCGGAACACACACCTCTGCACAAGCTCGAACCAGCCGCAGTCATCTTGGTTTCTGTTAGACGGATGGAGTATGTGATGTGCCTGTTTATCACCCATTCATTTTAAGTGCATATACCAAATTGAAACAATTCACTTCTGGTTTACATTATGGCGAGTGTTTCTTTTTTCCTTTATGATACTGCTTTTACATCGAGTTCAATTGCATACTGACCTGTGGGAATACAGTGAAGCAGTTATACTGGAAGGATCTGGAGAGATACTGGATGTTTCTTGGAGTGTATTGAGAGCTGTTTGATCACTTTTTATTGATGATCTAATTCTGATAAGCCCTCCATTTTAAACACTGAGGTGGTGTGCGATCTTACTACTGGGAGGTTTAGACGCTGTCGGGACTCACATCTGTCCTCCTTTTGATATATACAAAGAAGATGTCTTGATTTATCTTCTGAATAACCATAAAAGAAAATGAAGTGCCCCCCAAAAAAGTACACAGGGAACTTTAAGGGCAACTATATACAGTATCTGACAAAAGTGAGTACACCCCTCACATTTTTGTAAATATTTTATTATACCTTTTCATGTGACAACAATGAAGAAATGACACTTTGCTACAATGTAAAGTAGTGAGTGTACAGCTTGTATAACAGTGTAAATTAGCTGTCCCCCTCAAAAGAACTCAACATACAGCCATTAATGTCTAAACCGCTGGCAACAAAAGTGAGTACACCCCTAAGTGAAAATGTCCAAATTATGTCCAAAGTGTCAATATTTTGTGTGGCCACCATTATTTTCCAGCACTGTCCTAAACCTCTTGGGCATGGAGTTCACCAGAGCTTCACAGGTTGCCAATGGAGTCCTCTTCCACTCCTCCTTGATGACATCACGGAGTTGGTGGATTTTAGAGACCTTGCGCTCCTCCACCTTCCGTTTGAGGATGCCCCACAGATGCTCAATAGGGTTTAGGTCTGGAGACATGCTTGGCCAGTCCATTACCTTTACTCTCAGCTTCTTTAGCAAGGCAGTGGTCATCTTGGAGGTGTGTTTGGGGTCATAATCATGTTGGAATACTGCCCTGCGGCCAAGTCTCAGAAGGGAGGGGATCATGCTTCTGCTTCAGTATGTCACAGTATATGTTGGCATTCATGGTTCCCTCAATGAACTGCAGCTCCCCAGTGCCAGCAGCACTCATGCAGACCCAGACCATGCAACTCCCACCACCATGCTTGACTTTAGGCAAGACACACTTGTCTTTGTACTCCTCACCTGGTTGCCGCCACACATGCTTGACACCATCTGAACCAAATACGTTTATCTTGGTCTCATCAGACCACAAGACATAGTTCCAGTAATCCATGTCCTTAGTCTCCTTGTCTTTGGCAAGCTGTTTGCGGGCTTTCTTGTGCATCATCATTAGAAGGGGCTTCCTTCCAGGACAACAGCCATGCAGACCAATTTGATGCAGTGTGCAGTGTATGGTCTGAGCACTGACAGGCTGACAGCCACCCCTTTAACCCCTGCAGCAATGCTGGCAGCACTCATATATGTCTATTTCCCAAAGATAACCTCTGGATATGCCGCTGAGCATGTGCACTCAACTTCTTTGGTCGACCATGGCAAGGCCTGTTCTGAGTGGAACCTGTCTTGTTGAACCACTGTATGGTCTTGGCCCCCATGCTGCAGCTCAGTTTCAGGGTCTTGACAATCTTCTTATAGCCTAGGACATCTTTATGTACAGCAACAATTTTTTTTTTCAGATCCTCAGAGAGTTCTTTGCCATGAGGTGCCATGTTGAACTTCCAGTGCCCAGTATGAGAGAGTGAGAGCGATAACACCAAATTTAACACACCTGCTCCCCATTCACACCTGAGACCGTGTAGCACTAACAAGTCACATGATGCCGGGTACGTAAAATGGCTAATTGGGTCCAATTTTGGGCATTTTAACTTAGGGGTGTACTCACTTTTGTTGCCAGCGATTTAGACATTAATGGTTGTGTGTTGAGTTATTTTGAGGGGACAGCAAATTTACACTGTTATACAAGCTGTACACTCACTACTTTACATTGTAGCAAAGTGTTATTTCTTCAGTGTTGTCACATGAAAAGATATAATAAAATATTTACAAAAATGTGAGAGGTGTACTCACTTTTGTGAGATACTGTAGAGATTGAAGAATGTGAGTATATATAGAAAAATACAAAGTTTATTGAAAAAATATTAAAAAGATAGGTGCATACATCACCATATAGAGCATAAATAAAAGCATAAATACAGTTGATACAATCGATGTTATTGATCTCCTGTTGTCCGTTGTTGACGCGTTTCAGGATTTCAATATTAATCCCTTTACCAGGGTAATTTTTTTCAGGAGATATCAAGACATATAACAATCTATAACAGAACATAGCAGAAGTTTAAGTATACAAGAATCCAATAGACAAGGAATGAGCATCATGGGAGATGGAACTGGGAACATTCACCGATCAACTGGATACTGTGTTTCAGTGCTGCCAATAGCAAGATATGTGTATACAGGTAAGTTATACACAGATGTAAAAAGAAAACCATGCGTAAGAGTGGATGATCAAAAATGGTCCCGCTGTGGTCCCGAGAATAACCTCTGGAGCTTATTGGTATTGTGCCTAGATATGTAGAAGTTCCAGAAAGCGTGTCAGAGCTTCAGGGGTTCAGAGGTGAAGATTAGCTTACTGGTGGCATAAGGTGGCCGGACACAGAACGGCAAAATGCACTGAAGTACCATGGTGATCGGAAATGATATGTATATACATGTATATATGGAAGAATTTGTTTGTTTAGCTATACTTTAATTAGATATTGAGACTGTATATTAATATCTACATCGTTGAAAAGTTGATCGATGCACAATCGTGATGGTAAGATCGCAGTATAAGGGCATGTCAGGAAAAGGATTCAAAGTTTGTGTCCCGATCCAGTAAACCGCCCGTGCAGGATGATAATGTATAGGTACATAGCATCAAAATAAGCAATGTGTTGTTACCATAATGCCATAATGGTGTACTAATGGTATGTTGAGTCATACCAGTATAGTAGTAAAGGCGTGTTACAATTCTTGAAAAAAAATGTATAAATGATCACAAGTGACCTATGTGGTAGAGGTATAAGCAATATAGTAAACAATTGTTGGTATGGCCAGCAAAAAAAAATCCCATACTGGATAACCCTGGTTAGCCAGGGTTATCCAGTATGGGATGTTGGCAACAATCAGGTCTCTTTAGGTGAATCATAGGTGTGCGCAGCCTATTGCATTAGGGTGTGCACCCTAAAGCTCAAACACACATGCCTTTCTTTGCAGCCTCAGCTGCACTGGACAGTGAATGAATATGAAGTGCTCTGTGCTGAGCGGCTTCCTGTTCATTCACAAACTGAAGCATAGTAAACACAGTTCACTATGTTTCAGTTATGAACAAACACAGTCAGTGAGTGTGTTCACTGTGTTCATTTACAAATGGAATCCGCTGGTAAATTACATATTTGCCAGCCCCTTGCCCCACTCCATCCTGAAACATCCCCTGCATCAGCTGGGCGGAGAGGAGAGGAGGAAAGCCAGCAGCACTGCGGGGCCAACAGGAGGAGAGGAGGGAAACCCAGGCAGTAGGGGGAATCGGCAACACACATAGTGATTAGGATGTGCCCAGGCACACCTGGCACCCCCCCTGCGCATGCCCATGAGGTGAATCCACTTTAAACTTTCATGCTTAGAGGGTAGCAGATACCCAAACACCCCCCCCCCCAGTTTTCACCTGAATCAACCATTATCATTAAAATAATTTATGCTCAAGTCTTCCCAATTCTGTGGGAGCGAATATCTGTAATTGATTCAACAAAACTATTACAAATTTTGTATTATTTATCATATTATAAAGTTAATTCTTTTATCTTTTCAAATACTTCTATATATAAGCAAGCAGTGTTTGGGTTATGTTCCAAGGACAAGAATGGGAGGCTCTTATGGCCGGTTACTACAAGAAGCATGACACAAAACAATCTTCTCAATCTGAAGTAACTTCACTATCTTTCCAACTAGGGAAAATGGTGGAGAAAAAGGCAGCTCCATTTTGACACACTGAGAGTTTTGAGAGGTACATAAGGAAGGACATTAACCCCTTTGGCCTAAGGATACAGATTTTTCAGATTCTAGAGGAGGTTGATGGTCGCAGTCGGCCCTGGGACAGGCAAGATGGGCAAGTGCCGTGGTCTTCGTACAGCAAGAAAGCTCCGTAACCACTGACGTGAGCAGAAATGGCACGACAAGCAGTACAAGAAGGCCCACTTGGGGACTGCCCTAAAGGCTAACCCTTTTGGAGGTGCTTCCCATGCTAAAGGAATCGTCCTGGAAAAAGTTGGCGTTGAGGCTAAACAGCCAAACTCTGCCATCAGGAAGTGCGTCAGAGTGCAGTTGATCAAGAACGGCAAGAAAATTACAGCTTTCGTACCAAACGACGGTTTTCTGAACTTTATTGAGGAAAATGATGAAGTGTTGGTTGCTGGATTTGGTCGTGCTGGTCATGCCGTTGGTGACATTCTTGGTGTGCGATTCAAGGTTGTCAAAGTAGCCAATGTTTCCCTGTTGGCCTTGTACAAAGGCAAGAAGGAGAGACCAAGATCATAAATGTTTGTCATTGTTTAATAAACCTTAAAAAAAAAAAAAAAAAAGAAAAAATGGGAAAATAATTTACAGAAATGCACCATGTCTATGATGAAACACCTTAATGAGGAATATCGCAAATGTATAATCAATATTGACAAAGACATTGACAAAATATATTCCAAGCTGCAATACCTGAAAAGTCTACCTTTAAAGAACAGGAGGAAAGAATCAAAAACCATTTGGATTCCTTCACCCGTGATACGTTAGCAACAAAATAAAATACATTTTGGAGGGATAAAAGGGCCTTCCAAGAGGGAAAAGCCTATAAGTGGCACCAAAGTAATAGATCAGGCCACACAGGGAACAGACAAAGGAATTTCAATGACAAAGTCCAAGAAACAAATTCTTCGTTTAACTCTTCTACTGCTTCTTCCTTCTCACAGAACTCAGAGCACAATGACAGGAAATCACAAAAGAGGAAACGTTCACGATCACGAGATGATCCAACACAAAAGAAACATGTAATTGAATCACCACTGACACAACAACACTCTGTACCTCCGACCTTTGGAACTGCTTCCTTTCCTGGTAGAGGTAATGCACGCGGTGGCTCTAATACTCGCCCTCTTGGGCCCCTGGGTAAAGGTTCAAATACTTCTCTTTGCACTGGTGTATCCCCTATACATGACACTTCAATCACCACTAGAGGTCAAGATGGGGATTTTCCCCATCTTGACCAGAGACATGATACATAACGCAGACACACAAGGGGGAAAAAATGTTGATGACATTGATATACTTAATGTTATCAATCTGTCGGATTATGAACTTTCCTTAGCTTAAAAATCACTTTTAAGTAGGGGCCTCAACTTTTGCCCAAATTCTGATATTGACACATTTGAAGTCATCAAAGATGTTGATTTATTTGCTAGAAGACTCCTATTTAAGAGTTTATATTATAAAGACACCACACCACAGATCATTCACAGACAGATGAAGCACTGGATGAGTTACTCAGTTTGTTAGAAGAATCTGATCCCGCCGATCTGATTGACACGGTGGACATTGAAGTTATGCAACAACACATTGAAACCAAAATCGAACCATCAGTCAATATGACCATTTTTTAAAAGAAATCTGACAAATTTCCTCCTTTGTCTGACAATCCTAACCTGGCCGCATTTTTGAACTTTGTAACCGCAGATATTAAAAAAATCCATAGACATAAACGCAGAAATAACCTAACAAAAGAAGAAATGGTTTGTCATCAAGACAAACACACAGTACAAAACAATGTGTAAAAAAATTCTTTAGAATGAATCCTGGTACAAACAAATCTCAAAAAATACTGAGATAAAAAAATAAAATACAAATTTTATGGCCAATTCTACTCACTTATTGATGCTTTACTCCAGGGGTCTCCAAACTATGGCCCTCCAGTTGTTCAGGAACTACAATTCCCATCATACCTAGTCATGTCTGTGAATGTCAGAATTTTACAATGCCTCATGGGATGTGTAGTTCCACAACAGCTGGAGGGCCATAGTTTGGAGATCCCTGCTTTACTCAATGGTGCTATCAATAAAGACATCTGGGAATTTACCCCCTGAAATCCCCACCCTTTACTGTTTACATAAAATACATAAGGAGACCCAGTTCCCACCTGGAAGACCGATTATCTCAGGAAGGGGTAGTATCATGGAAAATTTGAACAGATACATAGATGCCCATCTAAGACCACATGTGACAAATCTTCCGCCATATATTAAAGATACCATACACCTATTACAAAACCTTGAAGATGTCTACCTAAACCCTGACAGTTTATTGGTGGCAATAGATGTAGAAGCACTCTACAGCTCCATCCCCGATCACTTAGGTATTGCTGCAATCAAACACATCCTCTCCCAATCACACAAGGATGATAGGAAGATTCACCAGTTTATTACAGCAGCACTTGAATTCATACTATCTCATAACACCTTTACCTTTGATGGATCCCACTACCTCCAGGTGCAGGGGGTGGCAATGAGGACCTGTTGTGCCCCCTCTTATGCCAACCTGTACCTGGGGAAGTGATCCCACCTGGATGATGATGAATTGTCAACATTAGGCCAGGTTCACACTGGTGCGACATGACAGCCATCCTACTTTGGATCCTACTTTGCCCTGTGACTAGAAGCCGACATGAACAGGGATCCGACTTGGATCCCCGCCAATACCAGTCACTGTGTTTGGTATGAATCTTGAGGGGGAACTCCGTACCAAATTTTAAATAAAAAGCCGGCATAGGTTCCCCCTCCAAGAGCATACCAGGCCCTTCGGTCTGGTATGGATTTTAAGGGGAACCCCCTATGCCGAAAAAATGGCATGGGGGTCCCCCCCAATCCATACCAGACCCTTATCTGAACATGCAGCCCGGCCGATCAGGAAAAGGGGTGGGGACGAGCAAGTGCCCCCCCTTATGAACCATACCAGGCCGCATGCCCTCAACATGGGGGGATGGGTGCTTTGGGGCAGGGGGATGCCCTGCACCCCCCCACCCCAAAGCATCTTGTCCCCATGTTGATGAGGAAAAGGGCCTCTTCCCGACAACTCTGGTCGTTGGTTGTCGGGGTCAGCAGGCGGGGGGCTTATCGGAATCTGGGAGCCCCCTTTAATAAGGGGGCCCCCAGATCCCGGCCCCCCACCCTATGTGAATGAGTATGGGGTACATCATACCCCTACCCATTCACCTAGGAAAAAAGTGTCAATAAAAAAAAACACACACAACAGGCTTTTAAAGTAATTTATTAGGCAGCTCTGGGGGTCTTCTTCCGACTCCTGGGGTCTTCTTCCGACTTCGGGGGGCTCTTCCTTCTTCTCCACGCTCTCCAGCCTCTTCTCCATGCTCTCTGGTTCTTCTTCTGCTCTCCGGTATCTTCTGCCGGGCTCCTCCGCTATCTTCTGCTCTTTTTCCGTCTCTTTTGCTAGCGGTGGTCCGGTCTTCTCCGTCGCCTTCTTCCCTCCGGTCTTCTTCCGATGTTGACATGATGCTCTCTCCCACTGTAATGCCGTATGTGCGGTCCGCAATGACTTATATAGGGATGGGGCGTGGTCACTGGGTGATGTCACCTGGTGACCCTGCCCCTTATAACGTCACAGTCCCGGGCATGATGGGACTTTTTTTTCTTTTTTTTCCTAGGTGAATGGGTAGGGGTACGATGTACCTCATACTCATTCACATAGGGTGGGGGGCCGGGATCTGGAGGCCCCCCTATTAAAGGGGGCTCCCATATTCTGATAAGCCCCCACCCGCAGACCCCGAACCCAATGGCCAGGGTTGTCGGGAAGAGGCGTGCCCCCCTTCCCCAAAGCACCCATCCCCCATTTTGAGAACATGCGGCCTGGTACGGTTCATAGGGGGGTGCTCGCTCGTCCCCACCCCCTTTCCTGACGGGCCAGGCTGCGTGCTTGGATCGGGGTCTGGTATGGACTTTGGGGGGGACCCCATGCTGTTTTTTCGGCGTAGGGGGTTCCCCTTGAAATCCATACTAGACCAAAGGGCCTGGTATGCCCCTGGGGGGGAACCCACGCTGGTTTTTCTTGCATTGCTTTAATAGGAAGAGGACATGCAGCCTGGTATGGTTCGGGGGGGGGCACTTGCTCGTCCCCACCCCCTTTCCTGACTGGCCGGGCTGTGTGTTCGGATAAGGGTCTGGTATGGATTTGGGGGGGTTCGGCGTGGGGGGTTCACCTTAAAATTCATACCAGCCCAAAGGGCCTGGTATGCTCTTGGAGGGGGAACCCATGCCGTGTTTTTTTTTTTAATTTGGCGCTGAGTTCCCCCTCAAAATCTTCTGAGCACAAGCCGCATGCCAAAGTCGGATCATGCGAGACGGCGATCCGACTTTGATCTGACTTCGATGATAGTCAATGGGCTGAAGTAGGATCAAAGTTGAACCAAAGTAGTACAGGAAGCATTTTCAAAGTCGGACCGACTTGTGTCGGACCAATTAGGACGGCTCCCATAGGGAAACATTGATTTTCACACGTCATGCGACATGAGCTCCCAATGGAGCGTTTGTTGCACTAGTGTGAACCCAGCCTTAATGAGCCACACTACCACTTGGTATCGATATATCAACGATATATTTATCATCTGGGAGGGCTCAGTTTACATACTTAATGCTTTTATGTCAGCTATTAATAAAAACAACTTCAATCAAAACTTCACTATGTCCCATAGTGACACTGCAATTACATTTTTGGATGTCAAAATCCACAAGAATGCAGTGGTGGTTTCTCCAGTGGGCTCTACAATAAGCCCACTGCATGGAACACCATTTTGCATGCATCCAGTGCACATCCCCAACCTTTAGTTCAATTCATTCCATATAGCCAATACCTCAGACTAAGAAGGAACTGCTCCACGGATGAAGGCTTCCGCCTTGAGGCCAATCTCCTCAAGCAGAGACTACTCAGCCACGGATACTCCTGTTCCTGTCTCAAAAAGGCTTTCAGGAGAGCCGTTAATCAATCTAGACATGAACTTCTCTTTCCCAAAAATACTGTTACAATCACTAAGCTTCAGCATACTCGATTGATCACAACATTTAATAACCAACATAGAATTGTTCGTAGGATATTAGAAAAGCATTGACGGATATTGGAGATTCATCCAACACTCCGCCCTCATATACCAGCATACCCTGCCATTACCTACCGGAAGGCAATCTCCATTAAGGACAAACTAGTCCAAAGTGAATATTTGGGATCCTATAGAGGAGATCCCTGCAAACGTCTAGGCACGTTCGCATGTGGTGGATGTACCATTCAACCCAGTGGGTTGAATGGAAAGAAAAAAAACTGACTCATCTATGGCTGGCTTTATACTGAGGAATATTGAGGCTACAATTAGTAATTTGTTTCTGAAAATGTTGACTCTAGCTACTGAACTAGCTAACTTTCCAGAACAAGCATCCTAATAAAGTTGTTTCTTTTAAATGTATTGCTAAATATTATTTTACTACCTCAGCAGAGTTCTCCTTGATTATTGTATAACTGAAAAAGATTGAAAGTACATGTGAACCCTTACCTTGTAAAACAACCCATTCAGTTTAATCACTTCAGCCCCAAAGAACTTACCCCCTTCCTGACCAGGCCATTTTATGTGATACAGCACTGGGTAATTTTAACTGACAATTGCGCAGTCGTGCGATGTTGTACCCAAACAAAATTTATTTCCTTTTTTTCCCACAAATAGAGCTTTCTTTTGGTGGAATTTGATCACCTCTGCGGTTTTTATTTTTTCTGCTATACACAAAAGAAGAACGACAATTTTGAAAAAACACAATGGGGCTGATTTATGAAGCATTTGCGCCATGACTTGCGGTGCACACCGATGCGCAAATGACATTTTCGTATTTACAAAGCATTTGCGCCGGTAACACAGTGCGATCCCCCATTTACTATTCTCTTCCTGGCACACGGGAAGAGGTGATCTGTACGCCACTATAGACCTGGTGCACGGCATGTTTAACTTCAAATTTAAACAAGCTGGAAGTGCCAATAATATGGGGGTGATGTGGGGTGATGTGGGGAAGTGTTGTACTAACTGGCCAAGTCACAAATATGTCCAATATAGAACGAGAAAATGACTTTCTCAGAACAAGCCGGCAAATACATTTAAACTGCGAGAGGTGAATTTATACACTGCGCATGCTCAAATGGCATTTGCGCTTGTTCAAATACTTTAGTTCAGTGCGCCGGCAAAATATTAGTAAATGTCAGGCAACGTAAAAGCATTTGCATAGGTTGAACGGGCGCACCTCTAGACTTTTTTTTTTTAACGCTGGTTCACTTCGTGCTGCTCTAATGAAATGTCAGTCCGGCAAAACACATACAAGTTCATTGATAAAAACAGCATTAAGAAAACAAACACGATTCAGAAAAAAAAAATGTGTGGGGTTCCCCCGAAATTCAATACCAGGCCCTTCAGGTCTGGTATGGTTATTAAGGGGAACCCCACGCAAAAAAAAAAAAAAAATGACGTGGGGTCCCCCCAAAAATCCATACCAGGCCCTTCAGGTCTGGTATGGATTTTAAGGGGAACCCCGCGCCAATTTTTTTTTAAAAATTGGCGTGGGGTCCCCCCAAAAATCCATACCAGACCCTTATCCGAGCACGCAACCTGGCAGGCCGCAGGAAAAGAGGGGGGGCGCCCCCCCTCCTGAACCGTACCAGGCCACATGCCCTCAACATTGGGAGGGTGCTTTGGGGTAGCCCCCCAAAACACCTTGTCCCCATGTTGATGAGGACAAGGGCCTCATCCCCACAACCCTGGCTGGTGGTTGTGGGGGTCTGCGGGCGGGGGGCTTATCGGAATCTGGAAGCCCCCTTTAACAAGGGGACCCCCAGATCCCGGCCCTCCCCCCTGTGTGAAATGGTAAGGGGGTACTTTTTGTACCCCTACCATTTCACTAAAAAACTGTCAAAAATGTTAAAAATGACAAGAGACAGTTTTTGACAATTCCTTTATTTAAATGCTTCTTCTTTCTTCTATCTTTTATCTTCCTTCGGTTTCTTCCTCCATCTTCTTCTTCTTCTGGTTTTTCTGGCTCTTCTGGTTCTTCCTCTGGTGTTCTCATCCAGCATCTCCTCCGCAGCGTCTTCCTCCCTTCTTCTCCTCAGGCCGCTCCGCATCCATGGCATGGAGGGAGGCCCCCGCTCTTCTCTTCATCTTCTTCTCTTCTTCATCTTCTTCTCTTCATCTTCTTCTCCGGGCTGCTCCGCATCCATGGTGACATGGAGGGAGGCTCCCGCTGTGTGACGCTTCTCCTCTTCTGACGGTTCTTAAATAACGGGGGGGGGGGCGGGGCCACCCAGTGACCCCGCCCCCTCTGACGCACGGAGACATGACAGGACTTCCCTGTGGCGTCAGTCGCATCAAAGTGGGACCAAAGTAGTGCAGGGACTACTTTGAAGTTGCTGCGATTTGAAGTTGCAGACATCTGAACGGTACTCATTGTAAATCATGGGGTAGAACTTGTGATGCAACTTTTCAGTCCCTAGTGGCATGACAAGTTGCAATAGTGGAAAACAAGCCAAAAAAGCACATTGTAAATCACGCAACTTTGGTGTTGAAATAGTGGAAAGAGAGCATTAGGCTAAAGCGGTAATAGGAAGATGCACTGTAAGAATTACTTCTAATTGTAGAACATCAAACCGGCTCTTGCACTGAATCTAATTTATGGAAGATCTAACTGATTGGCCAGTGTATGGTGACCTTTAAAGATATGAAAACTTGAATTTCTGGTGTTTAAGCCTCATACACACGATGGGACTTTGTACCCCGTATACGGAGCCCGCTGTGCTCAGCGGGGGATCACTCCATCGATCCCCGCTGGGCAGGCAGATGACAGGTCTGTCTCTGCACACTGTGCAGGGACAGCCCTGTCAGAGTGCCACTCTCCCCACGGGGGATCGGATGATGACGGACCATAGAGTCCGTCGTCACCCGATCCGATCCGCAGATGGATGGAAAAAAAGGGTTTTTCCTCCGTTACACTTTTTAGGATTGGAGTGGGTCGGATGTCAGCGGACATGTCACCCCTGACATCCGACCCTCCATAGAGGTCTATGGAGTGTCCGTTCAGGTCCGAGGCGGACCTGAAAGGTCCGTCCGTGCGAGGGGAGCCTTAGGCCCCTTTCAACGCGTTAAAACTGTGCTATTTTTTGCGCTGCTTTACCGGCGGTATTCGGCCACTAGCGGTTTTAACCCCCGGTATAGCCACGCTGTCCCATTGATTTCAATGGGCATGAGCGGTTTATACACCGCTCCAAAGATGCTGCTAGCAGGACTTTTTTTAGGCCCCTTTCACACTGGGGCGTTTTTAGGCGCTACAGCACTAAAAATAGCACCTGAAAAATGCCCTAAAGAAGTGGCTCCATTCACTCCAGTGAGGGCTTTCACACTGGAGCGGTGCGCTGGCAGGGCATCACAAAAAGTCCTGCCAGCAGCTTCTTTGGAGCGGTGAACTCACTGCTCCTCCCCATTAAAATCAATGGGGCAGCGCTGTGATACCGCCGGCAAAATGCCGATCCAGGGGCGTTTTGCGGGCGGATTTAACCCCTTTTCGGCCGCTAGCAGAGGGGTTAAAACCGCCCTGTGGGGGGTTAAAACCGCCCCGCTAGCAGCCGAATAACGCCGCTAAAATGACAGTAAAGCGGCGCTAAAAATAGCGCCGCTTTACTGCAGACACCCCCCGCCCCAGTGTGAAAAGGGCCTTAGGCCTTAGGCTCTTTTCACACTAATGCGTTTTTTTATGCATTTTGCAGAAATGCATGGGAATTTTTTAACATGGGTTCCTATGGAACATGTTGACATCAATGCATTTTTGTGCCTCTGTGTTTTTGGAAAGGGTCGAGAACTTTTTTTCCCGCAAAATGCAGCGTTTTGCTTGTAATAGATTTTCAGGGACCTGCATCTAAAACGCAAGTACCGCGTTTTGCATTTTTAAAAAAAAAAAATTTCACACTGTATATAGCTGGTTGCTAAGAAGGGGGCCGGCTGCCGCGTCCTTAACAACCTATGAGTCATCAGCTGACTTCCTGTAAAAAAAAAAATTCTTGAAAAAAAACAGCGTGGGGTCCCCCCCCAGGTCCATACCAGGAACTTGGGTCTAGTATGGATTCGGAGGGGACCCCCATGCCAAAATTAAAAAAAAAAAATAGTGTGGGGGTCCCACCTAAATCCATACCAGACCCTTATCCAAGTACACAGCCCGGCAGGTTAGGAAAGGGAGGGGACGAGCGAGCGCCCCCCCCTTATGAACCATACCAGGCCGCATGCCCTCAACATGGGGGGATGGGTGCTTTGGGGCAGGGGGGCTCTGCGCCCCCCCACCCCAAAGCACCTTGTCCCCATGTTGATGAGGACAAGGGCCTCTTCCCGACAACCCTGGCCGTTGGTTGTCGGGGTCTGCAGGCGGGGGTCTTATCGGAATCCGGGAGCCCCCTTTAATAAGGGGGCCCCCAGATCCTGGCCCCCCACCCTATGTGAATGAGTATGGGGTACGTGGTACCCCTACCCATTGACCTAGGGGAAAAGTGTCAATAATTAGACAGCTCTGGGGAGGGGGATCTTCTTCCGGCTTCGGGGGTCTTCTTCCGGTTCTTCTCCACTGTCTCCGGCCTTTTCTCCCGTTGTTCGACCTGTTCTCCGCGCTCTCCGAGTGTTCTGCCGGGCTCCTCCGTTATCTTCTGCTCTTTTGCCGCTCTTTTGCTAGCGGAGAAGCCCAGTCTGCTGCCTTCTGCCTTCTTCCCTCTTCTTTTCTTCCAATGTTGACACAACGGTCTCTCCGGCTGGAATGCACTCTGAGCGCTCCGCTCTGACTTATATAGGCGGTGACCCCGCCCCTTATGCCATCACAGTCCCTGGGCATGCTGGGACTGTGATGTTTTAGGGGGTAACCACGCCCCCTAAAATGTCACAGTCCCAGCATGCCCAGGGACTGTGACGTCATAAGGGGGCGGGGTCACCGCCTATATAAGTCAGAGTGGAGCGCCCAGAGAGCATTCCAGCCGGAGAGAGCATCGTGTTAACATCAGAAGAAGAGAAGAAGAGAAGAGGGAAGAAGGCAGAAGGTAGCAGACTGGGCTCCTCCGCTATAGCAAAAGAGCGGCAAAAGAGCAGAAGATAGCGGAGGAGCCCGGCAGAAGACCCGGAGAGCATGGAGAACAGGTTGAACAATGGGAGAAAAGGCCGGAGACAGTGGAGAAGAACCGGAGAGACCCCCGAAGTCGGAAGAAGACCCCGAAGTCAGAAGAAGACCCCCGAAGCCAGAAGAAGACCCCCAGAGCTGTCTAATAAATTACTTTAAAAACCTGTGCAGTGTGTTTTTTTATTGACACTTTTTCCCTAGGTGAATGAGTAGGGGTACCATGTACCCCATACTCATTCACATAGGGTGGGGGGCCGGGATTTGGGGGCCCCCTTATTAAAGGGGGCTCTCGGATTCCAATAAGCCCCCCGCCCGCAGACCCCGACAACCAACGGCCAGGGTTGTTGGGAAGAGACTCTTGTCCTCATCAACATGGGGACAAGGTGCTTTGGGGTGGGGGGGCCGCAGCACGCCCCAAAGCACCCATCCCCCATGTTAAGGACATGCGGCCTGGTACGGTTCAGGAGGGGGGGTGCTCGCATACAAGCCATCTGTCGGAGGAGCCATCTGTCTATCGGTCTATCGGTCTACCACTGTAAATTGTGTACCCGCAAACACCCGATTGTGTTGTAGCTTATAATGTCGGGGAACCGTATGTTTGATTAAAAGTGGCGACACTAAACATACGGTTCCCCGACATTATAAGCTACAACACAATCGGGTGTTTGCGGGTACACAATTTACAGTGATAGACCGATATGTTCCCCCATGGAGGGGCGGAGCCATGACCAGAGGTGTATCACGATTGGAGACTTTTTGGATCCATGAGCTCCGTACCCTTTTTCCGCTCGGTATTAATGTGGAGTTGGATGTCAACGCTTTCATTAATGGAGCCTTATATCCACCTCCAAACCAGTAACTCTCTCTCTCCCCCCATCTTCACCCTATTTTGGGGTGATGCGACTTGTTCTCCTTTTTTGGGGTTCCATCCCCTTTTTTGGGGTTCCATGTTCATCTCTTATTTCTTGCTTTTATGTCCATTCATATATTTTACTTGTTTTTATATTTCATACATGTCCATGTGGCACTCAAGTGTGCAGTTTGTCTCAATTTTATTTATTTTTCCCCATAGGCATAGGAAGAGCCTTGTATGCATTTTTACATTATCATGTCTTATGTATTGATCTCTTGTATCTATGCTTATGGGCACGTTGCTTTATATACTGTTTCATGGAAACCTGCTCCACTATTCCCCCTTTTTTCTACATTGGCTTTTTTCTATATTGGCCCTTTGTCATTTATTCTCATTTTATTTCTATAGATCTTTCAGTGTGTTTATTGGGTGTTAGATTCACAATTTTTTGACTATATGCCCATCCGTGTAGTTCCCTCATGCACTTGCGTCTAGGCTCTACACTCTTTACCTTCACATCACTGAGCAGTCTTTGTACTGCTTTCCCCAGCACTTCCCTTTTGCGCATGTCATAAGTCCGCAGACAGCGGCATCTTACTCCAAGCACGGCTTACACCCTCACTGCGCATGACCATCCTCTGTGCGGCGCTAACCACTCCACCCACGGCCTCCTCCCATGGCCAATCACAGCGCCTCTACGGCGCTCACCGTCCCACCCACGTCACTTCCTGGTGACACACGGCCTTTCACCTCTAGCATCCTCCTCCGCTGGCCAATCATAGCGCCTTTGCGGCGCTCACCGTCCCACCCACTTCACTTCCTGGTGATACACTGGAGAAATTTCTCCTTTATATGCACACACACTGCATAATGTGTAATATCGGGCTTCTCCCTGATCCACCATCACTTTGTTGCACCTACTTCAAGTGTGCACTAGTTGAATACTTACAATTTGGCTATTAGTTTTTCTTTTCCTCAGATCGTTCCCCTACTTCCGGTTCACCCTCTATCCCGGAAGTGGGGCTTGGAACGCATGGTTGGAACGCACGCCGGTCGGCCATTTTGGGCCAATACCGGAAGTGCTGTTTTTTCAATGTGGAGTTGTTTCCCATGATTATTGAAGCACCCCCTATATATATGAGTGTGGCTACAGTGGGGGTAACCCCCCAGATGACGTCTTTTTAGGACGAAACGCGTCGGGTAGGACCCCATTGTCGCCACTTTGTCACAGCGCTGTATATTTTGGACTTATACGTGAGTGTATTTCCTTACATTTTTTATTAAAAATTTTTATATTTGGATTTACACTATGTGGCCCTTCCTCTCTTATCTCCTTATTTACATCATCACTTAACCCACGAATGCCGGCTTGAGGGACCTATCCACGGAACACCTCATCCTTCCCTAGGATCCACAGAATCATCTATATTCTTGGGACACCCCACATCTTCCAGGACTTGGGGACCAGTTGGAAGAATCCAGCAAGCCGCGACACCACAGACATCTACAGCCACTTACCACCCAAGCCTTATCCGACCCAATTCGGCGTATGCCCTGTCGGGTCCACCACATCTGGTAAGCCTTTTTTCCTTCCGCTGGGAGTGAGCTGATCTGCCTTTTGGGACATTGGATTTACCTGTGGACAACATGTCTACCTGTGGACTAACTATGGTCACCTTTTAGTCATAACATCCTTATCAGGACTCCCTGCCCAGGGGTAGATCTTTTATTTAAGTATTTCTACCCATCCATTGTCATCTATGATATGATTTAGCGCTACACTTTTTTGCTGTTTTTTACCTATATACCTTGTTGGTTGTGTTAGCTGCATCCCCCCTTTTTTTGTTTCTTGTGAGCAGCGCAGAATTATTTTGCATATACTGATTTTGCGTGCAGGTACTCCTGTGTCTGCGCCGGTTCACACGCTGGATTAAGGATTTATCCAGCGCACCAATTAAGGTCTGAACCAGCGCAGTGCATTCATCTTAGCAAATGACCCCCAATATGTTTTACTTTTTGCTATAATAAATATCCCCAAATTAAAAAAAAAAAAAGTCTTCATCAGTTTAGGCCGATATGTATTCTTCTACAAATTTTTGGTAAAAAAAAAAAAAAATCTCAATAAGTGTATATTAATTGGTTTGCGCACAGGGGCAGAGTTATAGCAAAAGTTATAGTGTCTACAAAATAGGGGACAGATTTATGGCATTTTTATTATTATTTTTTTTTCTAGTAATGGCGGCGATCAGCGATTTTTATTGGGACTGTGACATTGCAGCGGGCAGATCGGACACTTTTTTGGGACCATTGACATTTATACAGTGATCAGAGCTAAAAATAGCTACTGATTACTGTATAAATGTCACTGGCAGTGAAGGAGTTAACACTAGGGGGCAATCAAGGGTATAAATGTGTTGACTCTGTGTGTGTTCTAACTGTGGGGGGATGGGACTGACTGGGGGAGGAGACCAATTGTTGTTCCTAAACATTAGGAACAACAATCGGTCTCCTTATCCCTGACAGAATGGGGATTTGTGTGTTTACACACGCACAAATCCCCGTTCTGGCTTTTTCTGGAGGGATCGCGGGTGCCCGGCAGACAACGCAAGTGCCGGGCGCGTGCATCCGCTCCTAGGTGACGCAGCCAGTGCGCCCCCTATACCCCTTAAAGCGCCCGCTGTACAGCTTCGGCGATTCACGCAGGGGAGCCATTCTGCCGCCGTCAGTGTGGGTGGTCGGCTAGCGGTTAAAATATAAATGAAAGGCAAAACATTTGTGTGTATACTACATATAAAAAAATATATAAATACCTTTTTTCCATAAGTGATCGCATAACCTCTGTTCTCAGCTCTTGGAGAGGTGGAGCTGGAGAAACAGCAGAACACTGATCTTTCCAGTGAATGCCTGGGAGGGGGCATGTAAGCAGAATTCTGATCAGTGGAGAACAAGCAGGCTGTTCTCCCAGCACAACCAGAAAATTTACCACGTTGGGATGGATGTTTCCTTTAATGCCTAGTTAGCCTGGTCAGTTTGAAATAGGAAAACAGGAAGACTGGCAGTATCACCTGGTATTTCACATAAAGGAAGCAATACAAAAAGAACAGGATACTTTTTAATACAAGTACATGGTACAACATACACATCAGGAATATGAAATCTTTGGGTAACATGCTTTAAGAAGCCTCCGTTGTGTGTTGGTGTCTGCTGTAGAGTAATAAAGTATGTAACATACAACCTAGTCTACAGAGTGCAGGGGTCAGGAAGTTGAAACATAGGAAGAAAGCCCCATTATTGGTGACAAGTGGGAGTAAATAATTTCCCAGCATCAGTGGACAGTGGAAAAAATGTCCCAGCATCAATGGTCAGTAGTAAGGATGCCTAGCATCAGTGATCAGTAGGAAAAAAAAAAAAAAAAAAAGCCCAAACATTGGCTGTATGTGCAAGTAAATAATGCCTTGCTGATTCTCTTTGGGACATAAAAATGCATCAAAATCAGTTGATCATGAAGGAAAGACTGCTCAAGTGTCATTAAAAATATCCCCATTAGAAGAGTCAATACAAAACTGTTAAATAATTCGTACTGTACAGAGCCACTGGATACAAATACAGAAGCTTAGAGATGATAATAAATCATTCCATCATCATATTAAAGTGCAGAAAAAGGCTAAGTAACAGGTGTAGATGAATCCGTTGTCCTGGGCTCTACATGTTGCGCGTCTCGTGCATCTTCAGGAGCAGGGAGGAGACTAACTAAATGGATAAACGAAAAATACAATAAGATCACAAAGAAAAACATACAGTATATATGATATATAATCATGTTGATGACATTGCGCTTCCAAAAAGCACCACTATCAACCGAGAGTACATCTGCTGGCAGCAACTAAGGAAGGAGGCCGATATAAATCAGTCAACTATGGGGGCATGTATAATATAGTAGCCATAGTAATTATTGACTGAAAAAAAAAATGTGAGGTAGGAAGGAAAAAGGGGGGGGGGGGATGATGGGGGTGGGTAGAAAGAAAAGAAAAGAAAAATGGGGAAAGAGAAATAAAATAGAGAAGGGGGAGAAGGAAAAGGAAAGGGGGGGGGGGGTGGAAGAAATGCTAAAAACTGGGTAGTCATTTATTAAATGCCATATAATGACATGATATCTTGTAATAAATTGTATATTCAAATATTCAAATATTGCAAAAAGTATAATAATGATATTAATAGATAGCAGGTGTATACTATAGTAGTAACCATAAATAGCGAACATATACTATAGCAGTAATAGTAGATAGCATATATATATACTTACTAAAAATGTGGGATACTATAAGTATAGAATAAGACCAGATTAAGATACAGCAAGCTTAAAGCAATAGGCAGAAATACAGGGAATAGTATTCTAGTAATCTTGACAACAAAGTATGTCTATAAGATCTAAAAATGGAAAACGAATAACAATCAATTAGAAAAATTTTAGACAAATAAGGCCAAAGGTAACAAAGTTACCTTATGGCTGCAAAGAATAAACAGAAATAATAGTGAAACTCACCAAACAAGATACAAGGCTGAAATAGGACATGTAGAGCAGAGAGTGCTCAGATGAACCAAGATAGCCACTCAAAGCCAACCGGACGCTGATTGATCCTCTATTGAGGGACCCAATATACAATCAATGCTGAAATGGGACTAAAAGTACCCAAAAGTTTCCTAAAAAACAACGGTGTAGGGCAATAGTGCTGATAATAATGATGTATATGACAGTGCCTGGTGAGAGTAATAGAAAAGAGTAAACCCCTTATCAGTAACTACGAAATAGTCAAACAGCAATTGCAATAGAAAGAACCAAATACTGTAAATTCGGTACATAATAACACACCTGATTGTAGAAGAAGATACAAGAATCACGATAAAGAACCACCGCCGCTATAGTAGTAACAACCAATGCATATAATAGATGAGGGCGCTACAGAGCGTGCTTAAATATACACGTCCTCCCTGTAGTCACCCAATCGGAAACCCGATGTGACGTCATCCAGACCGGCCGCAATACACCACCGCACATGCGCCCAAACACCCCCACACCTGCGCAGAAGGTGACAAAACGGCACTCGGCGGAGGGAAGGGCGCCGGCAGAGGTGAATTGGGACTGAACAGAGGGACAGCGCCCTCTATCCGGCCCCCATGCGCCAACACTCTACAAAATACATCGCCAAAGTGCAGCGCTGGGCGGCCACATAGGACTGAAAGATCAGCCCCGACCCTACTGCTTCCAGAAAGCACATACTGGGAATGGCATGTAAATAGAACACAACGCCATCAACAAAAATTAAACAATGTAATATAGCATAACATAAGTAGAGATAATAAAAATAGCAAAGAATGAAAAATTAAATAATCCTTATATGAAAACTTCACATATATTCGTAGCAACTATGTATATGGTCATATGTACGTACCCAAGAATGGGCATATAATTGCTAGAAAGGAATGAGGAGCTAGAAGGAGGGGTGGTTAAAAAGAACAGACTGAATCTAAGTCATTTAAAAGGGATCAGGTATTTGTTTGGAGAGCTTCTCACCAAAGGATTGTCACAAAAATGGTTTATATGTCTGCGCCTCATTGATTCCAGGGGCATGAATAGCAACAAGACGTTCAATACAGATTGTTTCCTTTTGGAGAACAAGCTTGTCCCATTCACTGCCTCTGGGGTCCTTGGGGATGACAGCCAGTGCAATAAACAATACCAGAGAAACCGCAAAACTGTGATAAAGATCTAGATGTCTGCTGACTGCAGTAATCATTTTGCTGTTAGCAGAATAGTAAACATGATCTTTAATTCTGGATCGAAAATGCCTGACTGTCTTCCTCACATAAAAGGCACCATACTGGCATGACATGGGGTAAACTACCCCTTGGGTGTTAGTCAGTCAGTCAGCATGAAATTTGGGGACAAACCTTTCTCCATTTGGAAGCGTAAAACTGGTACCTATGCTAATCCATGGGCAAAAGGAAAATTTCGCTCGTATCATACCATTATGGGGTTGTCTGATATTGGATTCATGAAAGACAAAAACAGAACATCCCATAGCTCAACTCACCAACCAGTCAGCCAACTGACCAAATTAACCTGTCCAACAGTTTGCGTTAAAAACAGGGGTTTAGTTAGCACGCATTTGCAAACGCATGCATAAGCTGCAAGGCTTCTTCACGGCACCCTGTGGAGGCTTGCAGTCCTAACGCTACTAAATTTATGAGTGTCTCCACAATGGAAGCACATGCATTAAATGGATAGATGAGGGGCAGGTGGGCCTGGAGGCAGCCCAATCCCTCTTAAAGGAACAGGAGCACACTGGACACCCAGCAAGAGCACAATGGCAGCAAAGGTGTACAGTGTGTCCCCGGACCAAATATGTTTGTTACCGATATTGGATTCAGCAGAATAATGACTAGATGTCAATTTATCCCGCAACGACCGTGCTCTTCTAAAAATAATTTCTGCATATGGACTATGTACTTTTTAAGGACAGGGTCCTCCTATGGAGTTGGCCAATGATTCGCCAATATGTTGTGTAGATCCTTATGTTGTTGTGAGTATCTAGTGATATATTTCACAGTTTGGTTGTTTTTACACTTCTGGCCTTATACGAAAATGGATTTAGTGATTGACACAAAGCTTTGTTGTACACGCTGCGCAGTAAGGTTTTACTATAGCCTCTTGCCCGTAGACGGGTACGTAGGGCATTAGCTTGAGTTTTAAATTTGTCCAGGTAGGTATAATTGCAGCGTAATCTCAGATACTGAGCATACAGAATGCTCCTAATAAGTGCTATAGGATGAGCACTATCAGCGTGCAGCAGGGTATTACCTGCTGTTTCCTTTCTGAATAATGTCGAGGCCAGACAATTATCTTGATCCTTAAAGATCGTAAAGTCCAAGAATGTAATTTGCTGAGAACTGCTGTAAACTGTAAACTTTAGGTTAAATTGATTATGATTGATGTTCTCAACAAAAGTTGCAAGCAAGGCCGGGGTCCCTGTCCAAATAATAAATATCACGAAATTCATTACTGTATAAGGCCAGAAGTGTAAAAAACAACCAAACTGTTAAATATATCACTAGATACTCACAACAACATAAGGATCTATGCAATATATTGGCGAATCATTGGCCAACTCTACAGGAGGACCCTGTCCTTAAAAAGTACATCAGTCCGGGGCGTGGTTTGGAGCCGCTCTAAGATGGACGTGTTGTTCTGAAGCTCCCGTCCAAGAGGTCTAGCTTCTTCAGCGAAACGGCACCTTACAACACCCTGCTATGGTGAGAACAGCCCGCAGTACCTCAGCATCAAGATCCCGGTCCCCACGGAACCAAGATCACACGCGAGAAGGGCACATTCCTGAGATCTTCCGATCCCGGCCCAGAGGCGCCATGCAGGCCGCTCATCCAGCCGCCTCGAGTAAGACACAACCCCAGAGCGCCAGCCCCCACTGCTCTGGAACTCTGAGTCAGTCAGGCACGGGGCCGGAGCAGAGACCTTCATCTGCAGTCAACCTGGAAGATCTTCACAGCGTAGCTGCAGACATCAAAAATACACTGATGGCAGCTATTTCAGATATGAGGTCTGACCTGCAATCTATCTCTCTCAGAGTGGAGGAGGTAGAAACAACCCAGACGCGCCATGAAGCTTCCCTTTGCCACGTGCAGCAGCTCACAGAATCTCATGCGGTACACCTAAGAGATATCAATCGCCACATGGAGGACCTTGACAATCGCGGGAGACGCCGCAACCTCCGCCTGAGAGGATTACCTGAATCGATTGACGCACATCAACTAGCTCAAACGGTTACCACCATAATCAATGAGCTATTAGAAAGACCCCAAGATGCTCCGGTTGCCTTTGAGCGCATTCATAGAGCATTAAGACCGAGAGGGAGAGACACAGAGCCCCCAAGGGACATTGTATGCTGCCTTATAGACTTCTCCCTCAAAGAAGAAATTTTGAGGGCTTCCAGGTCTCGCAATCAATTAATTCACCAGGGATCAAACATCAAAATATACCAAGATCTTTCCAACATCACTCTGCAAAGGAGGCGTGAGTTAAGACCTCTGTTGGACACTCTAAGAGCCAGATCGATCGTATATAGATGGAAATTCCCTTTTGGCCTTTCAGCAACACACCAAGGCCGCACTGCACTTCTTAGAGTCCCAGAAGATTTGGAACATTTCTGCTCTACCCTAGACATCCCCATAGTTGCACTACCGGACTGGTACAGTGACTTTCGTTTACCACAAATGCACAGAGCTACTTCCATGGATGGCATCGCAGAAGCAGGCAACTTCCATCTTGGTCGTCGCCGACACCATCAGGCACCCCCTCATTCGCCATTACGAGACCCAAGCATGCCACGGAACGGTAGTCCCACGGCCTCCCCTGCTCATCGCAGGGCCCGGATCACCTAAAGAAATGACAACGCCTTCACCCTCTTTCTTCTGACTCAGGATGCTAATATAAAATTGCCTTGATGAGCATCTATCTACGTTATATGGCCATAGTTACCTGTAAAAGACAAGCCAACCCGTTACTGATCTCTCTGGCATTCCGCCTTGAACCCAGACAGTCTACTTAACCTGCCGACGGATAATAATCCACTCATATTTTCATCACCACCCACGATAATATACCAAGGGGAAAATGTGACACCACCCCCAGCTGAGGATATCTACATAACGACAAAAAGGATAACACCGCTTCCTTTAGATCTGCACAACATCTATTATTTACCTATTATTTTTCTACAGAGACAAAATCTACTGTCTGCATCCAGATACTCTCCCAGCCTGCTCCGGCTGTCTTGCAAGCAAACATCTCCTTAAGCTGAACTTACAAATCGGATCATTCTCAATGCCCAGCAGAACCTATCAACATTCAGCACACATAACCGTTGTAGAAGAAGAACTAAAGAGAGCTGTATTGAAAGCATTTTAAGGAAACAAGCAGTAACTATATATGTATCAATAACCCCTTCTCTCCCCCTCTATACCCTCCCTTCTACCCCCCATACTTTCCCCCTTATCTTGGGGATCCCTCCCTACTCTCTCTCCTTTCAGAAACATCTATTTGCTCCCTCTACTCGCCTGTGCCTTTCATCACTCAGCCCTAACGTTATTAACCTGATACTAATTACTTTGAACCACTTATACGAAGTTGATCTTGCTTACTTATTTTTTTTTTTTTTTTTGCCATGACTCTTCCTCCCTTCACGATTCTTATTACTCTTATCATTTAAACCTTAGGACCAACGGAATGCTCATGACTGTCTGGAAACCGACAGGGACGTGCTCAGGTAAGCGAACTACGTCCACACACACACTACCCAGTGGAACAAGCCGTTCCAACCACTCAGAATTTAATGTTTGTCCCCTACCCTATTTCATGGGGGACAAAAAGCAGGGTAAGAAAACTCCCACAATACCACAGAGCACGTCCCCCTCGGCACCAGAGAAAGAATATAGAGGACTTACCTCTACTTTTACAGGTATGATTATAATTGTTAACCAGTTATTAGGTTCTGTTTATTAAGGCTAAAGTTAACTATTAGGTTATTGTTTAACCTGGGTCAGAATGACTACTGTTCCACAAAACACCCTCCATGTTCTTTTGTTCTTCCAAATGGGAATTATAGTAGTGGCTTAGATATCCGTTTGTTACGCAACATTTCACACAAGTTGCAAGCCGGCTTATAGATCATTGCACAGCCATATAGTGCCCACATAAAGAACAGACAATTTTTTCTAGAAACACCCTCTCCACCAGCGCAAAATAGAAATGTATAACTTAAGACACCCTTCACAATATACAGATCTCCCACTTCCTTACTACAAATGTATAGCTCAACACCATAGTCAGAAAAGACACTATTAGTTAGTCGGGTACACAGTTAGGTTCTTGAACCATAAATAACAGAACCCCGATCTACTAATCATGAAACTCCATTATCAGCTTCTTATGACCTCCTTGGGACACAGGACTTCCACCTTCTGTTGAACGTCACCTTCCACTCCCGCAACCAGCGGACTCAAGTAGACTCCGCTGATCCATACCGGTACCCCACAAACTTGATAAGTGGGTTTGCAGGCAATCCCACACAACCGGTTATCCCTTTGTATTTTCCCTCGCCTCACCCTCTTACACACCCTCCTCTTCCCTATCCCACTTCCCCTCTCCACCTCCCACTCACACCTATTCTCCTCTTCAAATCACCCTTTCACCCCATGTCCCCTTACCAACTATCTCCCAATCTCTGACTTCTCTTTGGAAAACCACATATCCTGGTACTCACGCTCTATATAGACAACAATGGCCTCTCGCCAGGCATTACCCACACCTACTTCGCTGAAAGTAATTTCTCTCAACGCGAAAGGTTTAAACATCCCTGAAAAGCGATCGCAATTGCTTGCGTACATGCGTAGTGCGAAAGCAGACGTGATCTATATACAGGAGACTCACTTCAGTAGCACAAATATCCCTAAACTGACGAACCATTTCTTCCCACATTGCTATCATGCTACTTCACCAAATTCAAAGACGAAAGGGGTCTCTTTACTTCTTTCCAAAAAAGTTCCCCTGCAAATAACGGACACCTTATCAGACGAACAGGGTAGGTTCATCTTCCTTAAAGGCACCTACAAACAAAAGCCAATTACCCTAGCAAACATCTACAGCCCCAACACTTCCCAAGTCCCCTTCTTCCGTACAGTGACAAGGGAATTGACATCCTTCCAGGAAGGCCTTTTGATCTTAGGAGGAGATTTTAATGTCCCCTTGGACCCGTTAGTAGACACTTCTACAGGAAAATCCCATCTACCGTACAGAGTCCTAAAACAGATCAAAAACTGCCTGCAGGAATTATCATTACATGACGCTTGGCGTACCCTCTACCCAAAAGACAAAGACTACACCTTCTTTTCTGCCCCACACAATAAATATTCTCGCATTGACTATTTGTTTCGCTCACAACAAGACCTTCCGACACTAACAACAGCGACCATAGACCCCATGACGCTCTCAGACCATCATCCTATCTCTATATCGCTCACTTTTCCAGACACCCCCCGCAGATCTTACATTTGGAAACTAGACCACACACTTCTAACGGACGAACTCCAGGTAGAAGAAATTTGCTCATGCCTAAAAAATTACTTCTTAGAAAACAACACCTCAGATACAACCCCCCTGACACAATGGGAGGTGCACAAATGTGTCATAAGGGGGAAACTGATCTCCCTCTCAGCTTCGATTAAAAAAGCCAAGAAAGCTAATCTATCCAACCTATTCACGAAACTGAAGAAACTCGAGACTTCGCATAAACAAACTCTAGCACAACAAACTCTTACGGAACTCACGGAGGTCCGCACACTTATCAAAGAAGAACTACACCTCACTCTCAAAAAAAAATTCATTCTCTCGCACAAATTATTCTACGAGTTTGGTAACAAGAGCGGTCGACTCCTTGCACGAGCCCTACGCAAACAAAAAGCCAATAATACGATCCACCAAATACAATCCAATACCGGTAAAACCCTTACACATAACGACGACATAGCACAGGAATTCACAAAATATTATTCCTCCCTCTATGATTTACGCGTATCCGAACCCACCTCCACACCAGCTTCACTGAGAGCCCAAAACATCAAATCATTTCTAGATCAATATGCCCCCCAGAAAATAACTCCGGAGGTAGCGGCAACTCTTGACGCACCAATCTCACACACGGAATGGGCACAGGCAATTAATCAACTCAAACCTGGCAAAAGCCCAGGCCCAGATGGTCTCCCAGCGGTTTATTACAAGACATTTTCCGACACCCTCCAAAATCCTTTCCTTAGGACCTTCAACTCTCTTTCCCCCACAAATCCTCCTACAGGCGGAATGCTAGAAGCTCATATAACAGTCATCCCCAAAGAAGGAAAAGATCCGTCCCTCACAAGCAATTACAGACCCATTTCATTGTTAAATGTAGACATAAAAATATTTTCAAAAATATTAGCCAACAGACTACTAACCCTCCTGCCCTCACTCATATCCCACGACCAAGTAGGTTTTATCCCTGGCCGTGAAGCCAGGGACAACACGAGCAAAGCGATTAATCTGCACTCTGATCACCCATACCAAGCAAAAAGGCTTTTTCCTGTCACTTGATGCCGAGAAGGCGTTCGACAGAGTATCTTGGGATTACATGTTAGCAGTCTTACAAGCCATAGGACTTGGTCCCCAACTGATTGGACTGATCATGTCGCTATACATCAATTCCTCTGCTAAAGTGAGGGTCAATGGTACTCTGTCGGACGCCTTCCCCATCCGTAATGGTACAAGACAGGGGTGTCCACTGTCACCCATATTGTTTGTACTAACCCTCGAACCCTTCCTAAGGAAACTTACACTTAACCCAGACATAAAGGGTATCCAATCTCCTGGAAAGGAATACAAATATGCGGCATACGCAGATGATATACTACTGTTCCTAACACAACCACTAACCACTTTACCAATATTACTAGCCGAATTTAAGCTCTTCCAAACCCTATCTAATCTGAAGATCAATTTCTCCAAATCTTTTGCACTTAACATATCCCTAACCCAGAATCTAGTAAACCAATGTAAACATAACTTCCCGTTCCAATGGAAACAAGATTCAATATCATATTTAGGTATTCAGATTCCAACCACACTCTCCGACTTATATGCCAAAAATTTTCTCCCCCTACTAAACAGGCTATCCTCTGATCTTGATACATGGAACAAGCTGACATTTTCATGGTTCGGCAGAGCAGATATCCTGAAGATGAATGCACTTCCCCGAATACTATACCTCCTACAGACGATCCCTATACAGATCCCCCCCCTGTTCTTCAAAACATACAGGCAGATCAGCTCCAATTTCTTATGGGGCAAAAATAGACATAGAGTTAGTCACACCATACTCTCTCGCCCAAAAAATCTGGGAGGAATAGGCCTCCCGAACATCCTCAATTACCGCGAAGCCACCCATTTAACCAGGATAGTGGACTGGAACGCCCATACCCAACAAAAAGATTGGGTCTCCCTAGAAGCTTCCTTTACGAAATTAGACCTGAACTCTCTCCCTTGGATTTTCCCCAAGCATATTCCACAAGACATTCAAGCCCACCCGACGATTGGCCCCACCTTGCGCTATTTTCATGCGATATGTAAGACTACCCCGATCTCCTCCACCCCCAGTCCATTGACTCCTATTAAGCTGAACCCGGACTTCCTACCGGGTATGCACCACCAATTTCTTGCTGACAATCTACCACAGGGACAAATCAGGGTCCACCAATTCCTCCAACAAGGCAAACTACTTCCTGCAACGCAAATCGCAACACGCTTTGAACAGACACCAATCCCAAGTTGGACATTCACAATGATAGCCCATTACCTCCAAATCCTAGACAAAAAGGGTCAATGCTCTAGACAGCTCACTCCCTTTGAAACATTATGTACTAAAACAACACAACAAACACATCTTATCTCTCAAATACACAACCTCCTCTTCGCAGACCACAAAGCTAATGATAGTCAATACTGCAGGAAATGGGAAAAGGATTTAGACATACAAATCTCGGAAGAGAACTGGGAGCGTATATTCTCGAACATACACAAAGGCTCAACTAATGTCTCCATTCAAGAGAATGGGTTCAAAATCCAGTCAAGATGGAACCATACCCCAACAATGCTACATAAATTTAAAGCTGACATCCCTGAAACATGCTGGAGGTGCCATCAAGAGAGGGGCACGCTACTCCATATTTGGTGGTCTTGCGCCCCACTACAAGTCTTTTGGTCTGAGGTCTGCAGAATTATTGAGCGGATCACCACCTACAACCCAGATTTCACCCCTGCCCAATTTCTCCTACACCTTTCCTCCTTACCACACAACACCTACCACAAATCACTGATGATGCACTTGATAAACGCAGCAAGACAATGCATCCCAATACATTGGAAATCAAACAGGATACTCACTCTGAAAGAGTGGTTCGTCAGAATAAACAAAGTAGCAGAGATGGAAAAATTAATACACATAGCAAGAGACACACCGACAAAATTTAGCCGCAAATGGGCATGCTGGCTTCATTTCCAGTCTCTACCGGAATACAAGACCATTCTGAATTCCCCTATATAAGGGTCGAGGATGACAGTTACACTACTCACACACAACCAACATATATATATCTTAACTCCCTACCCTGATGACAACTTAGCCCCTTTTGAAAGCACTTCAGGGCCTAGAATATATATTGACCATATCACATCTACAAAGAGAAGTCAGAGATTCCCCCACCCCGCCTTCCCCTTCCTCCCGGGCCACCCCCAATCCCTTCCTACCCCCTTACCTTCTTTCCTACCTTCTATTCTTTCTTCTTCACCCTCTCCTTTTCCCATGCCTGATATGCTGACATCCTGACAAGTAAATAGGATGCCCATGTCATATAACAATTAACTACCCAACTTATGAAATATTACCCAGAGACAAATGATCTTACCAAACATGAATATTGATCGGCCCCTTACACATTAAATGATAATCAATCTTAACAACCTACGCCCAATCTCCTTGCTCCCCTTTTCCTCTAAACTCCTTGAACGCCTGGTTTACAACCAACTGAGTGACCACCTCATTAAAAACAACCTTCTTGATCCCCTTCAATCTGGATTTCGCCCTCAACACTCCACAGAAACTGCTCTTTTAAAACTCACAAATGACCTACTAACTGCAAAAACCAATGGACACTATTCTGTACTCCTACTTCTGGATCTTTCAGCTGCCTTTGACACGGTTGACCACCCCCTCCTCCTCAAAAAACTTTACTCCCTCGGTCTCCGTGACTGTGCTCTTCAGTGGCTCTCATCCTACCTATCCCAACTCACCTTCAGTGTCACTTACAATTCTACTTCCTCCACTCCTCTTCACTTCTCTGTCGGGGTCCCCCAAGGTTCTGTTCTTGGACCTCTTTTATTTTCAATCTACACCTCTTCCCTGGGTCAGCTGATAGCCTCTCACGGCTTTCAATATCATTTCTATGCTGATGACACACAAATCTATCTCTCCACCCCTCAACTCACTCCATCAGTCTCCTCACGCATCACTAACTTACTAACCGACATATCTGTATGGATGTCACACCACTTCCTCAAACTCAACTTGTCCAAAACCGAGCTTATAATATTTCCTCCCCCACGTTCCTCTTCCCCCGACTTCTCTGTCAAGAGCAATGGCAAAACCATCCACCCATCCCCACATGTCAGGGTACTAGGTGTTATCCTGGATTCTGAACTCTCCTTTCAGCCCCACATCCAATCACTTTCCAAAGCTTGCCGCCTCAACCTCCGCAACATCTCTAAACTACGTCCCTTTCTAACCAATGAAACCACAAAGCTCCTGATTCACTCCCTGGTTATCTCTCGCCTTGACTACTGCAACTCACTCCTCATTGGCTTACCTTTAAACAGACTATCCCCCCTTCAGTCCATCATGAATGCTGCTGCCAGACTCATCCACCTTACAAACCGCTCAGTGTCTGCTACCCCTCTCTGCCAATCCCTCCATTGGCTACCACTCGCCCAACGAATTAAATTCAAAATACTAACAATAAGTTACAAAGCCATCCACAACTCTGCCCCCAGCTACATCACTAACCTAGTCTCAAAATACCAACCTAATCGCCATCTCCGTTCCTCCCAAGACCTCCTGCTCTCTAGCTCCCTCATCACCTCCTCCCATATCCGCCTCCAGGACTTCTCCCGAGCCTTGCCCATCCTCTGGAATTCCCTACCCCAATCTGTCAGACTGTCTCCAACTTTATCCACTTTTAGGCGATCCCTGAAAACTTTCCTCTTCAGAGAAGCCTATCCTGCCTCCATCTAACAACTGCACTATTTTCTCCATTAGCTCATCCCCCACAGCTATTACCCTTTTGTATCACTTGACCCTCCCTCCTAGATTGTAAGCTCTAATGAGCAGGGCCCTCTGATTCCTCCTGTATTGAATTGTATTGTATTTGTACTGTCTGCCCTAATGTTGTAAAGCGCTGCGTAAACTGTCGGCGCTATATAAATCCTGTATAATAATAATAATAATAATAATAATAATAATAAACACATCACCCTGCTGATTGAGCTCTTCCATAAATTGCAAATCAACTTTTTACTACACACAAAATTTATCACGGAACGTAGAGCATACCTCCAATGGAATCTCAGTCTTAGGGCAACTTTGACCTATCTAAGGATACTTGTGGGGTACACACCCCCCTTTTACCTAGGTAAATAAGTTTATTTTCCTTAAGCACGGCTGGGAATTCTCTTAAAGGAAAAAATTGTTTACTTTAACAATCCCATGTTTAATGTTTACTGTTTACTGTAACACAACTGCTGTAAAGACTTTATGATCTTCAATAAAATCTTTGAAACAAAAAAAAAGTACATCAGTCCATATCCAGAAATTATTTTTCGAAGAGCACGGTCATTGCGGGATAAATTGACATCCAGTCATTATTATGCTGAATCCAGTATCAGACAACCCCATAATGGTACGACACGTTGTGGGAAATGTTCCTTTTGCCCGTGGATTACCATAGGTACCAGTTTTATGCTTCCAAATGGAGAAAGGTTTGTCCCCAAATTTCACGCTGACTGTAACACCCAAGGGGTAGTTTACCTCATGTCATGCCAGTGTGGTGCCTTTTATGTGAGGAAGACAGTCAGGCATTTTCGATCTAGAATTAAAGATCATGTTTACTATTCTGCTAACGGCAAAATGATTACTGCCGTCAGCAGACATCTAGATCTTTATCACAGTTTTGCAGTTTCTCTGGCATCGTTTATTGCACTGGCTGTCGTCCCCAAGGACCCCAGAGGTGGTGAATGGGACAAGCTTGTTCTCCAAAAGGAAACAATCTGGATTGAACATCTTAATGCTTGGGTACGTACATATGACCAAATACATAATTGCTACGAATATATGTGACGTTTTTATAAAAGATAGAATATTGGATACCTATTTCATTTTTCATTCTTTGCTATTTTTATTATGTTTACTTATGTTATGCTATATTACATTGTTTAATTGTTGTTAATGGTTAATGGTGTTGTGTTCTATTTACATGCCATTCCCGTTATGTGCTTTCTGGAGGCAGTAGGGTCGGGGCTGATCTTTCAGTCCTATGCGGCCGCCCAGCGCTGCACTTTGGCAATGTATTTTGTAGAGTGTTGGCGCACGGGGGCCGGGTAGAGGGCGCTGTCCCTCTGTGCAGTCCCAATTCACCTCTGCCAGCGTCCTTCCCTCCACCGAGTGCCGTTTTGTCACCTTCTGCGTAGGCATGGGGGTAGTTTGAGCACATGTGTGGGTGGTCTAGATGACGTCACATCGGGTTTCCGATTAGGTGACTACAGGCAGGACGTGTATATTTAGGCACGCTCTGTAGCATCCTCATCTATTATATGCATTGGCTGTTACTACTATAGCAGCGGCGGTTCTTTATCGGGATTCTTGTATCTTCTTCTACAATCAGGTATGATGTACCGAATTCACAGTATTTGGTTATTTCTATTGCAATTGTTGTTTGACTATTTCGTAGTTACTGATAAGGGGTTTAGTCTTTTCTATTACTCTCACCAGGCACTGTCATATACATCGTTATTATCAGCACTATTGCCCTACACCAATGTTTTTTAGGAAACTTTTGGGTACTTTTAGTCCCATTTCAGCATTGATTGTATATTGATCCTCTTTTGAGGGACCCAATCAGCGTCCGGTTGGCATTGAGTGGCTGTCTTGGTTCATCTGAGCAGTCTCTGCTCTACATGTCCTATTTCAGCGTTGTATCTTGCTTGGTGAGTTTCATTATTATTTCTGTTCATTCTTTGCAGCCATAGGGTAACTTTGTTACCTTTGGCCTTATTTGTCTGATATTTTTCTAATTGATTGTTATTCATTTTCCATTTTTAGATCTTATAGGCATACTTTGTTGTCAAGATTAGTAGAATACTATTTCCCGTATTTCTGCCTAAGCTTAAAGCTTGCTGTATCTTAATCTGGTCTTATCCTATACTTATAGTATCCCACATTTTTAGTAAGGATATATATATATATATATATATATATATATATATATATATATATATATATATATATTTGCTCACCACTATTACTACTATAGTATATGTTCGCTATTTATAATTACTAGTATAGTATACACCTGCTATCTATTAGTATCATTATTATACTTTTTGCAATTTTTGAATATTTGAATATATAATTCATTACAAGATATTATGTCATTATATGGCATTTAATAAATGACTACCCAGTTCTTAGCATCTCTTCCTCTCCTCCCCCCCCCCCCTTCTTTTTCCTTCTCCCCCCTTCTCTATTTTATTTCTCTTTCCCCATTTTTCTTTTCTTTTCTTTCTACCCCCTGCCCCCCCCCCCCCACCGTCCCCTCTTTCCCCTCTTTTCCTCCCCCCTCCCTTTTTTCTTCCTACCTCATTTTTTTTTTTTTTAGTCAATAATTACTATGGCTACTATATTATACATGCCCCCATAGTTGACTGATTTATATCGGCCTCCTTCCTTAGTTGCTGCCACCAGATGTACTCTCGGTTGATAGGGGTGCTTTTTTGGAAGCGCAATGTCATCAACATGATTATATATCATAAATACTGTATGTTTTTCTTTGTGATTCAATTGTATTTTTCGTTTATCCATTTAGTTAGTCCTCTCCCTGCTCCTGAAGAAGTGCAAGGCGCGCAACATGTAGAGCCCAGGACACCTGATTCATCTACACCTGTTACATAGCCTTTTTCTGGACTTTAATATGATGATGGAATGATTTATTATCATCTCTAAGCTTCTGTATTTGTATCCAGCGTGTACAGTATGAATTATTTAATAGTTTTGTATTGACTCTTCTAATGGGGATATTTTTAATGTTTTTTGTTATATGTTTAATAAACTTTTACATATGTAATACTCAGTGAGTTGTGCCTAAAAAGTCGAAGCCTCCTTCAATTTTGTATATTCCAATGGCAAAATGTTGGTGGTACCGACAGAAGAACATTTCCCCATGTTTGGTGTCAGTGAGAAGACTGCCCTATCATTTGCATTAATGTAATGAGAACAACCTTCAGCATTGGTGTCAGTGGTCACTTACCTTGCTGGTTCCTGCACACTGACTGGTCAGATGATGCTTGTAGTGGAACTTTGCAGGTACTTTTGTGCAGGAGATCACACTACCCAGCTCTGCTGGTATAGGCGCAATATGTTCTGTATTGTATAGTGTTTCAGTGCCCAGCTCCTGCTGCCATTCTGCAGACAGGGATTTGAGGTGATCACTGAGAAGGTCCAGGGACCTGGGCCTTCTCATTTCAGAAGCGTAATGCCGCGTACACACGGTCAGACTTTTCAGCTACAAAAGTCCGACAGCCTGTCCGACAGACTTTCGACGGACTTTCGACGGACTTTCGACGGACTTGCGGCGGACTTGCGGCAGACTTTCTAACGAACAGACTTGCCTACACACGATCACACAAAAGTCCGTCGAATTCTTACGTGATGACGTACACCGGACTAAAATAAGGAAGTTGATAGCCAGTAGCCAATAGCTGCCCTAGCGTGGGTTTTTGTCCGTCAGACTAGCATACAGACGAGCGGATTTTTCGACCGGACTCGAGTCCGTCGGAAAGATTTGAAGCATGTTTCAAATCTAAAGTCCGTCGGATTTGAGGCTGAAAAAGTCCGTTGAAAGTCCGGAGAAGCCCACACACGATCGGATTACCAGCCAGCTTTAGTCCGTCAGCGTCCGTTGGACTTTTGTAGCTGAAAAGTCCGACCGTGTGTACGCGGCATAAGACTACATCAGTAGATTTTCTCTTGAATGCATAGTTCACCTTTTGCAAAAATGTAATAAATGCACCCAAATAATACAATAAAGCATACATTTGATACATTTTGCATACAAGCCTGCACAGCATTTCAATCACAATTAGTGCTTTGTGGGTGCAATGCACAGGCTTCTGAAATGTTTACCCCCAGCTGCAGATCCATATAGAGGCACAGACCTTCTGTTACAGGATTGAAGGGAGGTCTACAAGTGCAGTTATGTCACTACCCTGATGCTGTGCTGATCTGTGAGTCCCTATGCTATGGTGGCAGATGGTACTTGTGGTCTTCCCATTTACAGATCCCTATGAATGAATGATATTCCACTCACACAGCCGTGCTAAAAAAAATACAAATCTCTGCAGGGAGAAGCACCCAGTGATTCAGCTAAGTGGGCCTTAGTGGGGTGCGGCTTGAGAATGTTGGGTTGGGGCATGTAATCAGGTTTTATGTTGCACCCTAAATATGGGTTTAGCATGAAATATCATATGAACTATGATGGACTATGCAATTTACAATATTTCATTCTTGAGAAAGGGTTCAAAAATATTTTATAAATTCAGCTATAATTACATAGGAACCTAGAAAGTGAGACCTAATAAGTCAACTACAATTGTATGCTTCAAGCAGGGTTAAAGGGCAAATTGTTTAGTAGCAAGGATTTATATATTTGATTAATTTCTAGTTCAGATGTTATAGATCTGTTTTAGAGCTCCTATTCAGCTATTATCTAAAATCCCAATATTCTTCTCTATGTTCTACACATAATAGTAATTCAGATACACAGATAGATAGTTACTAATCCCAGAGAGACATTTTTAAGTGTACAAAACCTAATTAACGAATTTAGCAGGGGCTGTAAAAGACCAGTTGATCAATTAAAACCTATTTACTTTTTCTGTGTGCTTCTTGAACATCCTTTTCACCCTATGTCTGTTTTATTTTTCTTGAGATTTGAGATTTCTTGAGATTTTAGCTCACATCTATCTGTTAAATACACTGTAGTTCTGGCGTTTTTTAGCACTCAAATAGTAGATAAGTGTTTTGATAGCCGCGTCTTTTTATGTTGTGTAGTTCCAGATATATTTTTTATTCTGTTATACAAGTTAATGCGTGTGCATGCTATGCTTGTATACAATACACTGCATTCATTAATAAAACACAAAAAAGAAAAATCATAATTTACCAAACATGCACTGCAGTTAAATAAATCACTGTAATTTAAAACAAAATATTCAACAGGAACATGTACCTGCAGTATTATTATTATTATACAGGATTTATATAGCGCCGACAGTTTACGCAGCACTTTACAACATTAGGGCAGACAGTACAAGTACAATACAAATCAATACAGGAGGAATCAGAGGGCCCTGCTTGTTAGACATTACAATTTAGGAGGGAGGGTCCAGTTATACAAAAGGGTAATAGCTGTGGGGGATGAGCTAATGGAGAAAATAGTGCAGTTGTTAGATGGAGGCAGGATAGGCTTCTCTGAAGAGGAAAGTTTTCAGGGATCGCCTAAAAGTGGATAAATTTGGAGACAGTCTGACAGATTGGGGTAGGGAATTCCAGAGGATGGGCGAGGCTGGGGAGAAGTCCTGGAGGCGGATATGGGAGGAGGTGATGAGGGAGCTAGAGAGCAGGAGGTCTTGGGAGGAATGGCGATTAGGTTGGTATTTTGAGACTAGGTTAGTGATGTAGCTGGGGGCAGAGTTGTGGATGGCTTTGTAACTTATTGTTAGTATTTTGAATTTAATTTGTTTGGCTAGTGGTAGCCAATGGAGGGATTGGCAGAGAGGGGTAGCAGACACTGAGCGGTTTGTAAGGTGGATGAGTCTGGCAGCAGCATTCATGATGGACTGAAGGGGGATAGTCTATTTAAAGGTAAGCCAATGAGGAGTGAGTTGCAGTAGTCAAGGCGAGAACCAGGGAGTGAATCAGGAGCTTTGTGGTTTCATTGGTTAGAAAGGGACGTAGTTTAGAGATGTTGCAGCGGTTGAGGCGGCAAGCTTTGGAAAGTGATTGGATGTGGGGCTGAAAGGAGAGTTCAGAGTCCAGGATAACACCTAGCACCCTGACGTGTGGGGACGGGTGGATGGTTTTGCCATTGCTCTTGACAGAGAAGTCAGGGGAAGAGGCACGTGGGGGAGGAAATATTATAAGCTCGGTTTTGGACAAGTTGAGTTTGAGGAAGTGGTGTGACATCCATACAGATATGTCAGTTAGTAAGTTAGTGATGCGTGAGGAGACTGATGGAGTGAGTTGAGGGGTGGAGAGATAGATTTGTGTGTCATCAGCATAAAAATTATATTAAAAGCCGTGAGAGACTATCAGCTGACCCAGGGAAGAGGTGTAGATTGAAAATAAAAGAGGTCCAAGAACAGAACCTTGGGGGACCCCGACAGAGAAGGGAAGAGGAGTGGAGGAAGTAGAATTGTAAGTGACACTGAAGGTGCGTTGGGATAGGTAGGATGAGAGCCACTGAAGAGCACAGTCACGGAGACCGGGGGAGTAAAGTTTTTTGAGGAGGATGGGGTGGTCAACCGTGTCAAAGGCAGCTGAAAGATCCAGAAGTAGGAGTACAGAATAGTGTCCATTGTTTTTTGCAGTTAGTAGGTCATTTGTGAGTTTTAAAAGAGCAGTTTCTGTGGAGTGTTGAGGGCGAAATCCAGATTGAAGGGGATCAAGAAGGTTGTTTTTAATGAGGTGGTCGCTCAGTTGGTTGTAGACCAGGCGTTCAAGGAGTTTAGAGGAAAAGGGGAGCAAGGAGATAGGGCGTAGGTTGTTAAGATTGGTATGCCCCGTACACACGGTCGGACTTTGTTCGGACATTCCGACAACGAAATCCTAGCATTTTTTCCGACGGATGTTGGCTCAAACTTGTCTTGCATACACACGGTCACACAAAGTTGTTGGAAAATCCGATCGTTCTAAACGCGGTGACGTAAAACACGTACGTCGGGACTATAAACGGGGCAGTGGCCAATAGCTTTCATCTCTTTATTTATTCTGAGCATGCGTGGCACTTTGTCCGTCGGATTTGTGTACACACGATCGGAATTTCCGACAACGGATTTTGTTCTCGGAAAATTTTATATCCTGCTCTCAAACTTTGTGTGTTGGAAAATCCAATGGAAAATGTGTGATGGAGCCCACACACGGTCAGAATTTCCGACAACAAGGTCCTATCACACATTTTCCATCGGAAAATCCGACCGTGTGTACAGGGCAGTAGGGTCCAAGGACGGCTTTTTAAGTATGGGGGTGACCAGTGTTTTAGAGAAGTGGGGAAGATGCCAGAGGTGAGGGAGAGATTGAAGATGTGGGTTAGATATAGTAGGATGGGGTCAGAGGGTGACTGTAGCATTTGAGAGGGAATAGGGTCCAGGGGACAGGTGGTTAGGTGGGCGGTAGAAAGGAATTTAGCAACTTCGTCTGTAGTAGCAGATTTGAATAGGGGTAGTGTCAGTTGTACCTGTTGACATGAAGTCTTATCTGGGGGAGACACCTGTAGAGTGGAGATTTCATTGCGGATTGTATCAATCTTGTTTTTGAAGTGATTAGCGATTTCCTGGGCAGTGAGTAAGTCAGTGGGTGGAGGCGGTGGAGGACAAAGTAGAGAGTTGAAATGCAGTAAATGTTTGATGAATGTCACATTAAAGCAGAGTTCCACCTAAAAATGGAACTTCAACTTATCTGGTTCCCCCCCCCCCCGTGTCACATTTGGCACCTTTCAGGGGGGAGGGGGGAGCAGATACCTGTCTAATACAGATAATTGCTCCCACTTCTGGCCAAAGATCGCCGCAGAATCCGTGGCGATCTACGCCATGTCCAGCCCCTCCTCTGTCCCCCTCGACGCTGTCTTCTGGGAGACGCACAGGTCCCAGAAGACAGTAGGGATCAGTCAGAAAACGCAGCACGACTCATGCATGCGCAGTAGGGAAACAGGCTGTGAACCCTCAACGTTTCACTTCCTGATTCCCTTACTTAAGATGGCGGCACCTCCACCCGGAGCTGAGGGATGGGTCGGCTTCGGGTCAGGACATCGCGGGCACCCTGGACAGGTAAGTGTACTTATTTTAAAAGTCAGCAGCTACAGTATTTGTAGCTGCTGACCTTTAAAAAACAAATTTCCGGAAGAACTCCACTTTAACCTTTGTATAAATAAACCTTATAATTTCTCTATTCACTGTGATATATTGCATGTGTAATTTTTCACAACGATCTTTATTTTTTGCCCTTTAATTGTTATTTTTTTGTAGCATTGTTGGCTCTCTCTAAAACAACTGCTGAATGAATTCTACCTATGATCTATAATTTTAGAGTTCTGTATGTTTTAGGTTGGTAAAAAATGCTGTATGGCCTACTGCCATTACTGCATGTGTGAGTTTTCAAATAATTTTTCAATCTCTGTCTTTTTAAATCTGTTGGCTTAAAAATGTTAATTTTTGTAAGCAATATGTCAAAGATAATTAGCTGAACAATATTTTTACCATTATTTTTGTAGTACTGCCTAAGCAAATAAAAACAAAAATATGTACAGAACCACTTACATACCATCTAAAGATGCTGTATAAGATTACAACAAATGTTGGAAAGTTCTGAAAACAAATCTGCAATTTCTTTTTGTACTGTCCCTGGGGGTTGATTTACTAAAGAAGCAGAAAATGTTCACATTTCCAAGTGACTGTCCACTGAGCTTAATTACCAAGGTGAAGCTATGTTCACATAGAATACTTTTTCATGTGTAAAGGGAATGCTTGTGCATGATTGGTTGATTGAAATGATCAAAGTCTCATCTTCACCTTGTGTGACCATAAACAAACATACATGCATAAATAAATCAACCCCTAGTAACAACAATTAGCACAAATTTCTAGAGTCAGGATTGGGGGGGGGGGTTTCGCACTTACCTCCCAAACAACAGTAGCTCAAACCTAACCCTACTGCACACAGCATGGAGAAACATTTTGCATGGATTTGCTTATTAAATAATTTTCATTCTACATGGACCAAGCCTAGTTAAAGTCCCCAAATAACATGTTTACAGCAATATGTTGATAGCATATCATGTTGATAGCATATGGTTTCTGTAGCTTGTTAACCATGATGGGCCCCCCCAACCCCCCCCCCCCCTTTCACCCAAGCCACGGGCTTCCAATTTTGGGAGGGTGTCTATGGACATCCTCCAAGAACCCTGCCTCCCATGCATCCCCTGAGACGTGCATCCAGCGCAATCACAGCAGCTCTTTACCATGTGATCAGCTGATCACATGTAAACAGACTTGTTGGTTATCGGCAGCCCTTTCCTCCCATGCTGTGTCTGTGTGAGGAAAGGAGAGGCAACAATGTCAGTAAATTGTTTACACTGATAATTAGTGCCCTGATCATCAGTGCAGCCTATCAGTGCCACCTTTCAGTGCTCATCAATGCTGCCTATTAGTGCCCATCAATGCTGCCTATCAGTGCTCATCAATGCCACCCATCAGTGCCCATCAGTTCTGCCTATCAGTGCCACCTATCATCGCTCATCAATGCTGTCTATCAGTGCTCATCAATGCCGCCTATCAGTGCCCATCAGTGCCACCTCAATGGAGCTTATCAGTGCTCATCAATCCCACCTATCAGTGCCCATCAGTGCCACCTATCTGTGCTCATCAATGCCGCCTATCAGTGCTCATCAATGCCGCCTATCAGTGCCCATTAGTGCCTCCTATCAGTGCTCATCAGTGCTGCCTATCAGTGCTCATCAATGCCACCCATCAGTGCCCATCAGTTCTGCCTATCAGTGCCACCTATCATCGCTCATCAATGCTGTCTATCAGTGCTCATCAATGCCGCCTATCAGTGCCCATCAGTGCCACCTCAATGGTGTCTATCTGTGCCACCTATCAGTGCTCAATGCCTATCAGTACTTCCTTTCAGTGCTCATCAATGCCACCCATCAGTGTCACCTATCAGTGCTCATCAATGCTGCCTATCAGTGCAGCTTATCAGTGCTGCCTATCAGTGCTCATCAATGCCGCCTATCAGTGCCACCTATCATTGCTCATCAATGCTGCCTACCAGTGCAGCTTATCAGTGCTTCCTAGCAGTGCCTATCAGTGCTGCCTATCAGTGTCACCTATCAGTGCTTATCAATGCTGCCTATCAGTGCCCACCAGTGCAGCCTATGAGTGCTGCCTATCAGTGCCACCTATCATTGCTCATCGATGCTTCCTACCAGTGCAGCTTATCAGTGCTGCCTATCAGTGCCCATCAGTGCTGCCTATCAGTGCTCATCAATGCTGCCTATCAGTGCCACCTATCATTGCCGTCTACCAGTGGAGCTTATCAGTGCTCATCAATCCCACCTATCAGTGCCCATCAGTGCCACCTATCTGTGCTCATCAATGCCGCCTATCAGTGCTCATCAATGCCGCCTATCAGTGCCCATTAGTGCCTCCTATCAGTGCTCATCAGTGCTGCCTATCAGTGCTCATCAATGCCGCCTATCAGTGCTCATCAATGCCGCCTATCAGTGCTCATCAATGCCGCCTATCAGTGCTCATTAGTGCCACCTATCAGTGCCCATTAGTGCCTTCTATCAATGCTCATCAGTGCTGCCTATCTGTGCTCATGAATGCCACCTGTCTCCTCAGCATGGCTCTGAGCAGAGAGCGTCTCTCTCATACAGCTCAGAACCGGTGTTCTATCGAATACTGCCATCTGTCCAATGCATTTTAATGACTTTGTATGCATTTCCAGCCCCTTGAAGTACTGTAGATCCTTTCAAAGACCACAACAAGGACACCAATGTAGGAAATCAATTCTGAATGACCAAAGCAAAAATGCATGATGAACAAAAACTTGTATTAAAGCATCATAAATGCACTGAATTGCACCACAACGCAAAAAACAAAAAAAAAACAAACACACAAGAACATGTAACCGCTTATAATTGGATGTTAAAAAAATCACTGAAAAAAATGAACAAACGTGGACATTGGATTAGATCTGACTTAAAACTTAAAGTTTATCTGGGCTTTAGGGTTTGTTCCCACCATGTGTATGACCTGGATCAACACAGGTCACTGCAAAGGCATAGAAAACAGTTAACAGATTGCGGCACTAAACACTGTTATGTCAATCATAGAAGTACTCCATTAAGCAGTATATCCACCTATGTGACCTCATGACATAACGCCAGAGCATGTAAGAAAAAGCAGATAAAAACAAACAGCTCCCACAATAATAGGAATTTTCATATCTCTGGTTGCAATTTGTCGTTTCAAAAGCTCTGTAATTTGGATTACGTCTAGGCAAAAAAAAATAGTAGTGCAGCTTTGTAGTGCAAATTTGTCCATGTTTTATGCTTTTAAAAATGCTGCATGTACAGTAACACAGAAACAAGGAGGGATAATAGAAATGAAGATATGAGTAGGGGTTCTGTAAACCAGCAGGGAGGAGGTAGCCAGGGATTATGGCACTGCTTAGGATTTTAGTGCAAAAGAGGCACTGTGTTGTCATACCACACATGAAGTTAGTGGTTCACTGGATTTCCGGAAGATCAACAAGTATTACCCAGAAATCAAACTTGATTTAACAGGAATGACTCCTGTGCACATTTTTTTGTAAGATACACAACACATAGTGCTTTTCATAAATGCGTGATTATGTGTCCCCAGTTGGAAGCCTGTAAAATTCTCCTACTGTTAAATATGCCAAAACAAGTTATCTATGAGCAGTGAAGCAAATTGTAACCCCAAAATAGTAAGCCAGGACTGCTTGTAAAAAGTATGATGATATACATCCCAATGGACAAGGTCGAGTAAATAGAATTAGTAGTGATGAGACAAATGTACCTGGGTTTGGTTTGGGGTACATTTGTTGAACCTTACCTAAGCTCAAATGCTGAATCTGAACTCCCTTGAAATCGATGGGTGCTGAATCTTAGAAATCATAAATGACTGTTTTCTTGGCAGATAGGTAAGAGATTGTAAAACAAGGTAGTGGTGGTGGGGGCACTGCCCAGGGGAACATGTACCAAAGCAAAGAAAAAACCCTACACAAGAACAAAAATGGCATAAGGTTCCCCCTAAACATATATACCAGGCATTATTCTAGATGAGAGTCTAGTGTAGATGTCAAATGGGCACCATGCAAAAAAAACAAGAAAAAAAATGAGACCCATACAGCCCATCCCCTCTTGAACTATACTAGGCCACATGTCCTCAACCCGGGGAGGGTATCTTGCTAAAGAGAGCCTATGTCGATAAGGACAAGGCCTTCTTATCCTCAACCGGTAGTTGTGGAGGTCTGCTGGTGATGGGCTTATCCGAGTCTGGAAAGTCCCTTTGAAATAAAGGGGCCCCAGATTTTGAGGTGCCTCCCACATGAGTAAGGGGTACATAGTAAAAAAATGTAATGTAAATAAACGCACAGACACACTTTGATAACTCCTTTATTAAAAATAAATGAATAAAAATCCCCCAAAATGTCCTCCCATATTGTAAATCTGTCAAAAATCATTGGGTCCAGTGATGTAGATCTCCTAGATTGTAAGCTCTAACAAGTAGGGCTCCCGATTCCTACTGTATACAAAATGTATTGTAATTGTACTGTCTGCTCTTATGTTGTAAAGCGCTGTGTAAACTGTTGGCGCTATATAAATCGTGTATAATAATTATAGATCCGCATCAGTCATGATAAATGATGCCCAATGATGCCCAAAAGCATGCTGACTTCCACCACGATTTACTCCTAATAACTTCAAATGACAGATCCCTAGCTGACAGCTGAATGTAAACAGAGTGGTAGAGTGTCCCATTTGATATAAATAAGGAAAGTATGGACATTACCAGGTTAATTTTTGGTCAATTACTTCACCTGGGATATGCACAAATTTTTTGAGTATAGCCTCATGTAATCGAGAGTAATAATTTGTTAAAAACGTACCATCATCCAAATTAATATACAAAGGCAAGGAAGAGTGGGAACACGGGGACAGTGGCTGATGTTGGCCCAAGCGTGCTCCCACCCTGGAAAAGACTGGACTATATCGGTACAGATAAATAGCTGGTTTAGCTGGTTGCAGCACATATTCACCTAGATATAGGGTAAGCCACTTCTTTATTTACCTCTTATGTTGTTTTTTCTACATGCTGTATTATGATTGTCGTCTGCATATTGTCTGCATTATTATGTATTATTTTTCCATAGATTGGTCCTCCTGAGGAAGCGGTAATACCGCGAAACTAGTCGAGAACCAGACCATTCTATACCCTGTAATAACAGATGTCTCTTGGGCAATTCCGAGCCTCTGTTTTTGCAATTTTAACAAGTACACTATGTAATTTCTCTGTTTTTGTAATAAATCCTTTTACCTAACTGTTCATTGTTATTTATCTGTACCGATATAGTCCAGTCTTTTCCAGGGTGGGAGCACGCTTGGGCCAACATCAGCCACTGTCCCCGTGTTCCCACTCTTCCTTGCCTTCACCTGGGATATGTTTGTTGCGTGGGGTTGCACACATGTTTTGCTTTTTTTGCATGGGGGTTTACCTTGAAATCTAGGGTCTTTTGAACATGGGATTCCCTTTTAAAATCAATACCAGACCTTAAACACTTCAATACAGGGTACTTATACACGCAGACCAATTTTCAGCTTTCAGCACTCTCACATTTTGAATGACAATTGTGCGGTCATGCGACGCTGTACTCAAAATTTTTATAATTTTTTCCCACAAATAGAGCTTTCTTTTGGTGGTATTTGATCAGCTCTGGGGTTTTTATTTTTGCGCTACAAATAAAAAAAGACAAACATTTTGAAAAAAAAAAAGTTTTTCTTCATTTCTGTTACAAAACTTTGTAAATAATAAATAATAAGTATGTTTTCTCCTTCACTGATGGCCACTGATGAGGCTGCACTGACGGGCACTGATGAAGCAGTACTGATTGGCACTGATGAGGTGGCACTGATGAGGTGGCACTTATATGCAGCACTGATAGGCAGAACTGATAAGCAGCACGGACGAGTACTGATAGGTGGTACTGATATACAGCACTGATGGGCACTGATAGGTGGTACTGATGGGCACTCATAGGCAACACTGATGGGCACTCATAGGTGGCACTGATGGGCACTGATAGGTGGCACTAATGGGCACTCATAGGTGGCACTGGTGGGCACTGATAGATGGCACTGATAGGCAGCACTGATCAGAGGCACTGGCAGGCATCACTGATGGGCACAGAGTGCCATCCCTAATGGGCAATGATTACCATCCCTGGTGGGCTCTAGTGGGCTTACCTGGTGGTCATGGGTGGGCATTCCTGGTGGCCATGGGTGGGCATCCCTGGTGGCCATGGGTGGGCAACTCTGGTGGCCATGCCTATCTGTGCTCATGAATGCCACCTGTCTCCTCAGCATGGCTCTGAGTGGAGAGCATCCTTGGGAGGGCTGCACTGATAATCAATCAGTGCAGACCCCCCCTGTCAGGAGAGCAGCCGATCGGCTCTCCTCTACTCACGGCTGTCAGAGCAAGTAGAGGAAAAGCCGATACACAGCTGATCACGTGGTAAAGAGCCTCCATCAGAGGCTCTTTACCTAGAGCGGAGATGCGGTGTGTCAGACTGACACACCATGATCGCCGCGCTGCGCGCCCCCGCAGGCACGCATTCGTGGCTTATTCTGCTGGATGCTATATGACGCCCAGTCAGGATAACTGAACCACTTTTCGGCTGTCATTCTGCTATAGGCCGGGCAGGAAGTGGTTAAAGGTCTGGTATAAATTTTGTGAGGGACCCCATATAATTTTTTTTAATCTGTCAGACACTATCAGTGCCCTTTGTTTTCATTCATGAGTCAGCCAGGAAGATCCAAGGGGGGCAGGAATACACGACTGGTTTCCAGGAAGTTGGCAGCCACCAGCTCTCCAACAACCAGTCTGAGCAGGAGCTGTCATTGCTAAATGTTTCACTAAATGTTTCACTTCCGAATGCAGCCAGAAGTTCAGCCATTCTCCAAATATATGCATTTTAGACTGGAGATGGGTTCAGGCTAAATCTAAACATTCAATTATATGAGGAGCAAGCTCTATTTTTTAAATTCCCCTACATATGAATGGATGTTGGAAGTACCAACTTTAGCTAACTTTTTAATTTAGTAAGGGTCAATTAACACTGTACTGCACACAGCAATACACATCTTTTCGAGCATTAAGCACAATATGACCCATGCATTAAAACATGCGCCGATGTGCATTATGATGTGCATTGATATTCAATAAAAATTGCTTTGCATTGTATGTTGAAAATGTGTGGCAAAACATGTTGAAGCATATTGAGATGTGTTTTGATGACGTCCACGTGTGATGAAACTGGTTAGGCGAAGCTTCTGACTTTACCACATAACAATGCTATGGACCTGAATATTTTGTGCCTACACAGAGCTCTTTTATGTATCACAGATGTGAGTTTTTTTTTAAATCTCTTTTACCAATAAATATAATTTATACAGATTTACTTTATTGGGAGCATTCTCTTGTCTTTGTTTCCTTGCTATACATTCACTAACATATGGATATCTGAAAGAGCTGGAGGATTTGGATTATATATTACTCCTGATATGGGACCATGTACTCCTCTAAGTGCTGTTTAGCCACTCATATATGGGGTCAACACCTCTGAATCATTGATCCGCTTTGGAATTTTTTTTCTTAAATGGATCAGACACAAATCTTGTGTGTATGGGACACTTTAGTGAATTAAAGTATGTTAATAATAGTTTTTGCACAATTTGGAGTTTTATCATGGACATTTACATCACATTATCCTATCTGCAGTTTTAGTTTGTAATTTGGTTAATTCTACTAGGTATGTTCATTTTAAAAAGCACCTGTCATTTTTTTTCAATTCAATTTTTTTTATTCATTTTATGTACATGCTTTTTGATCTGTTTCAATTGATTTTAATGGAAACACATCAGTAGGAAAAACGTCTAGGTGTAAATAGGGTAGTTAGAAAGTGACTAATTTTCTTTCCATATTTGTTCAAGCCATCTGTCAATCATAGACACTGGTGTGTTTTAGTGTTTTTTAGGCTCTGTCACTTACTATTTATTCATTTCAAGAGAGCAAAACTTTGCTTTTAGCTAGAATGGCTAAACTTTCTAATTTCCAACTTTGAATCAAATGGTCCCTTTTGGGAATTTCAGATCTAGACAATACTACTTTGGAATAAATATTTCAAAATAATCTTTATAATACTGTAATATCTATAATCATGGCATAAAGGACACCTTGGAGTTAAGATGTCTTAAGAAACTGCTGTAAATGAAATATTGATCATTAAAATGATCAAGTGTCATGAAAACTTGATTAATTAAAGCTTGTATAATATACTACCATGCAGTATCTAACACCAGCAAAATATATATATATATATATATATATATATATATATATATATATATATATTGTAGAATAACATGCAATTAAGTGCAGCCTTTACACAAAATAAACAATTCTTTGGAGAAAATACACTAGAGACACAAAAACACTGCTAAATGTATATTGTCGTAGATATTAGACATGTGCAATTCATTTTGTTATGAATCGAAATTCGGACAAACATTTTGTTATTTGGAGATTCCGATGTATTTGAATCTCAGAATCACAATAGTAATAAATTTCAGCAATTCTGAAATAAGTTATAACAAAACAAAGAATTTATTCATATGCATTTGTTTCATTTGATTGACATGATGCAATAGTTTGGGCCTTTTGTTAATGTTTGAAGGATCAAAAATGACATAACGAATGAAATGTTTGGGATCCATTTAAATTTTTGCATTAACATTTTTCATTATTTAAAAAAAATGCACTACATATAAAATAGGAAAATATTGCAATACATGCAGTAAGGTAAAAAAGTTAAATGCTATAAGATTGTCTGCGGCTCTTTAACCATATGATCGGCTGTGTCCAATCACAGCCGGTCACATGTAAACAAGGAGATGCCGGTAATCGGCTCTCCTCGCCTCACACTGACAGAGTGTGAGGAGAGGAGAGATGATCAGCGGCACCTCCTCATAAGGGGACATCTAGGGATGTAATCAGGGCACTGATCATCAGTGCCCTGATTACAATAAATAAATACAGTGTCAGAAAACAGTGCCCACCATTGCCCACCAATGCCAGCATATAGTGCCCACCAGTGACAGCAATCAGTGCCCACCACTGCCCACAAGTGCCACCAATCAGTGCTCATTAGCGATGCCAGTCAGTGCTGGCAATCAGTGCCTCCTGTCAGTGCTGCCCATCAATGCCTATTACTGCTGTCGATCAATGCCCATCAGTGTCGCCCATCAGTGCCACCCATCAATGCCCATCAGTGCCCATCTATACCGCCTATTCGTGCCCACCAGTGCTGCCTATCAATGCCCACCAGTGCCCCCTATCAGTGCCCACCAGTTCCGCCTATTAGTGCTCATCAGTGCCACCCAACAGTGCCCATTAGTACCACCTATCAGTGCTCATCAGTGCCACATATCAGTGCCACCTATTAGTGCCCATAAGTGCAGCATATTAGTGCCTCCTCATCAGTGCCACCTCATCAGTGCCCATAAGTGCCGCCTCATCAGTGCCCATAAGTGCCACCTCATCAATGCGCCCCAGTTCAGCCTATTAGCCTCATCAACGCACATCAGTGAAGGCGAAAAATGACTTAGTTACAAAATTTACTGACAGAAAAAAGTAAAAAACATTTTTTTTTAAAGTTTTTGGTCTTTTTTTTTGTAAAAAATAAAAAATGCAGCAGTGATTAAATACCACCAAAAGAAACCTCTATTTGTGTGACGAAAATTGTAAAAAAATTTGTTTGGGTACAGTGTAGCATGACCACGCAATTGTCATTCAAAGCGCAACAGCGCTGAAAGCTGAAAAATGGCTTGGGCAGGAAGAGGGTATAAGTGCCTGGTAGGCGAGTGGTTAAAGGAAAATATTCATGAAATGTAATCTGTAGCCAAAACAAAATATGATAAGCAGCAGCCATGACACATTCCATGGTGATTGGAATAAGGTGACTTCGCTATTTGTGTGGATATAAATGTTGGGGTATAGTTGTGACACTCTTTGGAATTGAAGAAATTATTTGGATAAACAACAAAATGTATTCATGCATTCAGTATTATAGAACAAGTCCAGCTGATTATGACTAACTACAGGGGGTCCCCGGGTTACAAACAAGATAGGGACTTTAGGTTTGTTCTTAAGTTGAATCTGTTTGTAAGTCGGAACAGGTAAATTTTTTAAGTGTAGCTCCAGCCAAAAAATCTTTTTTTAAGTTTTGTAGATAGCATAGGGAAGGGTTATCACCCCTGTAACATTTGTTTTGCTGTCTGTGCCCCTGTTCAGAAGATTTCACCTCACTTTCTGTCCCAATGACAATTGGATTTTGAAAATTTGGGGTTATTAGGGAAATAAGGATAGGTGATAAAGCATCAGTGGAGACACCTTTTTCCAATATTAACTCTTACAGGAGTGAATTTCCTTTCCTAGGGGTAGATTTCCTCTCACTTCCTGTTGTCTCCCTCCGTTTGTAAGTAGGAGTCGTTTGTAAGTCGGATGTTTGTAAGTAGGGGACCCCCTGTACTGCTAGCTATACCATGGATAACTAAAACTTATTTGTAGCCTTTGGAAAGGGTAGAACACCTTTGAATATTCTTTTGAGAGGTTTTTTTGACTGGATTTCCAACATTAAATTTCAAACAATTTAAACAAAATTGGCAATGATTTGCAGCCGAAAAAAATGAAACTAGGGGCATATCAGTGCCCCTGGATGAGATCTATGATTCCAATTTTTTCATTCTAGTTGCAGACAGGTGATTTTTTTTTTTTTCTTCAGCCTTTACTGCAATGGTAGCCCTAGTGCCACAGGATCCAGCTGAAAGCTAAAGTGGACAAGGGAGAGTTTTTTCCCCATGTCGTTCCACTCACAGATTTTGGGACTGGAAGACTCAAACAAAAGGGCTGCCACAGCAGAAAGGTTGGGTAATCATTGTCAACAATTAGGGAGAATAGTTCCACACTATGGGAAATCAATATAAAAAAATATATATGGCTGCTGCCCCCACTGGCTGCTCCTGATGACGTCACTCTGATGAAATGCGTAAGCGGAGCTTCGCCTAACATCGGGGTCCATGGAGTGCATCGCGCCCCAGACACTTCCTGTTTCTTCACTTGTAAAATCTTACACTATGTAAGTGGATTTTTAGCATTTTAATAAACAATATTAAACAGTATTATACTATGGGATTCTTTCCATTCATTTAATGCACAGGTCTGCTGGCTAAGAGGATCTAACGGAGGAGGAGAGCTACAGCATGTCCAGACCGGAGCTCCAGATACAGATCCATGAGCTGTGGATTCTAGCTACCCTCAGAGCAGAGATGGCTTTGTGGTGAGTGCGAACCAGGAGGGGGAGCATGAGTGGAGACTCTGGCACATCGCATGTGTGTTTATTCCTCAGGAACTCACTATGGACTTATGAACTGTTATTTATTATCACCAATTGGTTACTTTAGATTTGGATCATAGCACTTGGCACTTTATTTAAGGAGCACTTTTTTCACATGTGTTTATTCAGTTTATTAATTGTACTGGTTTTCAGTTTAATTTATTGCATTGTGAGCACTGTGCATTACTAGTTATAAGTACTATTGGACTTTATTTCAGTCAATAATAGGAAGGAATTCCACTTTAGAGAAAATACTTTCAGTTTTAATTTTGGCATAATAATAGAGACTGTGTCACAACACATAAAAGGTACCATCCTAACGAAGCAGCACCATATCCACTCCCTACTCTATTTTAGTTTTCATTGGCAACAATTGCCCACCAACCCTGAGAAATTTCTCAAGCTGTTTTGGTTCTCAGGCAGTGAGGCTCTAAGAATGGCGTGTAGAAGGGAGCACCTTTGTGGCGGCTGCTGTTGTCATGTTGAGTTGTGGTGACAATTATGAGCATGTGATCTGCACAGCAATGCGGTGTGAATCACATGCGATGTCTGTGCTTGCACAAGTGTAAACCCAGGCGATTCACAAATATTGCAGATCATCCATTTACTTGCTGATTAGTGCCAGAAGTAAACACAGTGATTGTGTGATGGTGCTAAGGGAACTTTACTTTGCCTTCTCTAGTGGGCTCCCAGTGGCCATTTTAAGGGGTTCAGTGTCTGGTTGGGCACCGAGCTTCATCAAGATTTGGGAAGCCATTTGGACCCAAAGAAGTGAAAAATAACCCATGCTGGGTCAGTCTGCTGGGCAGCTAAAACAAGGAGAGCTTCCTGGCAAGTACAGACAGTATAGAGTCAGGCAGATTATCCTTGGATACTGCTGCTCACTTGGGGGAAGCATCCTGCTCCAGCCTTTAACTGGTTTGTACATTTGTGCATCCAATATTGCCACAGAACCCTATTGTAAGGCTACTTTATTCCAGATAAGGGGATCTGTTTAAGAAGTACTCCCCCAGCACACTGCCACCTGTAATTTCTGCATACTGATTGCCTTGCTACAGAACTGTAAATTGCTTTATTGTACATATGGATACTTGGGATTATTACCACATTGCTGTACTGTTTACTATTCATTATATAAAACCTGGAAATTCCCAGAAAATGTTGTCCCATGTGGTTCCTAATGCCGTGTACACACTAAAGTCCGTTCGAAAGTCCTAAAGTCCATTAGAAAGTCTGGTCATTTGAACGTGATGACATATGACCAGACTAGAATTATGAAGTTCATAGCCAGTAGCCAATAGCTGCCCTTGCGTCCTTTTTTGTCTGTCGGACTAGCATACAGACAAACAGATTTTCCGAATGGACTCAAGTCCGTCTGAAAGATTATTGGATACGAACGGTAATTAACAGCATTAAAACACATACTAAGGGAAAGTGGGCATAGGTTCCAGTAATTAAAATGGCAATTTGACCACTTCTGTTATTGCACTAGGAAACCAAGATGGCGGCCAAGCCACTTCTGGTTTCGTGTCACAGCTGTTTTTTGACTGATTGACACACAAAATCATAGGGGGTATAAATGGGGATAGCTTCCTGATGACGCAAATTACATTGCGAAACGCGTAGAGGCTGCTGGGAACTTTCTCATCACTTCCGGTTGAACGAGAGTGAGGCCTGGAACACATGCCGCTGTGAGGAGACACAGTAAAAGAGGGGAAACAAACTCAGACACCGCTTTCCATATACACTGCTGGATTTGCTTGGTGCTGGCTTAAGGGCACCATAACGTGAGTTTAACCATGTTTTTAACTTTTTTAATAAAATGAAATTACATACTATACCATGATGGCTATCCATATGTCTTTATGAGCACTGAACAGAGCAAGAGATACTAATACATTGCTTGGAAAGGCTGCTATTGGACCATCACAAACGGATTGGTTATCCTTAATGAACCAAAGTCGTTTATTCTTATTACATCTGGTGATGGCCATTGCATGAGGTGGTGGTGAAGTCACGATAAGTAGTGAATTAGGAGCACAATCTACTGAAAAGGAACGTCATTGCACAGAAGTGATCATTCACTGAAGACATCCAGGGTACTGTGGTGTTTCTGCAAATGTCAAGGACATATATTTATATTTTTTGGCACTATGCAGTACATATGCATGTTGATATGTGATATTTTGTTAGTAATATTGGCACATTGTTTAGTATTAATAATTTTTTGAATAGCTTTTGGTAGCACCTAACGTTATTGCACAGAAGTATATACCCACTGAGGACATCTAGTGGGCTGTAGTGTTTTTGCACATGCTGAGGACATTTTTTGCAGGATGTAGTATATATGCATGGTGATATGTGATATTTGATGGTCACTAAGTAATATTGACGCATTGCACATTTTTTTTTTATTTGTCATATTTTATATTTTTTAGCACTAGCACTTTAAACAGTTTTTTGGAATATTATTTTGTCACTAGTAAACACTAAGTGGACAGTATATTTTTGACACAATATTAATTGATACATAAAAGCACGCTACATAGGATAGATATCCTATTTTTGCATATTTTAGCAGTGGCATCATACACAGAAGTTAGCGCAATTCACTTTTATATTATATTGATACTCTACCATTTTGTGTAGGCTTACATGATTGCAGCAAACTAGTATATTTTTAGTTTTGCGCCGGTAGCACATCTGGTCGGAAAACGACAGTCTGCCTATGCAAACAAGGCAGATTGCCTTCCTGTCAGTAGCGAAGGCATGGATCCTGTGTTCCTGCAAAGCAGGGACATGGATCCGTACCTTTCCCAAGTAAAAGCTAGCTAGGAACATAGTTAACCCTTTGATCGCTGCTGATGTTAACTCCTTCCCAGCCAGTGTCATTAGTACAGTGACTGGTTCCCAAAAAAGGATCAAAAGTGTCAGTTAGTGTTCCGATTTGTCCGCCGCAATATCGCAGTCCCGCTAAAAGTCGCTGATCGCCACCATTACTAGTAAAAAATAAATAAATGAATGTAAATTACATAAATATATCTCATAGTTTGTAGGCGCTATAACTTTTGCACAAGACAATCTATATGTATGCTTATTGGGATTTTTTTACCAAAAATATGTAGCAGAATACACATTCGCCTAAATTGATAAAGAAATTCGATTTTACTTTTTTTATTGGATGTGTTTTATAACAGTAAGTTAAAAATATTGTTCTCTTCAAAATCGTCGGTCTTCTTTTGTTTATAGCGCAAAAAATGAAAAACGCAGAGGTGATCAAATACCACCAAAAGACAGCTCTATTTGTGGGGGGAAAAAATGACATACATTTTATTTGGGTACATTGTCGCATGACTGCGCAATTGTTAGTTAAAGTAACAGTGCTGCATTGCTGTATCGCAAAAAATGGCCTGGTCATGAAGGGGGGTATATCTTCCGGTGCTGAAGTGGTTAAAGAAACTTAGATTACCAAAGCCATGGGGGTGAAACAAAGGTGGAAAAATATATCAGACTCTATAGTGCACAAATAAATACTTAAAGCAGTTGTAAACCACTGGAGGTTTTTTTTTTTCTTACTTGCAATGTAAAGGCATAATGTGCTAGTATGCATCGCATACTAGCACATTATGTGAAACTTACCTGAAAACGAAGCACACGCGTGCAGGAGTCACCGTTCATGGCACAGGGCTCTGAAGGAACAGCATGGGTGGCCATTCCTTTAGAGCGTCATTGATGTCACTGGCTGCACGTACAGTAAATATCTCCTAAACGCTCCCCGTTTAGGAAATATTTACCCTACCTAAAGGTAAGCCTTATTATAGGCTTACCTATAGTTACAATTTAGTGATGGAAATTTACTTCCTCTTTAATAACCACACCTAAAAAAAAATATGAAACATCCCATTCATCCAGTTAACCTTTCTTTTGCTCAACTGCAATAATACATTGCCCTGTATTTAAATGGTTTATTTTTTGTAATTTTGTATTCATTGAATTTTTAAATAGTTTAATACCGGACATTTTCAGCCCCTTCCTGCCCAGGCCAATTTTCAACTTTCAGCCCTATCAAACCAATTACTCAGTGATGCAACATTGTTAGCATTTTTTGAGACAGATAGAGCTTCTTTTTGTGGGTATTTAAACACTTTTACATTTTTTCTATATAAATTAAACAAAAAATACTGAAATTTTGAAAAAAAAACAAATTTTCTTTGTTTCTGTTATACAGTTTTGCAAATAAATAATCTATTCAGCCCCAGAAGATTTTACCCCTTTCCTGACTGAAGCACTTTTTACAATTTGGCACTGCGTTGCTTTAACTGGTAAACCCAAACAAAATGTGCGTCCTTTTTTTCCCACAAATAGAGCTTGCTTTTGGTAATATTTGATCACCTCTGTGCTTTTTTATTTTTTGCGCTATAAACAAAAAACCAGCGACAATTTTGAAAAAAAAAAAACAATATTTTTTACTTTTTGCTATAATATATACCCCAAAAAATGTTTTTAAAAAACAAATTTCTTCATCAGTTTAGGCCAATATATATTCTTCTACAAATCACAATAAGCATATATTGATTGGTTTGCACAAAAGTTATAGCGTCTGCAAACTATGGGAAAGATTTATGGCATTTTTATTTTTTTTTATTAGTAATGGCGGTGATCTGCGATCGGGATTGCGACATTGTGGCGGACAGATTGGACACTTTTGACACATTTTTGGGACCATTGACATTTATACAGCGATCAGTGCTATACAAATTCACTGATTACTGTGTAAATGTCACTGGTAGGGAAGGGGTTAACACTAGGGGGTGATCAAGGGGTTAAATGTGTGTTCCATCAGTGTGTTCTAACTGTATGGGGATAGGACTAAGTAAGAGAGGAGATATATCATTGTTTCTATTTACTAGGAACAAACGACATGTCTTCTCTCCCCTGACAGCACAGGGATTTGTGTGTTTACACGCACAAATCCCCGTGCTGGCGCTCGTGCATGCAATCGTGCCTCTGGCGGCTCTTAAAGGGCCTACGTACCCATACGGGATAAAAGGGCATGCGTACCCGTGCCACTTTGCCACCGTATATCGGCGTGAGCCGATCGGCTAGTGGTTAGATTTAGGCAAAATATATTCTGCTACATTTGGCTGGTAAACAAATACGCTAAATCAGTGTATATTATTTAGTCTGTGTGAAAGTTATAGAGTCTACAAACTATGGTATACATATATTTGATATATATGTGATTGTACCAGCCTGGTACAACGATCTGTCATCCTCTGTGTCCAGTGGACACAGTGCGTCACAGATCGAGCTGAAGCTAGAGCACGCAGGAGGTGCGTGCCTGGGAGGACATCATATGATGTCCACTTGGGATGGCAAAGCTCCCTCTCGCCATTATTTGATTTACATTAAAATACCTAGCAACATTTGTGGGATTGTTTTTACCAATATCATATGAGTGATCACTCAGCTGATTCCTTCATCTTCTTGTAGTCCTACCCATACATTGAACCTGACATTCACTATAAGTGAAGACATACATTAGATAAAAGCAATTGCAGATAATGGGGAACCACTGATTAATGGCTACAGGCATAGCTTACATCCTTTCTTTATACATGCACAGCAGGGACATTTATAATTTCCATTAAATGTAACCAGACTTCTTTAAATGCCTTCTCAGTCGTATATGTAGCGCTGGTAGATTTACAATCTACCGCAGATTAGGTAAATTTAGTAAATTGTGTGTTAGGAAGGTTAAAAGTTCTCCTCTGTTCCAGCTTGGCTGACGTTGTGTATGCTTCCGTGCTGACCGGTGGGTGTCGCTGTTACCATTGGCCAGTGTTGGAAGGGCAACGTGTCGAAGTGTATAGCTGCTCCTCTGTCTCGGAGGCAAGCTCGGTGGAGGTGGTCCTCCGAGTTGCATTCTGGGCGAGGGTATTTATGGGACAGACGCCATGTTCTAAGGTCGTTTTTTGCAGCCACCTGCTGGCCCTCCTGGCTGACAGGTATGCGTTAAGGAGCTACTTCGTGGTCCACCGATCGGGAGGCCCACGATGCTACGGCGCAGGGGTGGGTCCAGAGGCTTGTCTGGGGCCTACTACCGCGACTGAGGAATGGTCCTGAGCTGTCGGTCCTGTGTGACGAAGCTGGACAGTTTTGGAGAGATTACGCAGCATGCTGGTCTATAGAGGGGCCTAGTGACTCGGCTGGAGGATGTATCCAAAAGAAGTAACCATACAGCATAGTGTCACCGGTTTGGCTTAAAGGTTCAGGCACTGTGACTGACTGTTCACTGCAGAAGATCTGATACATCCTGTGGCAGAGGATCCTGCAGATTTACCCCCCCCCCAAATAAGTCTGTGGCAGAGACTTTCGATTCGTGCTGCATACTGGCTGCTAGACCAGTGAGAGAGGCCTATCCAGACGAGCAAAGAGTGTGTCCCAGGAGGGGAACGCATCATACATAATTGTCTGAATTCTACCGGGACATTTACCGCTAAGTTTTTGTAAGAAGATATTTGAGTTTCTCCTGAGAGTTTCCTTTTCCGTCTCTTTCCTGCTACTTCCTAAAGTTTGACTGTTCAATAAAGCATTGAAAACGTACTCCAGTGTTGGTGCGTGTGTCGTCCATGAGTAAACTCAATGGAACCCCTAGACCCGGTGCCGGTGAAACAGAGGGAAGCAAAGTGAAGGTAACAGACCCGCTTAAACCAGCAGCTCCACTGTGAGTTAGTGCTACATATAATATATTTGGTTTGTTGCATTCTGGCTGGTAAGTGAGCTGGGAATTTTTCTTTGTTGTTTTTCTTAAATATGTTGCCCTTCTATGTGCTCTTTGCTGCAGAGGTCAGTTATAGAATGGGCTGTTTGCCATTTGTTTGTACTGTTAGTTAATTGTGAGTTAGGACTGCAGTACACTGGGGTGTTGTGAAGTGGTCCTGCAGCTTATGTATATATTTGCAAATGTGTGCAAACTAAACCCCTGGTTTTAATGTGAACTGTTAGGCAGGACAATTTGGTTTGTTGCAGGCTAGCTGGTAAGAGAGCTGGGAATTTATTTGTTGTTTTTTGACATACATTGCCCTTCCATATGATCCTTTGCTGCAGAGGCCAGCTATAGGTTGGGGTGGTTGCCATTTGTTTGTACTGTCAGTCTTATAATATCCCTTTTTTTAAATGTCAGAATAAATCATATTGTTTGACAGTACCAGCAGATATCTTTCAACAAACCTCCTTACTTTTTTGTATTCAAAACTGTATTCGGTACAGAAATTACATTGCTATCTTTTTTCTTACATCTTTGTTTATCTTTTAATAACTCCTTCCTATCTTATTTTTGAAGTGTCATAAGCTATATTCAAAATAGGCCTGGAATAACCTCTTTTCAAAATCTGTCACACATTATATTAGCCTTCATTTTAACTTTATCCTCATTAGTACAAATCCTATGTAGTCTAATGAATTGTCCCACAAGGATCTTTTTAATTAAGTGTCTAGAATGTCCTGAGTCTGCAGGTATTTTTTGAAACAGGAAAAGTCTAATTAAACAAAACCTCTTTCTCCTCTTAAATACTAAAAAAAAATAGATAACTTATTTTTCAAGTTACTAATTAAGGTTTAATTTATTGTCCTTTTAATTGGCTAAAAAAGCTGACAAATCATTAAGTGCCTCTGTGGGCGGGGCCTACTCACCCTACACGTGGGGGTACCTTTCCCACATGTGCATGCTCATCTATGCCGGGGACTAGGAGGGTCTGCGTTCATATGAAAGTCAATATTATGACAGTACCCCACTTTAGAGATGAGCTGTACACTGTGTACAGTAGTTAAATGTACATCTGTAAACGTCAGAGGCAGCTCTAGGCTTTGTGAGGCCTTAGGCAAATCTTAGACATTAAGGGCCCCACTCACTTCCACAATGGGAAAAATAATTCAAGCAATAGAAATTAACTGTATAAATTGCATATATTAAAAGCTTCAAATCCTATGAACTAGGAATTCACAGTTTCTAAAACTTCCTCTAACCAATTACTCTTTTATCAAATACAATTAAACATAGATATACTGTATATTACACACACACAAATATAGATAAAATATAGATAAAATGTGTGCAGCTGCTATTAGCAATGTGTTTAAGTTATAACAAAGATCAAAAACCTTGAAGGTCAGGTTAATATAACCCAGCCAGCAAAGAGTCCCCCCTTACATCAGAGTCTACTGACTTTCCCCTTACAGTGCAAGGGAAACTGTGGTGTAAAGGGGAATGCTGCTGATCATGATGTAAGGGGGGATGCTGCAGACATTGGTGTATTTAAGGGGAGGGGGAGCTCTGATGACCAGAGATCACCTTATATCAGAGTACATAGCATTCCCCTTTACAGCAGGGTCTGCAGAGTCCCAACTTGCATTTAAAATGGGAACTCTAATGTGGGGGGACTCACCTTCCACAAAGCGAATGCACTAAGGTAAGGGTGAACCTTTATATCAGTGGCCCCTTACCTTACTGTATTCACTCCTCCTTAAATCAGTGATTCCCCCCTCAAACTGGCCTTGCAGACATAGCGATGGTCAGAGACTGTGCAGATATGATACAAGAGATGGTCAGAGACTGTGCAGACCGGATACAGGATATGGTCAGAGACTGCACACATGATACAGGAAATGGTCAGAGACTGCACACATGATACAAGAGATGGTCAGAGACTGTGCGGACATGATACAAGAGATGGTCAGAGACTGCAGACATGATACAGGAGATGGTCAGAGACTGTGCAGACATGATACAAGTGATGATCAGAGACTGTGCACACAGGATACAAGAGATGGTCGGAGACTGTGCACACATGATACAAGAGATATTCTTATTATAGTAATGATAAGCAAACTGTTACCTGGCTAACATGGTAATACCACATTGCTGCAGCAGCCACCACTACAGCCACAGCCACAGACAATCCCGCCACAGACAGAGTGCAGACAAATGATCCCTCTATACACTTCTCTATCCTCTACTACAAGCAGGAGAAGCCGACACATTCACTTTTAGTGCCCTGCAGTGCATTCTGGGAGGTGTAATCTCTGCAGAGTGCAGGCACCGGTGGGCCAAGTCTAGTGTGTGGTGTGGAGAACTACAACTCCTACCATGCAATGCGGTGCAGGCTTTGGGAGAAGGCTAGGATGGCAGTAGAGCTTGCTATTGGCTGCAGCTGATAAGATATTCCCCCATTTGAGGGGGTGTTACAGATGGCTGAAACCTCCGTGGCTTTTCCCCCAGTGTGTACCGGCTTGCTCACCCCGCCTGCCTGCAGACACCCATTACTGATTGGACCCTGGGCAAACATTTTCCTGGGCACACCCAGCCCTAGCAATTTTGCTCTCCACCCCAACAAACAAACACCTAGGGAGGAAATCAGTGCACAGCCCCATTTGCTTCCCGGAGGACTTGACACTTTTGCCAAATACCACGCTTCATGATCTGTTGCTATAAATTTCTCACCAGTTCGTGGTTACCCATGGCAACTGCTTACCCAACTCTCCTGCCAAGTTAAACTTTCATAGTGGTTCTGGCTTCATATGCAATGTGTGCTTTACAGGCCCTGTTCTTCTGATGCACTATTTGCCACCATGCACCCCTTTGAATAACTTCAGACCAGGCTCAAGAACAGTTCAAGAACTTTACTGAAAATATCAGGAACATTACAGCATTAAAGTGTATCTCAGTCCATTTCCTAACTAACTATTTTGTGGCTGCCCAGGCATACCCGAAAGGTGTGAGTCTAAAACCAGTAGTGTCCATAACTGGCGATTATAAAACACAAAAGAGAGGGCGCACTGACCTAGAGAATTACCACAACTCAATTTTATTAAATAAATAAGTGTTTGTATGTAAAGAAGAGGGCTTGACCCTCGAAGCATGTCAGCTATGAGGTCTTCCCATACCACCAGGGGATCATGGTGGATTTGGAGGCGGTCTCATTAACTTTTTTAGATATGTCTATGCTTGACATGCGTTTGTGAGTGTTCACTTGCTACTAATTTATTTAATAAAATTAAGCTATGATAATGCACTAGGTCGTGCACCCTCTCTTTTGTGTTTTATAGTTTGCCTAAGGAAACCCATAATCCTGAGAGGGCAGCAAGATGGTTTTGCATTATACTAGGGATGAGCTCGATGTTCGAGTCAACCGTAAGTTCGACTCGCCGAACAGCGAATATTATGTGGCGTTCGTGGGAAATTAGAGCACCGCGGAACACCCCATAATGTACTGCGAGATTGCAGTACATTGCTGTATGATGATTGGCCAAAGAATGCACCTGACTTGCATGCTTTGGCCAATCACAGTGTGCTCTGCTAAGAGAGCCATAATTGGCCAAAGGCAGGGTGCCTTTGGCCAATCATGGCTCAGGGGGACTAAGTCCACGCCCCACACTATATAAGTCTGCGTATAGTGTGTGGATGGAGATAGCTTGAGCTAGATTAGGCAGGCAGGTTAGTTAGTGGCAGTGTAATATATATATATATATATATATATATATATATATCAAAAATTTGGGTGGGTTACTGCAAATGTTCCTCAGGTTCTCAATGTAGAGATCAGTGTCAAGGTGGACTCCCAATATTCCACCAATATCCAATAGAAAAAACGACGGGACACGTTCTCCAATGCAAAATGTATTTTTATCAAATGCTCTTCAAGGCATAAAATTGTTACATGCTACTGTACAGTTACGAGCATTCCATGCTCTTCATCAGGCTTGGTGTAATGATCTACTTTCAGCCACATACTTTTATACTAACACTCCAGGGTGTGGCCTCACAGGTGTATCACATTATTTCCTTGTCAAAAGAAGTTTATTGAGTATACAATGTTATAAAGATACATAAAGTAAGTTTACAAGGATCTATAAAGTAAGCTCATTGTTTTACAGTAGGGTTTATATAGGTAAATATCATGAAATTTCAAATATTAAACATTGGGTTCACGTAAACCTAAATTAAAGATATATATCATTTCCTTAGTTACTTTTGTAGGTATTTAAATGATTTATACCTACTATACATATTGTTTACAAGTAGAGTGTATATAGGTCAAATAAATTCTGATAATGAGCTTTAATCGTAAGGTGGAGAAAAGGAAAGAGAAAGAAGAAAAAGGGTTGAAAGGTAGAGGTATGGTCCACAAGGTTGTCCCGCTCGTCAGTTTATTATTCTTTTTAGTTCTCTTTGAAGCCTTAGAATGGGTGTCTCTGTAAGTCATTTAATCTGTTACCATGGCAACAGGACAGAGTCATTGAAGTTTGACAGGAACTGTTGTTTTATCCAAGGATGCCAAAGTTTTTCGAATTTTGGAATTTGGTTTTGATCGATGGCTACCATCTTAGCATGGGACATTGTATTATTCATTCTGTGAATTGTTTCTGCTAGTACCAATGTAGGAGATTTCCATGCCTTGGCCACTGTTTGTTTTGCAGCCGTTATTAGTTGGATCATAAGTTTGAATTGAGAGAGTGTTAACCATTCCGGTTTTAGATTAAGTAAAGTTAAATATGGATCTGGTTGTATTATTTTTTTAAATATTTTAGATGCAATCACGAAGACTTCCTTCCAGAAGGTTTGGATTACTGGGCACGTCCACCATATGTGTAAATATGTGCCTATTTCTGGGCATCCTCGAAAACAAAGAGCTGAGGTATTAGGTGAATATTTTGCCACTCTAGCGGGTACAAGGTACCAGCGAGTTAGGACTTTATAATTTGTCTCCAGTGCTAAGATGTTGGGTGAAGATGACTTAGATGTGAGCCATATGTTAGACCAGTCCGTGTCTTCTAAAGTTCATCCCAGGTCCTCCTCCCACCTCTGAACGTAAGAGGGTCTATTAAGATTTGCTACTCCATATAATTGATTATAAAGTGATGAAATTGTACCTTTAGCAAATGGATCTTTTGTACAGATTGATTCAAAAATGGATAATTGGGATAATGGTGTATCCCCCTTTAGGAATGGTGTATAGAAATTTTTGATTTGGAGATATCTAAATATCTCAGAGTTTGGTAGATCATATTTTTCTCTAAGCGATGGGAATGAAAGGAATGATTTAGATGCTATGAAGTCATTTAGTGTCTGAATGCCTGATGTTGTCCAAGCTTTAAAAGAATTTGGGTGGATCCATGCCGGATAAAAGGCCGGATTTCTGATAAAAGAAAGGAGAGGATTGTGTGGAGATTGTAACTGATATTTGGTTTTTAGTTTATCCCAGAGAGATAAGAAGTGTTTAGTTATGGGATTATGAATTTTAAAGCGGTCTTTAGGATCAAGCCATAATAAATTTGATATTAATAGAGGGTCATTTTCTGAAGCCTCTATAAATACCCATAATGGGATTTCCTGTTTTGCATGGTATTTGGACAAACTGGACAAATGTGCTGCTCTGTAGTAGTTAGCAAAATTAGAGTATCCCAGGCCTCCTTTATTTTTGGGAAGATGTAGTGTGTGTATAGGTATACGTGGTTTAGAAGAGCCCCATATAAACGAAGTTGTTCTTTTTTGTACTATTCTCAAAAAATAGGAAGGAATTGGAATAGGGAGGACTCTGAATAGATAAAGCAATTTGGGTAGAATAATCATTTTGATTGCATTAATCTTCCCTATCCAGGATAAAGGAAGTTGCGACCATTGTTTTATTAGATTTGTGATCTGTCTTAATACAGGAGGATAATTGGTTGAGAATAAGTCAGAATGAGATGCTGTTAAATGAATTCCAAGATATGGGATTGATTTTTCTGCCCATGTGAATGGGAGTGCAGCCCTAGCCGGGATCAATTCCATGTTTGTGAGTGAAATATTAAGCACTAGGCATTTCGTAGGATTAATCATAAGGCCAGATAGGGCTGCAAATCCATCAAGAGCTGGTATTAAGTTAGGACCAGAGACCTGTGGTGATGATAGAAAAAGTAATATATCGTCTGCAAATATACATAATTTGTGTGTAATACCTCCTACTTCAATGCCAGTTATAGTTTGGTTTGTTCTGATGTATTGGGCCATGGGTTCGAGTATAAGGGCAAATAATAAGGGAGATAATGGGCAACCCTGTCGGGTACCTCTTTCGATATTAAAGGCTTCAGATTTGTAACCAGCATATTTTATATAGGCTTTGGGTTTATTATATAATGCTTTGATCCATGTTAAAAAGTGGGGTCCAAAACCCCATTTTTGTAATGAATATTGCATATATTGCCAGGATACTGTGTCAAATGCCCTCTTAATATCGAGAGATAGAAAACATAAAGGGATTTTCCGTTTTTTAGCAATATGTGCCAATAACACTGCCCTGCGTATATTATCGCCTGCCTGTCTATTTGGCATGAAGCCTACTTGATCTCTATGTATTAATTTTCCTATAATGCTATTGAGGCGTTTTGCTATTATTTTTGCTAATAATTTAATATCGAGGTTTAACAGAGAGATAGGCCGATAATTCACACAGGAAGTATCATCAGAAAGAGGTTTTGGGATCATACAAACAATTGCCGTTAGTGTTTCTTGCCGAAAAGAATGTCCATCTAGAAGATTGTTAAAAGTTTCAGTGAGAATGGGAGAGAGTATTTCTGAGAATGTTTTATAGTATAAAGCCGAGTAGCCGTCTGGGCCTGGTCTTTTGTTAAGTTTTAGGTCTTTTATGGCGTTAGCAACTTCATCTATAGTTATAGGCTCATCCAAACTGCTTTTTTGATTCTGAGATAATTCAGGTAAGGTTATTTTTGAGAAGAAGGATTCAGCCTCTGTAGGATTAAATTCATTGTTTGTCTTGTATAAAGTTGCGAGATGTGAGTGAAATTTATGGACTATTTTAACTGGATTACAAGTGTAAACATTTTTTGATAATTTCAAACGTATTGGTTTGAAAGATTTGTTAGTTGAATTTAATGCCTGAGCCAAATATGTACCTGGTTTGTTTGTATTCATGTAGAAATTGTGTTTGGAGCGTTTGAGGGATTTATCAACTGACTCAGTGAGAAATAGATCGTATTCCAATCTAGATTTTTCCAGATGAGATTTTGTACTCTGAGATGGATTATCTTGGAATGATATGTAGGCTGCATTAAAATTGAGTTCTAATTTTTTTGCTAGATTTTTGCGTTCCCATTTAAATAGTGCCATTTGTCTTTGTATTGTACCACGCAAGACAGGCTTATGAGCTTCCCACAGTGTTATTGGGGAGATGTCTGTTGTATTATTAATTGATATGTATTCCTTTAAAGCTTGTTCAATGGCCATCTGATGTAGTGGGTGTTTGAGCATTATGTCCGGTAAGTACCACGTTGGGTCATGCGCTTTTGGTATGGCTGAGGCTATAGTAGTGTATACTGCATTATGGTCAGACCACGGAATCGGAATTATATCTGATGCAATAATTTCTGGTATCATTCCTATTGTTAGAAAAATATGATCTATTCTGGTGAAGGTTTGATGAGGGTGCGAGAAATAAGTGAATTTCTTTTTCATTGGGTTACTTTCTCTCCATAAATCTACCAGATTGTATTTGGAAAGAAGTTGAGAAAAAGGTAATCTAGAGGTTATTTTGGATGGTGTAAAAGGTGATTTATCTAGAAATGGGAGGAGGACCTGGTTCGAATCCCCACACATTATCACTGTTCCTATTTTGTGTGTATTAATCACTTGTAATATATGTGAGAGGAATGGTGTAGGTTGTTTGTTAGGAGCGTAGTAGGAAATCACCGTGATTGCTGTATCCATTATATAACCCATGAGTATCAGGTATCTACCTTCTGGGTCTTTAATTTCTGATGATAAGGTGAATGGTGTGGATCGGTGAAATGCAATTAGAGTTCCCCTTTGCTTGGTACAGGCAGAAGCCGTGTAAATTTGTTGATAAAAAGGAGAAATATATTTTGGAGTAGAATCTTTGGTGAAGTGTGTTTCTTGGAGGCATACTTTGTGAGCCTTCTTGTTATGGAAAGTACGGAAGGCTTTGGTCCTTTTTTGAGGGACATTTATTCCCTGAACATTCAGGGAAAGTATATTTAGTGGTGCCATGGCAATAGATCAAATAGTTTTGACTTACTTTTTGTTATGCAGAGCTGACTGCGCAGATCAACCTGTGTGGACTGAAGAGATGAATAGATAGAAAAGAAACCAGTGAATTCTGGAGTAAAGAGTAAACAAAAAACATATGAGATTAGATGATACATTGTATAAATTATTTTTTGCAAGTAATCACAATTTACCTGTGAAAGAGAATAAATATCTCTCTCAGGGGAATAAGTGCCTTCGTCACACTCCCACATAATATGGTTGGGAGAATGAGGAGGGCTAATGGGGGTACACGGATCTTCCGCTTACAGGAGAGAAGTGCTATGTCAAAAGACATCAAAATGATGTTTCATTAATTGGAGTGCAGAATATAGTTTTTGTTGAAATTATTTATTCCAGGGTGGTTGTATATGGTTAGTCTTGCCCTAGGCTAAATAATTCAGTTAGAAAGGTACTGTTAATAACTTTGGTATTGATGAAGATAGTTTGAATTATTTAGGGATTTTAACCCTTTTAGAGTAAACAATTACATATTTTATTCATATGTAACTGTTTAGATATGTTAACTCATAAAATTGAGGTTGTATTGCTTCAGATTAGAATAAACAAAAACATAATTCTAGGAACTAGTTAGGTAATAATATATTTGTTTTAAGAAAAGAAAGAAAAAGCTTCCATTACTTCTGGATTATTGAACATATTTGTCCTAAAAAGTAATAAATCTATTGTTATTACCTGATAATATATAACTGAACAAGAATTTCCTTATTTCACTTATATATTCTAAGGCTATATGAATCAGAAGTAATAAGAAATATAACTGGAATGTAACATGATCCCACACAGTGTGTGACTATCAGAATGCAGTTACATTCAGTTATAAATACAGGTTTTTTATAGAGAACCATCTCTTAGTATAATAAATGAAGAGATATCAGGAATTTTAATGTCAGTCCATTGAATCTTCTTGGTCCATGGATGATGTGGCATAACGGCCTCTTTTGTGAGAATGATGATTCCCATTTTGTTCTGGAATTTTCTGGGTGCTGCCTGAAGGTGAAGATGATGCCATTCTTCTGCGTGTGGGAGTGTTGCTGCTTGTGGGTTCTGTCAGATTTAATTTTAAAAGGGTTTGTTGTAGTTCATCTGCTGATCTGCTTCTGTAAATTGTACCTTGGTGGTTAAATCTGACTGAAAAGGGGAAGCCCCATTGATACATAATGTTGTGGCGTTGCAGTTCCATTAGTTGGGGTTTCATGGATCGTCTTTTAGTAATAGTAAGTTGGGATAGGTCAGCAAAAATTTGATAATTGTGTCCTTGAAAATTAAGTTCCTTTTTTTCTCTTGCAGCAATTAGTATTTGTTCTTTCGTTCTGTAATAATGAAATTTTGTGATTATATCACGTGGGGGTCCCTCTTTCTTTTTGGCTGTGAGGGCTCTGTGTACTCTGTCCAGTTCTAAACGTTCAATAGGGATATCTGGCTTTAGTTCTTGTAATAGAGCAGTAATAGTAGATTGCAGGTCTGTCACAGTTTCAGGTATTCCCCTTATGCGCAAGTTTGAACGTCTGGCTCTATTTTCGTAATCTTCGAGCTTAGTTTGAAGTATTAAATTCTCTTTTTTTAATTGTTCCAATTCTGTTATATTTTCTTGGGTTGTAATTTCAAATTCATCCATTTTTATTTCTAAGGCTGCGGTGCGGTTTCCCAGCTCTCTTATTTCTTTGGTTAGGCTTTTTGTTATTTGGTCTGAGGTTTGTTTTAAAGCCTTATGAAGCATCTTTTCAAATTGTAATAATATTACTGGGGATACTGAGGAGGCTTGTGGAGAAGTTTGTGAGAGGATTTGTTCTGTATCTGACTCAAATGGAGAGTCTTGCTGTGACATTTTCTGTCTGTGAGAGCGCCCTGATGCTGTATCTTGTGAGGTGACTGGGGCTGCTTCAGCTGCAGTGAGTGCCTGTGAGCTCTTTGTGAGGTGATTTTTATTTCTGCCACGGTTTCCTCCCAGTACCATATTTCCTGCCCAAACTTTCACAGTTTGTTCCCTGGGGCAAAAAGGTTCAAATGGATACCTTTTGAGCCTGCAGGCTCCGCTTTGTCCTTCTCTTCTCTCCTCAGAGGTGTGGAGCTCTAACAATGCATGTCTGCTCTGCTAGGCTCCGCCTCCTGCCCCGTATCACATTATTTCAATCATCACTAATTATCCACAGACAATGTAACCTGTTGTCATACCTCAAGCCTACTTACATTAGCAACTAAACATCATTGTTACATAATCATTATTCATCTGATCATTAAACTTTTGAAGGGAGAATTTCAATTCTTGTATCAAAATAGTATGAGGTTAATCATCATTAAAAGATCAGAAGGAACCCTAAAAAAACTGAAAATTTAAACAAAATTGCATACAAAATCGCAAAATACAACCCTATATTTTATTAAGACCGTTTGTCAGGCCAAATTCATCTCCAGACACATTCCATAGTCCTGTCCTGTATAGTTCCATTCAACCTGAAAGGAAGAATGAAATATATCTCTCACAAGTTCATAAAAATAGGTATAGGTCATAATCCCTGTTCATTCCCTCGGGGTGCAGGGACCTCAATTTGTTTATCCACCATACTCCTCTCCATTTCAATTTAAGTATCCTGTCACCCCCTCTCCGATCTCTAAGTACCTCTTCTACAATCAAAAAACTCAAGTCTGAATCACTATGGCCCTGTTCTTGAAAATGCCTAGAAACTGGCAAACCTGGCTGCCTATGTCTAATAGTACTGCGATGCTGGGCAATCCTGTCTTTAATTTTTTTGTGTAGTCTCACCAACATACATTAAATTGCAGGGACATGTTAACCACTTCAGCCCCGGAAGGATTTACCCCCTTCCTGACCAGAGCACTTTTTACAATTTGGCACTGTGTTGCTTTAACTGCTAATTGCGCGGTCATGCAATGCTGTAGCCAAACAAAATTTGCGTCCTTTTCTTCCCACAAATAGAGCTTTCTTTTGATGGTATTTGATCACCTCTGCGGTTTTTATTTTTTGTGCTATAAATGGAAAAAGACCGAAAATTTTGAAAAAAAATGATATTTTCTACTTTTTGTTATAAAAAAAATCCAATAAACTCAATTTTAGTCATACATTTAGGCCAAAATGTATTCGGCCACATGTCTTTGGTAAAAAAAATGTCAATAAGCATATATTTATTGGTTTGCGCAAAAGTTATAGCGTCTACAAGCTAGGGTACATTTTCTGGAATTTACACAGCTTTTAGTTTATGACTGCCTATGTCATTTCTTGAGGTGCTAAAATGGCAGAGCAGTACAAACCCCCCCCAAATAACCCCATTTTGGAAAGTAGACACCCCAAGGAAATTTCTGAGAGGCATATTGAGCCCATTGAATATTATTTTTTTGTCCCAAGTGATTGAATAATGACAAAAAAAAAAAAAAATTACAAAAAGTTGTCACTAAATGATATATTGCTAACACAGGCCATGGGCATATGTGGAATTGCACCCCAAAATACATTCAGCTGCTTCTCCTGAGTATGGGGATACCACATGTGTGGGACTTTTTGGGAGCCTAGCCACGTACAAGGCCCCGAAAACCAATCACCGCCTTCAGGATTTCGAAGGGCGTAAATTTTTTATTTCACTCCTCACTACCTATCACAGTTTTGAAGGCCATAAAATGCCCAGATGGCACAACCCCCCCCCCAAATGACCCAATTTTGGAAAGTAGACACCCCAAGCTATTTGCTGAGAGGCATGTTGAGTCCATGGAATATTTTATATTTTGACACAAGTTGCGGGAAGGTGACAATTTTTTTTTTGCACAAAGTTGTCACTAAATGATATATTGCTCACACAGGCCATGGGCATATGTGGAATTGCACCCCAAAATACATTTAGCTGCTTCTCCTGAGTAAGGGGATACCACGTGTGGGACTTTTTGGGAGCCTATCCATGTACGGGGACCCAAAAACCAATCACTGCCTTCAGGATTTCTAAGGGCATAAATTTTTGATTTCACTCTTCACTGCCTATCACAGTTTCGGAGGCCATGGAATGCCCATTTGGCACAAACCCCCCCCACAAATGACCCCATTTTGGAAAGTAGACACCCCAAGCTATTTGCTGAGAGGCATGGTGAGTATTTTGCAGCTCTCATTTGTTTTTGAAAATGAAGAAAGACAAGAGAAAACATTTTTTTTTCTTTTTTCAATTTTCAAAACTTTGTGACAAAAAGTGAGGTCTGCAAAATACTCACTATCCCTCTCAGCAAATAGCTTGGGGTGTCTACTTTCCAAAATAGGGTCATTTGGGGGGGGGTTGTGCCACCTGGGCATTCCATGGCCTCCGAAACTGTGATAGGCAGTGAAGAGTGAAATCAAAAATTTACGCCCTTAGAAAGCCTGAAGGCGGTGCTTGGTTTTCGGGTCCCGTACGCGGCTAGGCTCCCAAAAAGTCTCACACATGTGGTATCTCCGTACTCAGGAGAAGCAACAGAATGTATTTTGGGGTGTAATTACACATATTCCCATGGCATGTTTGAGCAATATATCATTTAGTGACAACTTTGTGCAAAAAAAAAAAAAAAAATTGTCTCTTTCCCGCAACTTGTGTCACAATATAAAATATTCCATGGACTCGACATGCCTCTCAGCAAATAGCTTGGGGTGTCTACTTTCCAAAATGGGGTCATTTGGGGGGGGGGGTGTGAACTGTACTGGCATTTTATGCACAACATTTAGAAGCTTATGTCACACATCACCCACTCTTCTAACCACTTGAAGACAAAGCCCTTTCTGACACTTTTTGTTTACATGAAAAAATTATTTTTTCTTTTTGCAAGAAAATTTTCCCACAGTATTTGCGCAGCGATTTTTCAAATGCATTTTTTGGGGAAAAAACACACTTTTTTAAATTTTAATGCACTAAAACACATTATATTGCCCAAATGTTTGATGAAATAAAAAAGATGATCTTAGGCCGAGTACATGGATACCAAACATGACATGCTTTAAAATTGCGCACAAACGTGCAGTGGCAACAAAATAAATACATTTTTAAAAGCCTTTAAAAGCCTTTACAGGTTACCACTTTAGATTTACAGAGGAGGTCTACTGCTAAAATTACTGCCCTTGATCTGACCTTCGCGGTGATACCTCACATGCATGGTGCAATTGCAGTTTACATTTGACGCCAGAACGACGCTTGCGTTCGCCTTAGCGCGAGAGCAGGGGGGGACAGGGGTGCTTTTTTTTTTTTCTTTATTATTTTTATGCTTTTTTATCTTATTTTTAAACTGTTCCTTTCATTTTTTTTTATCATTTTTATTGTTATCTCAGGGAATGTAAATGTCCCCTATGATAGCAATATGTAGTGACAGGTACTCTTTTTTGAAAAAATTGGGGTCTATTAGACCCTAGATCTCTCCTCTGCCCTCAAAGCATCTGACCACACCAAGATCGGTGTGATAAAATGCTTTCCTAATTTCCCAAAGGCGCTGTTTACGCCCGGCGAAATCGAAGTCATGAAATGCTCGTAGCTTCCGGTTTCTTAGGCCACAGAGATGTTTGGAGCCACTCTGGTCTCTGATGAGCTCTATGGTCAGCTGGCTGAATCACCGGCTGCATTCTCAGGTTCCCTGTTGAGACAGGAGAGCCAGAGAAAAACACGGAAGACGGTGGGGGGGGGCATTCCCTCCCACTGCTTGTAAAAGCAGTCTAGAGGCTAATTAGCTACTAGGATTGCTTTTACATAAAAGCCGACCGCTGGCTGAAAAGAATGATACCAAGATGATACCTAAACCTGCAGGCATCATTCTGGTATAACCACTCAAAGTCGTGAATGGCGTACCTGAAGACAAAAGAAAGGTTAACAATAAAACACAGTAAATGGTACAGTAAAAAAAATTGCATACCTGAAAAGCAAACATGATAAAACATAATAACAATAAAACATTGCAGAATAGAATACAGTAAAAAAGAGCAGAACAATAGAGAGAGAGAGAACAATAAAACAACTATTTTTTTTTTTATATATATTTTTTTGTTTTTTTTTGTTTTTTACACTTTTTTTTGTAACTAACTTTTATAACTGTAACCAGTTCCAGGTTCGGGTCTCTCAAAATGCGATGGCATCTTGGGAGACCCTGTGAAAGTGTGCCTAGTCTGCGCAATGCTGTACCCTACGCTAATACTCAACTAGTGAATGGTAGCGTTCAAAACATTCACCAATGCAAAGACCAAGATTGTCAGGACAGGAGGGACAATAATAGCGGGTGTCACGCCTATATCCGCGCTTGCTGCAGACACGACATCTTTTTTGGGGGGGTTCGTTGGGTAGGGGTACTCGGGAGGACATAAAGAAAATGCCTCTCATGCAGCCGACTGCATTTGGTTGGGGATGTGAATGGGGGAAGTACGGGCGCTGCAGAAGTGGTGGGTTCCCAATTAGGATTGGCGAATGCAGAAGCATTATGGGCACGACGGGCCTGTGTTTGTCTTCTTCTTGGTGGCAGCGGGACACTACTTGTGCTTGCCACCTCACCAGCTTGAACTGCACTTATGGGACTCGCCACATCACCAAGTGTTACTGCAGTGCTGGTTTGACTACGACCGGGGTGTACTAGGCCTCTGGTGCTTGCCAGTTCACCAAAACGCTACCAAAAAAACTGTTAGCGATCGCAGGGATCAGGCCTGACTCTGCGAACACTGCAGTTATGTGTTTAGTGTTTTGTAAGTGACAGTGATCAATCGATACTGCACTTGGGTGGGCTGGGCTGGGCCGGGCGGAGGGGCAAAATGCAGGTGCTAGCAGGTATCTGGGCCGATCCCGCTAACACTGCGTTTTTGGGAACCCTAAATTGCTGGGGATGCTAGTATAGATCTGATCGGATCAGATATTGATCCGTTCAGATACTATACCACTAAGGGAGGTGTACGGTGTGTGTGTGGGTGTTAGCGGTACTGGCGCTAACCTGACACTGCCTGGGGCTGGTGCTTGCCAGTTCACCAAAATGCTACCAAAAAAACTGTTAGCGATCGCAGGGATCAGGCCTGACTCTGTGAACGCTGCAGTTATGAGTTTACTGTTTTGTAAGTGACAGTGATCGATCAATACTGCACTTGGGTGGGCTGGGCTGGGCTGGGCTGGGCCGGGCGGAGGGGCAAAACGCAGGTGCTAGCAGATATTTGGGCTGATCTTGCTAACACTGCGTTTTTGGGAACCCTAAACTGCTGGGGACGCTAGTATAGATCTGATCGGATCAGATATTGATCCGTTCAGATACTATACCACTAAGGGAGGTGTACGGTGCGTGCGTGGGTGTTAGCGGTACTGGCGCTAACCTGACGCTGCCTGAGGCAACGCATATCACCGCCGGGCGATCAGGGGGTTAAACCTTTATTCGGTAATAAACGGCAGGTACCCTGACACTATAAAAAATAAACGAACTAACCGGCATCACCCGTAACGGTTATACGGTGATCAGTGGTGAAAGTGTTAACTAGGGGGCAATCAAGGGGTTAAAACATTTATTAGGTAGTATATGGGGGTCCCTGATGCTATAAAACGCTGATGGCAAACCTAAATATTTACCTCCCTAACTAGCGTAACCAGTGACACTAATACAGCGATCAGAAAAATGATCGCTTAGCGACACTGGCGACGGGGGGTGATCAAGGGGTTAAATTTTATTAGGGGGGGTTAGGGGGTACCCTAGACCTAAAGGGGGCTAACACTAACTGCCCTACCACACTAAATGTCACAAACTGACACCAATGCAGTAATCAGAAAAAAAAACTGCTTGGTGTCAGTGTGACGGGGGGGGTGATTGGGGGGAGATCGGGGGGGTGTCGGGGGGTAAAGGGGGGTGTATTGTGTGCCTGGCATGTTCTACTGTGTGTGTAGTGTTTGTGCACTCACATTGCAGTCTTCTCTCCTCGGCGCCAGAATGGAAAATACCGAGCCGAGGAGAGATGACATAATTTCCTCTGCCTCTGTGTACTATACAGAGGCAGGGGAATGATCCCATTGGCTGGGAGCGATCGCGAGGGGGGCCACAAATGGATGGCCTCCCCCTCACCTCCGATCGCCGGGGGACAAACGCCGACTGCCTCGGGCACCGGGGGGGGGTCCAATCGGACCCCCCTGCCCGCGGGAGGCAGATCACGTACAGGTACGTGATTCTGCCTACCCGTGCCATTCTGCTGACGTATATCGTCGTGAGGCGGTCGGCAAGTGGTTAAAATATAAATGAAATAAGAGGATTGGCAAGTATGATAACCTTTCACCATCATTTTTTCACCACTACCTGGATGAATAAAATGATCACCCTTCATCAATAAATTGTAATTGAATGCAATTTAGGCAAGGAAAACAACTATTCCTCTTTTTACCTTAAAATATTGTTTTCAATTGATGTTCCCTGAATTGATGTTCATACTTGCCAATCCTCTTATGTCATTTATATTTTAACATGTCCCTGCAATTTAATATATATTGGTGAGACTACACAAAAAAATTAAAGACAGGATTGCCCACCATCGCAGTACTATTAGACATAGGCAGCCAGGTTTGCCAGTATCCAGCTTCTGATAAGCCCCCCTCTTGCAGACCCCCGCAACCACAGGGCAAGGGTTGTGGGGATGAGGCCCTTGTCCCCATCAACATGGGGACAAGGTGCTTTGGGGGAGACCCCAAAGCACCCTCCCCATGTTGAGGGCATGTGTCCTGGAACGGTACAGGAGGGGGAGCGCTCTCTCGTCCCCCCCTTTTCATGCGGCTTACCAGATTGCATGCTCAGATAAGGGTCTGGTGTGGATTTTGGGGGGACCCCACGCCATTTTTCTTTTTTTCTTTTGGCGTGGGGTTCCCCTTAGAATCCATACCAGACCTGAAGGGCCTGGTTATGGATTTTGGGGGGACCCCCACGCCATTTTTTAAAAAAAATTAGGCGTGGAATTCCCCTTAATACCTACGCCATATTTTTCAATTATTTTTTATGTATATTGCCGGGATCCGAAAATACATTACAGCCGTGAGCAATTTTGAATGAAATTTTAGAAATGTAATTTTGCTGCGGTACTGTTATAAACATGGGAAAGATGTGTTGTTCGGCTCATCCCTACGTTATACCTACAAGATTAGCCAAGAGGATAGTCCTGATGCATCCTTAAGCACCACATCTGAGCACAGGAGGTTACTGTTCTGATACATAACTAGTGATTCCCTTGGGGTGCAGATGAAAGTTACATCCTTCCAGGTGACATGGACCCTCGACTCCCATGCGATATTTCTCAACAGACCAGCCTCTTAGACCGGCCTTCCCCCTGTATATATATATCAACCAGGAAAGAAGGCAGGACTCAAAAAGCCTGGGAAACTAGTGGCAAACACTTAACTCTTCTACCTGGGCCGTCTATGCTCACTTGCTGTAGCAGAAAATTCCCCTTGTCGGCACCTACCTACACCTCTGTACAAATCATATATATAAGGTGTAAAAAAACAACAATTTGCATTTAAATCTGTTGCTACCCCCAAAGGTGCGGGACCACCCCACCAGACCATATATGGGTTCACAAGGACTGGAGAATTATATCCCTAATTGTAGCAACACACTTCTGGAGGTAGCCACTTACATCAAAATAAATTGCGATTGAGTAAATAGTCTGATACCTTCATAAGAAAAATAATTTTTATGTGCTGCAGAATATTAACTATAGTGATCAAAATAAACAGCTATGAACCCTAATTTGTGTGGAATGGAGATATATAAACTTTGAACATCACAAGTAATCCAAATATCACCATTATTCCATTTTAAATCTTTCACTTTAATTATCAATTGCTTTGTATCACGTAAATAATTGATCAACTGCCCTACTAGTGGTTGTAATTGTTGATCTATCCACTGGTTTAGTCTATAACGACTTCAGCTCCAGGCCATTTCTGGCACTTTTTGTTTACATGTAACAATCCTGTATTTTTTGCTAGAAAACGTCTTAGAACCCCCAAACATTATATATATATTTTTTTAAAGCAGAGGCCCTAGAGCAGGGGTCCTCAAACTATGGCCCGCGGCCGAATCCGGCCCTCTAGCGTTTTTTATCCGGCCCGCGGACTGCCCCTTTAACATCGCAGCACTCCCCCTGCCCTCTGCTACCTCCATCACACAGGACAGGAAACGTGACAGGCCCGGACAAAGGACCTTCTGTGCTAAGAAGCAGGTGATTGGTTACTAGGCATCGGGGTGGTCCCAGGAACCAATCACCTGCCCCTCACTTCCAAAGTCCCGCCCTCCGTCCGGACCTACCATGCCTCACGTCCTGCGTGATACAGGTAAGTGCTGAGTGGGAGTGCTGTGACATTATACAAGGGGCGGCAGTGTAATATTGATGAGGGGAGTCTGTGATAAGGGGGATCTGTGATATGGGGAGTCTGTGATATGGGGGGATCTGTGATGGGGGATCTGTGATATGGGGGGATCTGTGATATGGGGAGTCTGTGATATGGGGGGATCTGTGATGGGGGATCTGTGATATGGGGGATCTGTGATATGGGGAGTCTGTGATGGGGGATCTGTGATATGGGGGGGATCTGTGATATGGGGGGATCTGTGATATGGGGGATCTGTGATATGGGGGAATATGTGATATGGGGGGATACGTGATATGGAGGGGATAGGTGATATGGGGGGATCTGTGATATGGGGGGGATATGTGATGGGGGATCTGTGATATGGGGGAGTCTGTGATATGGGGGGATCTGTGATGGGGGATCTGTGATATGGGGGAGTCTGTGATATGGGGGGATCTGTGATGGGGGATATGTGATGGGGGATCTGTGATATGGGGGAGTCTGTGATGGGGGATCTGTGATATGGGGGGTCTGTGATGGGGGATCTGTGATATGGGGGATCTGTGATGGGAGATCTGTGATATGGGGGGATCTGTGATATGGGGGGATCTGTGATATAGGGGGGATATTTGATATGGGGGATCTGTGATATGGGGGGATCTGTGATATAGGGGGGATATATGATATGGGGGATCTGTGATGGGGGATCTGTGATATGGGGGGATCTGTGATATGGGGGGATCTGTGATATGGGGGGATATGTGATATGGGGGGGATATGTGATGGGGGATCTGTGATATGGGGGAGTCTGTGATATGGGGGGATATGTGATGGGGGATCTGTGATATGGGGGAGTCTGTGATATGGGAGGGATCTGTGATGGGGGATATGTGATGGGGGATCTGTGATATGGGGGAGTCTGTGATATGGGGGGGATCTGTGATGGGGGATCTGTGATATGGGGGGATCTGTGATATTGGGGGATCTGTGATATGGGGGATCTGTGATGGGGAGATCTGTGATATGGGGGGGATCTGTGATGGGGAGTCTGTTATGGGGTGATCTGTGATGGCGGAGTCTGTTATGGGGTGATCTGTGATGGCGGAGTCTGTTATGGGGGATCTGTGATGGGGGAGTCTGTTATGGGGGAGTCTGTTATGGGGGAGTCTGTGATATGGGGGAGTCTGTGATAGGGGGAGTCTGTGATAGGGTGAGTCTGTGATAGGGGGAGTCTGTGATATGGGGGATCTGTGCTGGGGAGATCTGTGATATGGGGGGATCTGTGATGGGGAGTCTGTTATGGGGTGATCTGTGATGGCGGAGTCTGTTATGGGGGATCTGTGATGGGGGAGTCTGTTATGGGGAGTCTGTGATATGGGGAGTCTGTTATGGGGGAGTCTGTGATAGGGGGAGTCTGTGATATGGGGGATCTGTGATAGGGAGATCTGTGATATGGGGGGATCTGTGATGGGGAGTCTGTTATGGGGGATCTGTGATGGGGGGAGTCTGTTATGGGGGGATCTGTGGTGGCGGAGTCTGTTATGGGGGATCTGTGATATGGGGGGATCTGTGATGGGGGAGTCTGTTATGGGGGGATCTGTGATGGCGGAGTCTGTTATGGGGGATCTGTGATATGGGGGGATCTGTGATGGGGGAGTCTGTGCTATGGGGGGGGACTGATATGGGGGGATCTGTGATGGGGGAGTCTGTTATGGGGGGGATCTGTGATGGCGGAGTCTGTTATGGGGAAAGTCTGTGATGGGGGAAGTATGTGATATGGGGGAGTCTGTTATGGGGGAATCTGTTATGTGGGGTTTTGTGATGGAGAGGAGTTTGTGTTGGGGGGCTTTGTGATGGGGGGATCTGTCATGGGGGGGCTTTGTTATGGGGTGAGTCTGTGATGGGGGGGGGGGGGGTCTGTGATTGGGAGTGGTTCTGTAATGAGGGGAGTCTGTGAAATACTGATAAGTTCATATTGATTACAATTGTTTTTTATTTTAAATATTGTACTGTTTTTTTCCTGTTTTTTTTTTTGCACTACAAATAAGATGTGTGCATAGGAATTAGTTCATATTTTTTTAAACTATAGTGCGGCCCCCCAACAGTCTGAGGGACCCTGAACTGGCCCCCTGTCTAAAAAGTTTGAGGACCCCTTCCCTAGAGAATAAATTGGTGGGTTTTGCAATTATTTATGTCACATGGTATTTGCGCAGTGGTTTTTCAAATGCAACTTTTGGAAAAAAAATACACTTTTTAAAAAAACATAATATATGACACAATTTTTTTGTAAAATGTAAAAGATGATGTTATGCAGAGTAAATAGATACCAAACATGTCATGCTTTAAAATTGTGCACATCCGTGCAACAATGGCAAACAACGAAAATTTTACTTTCCATAGGCAAGGTTTAAAATCCTTTACAGGTTATCAATTTAGATTTACAGAGCAGGTCTAGTGCTAGTATTACTGCCCACAATGTTCACAGTGATACCAATGCATGCATTCGCACAATACAGGGGGACAGGGGCACTTTGCATTTTTTTATTTAATTATTATTATTTTTATTTTTTTTAACTGTTGCTTTAATTTTTTGTTTTATCACTTTTATTGCTGTCACAAGGAATGCAAACATCCCTTGTGACAGCAGTGGGCAGGTGACAGGCACTCTTTAGGGAGAGATCTGGGCTCAAAAATCCCTCCTCTGCACATAAAAGCATTCAAAACACCATGATCTGTGTTTTTGCATCCTTTTTTTTTTTTTTTGTCAGAAATTACATCTGGGTAAACCAGAAGTCAGGTCAGTTCATTTCTTCCCAGTTACCATTATGAAGACCTGATCAGTGTTAATCCTGGCTTTGTTCGCGTGTCTAGCCAGCCAGCGGATGTGCCGGCTGGTTGTTCGGTCTCCCAGTGGGACCCCGAGTGAGCTGTGGAAGGTGGCAGGAGGGGGGATGTCCATTCCCACTGCTTATAACAGCAATCGAGCAGCTAGTTAGCCGCTCAGATTGTTCTATCAAGCGAGCCCACTGCTAGCTGTAAAAAAAATTACTGGGTTGATGCCTGCTACTTCAGGCATCATCCTGGTACGACCACTTGAAGTCAAGCGACGTAACGGTATGTTGATTGGTGGCTAGTGGATAATTTAAAGTATAACTAAAAGCATCACTTTTTTTTTCAGTTTTGGAGTAGAGAGAAGTTGGAACACCTGTTTGTTTTTATAGCTGTCTGTGTCCCTGTTAGGAAGATTCACCCTCTCTATTTGTCCTGTTTACCATTATTATTGAAAGTGAAAGTAAAAGAAATTGCCAAATTTTGGGTTGACCTCAGAAAAGTAGTAGAGGGGAAATCTTTCAATGGGGAAAATAATTCTGGTGACGTGAAGGCCTCAAGGGATTCTCTTAATTTGCAAGGATTTCCTTTCACTTCCTTTTTTGGCTATAAGAGTAGAAGTGAAGATAAATCTCCCTAATGAGACACAGATGGAAAAAAAAAAACGCGAAAGGGGTTATAACCCTCCCTTACTTTATCCAAAATGAAAAAAATGTGCCTTTAGTTCTACTTTAAGGATCCAATTCCTGCCACAATAGTTCATCATTTATGAAGATTTATGCCCTTATGAACTTTAGGTAAATGGCAAAAAATAGGCATAACGTTAAACCCCAGTTCTAATATTTCTGCCTCTTTTTTTTCAAAACTCCTATATTTACCCCTTTTACACCATTTCCTTCAGAATAAGTTGAAATTCTTTAGTTGGATCCCTTTTTCCGAATATATGTACGGTCATCAGAGAAATAATGGTCTAAAGGTTTCATTTGTGTATGCCTCTACATCTAAAACTGCCATGCATGCTCCCTTATTGGATATTTTATGATTATAGATTTATTCACACAAAGACTTTTCAAGGCTATTCATTTGCTACTACTTAAACTGTCATCTTTTATGTGGCCAGATAACAATGTTTTTGACATCATTCTTGTAAGTTCTTGTTCTACCTGCAATGTATTTTACAACATAATCCACTATCTGGGTACCATATTTTTTGCCTTTTAGATATCACTTGACCAAGAGGTCTTTTCTATTCTGTCATGGAATGTTCGTGGTCTTAACTCAAAACTTAAAAGAGCATTGTTATTTAGATATTTGAAAAGTTATTCTCCACATATAGTGCTGCTTCAAGAAACTTATCTAACGGGGAGTAAGCTTTTGGCCCTTAAGAAGCCCTGGATACAGAAGGCATATCATGCTACATATTCCACGTTTTCCAGAGGGGTTTCAATACTGATTAGTAGATCATTGCCATGTATGATGGAGGATATATTTTCTGACCCCCAGGATAAATATGTTTTGGCTGTGTTTCTTCTGTGGGGTCAGAGATATGTAGTTGTTAGTTTGTTTATACTGCCCCCCTTTGTGGGAACACTCTTATATAGTCTCAGAAAAGATCTCTTTGTATGCTCCAGCTAAGTTATTGATAATGGGAGATTTTAATGCTATACTTGATCCTGTCTTGGATAGATCAACCCCTCCAAAATATTTTTCGGGAGAACTCATTAATTGGACTAAGATGGTAGATCTGGTAGAAGCTTGGTGATGGAAAAATCCATCAACTAGAGCATACTCCTGTTTTTCAATCTCTTATAAGACCGCCTCTCGCATAGATTTGGTGTTTGCTAATTTGGCATATTGGTGGATGTGGTAGATGTTAAATACTTGCCGAGTGGGCTATCTGACCATGCTCCGCTTATGCTTACATTTCACATGTATCATTTTTGATATGCAGCACTATGGTGATTGGGAACCCACTGGATTTTACATCCTAATGTGGCTAATAAAATTCCGTCCCTTTTAACAGAGTACTGTGAATTTAATGCGGGGTCATCTACTTCAGCAATAATATGGGATGCTTTTAAGGCTTATACAAGGGGACAGTATATATCCGCTAATAAAGCGGTTAATAAGGCTCTGCAAATAAGAAGTGATGCTTTGAAACTTATAGTTGAGGAAAAAACAAGCCAATATGCTGCAGATCCTAAACTTTAGCGCTCTACTTCACGGTAAACAGGCGTTATATTTGCATATGGTGGAAGTTACAAAGTTGGATTTGTACCAAAATAAACAGAAGTTTTTCTAACGGGGAGATCGTAATGGTAGTTTTTTGACCATGATGGCCAAACATGAACAACCTAGTATTCCGATATCGGAAATACGCACCGCTTCTGGAGATATGTTCTCTACACAGCCTAAAATTCTGGAGACTTTTCAGCAATTTTATCAGACACTGTATACATCTCAGCTGTGTCATGATTTTCAGCCAACAGAACTGGCGTTTCGGCTGGATTCAGTTCCACTGGCCTGGTTAACAGATAAAAATGAGAGGGAGAAGCTAGTACACCCAATTACATCGGAGGAGGTCCTCTCGGTCATCGGTTCCTTTCCATTGGGGAAGTCACCGGGGTCAGACGTCCTTCCTATTGAATTTTATAAGGCTCATGAAGAGCTTTTAGCTCCTGTACTCGCTTTACTTTTCTCTGAATGCCTGAGAGAATGAGCCTTACCAAAATCAATGAGCAATGCCCATATAGTTTTAATTCATAAGCACCCAAAAGATTCATCTTCCTGTGCTTCATATAGGCCCATTGCTCTTTTGAATGTAGATTTTAAGATTTTGACAAAGCTCATTTCTAGGCGAATTACAACCATTACTGTCTAATATTATTGATTCAGATCAGACGGGGTTCATGTCTGGTAGGGCTATAGATGTGAATTTTAGGAGATTATATACCAACAGCCATGCCTAACATATTAATACAGGTTCTAGGGTTATTGCCTCCCTAGATATAGAGAATGCTTTTCATACTTTGGAGTGGCCCTTTCTGTGGGAGGTACTCCGCAGAATGGGATTTCCAATGGTATTTATAAAATGGTTGCAGATTTTTTATAGAAATCCAACAGCAGCAGTTAAGATGGGGGAGGGTTGTCAACTGTTTTTTCATTGTTTAGGGGAACACGGCAGGGCTGCCTCTCTCTCCGATCCTCTTTGCTATTGCTGTGGAGCCTGTGGCGGAGGCTTTACGCACCTCTCCCAATATTAAGGGATTGCGGATTGGTTGGTTGGAGGAGAGGGAAGCCTTGTACGCAGATGACCTTTTATTATTTTTAAATGATGCTGGACCTCTCTCCAAGGGGCTTTGAAGATATTGGATTCTTTCTCAATAGTCACAGGGTTGAAGGTAAATTGGAGCAAGTCTTTGCTGTTTGCAATAAATAGGGAGTCCCATAGTACGGTTTCAAAAGATTTTCCATTACAGTGGGTGGAGAATTTCAAATATTTAGTAGTTGTAATTTCCCGCCAAGCTTCTGAATTTATCTCTTTGAATTTGAGGCCGCTGAAGAAGTCCCGCACATCACGTGACTTGTGACGTCACCCGCGTCTTGTTCATTGATCTCTGTGGAGTATCCTACATGCTTTTATCCTTCGCACTGGGGAACAGTGCCGTGCTTGTAAGTTGATCTACTTTTATTAAAATCTTTTAAGCAAAATACAGAGAGCACTAGATGTTGTTTATTGTATTGCATGTGATCGCTCTACGAGACCGCAAGCTGACTGGCTCAAGTTACCTGCTCCTGTTTATCTCCTATTGTGGGAACAGCAGTTTGAGACCTGACTGATTTGATTCAGGGGTCCACTCGGTGAGGTGAGCGGCTAGCGATATTGTTGGTGGAGGTTTTTCACTATATGAGTCACTCATCGTATTTGGATATCACTTGCACACTTGGGCTCTCATCTGGAATTCTTCTCTCTTTTATGGACAATTATGTTTATTGAAGATTTATAGGGATATTATTTTCTAGCGCTGTACTGCTTTTATATACATCTCTTTGAATTTGACTCAGATTCTGGGAGACATTGGGTCAAAATTGAAAGTATGAAAGTCTCTACCATTGTCTCTATTGGGATATATTAATCTTTTAAAAATTAAAATTATACCAAAATTTACAGTGTCTCACAAAAGTGAGTACACCCTTCACATTTTTGTAAATATTTTATTATAACTTTTTATGTGACAACCAGGGCTTTTTTTCAGCGGAAACGCGGGGGGACGCAGTTCTGGCACCTCCAGCACTGAAGGTATGTACTGGAAAGGGGTGCTGGAGGGTCTGTTGATGCTTGCTGCTGGGGTATCTATTATCGCTGGTGTGGATCTGTTTTGGGGTGGGTGTCTATTGTTGCTGAGTAAGTCTACTGTTGCTGGTGGGGGGGGTCTTATCTTGCTGGGGGGTCAATTGATGCTGGGTGAGATCTACTGTTGAGGGAGAGGTCTATTGTTGCTGGCTGCTGGAGAGTCTATTGATGCTGGCTGCTGACAAATCTGTTATTTCTGCTAGGGGTCTATTGTTGCGGGGGTGGTTTTTTGTTGTGGGGGGTCCATTGTTGCTGTGAGAAAGTCTTGTGTTGTCTGAGGGGTCCATTATTGCTGGGGGGAACTCTTTTGTTGTGTGGGAGGTCCTTTGTTGCTGGGTGGAAAGTCTTTTGTTGTGTGGGGGATCTATTGTTGCTGCGGAAGGTCTATTAGTTCTGGGGTGGAGTCTATTATTGCTGGGGTGGGGTCTATTGTTGCTCATTGCAAGGAATGTTTTAATATCTTTTTGTTTTCATTACCAAATTTCATAGAAATCACTGAGTATCACAAAATACTCGGTTCTGTATTCTCTGAAAGGTGCTGGGAGGGGGTGGAACCAAGGGATAGTGCTCAGAGATGGGTAGGGGGCATAGATGAAGTGTGACTCTGAAGGGTGGAGTTCCTGCACCTATTCCCTGAGAAAAAAAGCCCTGGTGACAACACCGAAGAAATGACACTTTGCTACAATGTAAAGTAGTGAGTGTACAGCTTGTATAACAGTGTAAATTTTGCTGTCCCCTCAAAATAACTCAACACACAGCCATTAATGCAACACTGGCAACAAAAGTGAGTACCCCAGTGGCTTCCTCTGTCCTTTTTTACAAAATTAAACCAACTTTTTTCATCTTTTCTATGGGGATCAAAGAACCCCAGGTATAAATTAACTACCTTGATGCGCCCTTGCAAACAGGGAGGACTAGCATTTCCGGACTTATATAAATACTTTTTAGCCACTCAGTTGGTTACGGCGGCATGGTGGCTGAATCCTGATACATATAACCCCTCTACCCATCTGGAAACGGCATTAGTGGGCTCTATGGATGCTCTCAAGGTTATCTTTTTTAGGGGCCGTAGGGCCCCAGATCAGTTGACTCCTTCAATTCTCATTACTATTCGAGCCTGGGAGGCTGGTCTTAGAGCATTATCCTAAGGGTGCTTTTTCTCCAAGTGCCCCTTTATGGTTTAATCCTACTCTTCCTCAATTTTTTAAAACACCAGAGCCTATTGCATGGACTAAATATAATATAAAAATACTCTCTCAGGTGATTACTAATCGTAAATTATCTACCTTTTCAACACTTACTTCGACTTTTAATGTCCCAAGTTCCCATCTATTTAGATATTTTCAGCTTCTTCACACTTTTCATGCACAATTTCCACAGGATAATTTAACGATTAGACAATCCACTTTAGAACTAGTGCTTAGGTCGGAGTGCTTGGATAAGCCCACCTCGAAATTGTACTCCCATCTTATATTAATTTCTATCATGCCATTAGAGGTTCTTAGAGCTAGGTGGGTACGAGATATACCAGATTTAGATATGGAGGATTGGAGGGGTGTGTGGGACTTTCCTTTGTTATCTTTGATATCTTTGAGAGATCGTATGATCCAGTATAAATTGGTACGTAGAGCATATATCACTCCACATAGACTTAAAAAGATAAATCCTGCATGTTCTTCAGAGTGCTGGCGATGTGGAGCGACCCAGGCGGATTTCACACATATTTTATGGACCCCATATATAGCTATATTTTGGGTGGAAGTGGTGGACTTATTGAATTCTATCACCTCTGCTCCTATACCGGTTTCTATGTCTGTCTGTTTATTGGGTTTGGTAGAGACTATTCTTCCTACAGCGTCAGAGCGAGTGTTTGCTAATATAACATTATTTTACGCAAGAAAAGCTATTGCGTTGCATTGGAAGAAACTTCTGTCCCCTACGCTTTCGTATTGGAAACAATTGGTAAATAATAATCTTCCATTGTATAGAGATACTTATATGAATAGGGGTTGTCCTAGTAAATATGGTAAAGTGTGGGCAAAGTGGCTGGACAAACCGTATATCAATTACCCATGGGAGCCATTGTTTATAATATGCGTGTTCCCAAATGAGAAATGTTTGGGGTCATTGGGGAAAGAATTCCCCTGGATTATGAATACTAAAAAACTATGAAATGGACTTTAGAGGCACACAAGTAAGCTGTCTAAAAATGATAAGGTTGGTTTATTGGATACAAAAATTCATATAGTACAAACAATAAGTACAGATAAAGGCATATAAAATTCTATAAAATTAATATTGTATACCCTGTATATAACCTTAACACCACTTCATACGGTACATAGAAATAGTGGTGTAACTAACATTAGAGGCTCTTAGAGCTAGGTGGGTATGAGATATACCAGATTTAGATATGGAGGATTGGAGGGGTGTGTGGGACTTTCCTTTGCTATCTTTGCTATCTTTGATGTCTTTGAGAGATCGTATGATCCAGTATAAATTGGTACATAGAGCATATATCACTCCACATAAGGAGATAAATCCTGGATGTTCTCTAACTGTTATAGTGGATTTTGAAATTTTTTTTATTCTATTTTTGGTTCAATGTGTATGATGTCTTGTGGTGTTTAGTTGTGTTTGTTTGTTAAGAAATTTAATAAAAAAAGATTTATTAAAAAATAAAAAAAACGTTCTTATTCTACCAACCTCTGAAACAGATTCATAACTGTCCACAATAATTAATAGGGCAAAAACCTGATCTCAGCCTCATGGGTATACTCTACCTCATTTCATCTTGCTCACCTGCTTCCCTATGTAATGAATCATTCTGAAAGGCTTTTTTTTTATATATCCTCAATGCCACGCATATCATAAAAAAATCAAAAACCACTTCCACCATATCCATGGGACATTTATCAGATTCAACCCCTCTGCTATCATCCTTTGCATCGCAGTACTAATGCTTTTTAAACATTAAGCGCCTTGAAAATGCATATACTAAGTTAAAAAGGTTTTGGGGGGGACACAAATTGAAACTTCTGGACATTAGAAACCTCTCATTCTTGGACAAACTCCTCAAATACAGGTTTAGAACTTCTAGATTTTATTTCCAAACCTGCCCCCGAAGAGGGTACTAACCAGTTGCGTAACAATAGCCATAGCAACTCATGCAGCTGCTACGAGGTCTGGGATAGTCTGGGGAGCAAAAACTGTGAAGCTTCAAGTATAGAAGAAGAGGTAGCAGTGTAGCAGTCTTAGCAGTGTAGATTTACACACACAACCCAGAGTTTCTCCTCTGGTAAAACAATAAAGTGTTTTTCTACTTTTGCAGTCAACTTTGAGGACTCCCCACTATATGACCTGATAGATAAAGTGCTGCTCAAAGCATCCTGCATGTATTCCCACTGGATCTCTTTCTGTTCCAGGTGCTAGTCCATCAAGGAACATGTCCCACTCCATCCATCTACAGCAATACAAAGCTCCAGGCTGATTCTAGATCTTTAACCCTTTGTTAGGACAGACGTATCCAGTTTACACCCGATAATGAGATGCGCCAGCACAGTACACCTAGGGTTATTTATAGTAAACATAACTCCACAGACCCCTCTGCATAGAAGAGGCAAACTTCAGTTTTGGGGTTTTCAAAAAAGAGCAAGTAAAATGTAAGAAGCAATATTATTTTTATGTTAATGTTATGCCATGTGAATAAAAAAGTGTAACAAATACAGTGCCTTGAAAAAGTATGTATACCCCTTGAAATTTTCCACATTTTGTCATGTTACAACCAAAAACAAATGTATTTTATTGGAATTTTATGTGATAGACCAACACAAAGTGGCATATAATTGTGAAGTGGAAGGAAAATGATAAATGGTTTTCAATATTGTTTACAAATACAGTAAGGTTCATATATATTTCGGACACAGGCACAATTTTAGTTTTTTTCAGGTATTTACCAAAATAAATTCAAGCTATAGTTATATAATGGATATGGGCTCAAAGTGCACACTCTCAGGTTTAACCCTTTCATGACTAAGCCTATTTTTGAAATTTGGTGTTTACAAGTTAAAATCCATATTTTTTGCTAGAAAATTACTTAGAACCCCCAAATATTATATATATTTTTTTAGCAGAGAATCTAGAGAATAAAATGGAGATTGTTGCAATATTTTATATCACACGGTATTTGTGCAGCGGTGTTTTAAATGCAAATTTTTGGAAAAGGGATACTTCCATGAATTTTAAAAAATCCAAACAGTAAAGTTACCCCAATTTTTTTATATAATGTGAAAGATGATGTTACGCCGAGTAAATAGATACCAAACATGTCACGCTTTATAATTGCACGCACTTGTGGAATGGCGACAAACTATGGTAGCTATGAATTTCCATAGGCGACGCTTTACATTTTTTTTTACGGGTTACCAGGGTAGAGTTACAGAGGAGGTCTAGGGCTAGAATTATTGCGCGACTTCCGTATGCGTTTTCTTCGCTGCGCGAGCTCGCGGAGACGGGGGCGCTTTAAAAATTTTTTAAAATTTTTTTATTTATTTTATTTATTTTTATCCTTTTAAATTGTGTTTAAAAAAAATGTTTGTTTTTTTTACCTTTATTGCTGTCACAAGGAATGTAAACATCCCTTGTGACAGTAATAGGTGGTGACAGGTACTCTTTATGGAGGGATGGGGGGTCTAAAAGACCCCCCATCCCTCCTTTACACTTCAAAGTATTCAGATCGCCGAAAACGGCGGTTCTGAATACTGTGTATTTTTTAAAATTCGGCGCCATTGGCAGCCGAGTAAACGGGAAGTGACGTCATGACGTCGCTTCCGCGTTTACATTGAGAAGGCTGGAACGAAGCCGCCCACAGCTTCGTTCCAGCCCGCCCACAGCCGCCGGAGGACACCGGGCCTCCCGATCGCACGGGAGGCCCGGTAAGAGCGGTGGGAGGCGGCGGGAGGCGGCGGGAGGGGGGGATGTCCCCTCCCGCTCCTCCGGTATAACAGCCGAGCGGCTTTTAGCTGCATCGGTTTTTATATCTGGATAGCCGATCGCCCGCTCGAAACAACAGTACTGGGATGATGCCTGCAGCTGCAGGCATCATCTCGGTATAACCCCGGAAAGCCGAGTACGCATATCTGCGTACGGTCGGTGGGAAGGGGTTAATTTGAGGGTATGCACATTAAAATCGGTGGAAGGGTTTAGGAATTACAGCTATTAAGAATAGCCATCCCCCTTTTTCAAGGGGCCAAACGTAATTGGACAATTGAATCAAAAGCTGTTTCATGGCTAGGTGTGGGCTACTCCTTCGTTATTTTTCATCAATTAAGCAGGTAAAAGGTCTTGAGTTAATTCTAAATGTGGTATTTGCATTTGTAATCTATTGCTGTGAACCTATATCATGCAGTCAAAGGAGCTGTCCATGCAAGTGAAACAGGCCATTGCAAGGCTACAAAAATGAAACAAATCCATCAGAGAGATAGCAGCAACATTAGGAGTGCAAAATCAACAGTTTGATACATTCTGAGGAAAGAAGAATGCACTGGTGAGTTCCGCAACATAAAAAGACCTGGATGTCCACGGAAGACAACAGTGGTGGATGGTCACAGGATCCCCTCTATGGTAAAGAAAAATGATTCACAACATCCAGACAAGTGAAGGACACTCTCCAGGAGGTGGGCGTATCATTGTCAAAGTCTACAATCAAGAGAAGACTTCACGAGAGCAAATACAGAGGGTTCACCACAAGGTGCAAACCATTCATAAGCCTGAAGAATAGAAAAGCCAGATTAGACTTTGACAAAAAAACATCTAAAAAAGTCAGACCAGTTCTGGAAAAGCATTCAGTGGACAGATTAAACTAAGATTAATCTGTACCAGAATGACGGGAAGAAAAAAGTGTGGAGAAGGCTTGACACAGCTCATGATCCAAAGCACACATGGTGGGGGCAGTGTGATGGCATGGGCATGCATGGCCTCCAGTGGCACTGGGTCATTGGTGTTTATTGATGATGTGACAGAAGACAGAAGCAGCCGGATGAATTCTGCAGTGTTTAGAGATATGCTGTCAGCCCAGATTCAGCCAAATGCAGCAAAGTTGATTGGACGGCGCTTCACATTACAGATGGACAATGATCCAAAGCACACTGCAAAAGCAACGCATGAGCTTTTGAAAGAAAGGAAGTGGAATATTCTGCAACGGCCAAGTCAATCACCTGATCTCAACCCAATTGAGCATGCATTTCAATTGCTGAAGGCAAAACTAAAGGCAGAAAGACCCACAAACAAAGAACAACTGAAGAGAGCTGCAGTAAGAGCCTGGCAAAGCATCAGAAAGGGGAAAACCCAGTCTTTGGTAATGTCCATGGGTTTCAGACTTCGGGAAGTCATTGCTAGTAAAGGATTCTTAACAAAATATTAAAAATGAACATTGTATTTATGATTATATTGATTTGCCCAATTACATTTGAGCAAATGGGGGACTATGTATAAAAATGGTTGCAGTTCCTAAAATTTGTACTTGATATCTATGTTCAACCCCTTGAATTAAAACTGAAAGTCTGCACTTCAAATTAATTTGGATTGTTTTGTTTTAATTTTATTCTGGTGACATATAGAGCCAAAAGTATGAAAATTGTGCCTGTGTCCAAATATATATGGACCTAACTGTAAATATGTGAAAAGTGTGGAATGCATTTGTATTCAGCCCCCTTTACTCTGATACCCCTAAATAAAATCTAGTGAAACCAATTGCCTTCAAAAGTAATCTAATTAGTAAATAGAGTCCAGCAGTATGTAATTTAATCTCAGTATAAATACAGCTGTTCTGTGAAGCCCTCAGAGGTTTGTTAGAGAAACTTTAGTGAACAAAGAGCATCACTAAGGCCAAGGAACACACCAGACAGGTCAGTGATAAAATTGTGGAGAACTTTAAAGCAGGTTATAAAAAAATATCCCAAGTTTTGAACTTCTCACGGAGCACTGTTCAATCCATCATCTGAAAATGGAAAAAGTATGACACAACTGCAAACCTACCAAGACATGGCCGTCCACCTAAACTGACAGGCCGGGCAAGGAGAGCAATAATCAGAGAAGCAGCCAAGAGGCCCATGGTAACTCTGGAGGAGCTGCAGAGATCCACAGTTCAGGTGGGAGAATCTGTCCACAGGACAACTATTAGTTGTGCACTCCACAAATCTGGCCTTTATGGAAGAGTGGCAAGAAGAAAGACATTGTTGAAAGAAAGCCATAAGAAGTCCCATTTGCAGTTTGCAAGAACCCATGTGGGGGACACAGCAAAAATGTGGACGAAGGTGCTCTGGTCAGATGAGACCAAAATTGAACTTTTTGGCCTAAAAGCAAAATGCTATGTGTGGTGGAAAACTAACACTGCACATCACCCTGAACACACCGTTCCCACCGCAAAACATGATGGGAGACACAGTGGTATAGTGGGTAGCAGTCTCGCCTAGCAGTAAAAAGGGTTGCTGGTTGGAATCCCAACCATGACACTACCTACAGTAGGTGACCGCGATATTGTGTCAATCTCACCGCACTTCTCGGCGAGATTTGACACCTACGAGCCCCGTCGCAGGGGCCAGCGCCGAGATGGCTCACTCATCGCGAAAGGAAAACTTTGTTTTCCTTCCGCGATGAGTGACAGGCAGTGCTGACAGCTGTCTGGTATGAATCCTGAGGCGGGAACACCGCGCCAAATTTTAAATGAAAAAACCGGCGTGGGTTCCCCCCTCGGGGGCATACCAGGCCCTTAGGTCTGGCATGGATTGTAAGGGGAACCCCCTATGCCGAAAAATCGGCGTGGGGGTCCCCCCCAAATCCATACCAGACCCTTATCCGAGCATGCAGCCCGGCCGGCCAGGAAAGGGGGTGGGGACGAGCGAGCGCCCCCCCCCCCTCCTGAGCCGTACCAGGCCGCATGCCCTCAACATGGGGGGGTGGGTGCCTTGGGGGAGGGGGGCGCCCTGCGGCCCCCCCACCCCAAAGCACCTTGTCCCCATGTTGATGAGGACAAGGGCCTCTTCCCGACAACCCTGGCCGTTGGTTGTCGGGGTCTGCGGGCGGGGGGCTTATCGGAATCCGGGAGCCCCCCTTAATAAGGGGGCCCCCAGATCCCGGCCCCCCACCCTGTGTGAATGAGTTTGGGGTACATGGTACCCCTACCCATTCACCTAGGGAAAAGTGTCAATGTAAAAAAAAACACACTACACAGGTTTTAAGAATAATTTATTAGTCAGCTCCGGGGGTCTTCTTCCGACTTCGGGGGGTCCCCTTCCGACTTCTCCCGGTGTTCGGCCTCTTCTCCCGGTGTTCGGCCTCTTCTCCCGGGCCCCACCGCTATCTTCTTCCAGCTCTATTGCCAGCGAGGGGCCCGGTCTGCTGCCGCTGTCTTGTCGCCGCTGTCTCGCCGCCGCTGTCTTGCCGCTTCTTCTCTTCTTTTCTTCTTCCCCGATGTTGACACGACGCTCTCTCCGACTCGAATGCTGTGTGCGAGCTGCGGAGCCATTTATATAGGCGGTAACCCCGCCCCCTTACGACGTCATGGTCCCAGCATGCGCAGGGACTCTGGCGTCATAAGGGGGCGTGACCCCAGAGTCCCTGCGCATGCTGGGACCATGACGTCGTAAGGGGGCGGGGTTACCGCCTATATAAATGGCTCCGCAGCTCGCACACAGCATTCGAGTCGGAGAGAGCGTCGTGTCAACATCGGGGAAGAAGAAAAGAAGAGAAGAAGCGGCAAGACAGCGGCGGCGAGACAGCGGCGACAAGACAGCGGCAGCAGACCGGGCCCCTCGCTGGCAATAGAGCTGGAAGAAGATAGCGGTGGGGCCCGGGAGAAGAGGCCGAACACCGGGAGAAGAGGCCGAACACCGGGAGAAGTCGGAAGGGGACCCCCCGAAGTCGGAAGAAGACCCCCGGAGCTGACTAATAAATTATTCTTAAAACCTGTGTAGTGTGTTTTTTTTTACATTGACACTTTTCCCTAGGTGAATGGGTAGGGGTACCATGTACCCCAAACTCATTCACACAGGGTGGGGGGCCGGGATCTGGGGGCCCCCTTATTAAGGGGGGCTCCCGGATTCCGATAAGCCCCCCGCCCGCAGACCCCGACAACCAACGGCCAGGGTTGTCGGGAAGAGGCCCTTGTCCTCATCAACATGGGGACAAGGTGCTTTGGGGTGGGGGGGCCGCAGGGCGCCCCCCTCCCCCAAGGCACCCACCCCCCCATGTTGAGGGCATGCGGCCTGGTACGGCTCAGGAGGGGGGGGGGCGCTCGCTCGTCCCCACCCCCTTTCCTGGCCGGCCGGGCTGCATGCTCGGATAAGGGTCTGGTATGGATTTGGGGGGGACCCCCACGCCGATTTTTCGGCATAGGGGGTTCCCCTTACAATCCATGCCAGACCTAAGGGCCTGGTATGCCCCCGAGGGGGGAACCCACGCCGGTTTTTTCATTTAAAATTTGGCGCGGTGTTCCCGCCTCAGGATTCATACCAGACAGCTGTCAGCGCTGCCTGTCACTCATCGCGGAAGGAAAACAAAGTTTTCCTTTCCCGATGAGCGAGCCAGCGCGACATTCACAGTACCCTGTCGCCGAGAACCAGCGCGATGGTATCGCGCTGGAAACACAATCTCGCGGTCAGGTACTGTACCTGGAGTTTGCATGTTCTCCTTGTGCCTGCGTGGGTTTCCCCCGGGTACTCTTTTTCCTCCCACACTCCAAAGACATTTTGGTAGGTTAATTGTCTTCTGTCCAAAAAATTGGCCGTAGTATATGAATGTGAGTTGGGGACCTTGGCTTGTGGGCTCCTTGAGGGTAGAGACCGATGTGAGTGTGCGATGTATGTGTGGAGCATTGCATAAATTGACGGTGCTATGTGGGTACTGTACCTTAATAAATAATAATAGATGGGCATCTTAATGAGACACAATATACAGGGACAGGGACAATTTCAGACACGCACCCACACTCACTCAGGTTGAACTGGATGGGCTGGTGTCTTTATTCAACCTTACTAACTATGTAACTATGGTGGTGCCAGCATCAAATTGTGGGGATGCTTTTCTTCTGCTTTTTCAATCTTAGAAGAAAACCTGTTAGAGTCTGCAAAAGACTTGAGACGGGGTGGAGGTTCACCTTCCAACAGGACCACAACCCTAAACATACAGCCAGAGCTACAATGGAATCCAAGCATATTCATGTGTTAGAATGGCCCAGTCAAAGTCCAGACCTAAATCCAATCGAGAATCTGTGGCAAGGCTTGAAAATTGCTGTTCACAGACACTCTCTATCCAATCTGACAGGGCTTGAGCTATTTTGCAAAGAAGAATGGGCAAAAATGTCACTCTCTAGATGTGCAAAGCTGGTAGAAACATACACAAAAAGACTTGCATTATCATTTTCATTACACTTCACAATTATGTGCCACTTTGTGTTGGTCTATCACATAAAATCCCAATAAAATACATTTATGTTTTTGGTTGTAACATGACAAAATGTGCAAAAACTTCAAGGGGTATGAATACTTTTTCAAGGCAATACTTTTTAAGCTGTAATTGCAGAGAAAGGTGGTTCTACAAAGTATTGACTCAGGGTGGCTGAATACAAATGCACGCCACACTTTTCACATATTTATCTGTAAAAACTTTAGAAAACCATTTATCATTTCAGTTCCACTTCACACTTATGTGCCACTTTGTGTTGGTCTACCACATAAAATCCCAATAAAATACATTTATGTTTTTGGTTGTAACATGACAAAATGTGCAAAAATATCAAGGGGTATAAATACTTTTTCAAGGCACTGTATAATGAAAGCCCATTTTGGCTGCAAAAGAAAAAAATACACTTTAAAGGACAGCTGAGATTTGTAGTTCTATAACAAAAAAGTTTCAAGTTAGTAAAGTTCAAAGACATTTATATTAGGCTTATAGAGTAATTGCATGCAAGAACAATAATATCATGATATAAAAAGTAATTATGGTTTTCATTATTATTATTACTTCTACAAGTATAAATTTGATCCCTAGTGGTGAACTAGTGGTGGCTCTACCAATGTCCATCCTTGAGTTAGGCATATTTTGTGTTAAGATCCATGATATGTATTTGTCACAGTAGACAATGACAGGTACTACAGAGAAACTTAGACAGGGAAGCAAAATCAAAATTTAGCTTTGGGGCCCTATGATGATATAGTAGTTAAACTCCTGCTACTGTACTGTATGTTTCTTTAATAGTTTGTATTTTCTCCACTCATCTTGTGCTCCTCCTTTTCTCTAAATTCTCTTTGCCTTTGATCAATTCTGGATTCACCAATGATAAGTTATTCCTCCTTTGAGCAGATTCTGGTGATGACTCAGTGTCTATTTCTACAAATGTAGAATTAGTAACGTTAGTGTCTGTATCAGAAAAACTGACAAGGTTCTTTCCTTTCCAAAAAAAACAATGGACATGATATACACATGATCATGATCCAATTTGTTCTGCAACATTTTATCTTTTCAACTCGGATCATTTCTTTCTCCAAGCAATCTAATTGATTATTTAATTGTGTATCCAAATCTCCAAAAATAGCCACTTCTCTCAAAAGTGTAATTTCATATTGCAATGTGCTAATATGCTTCTGAAGCTTATCCACTTCTATTGTTTAGAAACTTATAAACATTCTCATGAGATCAAAAGAAAAAGCAGATAATGTTTTGGTATTTTTTTTTTAAACCATCATTAAACAAATCAAATATAGGGAACATTTTACTCATTTCAATGTCAAATATTCAAAGTATCCAAATTCCAATATGCCTGAATTTTCTTAAAAATCCATTTTTTAAGCTTAAAGAAGAACTTCACTTACCCCTTTTTTTTAAACCGCCCTCCACCGTTGCCTGTTATGCTGAGTTGTCCCTGGTTTATATTCTCACCTGTCCAGTGGATCAGGTGTGAGAGCCCAGTTACTGGGCCACCATTTTCTTCCTCCTCAGTCATCAAAAGATATCTGCCTCTTCCAGGTTCAGGCAGCTGGCCCCCAGGGACGTGCGCCAGCTCTGTCCACTGACCTGCTCCTGCAGCCTCCTGGGATATGTGACAGGGATTTTGATTATTCTATTCTAAAAAAACATCCTCCATAAAACTTGCCAGCATAAAAGAAGTAATCTGGCTGCTGAGCAAATTTACTTCTATTTCTTCCAATTTGTTGAAGTGCCCATGCTTTATCTTCAACTCGATCTTCTCTAAAATGGTTCATTGCCACCATTGCAACCACATTCAGAAAAGAGGCACCACCCAAGGAGATCTGGGAAGAGTAATAATTATAAAGGCAAATAAATGATTATAAATAGACTAAAGTCCTGTGTCAGCCTTTCTCATGTCAGTTAATGCATGATTGGACAAGCACACTGAGAGAAGCTGGATAGGGATTTTCTTTCTTTGCTGAAAACGTTAGAAGGAGGTAATAAACATTATACAGTGCACAAAAGGTAGATCTTTTTTAATAGTAATAGTTGTTTGTTATAAAAAACAAGTGTCGAACGAGTTAAAAATGCACATCATGGTGCTTCCATAAGTGCTTAAAATATGCAAAACATATAACATGCTTTATTGTGCACATATAGGTGTGAATTGTGTGTAATCCATTGCATCTTACTCTTTTCACTCTAATATTGAAAGATTTACTCCTATTACTCCTCTAATATTGCCTCTTACTCATCTTACATTAATATTGCAAGGTTCCTCATGCATTGTTGAGTAAACCTTTATCCTCTTGTCATGATGTGCTGAAAAACTTTATGTCAAATTCTGACTGAGACATGTGAGGTGTCTATAATGAATAGGATTAATACTTGGTTTGCATGTTTGCATAGTCCAGCAAATGATGTTCGCAAAAAGTCAGGCTAATGGCAATGTACTACATAAAGAAGAAACGGCAATAAAATGTGTTCATCACAACTATAGCGGAGATCCACCCAAAAGGGGATGCTCCAATTGTTTGCCTCCTCTCTCCCCCCTCCGCTGCCACATTTGGCACCTTACAGGGCTGAGCGGGTACCTGGTTTTGACAGGTACCCGCTTCCACTTCCGGCTGAGCTCGCTGTGGCAAACTCAACCGGAAGTTCGGCCCCTCTCCTCCTTCCCCTGCCACAGAGCCATTCACAAAGCACAGGCTTCACTGCCAGTTTCTCTTAGCCGAGATGGTGGTGGCCGATTGAAAAATCAGCTTGGGTGAAGACACTGCTGGATTCTTGGATAGGTAAGTGTCCTACTATTAAAAGTCAGCAGCTACAGTATTTGTAGCTACTGACTTTTAATTTTTTTTGAAGGAGCCTGGAGCTCTGCTTTAACTACTTCATTGCTTTCTGTAAATATCATGTTATAAATACACTCTGTTATTCCAACGAATTGTTCATACAAATATATAGGAAAACATATTAAGGGATTATAGAAATAAATTTGGCCACGGCGGGAGGATATAGTCTCCATAAGCTGTGTTATGTTGATAAAAACAGTATTGTTGACTACCTTGCTTATATGGATTATATTCTGAATATGCTTGGCCCATACCAGGCAATCTACAATAAGTCATATTTCCTAAATCAACAAGAAACATAAGTGATGGCAGATTCTCAGGGGTCCTATACTCTTTGTCATATACTGCTGGTATATTGTCTCACTGCCTAGAGGAGGTAAAGTGCCCTAATTACAGGGAGTCCTTGGGGTAAACTCTTCCTGAAATGGTTTCACTGATTCATGATTTATTCATTTGTTTCCTCGAAAGCCTCAGGAGGAGAGACAAGGATGTGTGAGAGTTAGCTCAACTACATCAAAGCAACCAAAGCTTCTTTCTTCTTGTGAATCCCTTCTATGCTAGTTTTTATTAACATCCTTTATATTTTATCATTCTTAGCCTATGTGGTCTACTGTGACTCTGCATAATTCATTGCCTTGCATTCTATATATCATTTAATTTTAACATGATCTATCTATGTATATTTTCTTGTATCACTATCTATCTATCTACTTATTTCATGTTATTAGTTTTTTTTAATCCTTATTCTCATTTGCCATCAATATCAAGGCCAAGGCACTTATCCATATATTTAAATAGTTGTGTTATTTATTCCTCTTCTTGGAAACAGATACATCAATAACATTCTACAAAGAATGATTAACCAGAATGTAATTGCTTTATGTTTAGGGAGGCATGCCATAACGAACAGTGCAAGTTCTTTATTTTTTTACGTTTAATTAAAAAAAAGCATTTGCAACCTGTGAACTAACACATTATCACTTGTCAAGTTAATATACAGTATTTTATTTATTGAACATGTAAACCAAATGTAAAGCCATGAACTCACTATAGTGCAATAACTGAAATCCACAGACATATGCATGTAGATAACACGTACAATATTAGGCATTCTGTATCTCTGTTTCAGGGCATTGGCTCGCTGAGTCTGGAAGCGATGATAATGATGACAGTCTCTAAGCCACCCTCAAAGTTACTCTGTCATAAGAAAATTATGGAGGGCTGCCATTGCTGGCCCTCCTTTGAAAATGCTAAATACCAGGGGTGCTTGTGAGCAGCAATGAGATATGGAGACACATCGATCTCACTATGCAACACCAGGGCATATCAGCATTCAGCTAAGCTTTTCAGATCACAAACATAACCCTCCACATCTTCCAATCCTTACCCCCCTTCACCCTAAAATGGGAAGGAAAAACTCAGTAGTTCTTTGCCCTGCGTCAAGAACACAGGCCCAGCCGAAGTGCAACCAACTTGCTGGGTAAGGCCTTTTGCATATTAACCTTGCTTCCCCCACCAGTCCTCATAGAAAATTTGGAGCTATCCTCTGATGTTGGAAACACCACTGCAACACCTTTTTCACAGCAGACCTAATCATACAAGGAAGAAGTGCTATTGCCTAAGCTTAACAATGCTGCAAAAGGAATAGGAAATGACAATGAACAAACTTACTTTTTACCTAATATGGCAAATCAGGGAGCTTGGTAACTGCACTTATGCCCTAGAATATAAAATAGACAATGCTATCAGGGTCATTGATAGTCATGAGCAATGGGATGTAAACCAAGCTCTCTTGTGGCTTAAAGACTTTATAATCTTTTACAGAGGGGCGACCTGATGCTAATAGGCATTCTCAAAACCATCAAAGATCTGATCTCTGTGGCTTATACTTTATTTAAAAAAACTGGTCCCATTCACATAGAACAATTTGGACTTAACCATGTTCATTAAACCTTGGGAATTTACCTTCTACTGCATGAAGGAGACTCTGTTCCAGGCGTCCTGTGACAAGCCAGGTTTCAGCTTTTAAGACCAACACTACCAATTATTTTTAGATCTGGCACCTATCACCCTTCAGAAACACAAACAAATGAAACCTTACACCACTGCGTTGCTTTGCATTGGCAAATTGGGAATATAATTCACCTTTAATATCACTATCGGGCACAATTTTTTTTTATACCAGGAAATAAATCACAGTTTGGAGACTGGGTTAAGAACACACAGTTAAAAGATATCATAAAAAAAGGAACATTACGCTCACTTCAAGAACTGAAACACATGGGAGATATGATAAAATTAAATGAATGGAGGTTTTCACAGCTCAAGCACTTTGTAGCAAAGCTCCCACAACCGATAAGATCAGAAGAAAAGTTAAATGCAATGGAACAAATATGTAACTCTAGGAAACTTGTTATACACTGTATAGCACACATTTATAAAATAATCACAGGAATAGCAGGGCCGAGAATACTTCCATTCATGGACAAAAAGGAAAGGGAACTGGGAACGAGGTTAACTAAAAATCAATTAAAGAAAATATTAAGAGCCGTATACAGCTATTTGGTAGATATCAGAAGTATAGAAACAAATTATAAATATCTAGCCAGATGGTAAATTACCCCTGACAAAGCACATAAATACCAAGTAGGAAAATCCCCATTCTGTTGGAGAGGTTGTAATTTACAGGGCACCATGACACATATTTGGTGGGAATGCCCAAAGGTACGTGGATATTGGTGCGGCAATATACAACAGAAATTACTGAAGAGGAGGTTATAGATGACCCGTGGAGTTACCTATTCCATAATACAAACAAAACAATAAAACAATATAAAAATACATTAGTACCATATCTATTAATGCAGCTAAAGGAGTAATACAAAAAAATTGGCTGGATGTAGGTAGACGTAGAGTAAAGGAATGGTTTAAAAGAATCGATTACATATATAATATGGAAGATCTAAACAGTAGAGAAGAAGATCAGACAGAAATGTTTCTGGGAATATGGGAAAAGTGGTTTGTTTTTAAAATAACAAATATACAGAGAACTATATAGAACTATGTAGAAGCATAGATACTTAGAAGAGGAGGGAGGGAATGGGCACAGAGGTTTCTGACATGGGGGGTGGGGGGGGGGGGAGGGGGAAGGGGGGAAGAGGGAAGGGGGAAGATAAAATGTTGTAGGATGTAAACAGTGAAATAAATGGTATGTTTTTAATGTTTTGTATACAGAGAATTTATACAATTTAAATACAAATTTTAAAAAAGTATAAAATGGGGATTTCCCTTTCAGTTGATATTCATCTATCAAGGCTAGATGCACTCTACTGTTGGATTGCTGGAGGAAGCCAAGACTAAATTGAAAGCTATGTAACCTTTACCTGGCACTGAACCCTAAAGCCGCCCTGAAATGTCCCTGGCCTCAGGATCGCTACATTGTTGTCTGAATTCTTCATGGGAGAGAACGCTCAGTTGCATTCAATCTCTGCTGCAGACTCTGTCAATGACCAGATCCCCATGCTCGGACCCAGGTTTACCCAAGATCTTATGTCTCTATCTTGGGAGTTTTTACCATCTAGTAATTTATCTAGTACTTTAATCTCATTACTGATTAATATTTGGGCCACTTCTATTCTCCTATTAGTGTGGATATTGCACATCTGTTGGCCTTTTGGGGATCCAAGGCTGGGTTGGCCCTATAGAACTGCCTGTTTAGCCCATATTTATTTAAGTTATCTTAGTTGAATTCACACTTTGAGCTTATTCCACTTTTAGGGACATTCAATTTACAAAGCTGTTATGGGACAACTCCCCTGAATACCACTACATACCAGGAGACCCGATGTTCCTTCCATTTCTATTCTGGAACAACAATGTCTCAGTCTACCTCCTGGTTTGGAACAGAGGAGTGTATACATTATGGTATCACTATTGAGTTTAGTGTCATGTTATTCTGTTTTTGTTTTATGTATTCAATTTTAAAAGCAATCAGCTGGCCTTGCTGAGGACCCTTACTATGGGTACCACCGATTTTCCTCAGGTGCTTCTGATAAGAGCTGGAGGGGGTTTAAGCCCAATGGTTTAACAGAGCTCTCCTCTGGGGCCTGGAAACGTTTTTGGATACCTAGTTTACCAGACAGGCTGAGGTCCACGAGTGGGCCAACTCAAATCCATTCCGAAAATCTATTTTCCACTTTCCACCCAGGGACATGAACAGTTTCTTCCCTTTCAACACTCTGGAAGATAGAGCCCATCCACTCCATTGACATTTGTCAGGCCTGGTATGTGGCTGGGTGTGCTCAAGTGGCTCTGGACTGGGGCCTAATTTTGGGGGTGGGTCTGGGTTTGCCCAGAGAATCCCTGACCCAGCTGCAGACTGTTTCTTTGTTAGCCCTTGGTCATGCAATCCTGGGGGCCCTGGTGTGCTATATAGGGAAACCTTCCTATCTTGGCTGCTTTTTTTACTCAAGCTGCTAAAGACCTTCAGGGTGCAGGTCATGTTTGTTTTGTTGTTTTATGTAAATACTGTGTAAAGCATATCCCTGGATAACTACCCCCAGGGTAGTAGGAATGGTTTCAGAAAATAGGAATGTTCAATGGCTTGAAATTTTCTTTCTGCTGCAGAACTCCAGGATCCCAGAATTGGTCAACAAACCTATTCAAACATATTCAGTTATTTTGCTTTAACTTGTTATAGTTGTTTAAATGGGTATACTGTTCCCCCTTCTCTTATTCAGAAATGGAAGCTTTCTGGAGTCACCTTGGAACTCCCAACAGAGGCCCACCCTCCTGTACACTACTATTATGAATGATCCTACAATTAATTCCTTCAGGATTCATTTTGACCAATTTGGCCCCATGTTTTCCCCCTTTCAGTGCTTTCCCCTTCCTTCTTCTTCCTGTCCCCTTTTTCTTGTCTTTCATACCTGTCTTTCTCCTTGGCTCCATTTTATATTCTCTTCCACCCTCCATTCAACTCATTCCATTTCTCACTTGAGCAGCCATATGCCGAGCTGGGGAAGGCTTTCCAGGCTCATGACCATGTGACCATCCTTGTCTGTGATGTTACTGTGCTTGATGCAGCTACTAGTTTATTTTATCTCCTGTTTGGCTTCTTTGCCCTCCTCACCTTCCTCCCTCCCCGATTTTGGGACCTTTCCCACCTTTGACATTTTTAGACTGATAGGACCCCTATATGTTTCACAGCGGCCTTCCTTGCATAGACAACCAAGATCCCACATCACTTAGTGATTTATTCGCTGAATATTCAGAGATTCATTGCTCCCAAAAAGAGACGTAAAGCCTTCCATTACTTTAAATCTTATAAAGTTGACATTGTCTGCCACAAAAGACCAGATTTTCCACCACCATCTCCTCCCCGAGATATCTTGGCACACATTACCTCTCCTTTTAAATGGCTATTGCACAAGATAAGGTTAGGTTAAGTCATTATAACTTTCTGGTACAATGTTTTTATTGGGAAAAAAAAAAAATGGAAAAACCCCAGATAACGAATTCCCACGCAGGGGATATGTACAAAAACCATAAGAAAGAGGTTTACATAAAAGTACATAATGAAACATATTTTAAGAGTGTATTTTATCAACTGACATTGATCTACTAGCCAGGGCCGGAGGTCAGTGCGCTATGCCCAAGCCATGGGGCCCAGGGGCTGAGGCAGACAAGGGTGAGCGGAGTTGTCCGCAAAACAGGGAAGAGGGTGACAAACAAACACGAGAAGAGAGAAAAAAAAAAAAAGGAGAGGAGAAAAAGGGAAAGAACACATATACCACAACGGGGGGGGGAGGAGGGAGGTAAGTGTAGAGCAGAGCGGCGGGCAAGAGGCCCAGGAAGAGAGGAAATGGGAGGGGGGGGGAAGGGGTCCCCCAGGCTGGGGGTTAGTTCAAATTGAATTTACAGACCTAGACTAGTCGGATTTAGGTTGGGGAGTGTGTAGGACCACCACGGGTCCCATACCTTAAGAAATTTTGCATGGGAGTTGTGGAGGACGCTGGACATTTTCTCGTGGATCATGAGAGTCGTCAAAGAATTCTTCACCTCTGTGAATGAGACAGAGGGTTTTTTCCAAGCCCTCGCTATTGTTCGTTTGGCGGCAATAAATAAGTATGTAGCTAGTTTCTGTTGATGAGAGAAAAGGCCCGGGAGCAGGCAATGGAGTAATGCAAATTTGGGGTCTTTGCGGAAGGGAGCATGAAATAGGGAGGAGAGTAGACCAAAGACCCTTGGCCAGAAGCCTACAAGACAAGGGAAAGACCACCATGTGTGCAGTTCATCTCCTCTTCGACCACAACCTCAAAAGCATCTGTCATTGCATGATGGGTTTGATTTGGCGATGCGGGCTGGGACCCAGTACCAGCTCAGGAGGACCTTATAGGCTGCCTCCAACGTGGAAGGGTTCGAAATAAGTAAAGAATCTTTGGGAGAATGGTCATCTTGACCGCATGGATACGACCGATCCAGGATAAAGTGGGGAATCGCCAAGAAGTCATGAGGGCCGTGATTGTGCGCAAGAGTGAGTAAGTCAACTTGACGCCCAAGTAATCCAGGGAGGAGCTTGCCCATCGGTAAGGGAAGGAAGATTGGAGATGTAAGACTAGGGGGCCTGGGAGAGTAACGTTCAGGGCGGTAGTTTTGTGTGGGTTGATACAGAGGCCGGAGATTGTTAAAAAGCGGGTTAGAAGGGCCTGGAGATTTGGTAGGGTGACAAAGGGGGTTGATGAGGGTCAGGAGGGCATCGTCAGCGAACATATTCAGTTTATAGTTGTCACCTGCATAAGGGATGCCCGTGATATTAGGGTCTGCCCTAAGGGCAATAGCTAGCGGCTCAAGGGCAAGAATAAAGAGGACCGGGGATAGAGGGCAGCCCTGCCTCGTTCCCCTAGAGATAGGAAAAGAGGGCGAGAGGCAACCAGCATAGCGAACTGAGGCAGAGGGGGTTGAGTAAAGGGCCATCAGCCACGATAGGATCGAGTCGCCAAAGCCCCAACGTTGTAGCACGTAACGTAGATAGTCCCATGAGAGGGTATCGAAGGCTTTATATACGTCAAGAGAAAGGAGAAAGCCTGGGATTTTGCATTGCTGTAGTAGGGTGATCAAGTGGACAACTTTCCGGACATTGTCCCCCACCTGACGGCCAGGTACGAGGCCCACCTGGTCTCTATGAACCAAGGAGCGCAAGTATTTGTTAATGCGAAAGCATAGGATTTTCCCCAAGAGTTTCACATCCTCATTTAATAGGGAGATTGGGCGAAATGCCTGGGGTTCGTAAGCCTCCTCTGTGGTCTTAGGAATCATTGAGATGTGAGCTCGTAATGAGTCCAGGGAGGGCAGAGCACCTTGTTTCATGCAGTTGAAGTAGGCCGTCAGATGGGGGAGCAAGAGGGGAGAAAGCTTACGGTAGTATAGTCCGGTGAAGCCATCCGGGCCTGGGGCCTTCGAAACACAAATACCCTTGATGGCCTGAGCCACCTCCAGGTCAGTAATATCAGCATTAAGAGTCGCAAAGGCCGCTGAGGAGAGAGGCGGAATATGAAGATCACGGAAGAAGTCATCCGCGAGATTAAGAGGGAAGGGAGAAGGTTTGCTATAAAGTGAGGCTAGGAAGTCTGCCAGGGCCGCAGTGACTTTGCTCTGATCCGAAGTGAGGTCTCCGTTGCCAGTACCAAGGCGGATAGGTTTATGGCTGTGAGATGTAGCATTGAGTTTCTTAGCCAGCATTGCAAGTCATTATAACTTTCAACAAAACCGCCCCTTCAGTTGCTTATTGGAGATAACACACAAATAGATTTGATTTTCTTGAGCCAACGGTATGACCACAAACTGACCTTGGTCACTTACTTCTCCCATAACTGGCTCTAGAGTAGGTTTTTTCCCATCTTTTCAAAGTCATCAAGAAGTGGACACTGTTATTGATGGGTAATTTAGTCCAGAATCAATTTTCATTCATATCGCCTGCCTATGATTCCTCTCAAAAGTCTCAAATTTATTTTCTTTTTCAGTTCTTTGCCCTTGTTGATGACTGGCAAGAACTACAACCTGAAATAAAAACATATTATTCTAATCCCACAACAGTTTTTGTAGAATTGACAACATTCTCATGCCACTGGCCAAATGTGTTTTCAGATGGCAATAAATATGCCACAGATTTAGATATATTGCTTCCTAAGGGCTGAGAAAGGGTAAGGCAGGACATACAGGATGGCTCTTCTAGACAGTGTCCTGTGCAATTAGCACAAGCTAATTTATGTTCCTGTTCATGCTCATAGAAAATGAGCACATGCTCGTGCATCTGTTGCTTGCATTGGTGCCAAGTGGGCTATTTAAACTGAGCTTGTGCTATGCTACAGTGCTGTCTTGTCTACAGCGCTGCTTTGCGTACCTGCAACCTGTTACTCTGCATCTGACTTATGTCACCGATGCCTTACAGTGATCTAGGCAAAAGTATTACTGTCAGGGCTGGGCTCAGCCCTTCCTTCTCTGAGCTGGCCACTCAGCTGTCGGCTAATTGCCAGCTCCTATCTCTCCACATTGACTCATCTGTTGATGATATCCTGCTTGTCAGTCCTGCCTACGTAAGCCATCCAGCCCAGATGATCTCTGCCTCCGTCTTGGTCACATCTCTAGAGATGCTCTCCTGTGTTCCTGTTAAAGACTTGCTTGGCTGACATTCCTTCTGGCTCCAGCTCCTGCTTGCTTTTCTATTACGCTCATCTCTGGCTCCCTGACGTTTTGGCTTGTCTGACTATCCGTTCCGGTTCCTGAACTCTGGCTATGTTTTGATTACGTTTACTCTGTTTACCTTTTTTTATTATTAATAAACAAGTGAGATTTAACTGTACTTCTGTCTCAGTTTGATTCATGGTTTCTGACAGTAGGTGAAGGCCATGAATTCAGAAGATGCAGTCAATCCACTTTGTTGGTAATATTTTTTCCAGATTGGATGAGCAGGATGAGACGCTCTCCTGTGTTCCTGTTAAAGACTTGCTTGGCTGACATTCCTTATGGCTCCAGATCCTGCTTGCTGTTCTACTACGCTCATCTCTGGCTCCCTGACGTTTGGTTTGTCTGACTATCCGTTCCGGTTCCTGAACCCTGGCTATGTTTTGACTACGTTTACTCTGTTTACCTTTTTTTATTGTTATTAACCACTTCAGCCCCGGAAGAATTTACCCCCTTCCTGACCAGTGCGTTTTTTGCATTTCGGCACTGCGTCGCTTTAACTGACAATTGCGCTAACAGCATGAGGAGAAAAAAAAGCAGATTGCAGGCTTCTGTGTAAGGGACATCGGTCCCGAAGAGGAAGAGGCACAGCCAGCTCATCTGTGCTCACCAGTGCTGCCTGCCAGTGCCATCTGCCAGTGCCCACAGTGCATATCAGTGCCCAACAGTGTATAATAGTGCCACCTATCAATGCCCACGAGTGCCAGCTATCAATGCCCACCAGTGGTGCCAATCAATGCCACATCAGTGCCACCTAGCAGTGATGCCTATCAGTGTCACCTACCAGTGTCCATAACTGCCACCTATCAGTGCCTATCACTGCCACATATCAGTGCCCATCAGTGCCAGCTATCAGTGCCACCTATCAGTGCCACTTATTAGTGCCCTTCAGTGCCACCCATCAGTGCCCATCAGTTCCACCCATCAGTGCCACCTCTCAGTGCCCACCAGTGCCACCTCTCAGTGCCCACCAGTGTCACCTCATCAGTGCCCACCAGTGCCGCTTATCAGTGCCCACCAGTGCCGCCTATCAGTGCCCATCATTGCCGCCTTATCAGTGCCCATAAATGCAGCCTATCGGTGCCCATCAATGCACCCTATCAGTGCCCATCAGCGCTGCCTGATCAATGTACATCAATGAAGGAGAAAAATTACCTATTTGCAAAATTTTATAACAAAATATTGTATTTATTTTCAAAATTTTCGGTCTTTTTTCATTTTTTTAACAAAAAATTAAAAAAGAGAGGTGATCAAATACCACAAAAAGAAAGCTCTGTTTGTGGGGAAAAAAATGATAAAAACTTCATTTGGGTACAGTGTTATATGAACGCGCAATTGTCATTCAAAGAGACAGCTCTGAAAGCTGAAAATTGGTGTGGGCAGGAGGGGAGTTTAAGTGCCCAGTAAGCAAGTGGTTAATGCTCATCAAATGCTAGTTTAGGTGGTCATTTTGGATTGGTGCATTTATTTTTTTGGGGGGGAGGTGTGTGATGATAGATGACTGGACACATAATATGTGTTTGGAGCACTGATTTGAGGGTGAACACTTAAAAAAAAATAAAGCTGTGAATCATTGCTTGTCTGCACCTTTGCAACTGTGAAAGCAATCAAATGCGCTCTTCGAACTGGACATTTATTCACAGCTGCACTGGCTTACACCTTTAGAACTGCTCAAACATTTGAATGCGCTATACGAACTTCCAGACTGCCAGATTCAAGTTTCATCTCGATGGTCATGTATTTACATTATTACAACAGTGAGGGCGGATTTGTTTATTTATTTATTTATTCAATCATTCATTAATTTAACTATTTAGTATTAGAATTATTGGTGCGGAGGACTTAACACTTTATTGAGTGGGGGAGATATACTTTTATTCATATATGAATATATTCATACATTTTTATTCATAAATAATTTTATTCACTTTTATATTATTTGTGGATATTCATTCATTTCTCTATAGGTAAAGCATTGCACAATTAAAGT